>NC_044322.1:102044590-102660817 GCF_007399415.2 Gopherus evgoodei
AATGAAATTTACAAGCAAAACATGAAACTATGTGGGAAAAAAAACGAAGTAACTGTTGGGGAAATGGAATAGTAGCAGAATAGTTTCTGGAAAAAAAAGATTCATTATATAAGGGTTTTTTGTGTGTGTGTTTAAATGTTTGATAGAGATTAGGGTGAGACAGAGAAGCTGTAGAGAAGACCAAAGAAAGGGGAAAGAATGGTTGAATCTGCATTTTTAAAAGAAGGCATCAGAGTGGAATGGAACAAAAAGATAGTTTGGGAGTTAAAGATAGGTAGGCTGATTGGCTCAGAAGCTACAGTAGTTGTTTATTTAAAAAAATAGTCTTGAGTGATTATAACACAGGTAAGTTAAATAACTTGAGGTGCTATTGAGTTGGCTGCAAAAAGCAGCTGGCAAAAGAGCACTGAGAAAATTTGCTGTTTCAAAAATGTTTGCTTTTATTTTTCACCTGAATGTTTTAATCACGCCTGCAATTACAATTACTCTTTGTCTGGCTCTTCATTTGCAATGAAAGGAGAAAAGTAGAAAACAGAGGGGTGGTGAAGGAACAAAGGGATCATGAAAGATCAGGTGATGAGAGGAGACAAAAGCAGTCATGGGGAAGGATGAAGAGCAGATAAGGCAGAGAGAGCAGAGCACAGTGAAGAGGAAATGATAGGGAATAAGGGCTTGATCCAGTGCTCCTTAAGTCAATGGAAAGACTCTTTGATTTTAGGGTTTTTTTGGATCAGACTCTGATGGCATTAGACATATACAAACAATTTATTTCAGAAGAGATGCCTATTCCAGTAGCTCACGGTAGTTAATAAATTGTTCACCCCCTTTTGACACTTAAAAGCTACTAAAGCAGATTACATCTCAACTACTCAGAGTATTGGATGGTACTTTTCTTTAAAATATACAGGTATCAGAGGGGTAGCCATGTTAGTCTGGATCTGTAAAAGCAGCAAAGAATCCTGTGGTACGTTATAGACTAACAGATGTTTTGGAGCATGAGCTTTCGTAGGTATTCATGTCATGCATCCGACGAAGTGGATATTCACCCACGAAAGCTCATGCTCCAAAACTTCTGTTAGTCTATAAGGTGCCACAGAACTATTTGCTGCTTTTAAAATATACAGTTTAACCTCAGTGTCATAACGATTTTCACAGCGTACAGGCCTGGAATATGTGTATTTGCACTATGTAATTCTACCCTATCTACTGTTTAGCAGTTATTGAAGTGGATATTGTTTAGATTTGCATTTTAAAAAGTCTACTTAAAAAAAAAAGAAGAAAGAAAACTAAATGCTAATGATCACAATGTTTGAATCACATTAAAACTCTTAATTTGCTGCAGTAATAATTTAAGATTTTAATTATAAGCTTGAAAAGCAGATTTAGAAACATAGTTGGTACGACTGTAATGTTAATTTGTCCTTTAACGTTTATTGAAAGCAATATGTCCAATGTAATTACAGTGCATGTCAAATAACCCACTACTTTATTTTTTAAATGTATGATCCGTTAATTTGCTTGATTAAGATGACTTGCCATCTGCTAAGGTTTTTTTTTTTTATAGCTCCATCATTACTTCCCAATAACAAGAAATGATAGAAAGCATTTCCTTTCATTTCATTTCATCTGTGTTTTCTTGATGTTATCCCATTAAGCCATTTCTATGGTGTTCATCATCATTTTCTCTATGGTTGTTACATCAAGGGTCATGTAGTATCTATTTCACTAAAGAGGATGAATGTGTTTTGGAATCAGTTGTGTACAATTGTATCAGACATTAAATCAATGTGAAACACTCAATGCCATATTTCCTTATGGGATGGGCTTGTACAAGCTCTTGAATACTTTTTTTCTCCCTAAAAGTATTAATATCACCCTTATAATAAGCTATCTACTTCCAAATGAACATAATCTTTATTAACCTCCTTTCTCCATTCCCTTATTTACCAGGCCATAGAGTCTTACAAATATTGGTAATAGAATATGTAGTCAATTTGAATCTAATGAAATTACATTCTTAATGGGATTGGCAGGATATTCAAGAGAAACTGTGGGTATAAGTATACATTTGCATGCCCACTCCATCATCCATAAATCTGACAATTTGAAACTGCCCTTTATGCCAGAATGTGGAAGTACTGCCATCCACATCTTGTTTATAGCTATTCTTAGCAGTCCCACAGAACCAGCAGTGTTTCTTCCTAAATTCTTCCTTAAGTATGCACGGTATATGACTTGGATTCATGCTGGTTAGAGGCAGAACTAAGGAGATGCACATCAATCTTCTATTGGCTCCTCTGAGCTATCAAGGAAATGATAATACAGCCCAGGCCTGCATTATTTTTACTACAGATCCATCTTTGTGAGGTGTTTCTCCTTTGGAGAGTCTCTAAAGCAGCACGGACCGGGGAATCCCTGCTAGTGTGGCTGCAGCAAAACCGCACTATCAGGGCCCAGGGAGAAGGGTATCAAGAAGCAGAGCTACCGTGGAAGCATAGTACCTCCTCACAGATGGCTTTGGTCTCCTACTGATTCCCTGGGATCCTTGGGTTTGAGGGCAGTGTGACAGAAATGGCAATTTCCTACAATAGACTTGAAAGACCTTATTCTATTCAGTATATGTATTATTGTGGGCTGGGATTGCATGTCACCTCCCTAAAGGGGCGATGTGATGATATTGCAACACCATGCAGTATCTTTGGGGTCCATTGTTTTCAAAGAATAGTTTTATGTACGACTCCATGGGAGAGAGCCAACAAAGCTCCTGTGGGAACTAAACTCATATCAGCCAGAGGAAACTCTCCTTCCCCCACCCTTCCCCAGAGAGGTACTAACTTCTGAGAAGCCTCACATATACTTGTTGAAACTGGATTCTCCAAAGACCAACAGACAAAGAAAGGACTTCTGGATAAATAGCTGGAGGTCAAACTGATTCAGGGCCTTTTTTCTGATCCAAAAAACAGAGACGATCTTGAAGGGAGGGAAGGAGCAGCAATTCTTGCAAAAGGGTTGGAAGGACTTGACCCACTAGAGCCCTAGAAGACTCTTGAGGGACCTCTTGTAAGCTTTATAGTACGTGTATAGCATCCTTAAAGCCCCCAGTAAGAAGGGAGTTAGACATGGGCTTCTACTTCTGGGATGTGATGACTGAGAGCTAGCAACCTTTAAATGACTGTCCTTGAGACCATGGGGAGGGGTTAGTACCTGTGCAGTTAGCCTGAAACTGTGACAGGCTCTCTTGTGAGCTTTGCCACAAGAGGGGTTGAACCATCCCATGGCACATCCCATCCACCAGAGAAGAGAGTTTCTGAATTCAGAATTTCTTTTGTAGACTACTTGTTAAAGTGGAACCTTTCTCAAGTGAACGCAAATATAATTAAACTCCATTTGCAATACTGGTGTAAGAAGCCTTGGATTATATCAGCACATCACAATGTGTAAATTGTATCTCTAGTTCTAGTAGTGAACCCATGCTTAGCTCAGCTGTTGTGTAAGAGGGAAAAAAAGATTTTACTTTTGGCCCATTCTTGCTCCAATTAAAGTCCATTGCAGACCTCATGTTTACCTAAATGCTAACAGAGTCAGGCCATATGAAGGCTTCTGACTACATTCTTTTATCAATATCCACATTTTTTTTAACCCAATTTCACACCCAAGAATCATCTCAAACTTGCAGAAATATAAAACATTACCAATTAGAAAATTGCATACCTGGCAGATTTTTAAACTCTATGTCTATCAGTGTAAATTCCCCAGGCTATTCCCTCTCTAAAATTTGAGGTACAATACTTGATCACTTACTTTAGTTTACATACACTCCTTTCTTTCTAGCTACTTTGTTCAAATATAGTGAATATTGTACTGTTGTATACATTATGTATAAAGCACCTTCATTTCTTGTTAGAGGTTTTTCTCTTTGTCTATAATAAGCACAAGCCTTTCAGCTTGGGCTTTATAAGTTATTCTAGAATTTAGTATTAAGTACATTAACTGCACTTCAACAAAATGAGACCACAGTGCTTGTATTAGCAGCCTAGCTACACCTCTTCTCAGATGCATGAAAGATGAGACTGTCTTAAGGCTGCCACATGTTCCAGGGCGGCTAATTAGGATATATTTCCTTTTAAAAGACTAGGATGTGAGAAAGGTATATTACAATCTCATGTGAGATAACATTTGGAGTTCAGATGTAAAAAAAAAAGAGAAAATTTACTAGGCAAAGATTATCCTTTTGTAATTTATCTTAGAAAGCACTTTAAAGAAAAAAAACTTTGGCAGGAAATTACATTGAACTAAAAGCATTTTTTTTTTAAATAGGCATTAACAAATTAGCAGGGAATGCATCAGTCACATCTCAGTCTTATACACTTAATGCAGATAGGCCTATAAACACATTATCATCACTTTCCATACCTTTATCAAATATCATAGCAACAGCTGCCCTAGTAACTAAGAGTATGCCTTAGGCTAGAGGAGACATCTGTTTGCTAACAACCTCAGATCAGATGACAAATGGTAGACAGCAATGTCAGTAGTCAGTAGTAAGTATTTTCCAAGGTCAGAAACCTTACCTATATATTAGTTTCAGTTGGAGACCCAGATTTCTGGTCCATTGATGGGCTGATATGAAAATGGATGACATCAAAGCATTAATGGTGGCACTAATTCTGAACCAAATAAAATGAAGTATTCTTGTTTCCTGGTGAACAGGTTTCTGTAGATGCATTTTTGTTTGTTCATGTTTTCCTTTTGACTCTTTCCCCACACTCAACCAAAAATGTCATAGGAATGACATTATCAATACAGTATATTAGCTTTTGTGGAACAAATATATTCAAATGAAATTCTTCTAGTTTCAGTACAGGCTATAATTATCTAAGTCTGTAGGTACAAGTGTACTAGGATTGCCCTATAATGTGTATTTGAGAAATATTTCTAGGCATTTATTTAGAGGAAATTTTGGAAGAGAGAATGTAATTAATGACTCTAATTGGAATGTGCCTAAAGCAAGGACAATAACACATCTCCTCTTGCTAAAAGTGAAGTTGGATCTTAAATGACCTCAAGGACCTTTGTTTTATATCTCACTAGAAAGATGTCTCCTCTAGCATCACAGAACCAGCAAAAACTAGGCTGTGGCATTGCATGACACAATATTGACTTGACTTAAAGGAAACAGCACCATATCTAACAGGAAAATTGAACCCAAAAAATAATAATTTCAAAGTGACATTTTGAAATGAAAAAAAAAAGATTTTGTTTAATTTTGACTTTCTCAAAACTGTACAAAATGTTTTTTAACTTAAAAAAAAAAGTTTTCCACATTAGGTTTTTTGACTTTTCATGGGTTTTGCCTCTTTCCCTTCAGATAATGAAGTGTGTGATAGCCTACAAAATTACATTTTTAGTCAAAATGAAATGGAATTTTTTTATTCCCATGTTTCAAAAAAATCAGCACATTTTCATTTTGAAATGTTTTGTAATGAAAAGAAACAATTTTCTTTGTTCACTTCTTTGTTTCATTTTGAAATTTCTTGTGGAAAACTGAATTCTTCAACTGAAAAATTTCAGAACAGGCATATTTCCTGAATTTTTTTTCATCGGCAAAAATTTGGTTTTCCAACAAGCTCTTGTCTGTAGTATCAACTATGATATAGCTCTTCTTGAAATGATGGACTAAATGAATAGCAATTAACTAGCCTTCATTATTTTTAAAATGATGACTCGCATGGTGGATGAAGACAGAGGTTGCCTATGTGGAATCTCCTCTTTTTTATTATGAACTGAACTGGAGCTACTGTTATTATTCTATTATGTTAGATTCTGTTGTTATTATTATAATCCTGATTTAGGCTAACCTTTTAAAATTGGAAACGAAATAGGTGCCTGGGTGTCAGACACTCAAACTGCCTCTCACTTCTTCATAAGCACCATTCTCCAACCTCCTTCTAACCCACTGTGAAGGTTTGTTAGCATCTGCTTGGTAACATTTCTAATTGTAAGCTCTTTGGAGAGTTGTTGTGTCTTTCTATGTGCATTTATGAGACACTTTGCTTGCTTTGGGCATTGTTACATGATAACAACAGAATAAGCAGATGAGAGAGTTGCCTGGTTCTTTTCAGACTGCCTACATTGTCATATTATTAACATCTCCCCTTCTCTCTGATTCTTTGGAATAGCTGTTTATGTAGAATGTCATAAAAATGCAGGAATTGCTAAACAAGAAAAAACTAGTGGTTGGTCTAGTCCAGAATCTGACCATGGCTATTAACAGTTGCTTCAGAGAAGGTGGAAAAGCCCCTACAAAAGTCAGCTACGTAATAACCTTCCTAAGGATTATTCCTAGCCCCCACTAGTGAGAGACTGACCAAAAAAAAAAAAATAAAGCAGTACTTCCTGGTTTCAGCCCAGGCAGATGTCTCTTGTGCATATTCTTTGTAATACTACTTTAGCACAAACTAGGTTTGGGATAAATATATGGAATAAATTCTCCCCTTAGATATGCATTCACATCACATCTAACTATCAATCACATGAACCTCTATAATTTTGGATGTCTTACATAGAATCAAGGAATGAGTGAAAAGTCAAGTTTCGTATTACTCAGTGACTTGCTATGTGACTTTTGGCAAATCACTTCACAGTGCAAAATTGTCAGATGGAAGATCTGACATCAGGGCCGGCTTTAGGAAGTGCGGGGCCCAATTCGAACAGTTTCGACGGGGCCCCGGCAGGGATGACTATATATATAAAAAAAAAATGTAAAAAAACACATGGGGCTTGTACTCACAGGGCAGAGACTCTGAGTCTTCGGCGGCACTTCGGCGGTGGGTCCTTCATTCACTCCAGGTCTTTGGCGGCACTGAAGGACCCACTGCTGAAGACCCAGAGCAAGTGAAGGACCCACCGCCGAAGTGCTGCTGAAGACCCAGAGCGCTGCCAGGTGAGTAAAAACTAAAAAGGCACCTCTAGCCAGGGAAGAAATTCTCACTGGGTGTGGGGCCCAATTCGGGGGTATAGGTGGATTTGGCCTAAAGCTAGCCCTGTCTGACTTTAAAGGGAGTACTTGACATGCTTAAAGTCTAGCACAAGCTCAAGTACTTTGCTGCTACTGGGCTTGTGTATGTGCAGTATTTAATGTTCATAGTAGTTATCAGTCTGTCTATCTGTTCACCCCCCAGGCCATTTCTTCAACCTGAGTAAAATGTCAAACTAGTTGTTTTTCTAAAGTTTAAACTTAAATCCAGATATTGTATTCAGTTTTCTGTGGTACTTGGATTCATTCTTTAAGTCGCTGTCTAGACAGGTCAGGCTCAGCGCACACTTGCTGTATTTCATAAACTGGTATTTTATGTCCCTAAATATTTTAAAATTGTTTTCATTCTTCCATTTCTGTTATTTACTATAATACAGTCACCTTTCCCCCACTTCCACGCCCTCTTAATCAAGCCAAGTAGGCTGCAGGTAATCACCCAGTTAAACAGAATTTGTCCATTGGATGATTCTATTACCAAGAATGCAACGTAACAAGCTCTGAATTAATTCTTGCTGGTGGTGAAATAAGGAAAGAGCTGCAGGATATCCTCAGACATGCCATATTAATTCTTTCTAGTGCTTCTGCAGGTGCAGTGAGCTACGCAGGACAAAAATATAGGAAACTGGATCTAATTCTGATGCTCTATTTTGTCCCTATGAGCCTATTTGCACTATTTAAAAAAAAAATAGCCTCCAGGTAGGCATGAATGAAATTAAGAATAGTGAGATATCTGCCAGCCTGCCCCTTCTAGCACACAATTTTACTGCCATTGGTCCAATGTTGAGCTACTGGGAAATTTTAAAACTACCTCAAGCCCAGGAGTCAAAAGATCTAGTGAATCAAAAAGGCAGCTTCAGCATTTGATCTCTGTATCTTGGACTCATTCTGAAAATTGTGTTTGTATCTGTGCACCTTTTCAGAGGAAACAAGAAAGAAATGTGGATATAGCCCAAACATTGCTGCTTTAAATGTCTGTTTGAGCATCAAATATTACAAGTCCTGATTCTGCTCCAGTTGAAGAAAACGACAAAACTGCCATTGACATCTGTGAAAAAAGAATCAGGCCCAGACTGCAGTCGGATTAACATCATAGACGATATTAAATTGGAAGGCACTGTGAACCATTTGAGTTCACAATGCAACAGGATTTTGGGGCTGTACATATAACATCGCATCATGGAGCAGAGAGGTAACCATCTTGGTCTGTAATCATACCTGGAATGCAGGCTACATTCAGTTCCAGGCACCATGGCTTGGAGCATCCACTATAACGGATGTGCGGGGAAATTTCCTCCGTATTGATGATGGCTTTTGTAGAATAAGCAACAGGTCAGCTCCAAAACCTACAAAATCCCTGTAGTTGTCTGGAGGAACACTATTTTGGAGGCTTCCATTTCTTGGGTCATGGCAATGCAGATGTGTTGAAATTGTGCTGCCAAGGTCTTTCCAGCCAGTCATCTCCCTCAGAATTCCTCTAAAGATAGAGAGTCCTCCTTGCAAGGGACATATCCATAAACATGGAGATCGACTTGCTCAGTATTAACTTTGCTGTAGGATCCTCAGGGGGTTATTGTGGGGACGATACACATCTCTTCCTGTCTGTGCCCTTTCCATGTGCAGTTTCTCATCCTTCTGGAAGTGTTTCCACAGGGTTCCGGAGAAGAAGGAAATGATATTGTGCTGGTTGCCATTTTCTTTTCCTTGCCAGCCAGCCTCAAGGATCAATAGGATTTTTCATCCTCTCCAACCTTGGAGACAGAAGGAACACAATTTCACCTTACATTACCAGAATAATATGAGCAGGGTGAAGGGAGTTCAGGGGAGAGCAGCACAAACATATTAATGAAACAAAATAAGAAAGGGGAAAGTGTCAGCTGAATATCAGGAAAAAAAATTCAGACAGTGAGACGTTAATTTGTGTGAAACTATCCTGAAGTGGTGGGGGATGGATTTAGAGACTTAATAAAACTCTTGCATCTCTGACTTTCAACTGTGTTTCTCTCTATATAGTGGGCTTCTCTCTAATATATTCCCTGTTCTAAAATGCCCTGCATTCATCTAACAATGGCTCTCTGGAACTTACCAGTGCTGGTCCTGTGTCAGCTGAAGGTACTGTTCACCAAGTTCCTCCTCTCTCTTCACTTCTCATCCAGCAGCTGAACATACTGGGCCCAGTTCTGTTCTCAGCTGAACCTGTGTAAATGTAAAATTACAGCAGGTGTTATCCCTTTGTCTCTATTTGAGAATGAAAGGCTGACCTAAATATCCAACTATGAGCTACATACTATTGTTATAATAATTGAGGTCTAGCAGGTCTTCTCCAGTGGTAAAGTCAACAGTTGGAAAGGGGGGAAAAATCATAAAATGTTACAATAACCTGTAACAATGAATGCTGATAGAAAAGGGATGAAAAGAAGACAGATTGGATTAGTCCAAACAAAAAGGTCTACTCATACAACCCAAGGACTGTTTAAAGAACATGGCTTGTAAACAGAAAGAATCTGAAATTGGAAATCCATGGACTTTGATGGAAATATCAGAAATCCTGCCTAAAGGGGGAACAAAACAATGAAGAGGAAAGGCCTTTTCCAACCATTACCCCCATTTTGGGGTCCTTTAAAAAGGAGGGTTTTGAGGATTAAAATGCCTTGCAGGAAACACATCCTGTTAATTCCCTCAAGCAAAATATGATAAGCCTTTGCTTTGCCTCACCTCAGAGAGTCTGTCCTTCTCAGATGAACCTCGGTCATTGGGTATCTATACTAGCACACTGGAGACACCATCACCCTTGGATAAGTGAGGACCCTAGGCTAATATATGTGAGATTCTACTCTGTCTTCCCTTCTTTTGTGTGTTCCTTACTGCCCCCCTCGACTCCCCTAGTCATATCTCTTTTCTCTGTTGGCTTTTTACTGAATCCTGAGATCATAGGCATGGGAACTAGTCATGCGGGGGATGCTGCAGCACCCCTAGGTTTTGTGCGGGGTCCTGGCCGCTGACTCCACACCCAGGGTCCCGGTGCTGCTGGTCCCGCTCCCGAGGCTCTGCTCTTGGCCCCATGCCTACGGCTCTTCTCTCGGTCCTGCACTTGGGGTCCCGGCTGTAGTTCCATCCTCAGCCCTCTTACCCTTGTCTGAGTCCCTCCAGCCTTCTGGAGCCAGGGCCTGGGCCTGGCCCCAGCTCTGGGGAGACAGAGCATGGATAGGGTAAGGAGGGATGCAAAGTAAAAAGTTTGGGGGTCACTGGTTTTCAGCACTGCCACTGTAAAAAGTGCTCCAGTGCCACTGCCTGAGATCAACCACACTGCACAGCATCAGCTTAATGAGATGAGACAGGTCACCCTGCTCTGCTCAGCCTTGGACAGACCAGTAAAGGAGAAGGACCTAACAAGACCAGCCAGATGATGTCCCAGATGGGGGGAAGTGCGCCAGGGTCCAGAGCAACAGCTGTTGTGGCTGACTTGCCAGCCAAGAGCATCCGTCCCTGGCTGACCACCTTGAAGTCTGAGAATATCAACAAAAACCATATTTTCCCCACTTTTACTTCCCTATTTCTTCTTCTCCCTTCAGTGTGTTTTGTCAAAGGCAGGGAAATTCAAAATTCAACAGCAGAACTAAGCCTTGCTTCCCCACAAGGAAGGATTGTACAACAAAATAAGACTCTAACTGATACCCCAAAGGACTTGGATTAGTTTTAATTGTTTTTGGTTTTTTGCATAACCACTCCATTTTAATTTGGAAATTAAATTTGGTTAGTTTTCTCTTGTTTATTCCAATCAATACATTTCCAAAGTTTGATATAATTTGTTCTAATATATTTTCTGCGAAACTAAGATCTCTGTATTTGAAACCCCAATCCACATTTAACTATTTAGTGTTGTATAGTGACAAGCTCATGTTAACCCCTTTGCTTGTCAAAGCTCACTTATACACCAGAATTAAGTCAACACTACCATCAGCGGTTGTGGGAATTGTAGAACTAATTGAGGGCAGAGCGTGTCAGTTTAGGGCCACTCTAGCACCTAGGACATTTAAATGGGACTCAGTAGATGTGGGTTCAGTTCCTGAACTGCAGAGGGACACTGACTGTGTTCTCCTAACAATTGTTTTGATTTTACAGTCCCATTTTCCTATTTTTTAAATAATTTTCCCACACCAGGTGCTGACAGTTTGCCTGAAAGTGACCATTCAGGGGAAACTAGGAAAAAGACTATTCAAAATACAATCAAATAGAGAAAGTCATCAAACCAGAAGCAGAGAAATATATTTTTTCTCTATCATAGGTTAGAATACTAGGCAAAAATAAATAAATAAAAAAAGAGGACAGATTCTATTTTAAAGCTATTTAACCCTTTTAGCACACAAATGATAGTAAACTTAAAGCAACCTGATTTGTCTGGTAGGAATGATTACTTTTTCATGTCTTTGGATGAACCACAATTCTCAAATCAAATATTGTATTATATTATTAAGTAAAGTAAAATTACCTAATATGACGTTATGCACAAAATTTGTGCCGGCAGGGTTTGTGCACCTGCGGGAGTAAGGTATTTTAGAAGATAGTTAGGCATTAAATTCTAAAAAAATAATTACTATTTTTTTTTCTTTTTGCAGCTCTTTAGTAATTTGCAAGGATATGTGATACAGAAGTTCCACTATACCAAATGTAACCCTGGTATTTTGCAGGGAAAGTAGTGATAAAGTTTTCAGAGGAATAAAGGAAATACAAATCCATTATCAGCTTTAGACATCAAACATTGTTGGCAGTTTTTAATTAATCAGAAGTCTATTCAAGTTCTGTTTTTAATTTACTTTTAGTTTTTTTTGTCCCCACTTGAGGCCCCCTGCTTACATCCATATGCTTTTACCACAAAAAGGGTATGAGAGCACAGTAGCTTTCCCTCAAAACTCCACAGCCTGTTTAATATCTTGTACATACTTACCAGATGCTTATTCTGAACTTTGAGAGGCCAGCTTGGTGCCAGGTTTTCTGATTCCCACCTTAAGTTACAACTATCCATCTGTGCAAGTATTGTCTTGAGAGCCCCAGATTTTTTTGATTCACAAAAATCAACATTCACAAAAAGCAAATATATAACAGACCTTACATGGCAGGTCTCTTGCAAATACTACAATTTTGAGTTCATTCAAAAAGGTTGCTTGCAAGTTTTGGTTTGAAGAAATGAAAAGATCTGAGAGTAACTTCTAATAGACCTGCTGAAGTCATACCATTTCCTATAGCTTTGCCTTGAAATAAAACAAAACAAACAACCGTCTCCCTAAAAGGTACAAAACAATAAACATAGCAAATAATGAATTAATTCCACTTATGGTTATTCTGCATGAGGTGACACAACTTCAACAGCAGCAAAGAGTCCTGTGGCACCTTATAGACTAACAGATGTTTTGGAGCATGAGCTTTCGTGGGCGAATACCCACTTCGTCAGATGCATGACAGCTTCCTACATTCAGAGATAAGAAAAACAAAATATTAGCTATGATTTTTTTTGCAAACATAGTGTAAAGTTTGCCACTAAGGGCCAATTTTGGATCTTAGTTATACCCATGGAATCTGAACTATCTCCAGTGAGTGCTCCTGGATATAATCCATATGCACATAGGTGAAGCTGAAACCAGAATTTGGCTCAAAGCAAAGTAAGCTGTCATGGGATAAGAGGAAAGTTCTTCTCATGGATCGATAACTGGTTAAAAGATAGGAAACAAAGGGTAGGAATAAATGGTCAGTTTTCAGAGAGGTAAATAGTGGTGTCCCCCAGGATCTATCCTGTGACCAGTACTGTTCAACATATTCATAAATGATTTGAAAAAAAAGGTAAACAGTGAGGTGGCAACATTTGCAGATGACACAAAACTACTCAAGGTAGTTAACTCCCAGGCAAACTGTGAAGAGCTACAAAAGGATCTCACAAAATGGGTGACTGGGCAACAAAAAGGCAGATGAAATTCAATGTTGATAAATGCAAAGTAATGCACATTGGAAAACATAATCCAACTATATATATAAAATGATACAGTCTAAATTAGCTGTTACAACTCAAGAAAGAGATGTTGGAGTCATTGTGGATAATTCTCTGAAAACATCCTCTTAATGTGCAACGGCAGTCAAAATTGCAAACAACATTGGGCATTATTAAGAAAGGGGTGGATAGATAATACAGAAAATATCATATTGCCACATCTTGAATTCTGCGTGCGGATGTGATTGCCGCATCTCAAAAAAGATATAATGGAATTGGAAAAGGTTCAGAAAAGGGCAAACAAAAATGATTAAGGACTAAGTTCCCTGTAAACTGCACAGCTGCACAGCAGCCTATTTATCACCGCACAGGCACTCAGGGAAACTGCCCAATTGACCTGCCTTTTCCAGCGGAGGAGTGCCCCTCCCCAGCCCCAACCTAGCCTCGCCCCAACCTGCTGCGGCCATGGGAGGGATGCGCCATAGGCTTCCACTCTAGCTGGGGCCCCCAATCCACCCCTGGTCCGTCCCCCACTCCACCCTTTAGCCCAAGTCTCTGTCCACTCCCTGACTCTTCCCACCCCGCTCCACATCTGTTCCGCATCCTCTCATGAGCGTGGCCAATACTGCTCCTTCCACTCCCAAAGCTTCCTACATGCCACAAAACAGCCATTTGCAGTGGGTGGGAGCCACTAGGAGGGAGGGGAAGGAGTTGGTCAGTGGGGTCACTGGCAGGTGAGAGGTGCTTCAGGGCAGGGGGAGCTTGGCTGCCGGTGGGTGCTGCTGGGCAGCACCCACTAATTTTTCTCTGTTGGTGATCCACCCCTGGAACACCCACAGAGTCAGTGCCTATGGGGGCGTGCTTCTCCCAGCCCTAACTCAGCCCTATACCTGCCTCTCCTCTCCCCCAGCCCCAACTTAGCCCCATCTCAGACCTGCCATGGCCGGGAGAGGGACACCTATCCTGTAGCCCCAGCCCCAGAGCTGCTGCAGCATGGAGAGAGCTGAGAGAAGTCCTTTCTCTCTGCTGTAGCCATGGAGCACTCTCCTGTATCACAAACTCATCCCCAGCCCCAGTCCAGAGCCCGCACCCCAGAAGCACCCCTCACCCCCTAGAATCATAGAATATCATGGTTGGAAGGGACCTCAGAAGGTCATCCAGCCCTCAAAGCAGGACCAATTCCCAACTAAATCATACCAGCCAGGGCTTTGTCAAGCCTGACCTTAAAAATCTCTACGGAAGGAGTTTCTACCACCTCCCTAGGTAACCCATTCCAGTGCTTCACCACCCTCCTAGTGAAAAAGTTTTTCCTAATATACAACCTAAACCTCCCCTCACTGCAACCTGAGACCATTACTTCTTGTTCTGTCATCTGGTACCACTGAGAACAGTCTAGATCCATCCTCTTTGGAACCCCCTTTCAGGTAGTTGAAAGCAGCTATCAAATCCCCCCTCATTCTTCTCTTCTGAAGACTAAATAATCCCAGTTCCCTCAGCCTCTCCTCATAAGTCATGTGCTCTATCCCCCTAATCATGTAGTTCCTCGAATCCTCCTTCTTCCCTTTTTTAAAGATGGGCACTACATAAGCCTTTCTCCAGTCATCCAGGACCTCCCCCGTTCGCCATGAGTTTTCAAAGATAATGGCCAAAAGCTCTGCAATCACATCCGCCAACACCTTTAGCACCCTCAGATGCAGCACATGCTCATCCAGCTGTTCTAAATAGTCCTGAACCACTTCTTTCTCCACAGAGGACTGGTCAACTCTTCCCCATGCTGTGCTGCCCAGTGCAGCAGTCTGGGAGTTGATCTTGTTACTGAAGACAGAGGCAAAAAAAAGCATTGAGTACATTAGCTTTTGCCATATCCACTATCACTAGGTTGCCTCCCTCATTCAGTAAGGGGCCCACACTTTCCTTGACCTTCTTCTTGTTGCTAACATACCTGAAGAAACCCTTCTTGTTAGCTGCAACTCCAAGTGTGATTTGGCCTTCCTGATTTCACTCTTGCATGTCTGAGCAATATTTTTATACTCCTCCCTGGTCATTTGCCCAATCTTCCACTTCTTGTAAACTTCTTTTTTGTGTTTAAGATCAGCAAGGATTTCACTGTTAAGCCAAGGTGGTCACCTGCCATATTTACTATTCTTTCTACACATCAGGATGGTTTGTTTCTGCAACCTCAATAAGGATTCTTTAAAATACAGCCAGCTGTCCTGGACTCCTTTGCCCCTCATGTTATTCTCTCAGGGATCCTGCCCATCAGTTCCCTGTGGGAGTCAAAGTCTGCTTTTCTGAAGTCCAGGGTCTGTATTCTGCTGCTCTTCTTTCTTCCTTGTGCCAGGATCCTGAACTCAACCATCTTATGGTCACTGCCTCCCAGATTCCCATCCACTTTTGCTTCTCCTACTAATTCTTCCCGGTTTGTGAGCAGCAGATCAAGAAGAGCTCTGCCCCTAGTTGGTTCCTCCAGCACTTACACCAAGAAATTGTCCCCTACATTTTCCAAGCCTGCCCCCTCCTGCATCCTAACCCTCCACCTCAGCCCTGAGCCCCTCAACCCCAGCCCCACCCCAGAGCCCGCAGTCCCAGCTGGAGCCGTCATACCCCTGGACACTAGCCCTCTGCACCAGCCCTGAGCCCCCTCCCACACTCTGAATCCCTTGGCCCCACCCCCACCACATGAATTTTGTTATGTGCACCAACACGAAAGTCATGTCTCACACATCCTCTCCATATTGGTGCACATCACAAAATTCATTCTGCACATGCATTGGAAAAATTAGAGGGAACACTGCTAGGGGTATGGAATGGCTGCCATATGAAGAGAGATTAATAAGACGGGGCCTTTTCAGCTTGGAAAAGCGATGACTAAGTGGGGGATATGACTGAGATCTATACAATCATGACTGATGTGAAGAAAGTAAATAAGGAAGTGTTATTTACTCCTTCGCATAACACAGGAACTAGGGGTCACCAAATGAAATTAATAGGCATCAGATTTAAAACAAACAAAAGGAAGTATTTTATCACAAAACACACAGTCAGTGTGTAGAACTCTTTGCCAGACAATGTTGTGAAGGCCAAGATTATAATAGGGTTTTAAAGAACTAGATAAGTTCATGGAGGATAGGTCCATGGGCAGGGATGGTGTCCCTAGCCTCTGTTTGCCAGAAACTGGGAATGGGCAAGAGGGGGTTGGATCACTTGATGATTACCTGTTTTGTTCATTCCCCACCTGGCATTGGCCACCTTCGGAAGACAGGATACTGGGCTAGATGGACTTTTGGTCTGACCCACCATGACTGTTCTTATGTTCTGTACAAATATATAATATTAATTCTGGACATCTACAAAGTGAGCTACAAGCATATTTAACACACACCAGAACCCTGTGAGATAAGTATATCTCCATTTTGCAGATGTGGAAATTGAGACAGTGGTTAGATTATGCACCCAAGGTCACCCAATAAGTAACTGGTAGCAATGGAAATTGTAACCCAGTGCCAGCTGGCTTGTCACTCTAATCACTAGACAGCACATGTTCCCAATTTTAATTTATAGTTATTGGTTTGCCAGGGTGTGAGTGGGTAAGTGTGGCCAATACATCTACAAAGATCATGTGATTTGTCTGGGCTCAAGTACTGATCCTGACAATTAAAATTTACATTTAAATTTGCCATTTTATTTGTCTTCATTATCATCATCTATTACTTACAAGGTTATTGCCAACTGTATCTAACCAGTCAAGCTGGCAGTATACATTTTTTGATTTCAAGCTGATAAACGATATGCTGCCTCACAAGCACACACCTTGATTTGATGGGAAGATAGTCTGTCTTGCAAACTGAAATTATTCATTTCTAATTGCTACTCAGGAACAATGTGGAAGATGTTAAAAAGTCTGTCTTCAATTTTGTCCAAGCAATCAGCAAATGAAAATCATTTCCAGCACTCAGATGAGACAAAATTGTGTTGGATATTCTTATACCAGATGTGCAAAAGGAAGAACAAAACACTCATCAGCAAATTTAAAAAAGGAGTTAAAGAACAAGAATAAATTATTTCAAAACTATAGATGTTCATTGAAGACTTCAGACATGACAACATGACATTTTCCCCAAGACAATGGAATTTTCTCTCTCTTATTTTATTTTCTAGCTGGAAATGTTTTCAAACTAAAAAAAACCCAAAACAAATATCACTGATGCGCTCACTTGTGGCTGTCTGAGTTGTCTGACAGACATTATCCCGTCCATTTGCACAAAACGATTATTTCTGCCTAAGGGAAGCTGAAACTGAAGGTTCCCCCAGGACTACAGACAGAAGAATTAAGCAACATATCTAAACGTTGGTCTAGACACTTATTCTTTGAGGACAATTTCACCATTAGTAATGGCAGCCTTTTCAAAGAAAAGGAGAAATCATTTCAGTATTCTTCAATAACTATGTTGACTTTTATAGGAAACTATGTAAAATGATGGGGTAATTTAGAGCAAGACAACCTATGTTCTGTACAAAAAAAAAAACCTATCACATGAGAGATCATCAGCAAAATGAAAACTTAGCAAAAAGCCACTTTCTCCCCTGCCATAACTCCCCTGAAACCTGCCAGCAGAGAATTTGCTCCTTCTCCCTCTTAAAATAAAATAAAAAATCAACATTGGAATCCCCCTCAAGTCTCTGTTATCAGAGGGATGTTTTTCCTTTGTGGCTGCTATCTTCACTGGATTCGCTCTGCCCCTACCCCATGCTCCACTCCCTTTTTTTTTTTTTGAGAAACACACCAAACTAATACTCATCTCGTCAAGAGTGAAGAAAAAAGATTCCTTGATGCCCTTTACATTTATGACTGCTGAAGTTTTCTTTCCTAAAAGCTGCAAAGGTTTAATTTACTTAACAGGACTATTACCTGGCAGTAACAGACTCTTGCCAGTATTCTTGTTAGAGGCATATAAAAATACTGAGGTTGATAATTGCAGAACAAAATGATTGAAGTTACCTGAGCACAACAATAGGCTGCTAAATGCCGCACTGCTCAAATTGCCCCTTTGTGCTAATTAGAACATCCCTGGAAATAAAAAATGTAACAAACTAATCCCATGAAGCAATTAAGAATTAGCTCCTTAATGGCTCTTCCACATCACATTTCTTTCTGGCTTTGATTTTACAATATATGCTGCTTTAAAGACACAATTTTTATCTCCCTGTCAGGCTTTGTAATTACTCTTGTATTGTATTATAGGGGTGAGTTTTTTTAAGTTCTCAGCCGTTGTGCTCTGAAAGCATATGAGAGTTTATTTCCTGTCCTCCAAACTGCAAAAGGCAAAGATTTAAAATAAAGTCAGCAGCTTAGATCAATAACAGGCAGTTGCAAATGGAGACATCCTGTGTGGCTGGTTGGAATTATTTTAATAACCCCAAGGCTGATTCTGAAACTCCCCAATGACCTTCTGGAGAAATGTTTGGGGTTTTTTCCAAAGCAATTTTACCTACTTTCCTACAGGTTCCCCTTCTCACAAGCACCTACTCTAGGCTCTATTTTGTTCTTGTTGAATATTTTGATGTATTACAGGCAGCTTTGAAGGGACAATATGCATAAATCGGCAAAGCTCAGTTATAGGGAGAAATTGTGGGAAGTGTACAGACAATTTGTGCCTATGACTCTGACAATATGTCCAGACCAATTTTTCAGTAATACCTTCCAAATGAATGGTGTTCCTTTCCCCTTCCCTCTCTCTGCCACACACATACAATGTTTCCCTTAAGGATTCCTCTACCACCCAGTTCAAATCTTATTTGTCCTGACTTGTAGTGCATTTTTTGCTCAGGTCAGTAGACAGATAAGCCTTTATATCTCATGCCAGAACTATGCTTTGGCTAACTATGCTTTTGCTCTTGCACTGTGTGTTTGGGTGGCTTTTGCCTTAAGGACACAATTTCAGAATCCTCAATGATTAGGGCCCTGCATCTTTTCAAGTCCAGTTCTGAATCTCTGCAGTCCCTTCTGGAGCAGAAAGGTTTGTCGCAGTGACATGTTGCCCATCTTTGCCTCAGTCCTTTAGGAACATTCCTGTTTATCACAGAGAAAATGGGTTTCAGGTCCAACTGAAGCAAGTTTTATGTAAATTAAATTGGCTGAAAACTAGTATTTTAAGCATTTTGAGATCACTTATGAACAAGTAACATGCAAAAGCACTTTCTTGCACTCCTGGTAAATATCCTGTCAAGGGATAAAAGCAAATACAGTAATGGGTCTGACTGCAAATAGTTATTCATCACCATATGTGGCTGAGAGATGCAAATTACATTAACCAGAAAGTGGAAAAGCTGTATCAGTGTCAGGTTTCTTCAAGCAGAACCCAACAGTGATTGAATTAAACTGTTTTTAATGTTACAGTCACATGTATTTTAAGGTGACAAACTGAAAACTGGAGGGAAAAAAGTTAAAGTTTTCAAAACAAATACACATGGGCCCTGATGTTCCGCTGCTGTTCAAATTGTGTTGTCATTTACACTGGGACAGGAGGGGGAGAGGGGAATGGTCTCAGACTCCTCTGTGACATTATTCTTTTCTTTCCTTGGATCCTGCATGGATTGCTCAGTGGGGTCATGGCTCACACCTGGGTAGAGAATGGGGCAGCAACAGAAGTAACTTACTATGGTATCTCACTTTTTCATGATGTCCCAGAGGCAGCCCACAGGAACAGGGCATCCACACAAAGACACTTGTCTCCTTGGGTTCCCAGGGCATTTGAAGCCTAACCTATGGCTTTTTCTGAATGGTGGCAAACCTTGGCCCCACATCAATGTGGGGAAAACACTGATGGAAATTTCATCTCTGGGTGTTAACCTGACCCTGAGAACTCTAGCAGGTTGTTGGTATGAGTAAGATTCGAAGTATCACATTCTGGTATTACTGTATGTGCAAAATCAAATGTATAATACTTTAATTTAAAATAAATTAATTAACTAAGCAGCTATTCCTTACTGAGGACCATACTTGCGGGGATTTTGGAGTTATAAAATTATGAAGTTTAGTCATTTTAATAACACTTAGGTTGGGAAAAGTTTAAGGGTTTGTAACCTCAAAAGGGTTAGGTTTTTTCCTCTGCTCATCTTGTGGGCTTTGATTAAACTTTCCAAAATGGTTCTTAATTGAACAGACACCGAGAAGAGAAGTTTCTTCTCAAAAGAATGTGCAAGTGAAAACAGGTTACAATGAAAGCTGAGCTCAGATAAGAGCTCACCAAACTATGCAAGCCTCAGTTTTTCACAGAAAAATCAAAGCATCTGGGTTTTGCTTGAACGGTTCAATACTTTTGACAAAACTGTTGGGACCCTGTGCTCTACTCACATATATGGCCTATGCATGCAGATGCTCCACTAGGATGACAGATATGATCTCCTCTTCCCCCACTGCAGCCTGCAGAGCTCCTCTGTAGATCAGGGCTGAAGTAGGTTCCACGTTATGAGGACTCATTTGCAAGGTGGGTGGGGATGGCTTGTGAATTCAGATCCATAGACCCCATCCTCTTGTCACACAAGAACAGGGAGCCTCACTGAGCCTCTCTCTTCAGTATTCAGGGGCTGCAAATTCCCTGAAAACTCTCTGACAGGTTGTATCCTCCTGTTTCTCCCATATTAGAATTGCGCCAACTGGAGGGAGGCAGGATTTTGCTTCTATGGATCTGATTTATAGAACCACTGAGTACTCAGATTTTCACCTTATCCAGTATAATCTACAGGTGATCAGCACCTTTGAAAATCATGCCTTTTGTGGATGGACATAAAGATAGATGTGTTTCTGATTTGTTGCGAAAATCCCTTGTAGTAATTCACAAGGTAGACCTGTTGGGTTCCTGCAGTGCTGATGCTAGCCCACTGGAGGGCCTAAGCAGGAATATTTCTGTGCCCCACTCCCCACACACTAAATGCTAATAATTAATAGGGTGCTCCCTTGAGCCACTTGGGACCCTAAGCAATTGCTTTGTCTGCTTATGCTTAACAGCCATTTTGGGTATCTGATTGTTCAAGCCTAATCCCTGTAATCAGGAAGGCTGGCCAGCCAGTATTTATAATGAACAACTCTATAGTTGCAGTTACAAAAGAATCCTAGAAACTAGAGATGGACAAGGATTATTAGGTCACCTCATTGTCAGTGCAGAATAGTTTTTTACTTAACTCATATAGTACTTCATCCAGTTTTAACTGTTCCAAGCAGAGGGGTTCGCAGCACCTATGTTAGGTGACTTTGAGAGCTTTGCAGAGTTCATGGTTAGAGAGATTTTTCCTACAAAAAAGTCTTTATTCTCACAACTTCTCTATTGTATAGGATGTCCTGGGATGTAGGCAAGGATTCTTTTTAGAGATGGTTATGAAGGGGGGAGGTTGCCTTTAGGAAACTATTCACTAGCTCAGCATAGTTTTCTAATAGTTGTCCATATCTTAACCGTGTAGTTCCAATTCCAAAAGGCTAAAACATTACAATTTTATTTGTCCTTTACATTCCTCAGAGGGACCAGGCCCTTATCAAAGCAGAAGTCAGACGGAATTGCTGATTCTGATTGTGGTGACCACATTGTTTCATCTAATGAATTAGAAGACATTTAAGCTGGTAAAGGGGTAGACACAGAGGTATCAACAAAGTGGAGCAGAATAACGTATTAGAGAATGAGAAAGAGTAGCAGTTGCAATAGGTTAATGCCCAGGGTGAAGAGGTTGAATCCTTGCCCCATGGTGGCAGTCAGACTTTATCACTGAGAATCCAGCTGCTGCCAAATGGAGGAAGGAGAGTACAGAACAGCTGTCTGCAACCCTTATGACAATGTCTGTGCCCTATGTGAGAATGAACTGACTTTGCTGCATCCCTGCAGATGTGGAGACTTACCCCTGTGGCTCCTCCTGCTGGTGACTTCTGGGAATTAGCTCGATTTCCAGCCCGGAGCACCCTCTGCAGGCCAGTGATCCACCTAATCACTTGCTCTTGGGCCCCGTGTCCCTCCCTGGACCTGGTGCCCTTTTACCTGGTGTGCTGCCCCCTGGCAGTAACCCCTTTCTCTCAGGGTCTCCCCCAGGGGAAACCTCACCCACTATTCCCACCTCGCCTCAGTATAAGGCTACTGCCAGTCATCGTCTAGCCCCATGCTCTGGGGCAGACTGCAGTATCAGCCTACTCATCACTGGCAAGGAAGGTTTGGACCTGCTGCTTTGGCCTACCCCTCGGCTGCCCTCTGAAACCCCCATACCTTTTAATCCAATGCTAGGCCGCAGCCTGGGGCTTTTCAGGCTAGAGCTCCCCAGCTCCTCAGCCTGTCCCCAGCCCTGATTCACTCAGGTACCCTGCTCAGGTTTCTGCAGCCAAGCCCATCTCCCTCTACAAACAAAGAGAGACTTCTGCTCCTGGCTTCTCTGGCCTTCTTATAAGGCCCTGTTGCTCAATTTGGGGCATAGCCCCAGTTACAGCCACTTCCCTCACTCAGCCAGGGTTTTACCTTGCCCTCTGCAGGGCTTTTCCAACCCCTTCCAGGCTGGAGCAGGTGATCACCCTGCTAGAATCCCCCAATACTGTGGAAGAGGTGAGTGGGAGAAAACCACATACTCTCAGATTTGCTGTTGGAGGAAGGGACTAACTAGCAGTAAGAGATGGATGCCCTGGGGACTGCCCCGCCACCACAGAGAGACAAGATGGAATCCGGGAACTATGTAGAGGTGTCTTGTTTGATGATTTCAGATCAAAATGTGACAGTTTTTGCTGTTTCATTATTATTATTTATTAATTTAACACTTAGTTTGAAGTAATTTCCAGAGCCCTATTTTACTGTATAAACATATAGTAAGAGACAATCCTTGGCTATACGTTTATTTTAAACCCAAAATCCAAAGCAAAATTCAGAGGATGAAACCTCATACCTAATGAAAATGTTCACATGATTTCCTGTGAAGCAAAAAGGTTTAATTTTGCACAATTGGAGTTGCAACTTATTCACTTTTGTAACTGTGAGATCTAGAATATTCTGTAACCATAAGACTTAGAATTTACTGAAGCATAGTATAATTTTAGTTATGTTCAAGGCTTGTAAGGTTGATATTTTGTGACATGCTGCAACTATAGACTTCTCCTGAGTTTTCATTTTACTTCAACTGGTAGTTTATTCTAGACATGGGTCCAAAATGCCAAGTCAGGATCCAGATAAAAACTTCTCCAAACTTTATGGCCTTTTGATTCAGAGACTTGACTGTGTCTGTCTCTAGTTCAGACTAGAATCTCCATTCTTTGGATCTGTGGTTACCTTATTATAGTCATAGTGCCTTTCCTGTTTATAATACACTCCCCTGATTAATAATAGGGGGGAGGGATAGCTCAGTGGTTTGAGCATGGGCCTGCTAAGCCCAGACTTGTGAGCTCAATCCTTGAGGGGGCCACTTAGGGATCTGGGACAAAAATCTGTCTAAGGATGGGTCCTGCTTTGAGCAGGGGGTTGGACTATATGATCTCCTGAGGTCCCTTCCAACCCTGATATTCTATGATAAGATGATGTTCTATGATAAATCTTAAGCATTATCCATTCACAATTGAGAGGCAATTTTTCTTGTTATAAGAACTTCTTATTGATGAATAATATCTAAAGTCCCTCATGAGATAAAAATATATTGTGTATTGAAATTCTAAGGTGCTGAAGTTTTCAACTAAATGAAGAAACACAACAGCTACTCATATGATTTTATCTCAAGAAGTCCAATACAATTTGCTTATATCTTGTATGATGAAAACATCATGATGTACTCTAGAACCTACTTGCCATCAGTACTTCAGGACAGATTGTTTGGGATGGGCTGCAGGGGGACAATTGATGTTGCATGGTAATTTCATCCATATTGCTCTTCCAAATGATAAAACTGAGACAAACACAGAGAGATATCAATGTTAGCACCTACTGAGATTAACGGAACCAGTTCTTAGGAGCAAAATCTACCAATTCTGAGAATGCAGAGAATGGATCATAATTTGGAAATCCTGAAAAGAGTCTGTACACCTCATACTTAACTTCATAGGTGCTTCCTATAGAATCCTATGCATCACTGTGCAGTAGGGATGTGGGGGACAGGAGGTACATCCACGAGTCATTCTTCTCTACATGACACAGATGCAAGTGATGCAGAAGCTACTCTAGCAAGGAGGCTGGAGGAGTAAAACAGAGCAGGAAGGGCCAAATAAATTGGTACCATGTAAACCAAATCTAGGATGTCTCTAAGACATATTAAGAAATGACTGGAAGGAGTATAGGGCACACAGAATATGACCACATGGTGAAACTCACCCATCCTTAGACAAAGCAGAAGAGGGCACTGAAGAGTGAGACAGTTGCTGTTCCTCTCGTTCCTTTACACAGCATTACTGCAGGTCATCATCCTTGATGCAGGGCTAATGAATTTAACCCAAGAACAGAGCATGAGTTTTAGGCTTGGCCCCACATCCTCTCTGGCTCTACACTACTTCAAAAGGATCCTCCCTACTTAAGAAGCTCCCTCCTCTCCACATTTTTGCCAGATTTATGACCTCCTCTGCCTTTGAGGTGGATCTCTCATGCAGGCAGTTCTCTGGTCTGAAATGTTGTTGTCTGGACTAAAAGTTATTCTGTGCTTGCTACTTAATACATGGGTTAAGAGAAGAGGGTGTAATTGATGGAAAAAAGATAATGACAAAATTATGTGAACCTTTCTTTGGAATAATGAGGAAGTTATGTCTCATTCTCTAATGCAGAGCATAAATTATTTGAAAATCATAGAAATTACAACTAAAGTGTGCATTCAAGGCATTAATATGATAAACTTAAAACATATATAAATTACTTCAAAATTATTATAATTATATATACTACAATCATCATGCCCTTTATCAAGAAAACCATGTATACCTTCAACTACTGCCATCTATTCACAATGATTGTCTGCTGACTTCTTTTAAAGTTACATACCATGTACGATATAATAATTTCAGTTTCCCATTGAAACAGAGTGAAAGTAATATATTTTTCAACAAAATATATACCATGTATCATAAATACCAAATTACTTTACCTGTGCTATGCTCTCAATTATGTTTAAAAAAAACACAAAAAAACCCACAACCCTTTCCATTTTTTAAAATTTAAAATATAAAGAATTGCAGGAACTCTATGGCACTGGGCTAGATTGTCAATGGAATGACAGAAAGGGTTTGACTCTTAAATCTGATTCTGGACAAAGCTCTATTTGGGTGGAAACTTGTGTCCATCTACAGCACACGGCAGGATTCAGACCTTCATACAGACTTTATATGTGGTAGAATAATATACACTTTCAAAGTTGTACCATGAAACCATGACAAAATTCTTTTCATTATTTTAATGATGCAGTTAGTTGTAAAATTTGATGGTCACAAAAATCTTCCTATTAGCTGATCTAGGATAGTACATTTTAAAACCAAACTTGGCAGCATTCTGGGCAATGACTGCACTTGGTAACAACACAGACGGAGCATGAAAAAAACCCTGAGATAAGTGCAAGTCTCTCAGCAAGAGCAAAATAAAGTCATAAGCTATAATAGCTAACAAAAGCATAACTCTTGTCTTGAAGCATATGTAGAATGTGTGCAAAATAATCAGTAAACAAATCAAAACCAGGCACATCTGGAATACTTAGTTTTCAAGAAATTCTGGGGCTGAATGGATTTATGTTACTGGCTGATTATATTTTCCTTCTCTCAGCCATTCCAAAATAGTTAAAGTTATTCCTTAGAATAAATGTAAAATTAGAGCTACAGTATCACACTGTGTTTTGAATCACAAATTAAAAGGTAAAAAATGGATTATTTCAAAATCTCTAATGACTATATGAAAGAAAGTCAGATTATATTGAATTTTACATTGCTACATTACAATGCAGGGAATTTTCACCAGTCAGATAGTAAATCAAATTTAAAATATCTTCTTGCTTTTTGATAAACTGAGTAACACAATGTTTTTTGAAATGCCATACTTCAATGATCTTTTGTAGAAGGGGATTAGGAATATTTCTTGTATTACTGTCCTGTAGACATGACATGCAAATAGATCACTTCCAACTTTCCAGTCATTTTTATTTGTGAAGGTGTGGCGGGGAGGAAAAGGTGCAGGAGCCACTCTAGTCCCAGGAAGCCCCACCTTGGCAGGACTGCTGGAGATGCTCCAGTTGGAGGAGGAGTTTAAAAGGGAGTCTCTTCAGTTCAGCAAAGTGATGGATGGAAAGAGAGGCAGGCCTGCACTCATTGCTACAGAGGGTTCAGCCAGGAGAGTATCCCCAGGAGGAGGACTGCTGCATGAATCTGTGATCCCAGCTTACTAAGGCATGTGGGCCAGATTGCAAGGAACAACCACAAGCCACAATGCACACAAGGAGGTGCAGAGTGATAGGAAGGGACACAGTGGAGGGTGTTAGCCTGACAGCAGGTAGCAGACATCTTCCTTACAGAGCTTAAGAAGGCCCCATTGTTGGAACTTGGTGGCATGGGAGGGCCTGGATTCTCCTATGCTCTTATCCATTAGGCAGAGCTGTGGCCACAGACTTTCATTTCTAGGCAAGTCTGCTGCCACAGACTTTGACTAACAGGAGTGGCCGTCACCATAGACTTTGACAAGGAGGTTTGGGTTACCGCCACCGACTCTGACTGCTAGGTGAGAGCCATCTGCCACTCACAGAAGGAAATGCACACTTGCTTTGGGTGGGGCCAGGGCACAGTATGCGTCTCATTCTCATTCATTGTCCCATTGAAGTCAATGATAGAGTTCTCATTGACTCCACTGGGAGCAGGCTTCAGGACCAGTATATTTTCCTGATTTAACAAGTATGCCATATTCTGTAAGGAACAGCTCCTCTGAACCGGACAAAAAGAAACCGCAATGGATCTGGGCTGCAATCCTTTGCTCTAACCTGTGTCTTTAGAAGCCTGTGGCTATATGAAGGCCCACTGATTGAACAGGATGATATGCAGACATAAGGGTCATGTATGTGGATCACACTGCAGGATCTGGGCCCTTAAAAGTAGTTTTTCCTAAGAGAATATTGTTATTTATTATTGGCTAAATGATGACAATATTGTCAGTGCTGCGACACTGCACAAAATGAAAATAGTCCTACTCAAGGAGCTTCCAATCAAAAAAAAAGTATTTTCTGAAGGAATATAGGGAAGTTAGGATGAATATATTATTTTTTTAAATCTAAATATAAATCATTTTTCATGTCTACTATGGAATAGTTGAAATCCATTCAGATACATTAAAGAACTTTTAGTTTTTGCCTCATTAGGCAGGATTGAAGTAAAAAGGCTGTATATTCTAAGTTCTAACAGTCTATTTATTATAAATGAGAAACTGATAGAAAACTATTAAAAATATAGAAAGCAGTCTGTCAGTTATATGTAATATATTTTCAGAGGGTTTTGCTTTCTGCCTTTTTTTTATATAAAGACACATTTTAAATTTTCATCTGGTTCTATTGCATATTTCCCACATGAAATAATGTACTTTACTTGTGACTTGCAATCATTTCTCCAGCAACTGATTGCGATGTCAGGAAAAAAATAGATTATTTCCAGGAGGAAATAGAAGAAGAAGAACTCTTCATACAACGATATTTTTGAACAAAAGTCCTTAGTAATGTAACTTTTTGTAAAGAGTAATACAAAAAATATAGGGACCAATGCTGTGTCTGATGCACATCCATTCATATATTGGGCCAGACTGTGATAACCTTGCATTGATTAGTACCTTACGCTGTGAGAAGTTCCATTGTATCCTGTAGGACTATTTGAAGAGTAAAATACAGCTTAACATGAGCTGGGATATCAACATTTGGCCTATTACATTGCATTTTGAAAATTTAGGGTGAACATTTTCATCTCTGCCTCATCCAGAACTCTGTTTTTGCATTTCACTTGAATGACTAAATAACATTGTGCTTGCAAGACAGGTTCTTTGATGTCCATCAGATATTAATTGTATCTGAAATAATAAGCACTAGAGCTAGACAGGGATTTTCAATGAAACATTTTTCTGTTGAAAAATGACTATTCATCAAAACTGAAACTTTTGATGGAAAAGAGTTAGTGTTAACAGACTTCCTGTTTTGGAAAAAAAATGAAAATAGTTTCAAAATTGTTTTAAAAAAATCCCATTTTGACATTTTCTAAACAAAAATTTTCAGTTTTCATTTCAAAATGTAAAATACTGTATAGTATGTTTAAAAATTAAAAAGGCCCAAATCAGATTAAGACATTTTAAAATTATTGCAATTAAATGTTTTGGTTGACCTGAAATGAAATTGATTTCATATTTATATTTCACAAAAACATTTGAGATTTCAACTTTTTATCGCAATTTAGGACAGAAAAAAGTTACAAATGCACATACATTTCTCTGGGGTGGGTAAAACACTTCCTACTCAGGACCAATTAGCACCTGTTTGTTTATATATGTTGCACCATACTTTTCAAACTCCTACTGACATCAGGTGAAGGGATGCAGGATTGATCCCTATATTTTCTGTTTCTAGAGTTATATTACTGCAGAAAAATCTCTTTGCTTTCAAGCATTCTTCTGCTTGACAATTTCCTACTTGAATTTGTGTGTGTGTGTGTGTGTGTGTGTGTGTGTGTGTGTGTGTGTGTGTGTGTGTTACGTAATGGTCAGTTGCTGGAGAAATGATTGTGATGTCATCAGAAGAAATTCCTGGGAGGTTGAGGAGCACATAGGATTCAAGATCATCTTTGTGATATGCAAACATGTATTAAATGAGACAAATTTTGATCTATGTTACAATGGTGCAAATCCAAACTACACCTTTGTAACACCTTTGAAGCTGGGTTCAGTGGTGTTAATTTGGATTTACATTGGTTTAATGGATGTCAGAATTTGCCTTGCATCACAAAATATAATGGGCCTGATACTCCAGAGTCCTGTACTGTGTGCAACCATTTACACCTATGGAAAGGTGAGTGCAAAGTGGGTGCAAAACAATCGGAAAAAAAAATGGTGTCCTTTAACTACCAATTAAGGGTAAATGACTATGTAAGGGGCAAGACAATGGAGAATGAGACACTACAGAATTCTCTATAAAGTGTCATGGAATGTTTAAGAATGAGATTTTATAAAAGTGCAACATTTTTGAACCCCACAGATCATAACAGGTACAAAATAATTGCAGGCACAGTTACTGTCACCGTGATGTCTAAGTTCATTGGACTTTATTTTCAAAAGTGCTGATCACTCGCAACTCAGCTGAAATGAGTGGAAACTGCTGGTGCTCAGTAGCCCTTAGAATCAGGCCACTAATGTGCTCAGATGTCCATGTAATATTATTCGCTTTGGCCAAGCTGAAACCTGGTCCTAAATCACCAAAGTAGTATCTTTTTCACCTTTCTGGAAAAAAGATATGGAAATAGTTTTAATCTTCCTTTTTGAATTAAATACATATGGTAGTTCAAAGTGCAAGCAGAGATATTCATCCAGAATAACCCTTTCACAAACTGAGCAGCTGAATCTGCTGAAATAACTGTTCTGAATGTCTTTTGCTTTATAGTTTTCTAACTGAAGCTCACTGGCTTTTGTAGCACTGCAACACTAGAGAGCACACTTTCATCAGGAATTATGCTGCCTGCAATATCCACTGAGAGTCAAAGACACAAGGCAGTTCTTCTGCAAATCGGCAATTTGGCAGTGATCCAACCAATGCCCTGCTGTATAGAATGAGAAAGCATACGAATATGACAGTGCTAATGGTAAACAATGACAGTTCTGTCAAGAGTCCAAGGGGATGCATCTCTTATTTGTTCATGGACTGTACGGGAATCGGAGCTATTTTGTTTGGGGTCTGTTTAGACTCCTATCTGAACTCTTCACCCCGTCTTTTACAAATCAGACTTAGCACAGCATAAGAGGGTTTTTTTGGTGAGGGCGAGAGACTAACAGTAAGTTGACAAGTAGGACAAAGGGGTCTTAGAGAGGGTAGAAAATGTACTTGCTCTCTTATTTTATTTCTTTCAAAATGCCATTGAACTTATAACCCATTAATACGATCTCACGATGTAATAATTGCTTCACTTGCCCTAAAGCATCTAAGAATCATTCTAGGAGATATTCAGAAATGCTAGAGAAATAAAGGCACAGGAGAGTAGCAGGAAATTCCTTCTTCAAAATGATTATAGACTCAGGGTACGTCTACACTGCGGGATTATTCCGATTTTACATAAACTGGTTTTATAAAACAGATTGTATAAAGTCGAGTGCAGGTGGCCACACTAAGCACATTAATTCGGCAGTGTGCTTCCATGGTCCGAGGCTAGCATCGATTTCCGGAGCGTTGCACTGTGGGTAGCTATTCCGTAGCTATCCCATAGGTCCCGCAGTCTCCCCCACCCCTTAGAATTCTGGACTGAGAGCCCAGTGGCTGATGGGGCAAAAATTATTGTCGCGAGTGGTTCTGGGTAAATGTCATCAGTCATTCCTTCCTCCGGGAAAGCAACGGCAGACAATCATTTCACACCCTTTTTCCCTGGATTGTCCTGGCAGATGCCATAGCATGGCAACCATGGAGCCCGTTCAGCTTTTTTTTTTACAGTCACTGTATGCGTACTGGATGCCGCTGACAGAGGCGATACTCCAGCGCTACACAGCAACATTCATGTGCTTTTGCATGATAGCAGAGAGGGTTATCAGTCATTCTGTACTGTCTGCTGCCATTGTAAATTGGCAATGAGACAATGGTTATCTGTCGTTCTGTACTGTCTGCTGCTATCATGGGTGTCCCTGGCTGAGGCCAGCCGGGGATACAAAGGCAAAAATGGGAATGACTCCCCGAGTCAATCCCTCCTTTATGGTTTCTAAAAATAGAGTCAGTCCTGCCTAGAATATGGGGCAAGTGTGCAAGAGAACCAGTGTATCAGAGAGCACAGCTGCTCCGTGCCAGATCCTGCAGAAATGATGAGCTGCATGCCATTCATGGGGAGTGCCCCTGCAACAACCCCACCTGTGGCTTCCCTCCTCCCCCAACCTTCCTGGGCTACCGTGGCAGTGTCCCCCCAATTTGTGTCATGAAATTATAAAGAATGCAGGAATAACAAACAGTGACTTGTTAGTGAGATAAAATGAGGGGGAGGCAGCCTCTCACCGCTATGACAGTCCAGGCAGAACATTAAGCGGTGTGGGGGAGAGGAGCCCAACATGCCGCTGCTATGACAGTCCAGGCAGGACAGAATCTTTTCTTTACACAGGAAAGGGAGGGGGCTGATGGAGCTCACCCCCCAGTTGCTATGATGAGGACGGTTACCAGCCATTCTGTACCATCTACTGGGAATGACCGAGAATCATTCCTATTTTCATCCAGGCGCCCCCGGCCAGCCTTACCTGAAGCCAGCCAGGAGCACTCACGGGTTGATAAGAAGGACGGCTACCAGTCCTACTGCACCATCTGCCACCGGACAGGGGAGAGGAGTGGATACTGCTCTTCACTGCTGCAGCATCACGTCTACCAGCAGCATTCAGTAGACATAGGGTGACACTGAAAGAAGTCAAGAAACGATTTCTTTCCTTTTTCTTTCACGTGGGGGGGGGGAGTAAATTGACGAGCTATTCCCTGAACCAGGCCGGACAATGTGTTTGAACCTACGGGCATTGGGAGCTCAGCCAAGAATGCAAATACTTTTCAGAGACTGCTGGGGACTGTGGGATAGCTGGAGTCCTCAGTACCCCCTCCCTCCCTCCATGAGCACCCATTTGAGTCTCTGGCTTCCCGTTACACTTGTCATGCAGCATTGTGTAGCCTGTAGATATTTTTTTCAAACACTTTGGCATTTTGTCTTCTGTAACGGAGCTCTGATAGAACAGATTTGTTTCCCCATACAGCGATCAGATCCAGTATCTCCCGTACGGTCCATGCTGGAGTTCTTTTTGGATTTGGGAATGCATTGCCACCCGTCTGATCAGAGCTCCATGCTGGGCAAACAGGAAATGAAAATCAAAATTTCGGGAGGCTTTTCCTGTTTACCTGGTCACTGCATCCGAGTTCAGATTGCTGTCCAGAGCAGTCACAGTGGTGCACTGTGGGATACCATCCGGAGACCAATACCTTCTATTTGCGGCCACACTAACCCTAATCCGATATGGTAATACTGATCTTAGTGCTACTCCTCTCGTCGAGGAGGAGTACAGAAACCGATTTAAAGAGCTCTTTATATCGATATAAAGGGCCTCGTAGTGTGGACGGGTACAGCATTAAATCGGTTTAACGCTGCTAAAATCGGTTTAAATGCGTAGTGTTGACCAAGCCCCAGTTACACCAATATGTTTGAGTTAAAGTGAGTTGCAGTATAAACAGTGGCACTGAATTCCTCTTGGTGCCTGCTGGAATTCAGAGAAAACCCAGAGTTTCTTATTAATTCAACCGAGACTCTCTAAAAAGTAAATGGGACAAATTCTGCCGCTTTGCAGATATAGAGGCATAAGCATATTTTTCCTTACCGCATGAATCAGTAGCTTAAGGGCTGCAGAATGTACTTGATATGCTGCCCTTTCCTTTTTAAGCGTCTTGTTGGGCAGGTTTCTTTTCTTGGCATACTTGCTATACTTTCCAATCTAAGGATTAAAAAAAGATCAACTTTGGGCTACAGTTCAAGTATCCTGATGGCCAATCCAAAAGACGGACAGTTGAAAACTCAGCCGAATGAAAAATATAAACTCTTGATAACATAGGCCATATAGCACCATCAATGTTTAAGTTGCTGTCCCCATTGATTTCAGTGGGGAATGCTACTTAAAAATCTATACATTCTCTACAGAGTAATAGTTTCAGTTGATCAATGATTATCTCAATGACTTCAGTTTGAGAATATCTCCTATTTAATAGATAAATGCTTTGTATTCTTGTTTAATTTTGTTTCCATTGATGTTCCTAGTATCCCTCTGTGAAATGAAGGAAGTGTTGTATGCCTTTGCAGATGGTCCATTTGGTTTTACACAGAGCTATCAGTAAGCCTTGAGTAGACATACAAGTGTCTATCAAGACCAACTAAAGCCCATGATGATCATAAACTTGTTATTTATTATTTATATTATGAGAGCACCAACCAAGATCAGAATCTCATTGTGATAGGCACTGCTCACACACACAGTAAGAGACCATCTCTGTCCTGTCAGCTTACCATCTGAATAGACAAGACTAATAAAAGTTGGAAAGGAGAGAGCAGCACAGAAAGATCAAGTGAGTTGTCTAAGTCACATAATAGGGCAGTGGCAGAACTGGGAATAGAACCTAGCACTCCTGCCTCATAGTTTAAATTGAATGCCACATACATAATATAGTAAATTCCATAACATCCTTTGAGTGCATTATCACTCAACTCTCAAATTCAAGCTCTCTAGAACACAGAGAGCTATTATTAGAAACATGTAGGACACAATTTGAAAGAGCAAGTTATTGGGCCAGGATCTCAGCTGGTGCATTGATTTCAGCAAAGCTATGCCAGTTTGTAGCAGTCGAGGATAAGATACTTGATCCAACAAGCTCTTAAACATGGTCTTAATATTAAGCATGTGAATAATCTCATTGACTTCAACAAGCCTACTCATGCTTAAAGTTAAGAACATTCTTAAGTGCTTTGCAGGAACAGGTCCCCAATCATCACCTTCACAGCTGTTCTTCTATAAAACATATATTAGATACGGGATCAATTTTTTTTGTTTAGAAAGAAGATAGAATTAATTTAGTTTAAACAATTCCTTCCTCTTTTCCCCCAAACATATTACAAGGGTATAACTTTGGAACTAAACATTTTATATATTTTGGAAGATGGAAGGATTCCCATGTAAAGTAAGGAAGGGATAAGGATTTAAATATGTCAGACTCAAGAGATAGGATCTAATGGCAGAAATTTAGGTTTTAAACTGGGTAAGTACAGGTTGTTCTTTTATGTAGAAACACATCATGGGGAAATCTTCCCAGCATGATTCAGCATAAAGTGCAGTTGCTGGGGAAGGTAACTTCAATATTGGGAAATGAGAAGATGCTAAAAGATATGCACTTTGAAGTGCTGGAATAATTAAGAATCAAGTTCTAACTTAAATTCATCCAAAGACTCATAGTTTGAATATTGATGAACTAGTTCACTCTAGTTTCCTATTTTAAGTTACATTTTCCAAAACACAGTTTTGATAAGTTATCGCATAAGTCTTAGCTGTCATTTTTGTATTATGTCGCTAAATTTAATAGCATGCCAATCAGTTTATTTTTGACTTTTCCACTGTAGAAAAATGTTATAACTCAATTTGGCTTATTATGGTATACACAAATATACTTATTTAAAGGTTGCAACTGACTTTTATTGTTCATTTCTTCTCCTGAAATCACTTGGCATTTGCCTTGTCTGAAGAAACTTGTAATAAAATGGGTAAAACAGGAAAAGCAAGTCACCTACTGGGATAACCCACAGAGAAACAAACATTTCAGCACTTATTTTTTATGGGTTAGTTAACCTCACTGGATTTATATAGCTGCCAAAGCCTGACCTCCATTACTGGTGATCAGAGTTAAAATTTATTTCCATAACATGTGGGACTGATCACTTCAAAAGAGAGAGAGAAGGAAACAGAAAAGAGGCAGAACTTGTTCTCCCAATCTTCAAGACTAATATTAGCTATATTCTAGGTGATCTGAAAAATAAATAAATATTCAACTCCCCAAAACATGTAGATGCCGTTAGACACAAATAGTGATCTAGCAACTCCCAAGTACTACAGTCATTATCCACTGAATCATAAAGGGTAAGCATTTCAATCTGGATAATGTTCAAATATGAGACATCATGTGGGATTAAGTTCGGGTGAAAAAGACAAAAGAGAAGGTTACATTTTAAAAGTCAAGTGAATGGGCTTTATATCACACTTAGAAGACAAGGCTTATACATAGATTTAGTGTTAGGACAGGGTCAAGACTTGAGGCCTGATCCAATCCTTATTAAAGTCAGTGATACAGGATCAGGAACTAAATCCAGAAAGGAGAGGATATATTCTACTTCATCAGGTTTTCAGGAGATTGACTCTAAAACCTATTTTTCTTTCACTTAAATAAAAATCAATCTTTGTTCTGCAATATCTTCAACTTTAAGAAAAATCGTAAGCAGATCAAGTAATTGTATAAAATATGCACATCTACAGAGCAAATTGTATGTGCAACTGCATATTTTTATAAGCCAATGTGCATATTTTATAGTATCTGTTTAAGTACCTATAATATGTGTCAATATGTGTCCTTTTGTATCCAAAGAGAAATACTATAATTATGACAACAGCTAAACATTAGGATTATTGTTATTATATCACATGTATTGCCTTCAGTGTTACTATTAAGAAAAATCATTGTGCGATCTTAAAATTTACATTCAAGGTACTATTACTATTAGAAGAGGTCACATATTTATGGACCACATTTTCCCATGAGCTACTCTCAGACAACCTCAAGGACTGGGAGAAGAATTTGGCTTTGTAATATAATTTCTCTCTGAGTTCCCGTCTTTTCGTAAGACATACATTTACAGTAGGATCCTGTTTTTCAAAACTTACAGTGGACAACTCTCTCTATCTCATGAACTACTGTCATATCTACCTTCCTTTTGATTCTATTTATATTGACTTCTGATTTTATGAACTCCCAATTATCACAAAGGAATCATTATCACCCAAAATGTTTGGATAATCAGGATACTATTAGATATATGCCTTTATCATGTCACATCCTTCCTAGGAAAAGTCTAACAAATATTTTAAAGAAAAAGTTAAAAATGCCAAAATTTAAAAACCATTTTAAGAATATTAAGCATCCTTTCCCAAATACAGCTGGAGTCTTGTTAATTGTTTATCTGGAAACATGAGTATGGTTACATAAAATTAAGAACCTTCATTTTCTGTTTTTACTGAATTTTACTGAAAAAAATCCTGGGTTTTACAAAAAGCTATAATTCTTTTTCGACTTATTTTCACCTAAAAATTGAACTACTTGGGTACATTAAAATACTGAGTTTGTTAAAAAAAATCTAATCCATTAGATTAGGCAGCTGAGTTTATCTTAATAATAAGGAAGTTTAAGTGTAAATGTGAGACTGTTTGTTTAAAGTAAGATAATGTAATGGAAGATACACACATATGTGTAGTACTTGCTGTTAATATACAATTCATGAAATAAACTACAACATTCCTTGACTTTAGCAAAGCTTTTGAAACAGTCTACCACAGTATTCTTTCCAGGAAGTTAAAGAAGTATGGACTGGATCAATGGACTATGAGGTGGATAGAAAGCTGGCTAGATCATTGGGCTCAACGGGTAGTGATCAATGGCTCCATGTCTAGCTGGCAGTCGGTAACAAGTGGAGTGCCCCAAGAGTTTGTCCTGGGGCCAGTTTTATTCAATATCTTCATTAATGATCTGGAGGATGGCATGGAGTGCACTCTCAGCAAGTTTGCAGATAACACTATATTGGGAGGAGTGGTAGATATGCTGGAGGGTAGAGATAGGATACAGAAGGACCTAGACAAATTAGAGGATTGGGACAAAATAAACTGATGAGGTTCAACAAGGACAAGTGCAGAGTCCTGCACTTAGGATGGAAGAATCCCATGTACTTCTACAGACTAGGGACCAAATGGTTAAGCAGCAGTTCTGCAGAAAAGGACCTACAGGTTACAGTGGACGAGAAGCTGGATATGAGTCTACAGTGTGTCCTTGTTGCCAAGAAGGCTAACGGCATTGTGGGCTGTATAAGTAGGGGCACTGCCAGCAGATTGAGGGACGTGATCATTCCCTTCTATTTGACATTGGTGAGGCCTCATCTGAAGTACTGTGTCCAGTTTTAGGCCCCACACTACAAGAAGGATGTAGACAAATTGGAAAGAGTCCAATGGAGGGCAACAAAAATGATTAGGGGTCTGGAGTACAGGACTAATGAGGATAGACTGCGGGAACTGGGATTGTTTAGTCTTCAGAAGAGAAGAATAAAGGAGGATTTGATAGCAGCTTTCAACTACCTGAAAGGGGATTCCAAAGAGGATGACTCTAGACTGTTCTCAGTGGTACCAGATGACAGAACAAGGAGTAATGGTCTCAAGTTGCAGTGGGGGAGGTTTAGGATGGATATTAAGAAAAACGTTTTCACTAGGAGGGTGGTCAAGCACTGGAATGGGTTACCTAGAGAGGTGGTGGAATCTCCTTCCTTAGAGGTTTTTAAGGTCAGGCTTGACAAAGCCATGGCTGGGATGATTTAGTTGGGGATTGGCTCTGCACTGAGCAGGGAGTTGGACTAGATGACTTCCTGAGATCCCTTCCAACCCTGATATTCTATGATTAAATTGTTTTTACTTTCAATATTTTTTCTTTATTTTTGTTATTTTTCTGTCCTTCTGTCCCTCAGTATTTACCTAGAAAAGTAATATTTTGCACCGATTTTCATCCATTTATTATTATTGATAATAAACACTGATACATTTCTTGGAAATTTTAAACAAAATAAAAGCGAAGGCCCTTGCATAAAATACGTAAAGAGTCAAGCCATTGTTTTAAATCATGGATGCCTAATAACCCCAACTGCTCACCACATTCCAAATTTGACAGAAATCTTCAATGAAAGCTGTGGGTGTCTGGCATCTAAAAATCCAGCTGCCTCTGTCTGTATATAGATCTAGGCTCCCAAGTTTGCAAATGTTAACCTTAGTTTTTCCATACAAAAAATAAATTAAGTGCAATAGTTTTTTTAATGAAACATTAAAGTTGCAGATTTAAAAGTCAGAGGATAAAAAAATTAAAAGTTTTCATTATTAGTTGGAATATTAAGAGTACACCTCAATATATGCAATATTGCCAAAAAAGGAAGCTGATAGTGCTGTGAGAGCCTACAGTTTTGCATTTCCTGTTTCCTGACTTCTTATGTTCTGTATGTTCGTAACTTGTGTGTGTATGTGTGTTGGGCATGGAGGTGGGTTGCTATTCAGTGCCCAGGATTTTAACAAAAAAACAAAACAAAAAAACCCAATAAAAATAAAAATAAAAATAAAAAAAATCAGTGATCTAGATTTTTTTGCAAAGAGGGCAACAGAAAACCAATGACACCACTGTGCATTTCCTAAAGACACTGCTGTGCTCTTGTCAACTGTACTGCCAATGCCCAGAGTGAAATGCTGGCTCCATTTTTACCATTGACTTCAATGGAGCCGTCGTTTCACCCCAACTACTCATAAATCATGAGTCAGACCACAAGGTTTATGAAATTGGATTGATAATCATGAGATTGTTTCAAAAAGGGTTTCTTTTATTTGCCTTTTGGTTTTGAGCATTTAGGATACGCTTAGTCATGTTTTCAAGCTTTCCTCCATTATGTATGTAGAGGTGGGATTATGTTTTCCACTGTGCAATACTTTACATTTATCAGCATTGAATTTCATCTGCCATTCTGATGCTCAGTCACTCAGTTTTGTGAGATCCCTTTGTAACTATTTGCGATCTACTTTAGACATAACTTTATTGAGTAATTTTGTGTTATCTTCAAATTTTGCCACTTCACTGTTTACACCCTTTTCCACTTAATGTATGAATATGTTGCACAGCATTGGTCCCAATACAAATACATGGGGGACACCACTCTCTCTATTTTGAAAATTGACCATTTACTCCTGCCCTTTGTTTCCTATCTTTTAACCAGTTACAGATCCATGAGAGGACCTTCCCTCTTATCCCATGATAGTTTACTTTGCTTAAGAGCCTTTGGTGACAGCCTTGTCAAAGGTTTTCTGAAAGTTCAAGTGCACTATATCCACTGGATCACCCTTGTTCACATGTTTGTTGCCCAACTCAACTAATTCTAATAGACTGGTATGGAAAATTGCTGGTACTATCATGATGGGTCCCACGCTTTCTTCTCTTGTGGGGGGTTCAGGGCACCGTTTCTCACCCCTGAACTGGGGTATCAACTGTCCCACTAGTGTCCCAGAAAAGGGGAGAGGAGATGGAGGGACCTGGACCCACCCTCTACTCCAGGTCCCAGCGCAGGGGCCCGAGGGATAGCCGCAAACCACTTGAACTAGTGATTCCTTCCCCTAGGTTACTTTTCATTCTGGCCCTTCAACTTGTAAAGCTTCCTGCCATCTCTCTGCTTGGGCCAAGTTTCTCCCAACCCCTTGTGTCTGTAGTCCCTCTACTCTGCACAAGCCAGGTTTCTCTTTACCTAGGGTCTTGGTCTTCTGGTCTGCCACACACTTCTCCAAACTGCTTTCCTCCAAACTGCTCTCTGCTCCAACACCAAACCACTCTGCTTCAACTCCTCCAACTGTCTGATTGAAGTAGTTTTTTTTATCAGATGACTAGCTTTGGGTGCTCTAATCGGCTTAATTGGTTTCAGGTGCTCTAATTAATCTGTAGCAGCCTCTCTTCCCTTTACAGGAAATAAGGCTCTCATCATCCAGGGGTATACATATCTCCCATCTATCACTCTCCTGCTGCCCTCTGGCCATGCTATATCACAATTGGTGAGTCATGCCTTCCCTTTACAAAAGTCATGTTGACCCTAAGAAATCATGTTCACGAATGTGTTTGATAATTCTGTTCTATAGTTTCAACCAATTTGCTTGATACTGAAGTCAGGCTTACCAGCCTGTAATTGCCAGGATTGTCTCTGGAACCATTTATAAAAATTGGCACTATATTAGCTATCCTCCAGTTGTCTAGTACAGAAGCTGATTTAAGTGATAGGTTACAACAGTTAGTAGTTCTTCAATTTCATATTTGAGTTCCTTCAGAACTCTTGTGTGAATATCATATTGTTCTGGTAACTGATTACTATTTAATTTGTTCCAAAATCTCCTCTATTGACACCTCAATCTGGGGCGGTTCCTCAGTTTCTCAAGAGGAGGGACCAAAATTGTTCTCTTTAACCTCTGAGGAAAGAACAAGAAACAATGGGCTTAAATTGCAGCAAGAGCAATTTAGGTTGGACATTAGAAGAAACTTCCTAACTGTCAAGGTGGTTAAGCACTTGAATAAATTGCCTAGGGAGGTTGTGGACTCTCCCTCATTGGAGATTTTTATGAGCAGGTATGACACTGAGCCAGAAAGGGTTAAGTAACTTGCAGGCTAAATAACTCAAATTCTACCTTTAAAGACATATTAGGAAAGTATATAAATGGTAATAATAAAAAAAAATTGGAGATATACCAATCTCCTAGAACTGGAAGAGACCTTGAAAGGTCCTCAAGTCCAGCCCCCTGCCTTCAGTAGCAAGACCAAATACTGAGTTTTACTTCAGATCCCTAAGTGGTCCCCTCAAGGGCTGAACTCACAAATCTGGGTTTTAGCAGGCCAATACTCAAACCACGGAGCTATCCCTCCCCACTAAGAGTTTTATTAATGCTTGTATGTATAATGATCTTTTAACCTATACTCTCTTCCTTTTCTTTTTTAATATATTTTTGTTTAGTTATTAAGAATTGGCTATAAGCGTGTATTTGGGTAAAATCTGGAATATTCATTAACCTGGGGAAGGGTAATGTGATTGATAGAACTTTTTATATGATAAACAAGATTTTCAGTAATCCTCATCCCTGGGTACCTTTTTCATAGCAGGTTATACAAACACCTGTCAGGGCTGGTCTCGATAATACTTAGTCCTACCTTGAGTGCAGGGGACTGGACTAGATGACCTCTTGTGGTTTCTTCCAGTTCTATAGTTCTATGATTCTATGATTTGCTACCTGGAATGAATGGCTCAGGTATGGGAATCTCCCTCACATCCTCTGCAGTGAAGACTGATGCAAAGACTTCATTTAGCTTCTCTGCGAGGCTTTGTCTTCCTTGAGTGCTCCTTGATCACCTCGATTGTCCAGTGGCCCCACTGATTTTATGGCAGGCTTGCTGATTCTGATATATTGAAAAATTTTGTTTCTGTTAAGTTTTTGAGTCTTTACCTAGTTGCTCTTCAAATTCATTTTTGGACTGCCTAATTATACTTTTACACTTGAGTTTCATGGTCTTTTCTATTTTCTTCAGTAGGATTTGCATTCCAATTTTTAAAGGATGCCTTTTTGCCTCTAATCACTTCTGTATATTCTATTGTGTAGTCATGGTGGCATTTTTGGACCTCTTACTATTGTTTTTAATTTTGCTTATACATTTAATTTGAGCCTCTATTATGGTAGGGGGGGTAATTTTTTTCGTGTGGCTGTTCCTTTTCAATGCTGTTTAACTAACTTCCTCATTTTTGTGTAGTTCTGCTTTCTGAAGTTAAATGCTACTGTGGTGGGCTTCTTTGGTATCCCCTCCCCACACACACACATCCAAGCTCATTAAATTGAATTATATTATGATTGCTATTACTGAGTGGTTCACCTCTATTCATCTCTCGGACCAGATCCTGTGCTCCACTTAGGACTAAATCATGAATTGCCTTTCCCCTTATGGGTTCCAAGACTAACTGTTCTGATAAGCAATCATTAATGATGTGCAGAACTTTATTTCTGCATTCTGTCCTGAGGTGACATGTACCCAGTCAGTATGGGGATAGTTGAAATCCTCCATTATTAAGGACTTATCTACTTTTATAGCCTCTAATCTCACTTAGCATTTTACAATCCATCCTGGTCAAGTGGCCAGTAGTATATTCCTACTCACATACTCTTATTATTCAAGCATGGAATTTCTATCCATAGAGATTCTATAGTACAGTTTGATTCATTTAAGATTTTTATCATATTTGACTCTGTGTTTTCTTTCACAATGTGATGTTCTCCTCCAGGGTTATCCAGACTGGTCATCTGCTAGATCACTCCAATCCTTGACTCTGAGAGCCAGCCTTATCCTGCTCTGCTGTGAGAATCCCCACTCCTGGGCTGTTCATGCACAGCTTCTGGCATGTAAGCTGCTCCCAGCTACTTGCAACCGAATGTCAATAGCCAACAGAAATTGATATGTAGAGGCTTGTCATCCCAAGGCGAGTCTCTGACACACATCAAACCAAATGCACTGCTTCAGGTAGAATAAACAAACAGATTTATTAACTATGAAGATAGATTTTGAACAATTATAAGTCAAAAGGAAAGGAAAATATAAGCACACAGTCTAAACTGTCAACCCTATTAGACTGGGCAGCAACTAGATTAAGAAGTTTTTCTCACCCCACTGGATATTGCAGTCCTTAGCATACAAGTTTGTTCCTTAAACCTGGGCCAATCTCGTGTGTTGGAGTCTTGTCTTCTTCTCAGTGTCTTGGTGGCTTGCAGCATAGGCGGGTGCAGGAGAGGGTCCCGTATGTGTCCAGGCTGTTTGTTTCATACCCTCAGTTCATGTGCTTTTGGAGCACAAGTCCAGACACGTCTGGGGGGCATTGCTGAGTCTCAAGTAAGGTTGAGCAATTCCCCTGGTGTGGCCTCACACAGCTGAGTCATTCCATTGTAACTCTCTTGCTGAACAATGGCTGCAGATGGATTTTTGACACCCCGGCCGGGCATTGGTTACTTTCCTTGCTGTTGCATCTGGGGAACTAATATCTGGCTGATTCTTCAACTTACAACATGCTTTAGTGACCATCATACAATATAATTCTCATAACTTCATATGCATTAATGATACACATATATCATATGATATGATACACATATAAAGAGAAATGACTTTCAGCAGATCATAACCTTTCTCCCTGATACCGTACAAGACATGCTTTATATGCAAGATCACAATTATATAAAAATGAGGAATATGGGGGTTACAGTACACTCCCTCAAGGTATAGAATGTCACACACTTACAGTGCCATTCCCTTACCAGCATAACCTATTCTGCCATTCCCATATATTGTATGCCTTGGTATTACAGTATCCCATTTATTGTCATCATTCCACCAAGTTTCTATGTTGTCTATTATATCTATTAAATACTTATTTAATACCAGGCACTCAAATTCACCCATCTGAGTATTTAGACTTCTAGCATTTGATTCCAAGCAGTTACAAAATTTGTCACTTTTTAGTCGTCTGCCTTCCTGTGATGTAATTGAATGGGACTCTTTTTTATTTGAGTGTTTCTTTTCAGTTCTTACCTGTATATTATCAAATTCTATCCTCTCCTCTTTATTAGGCTATAGAGAATCCCAGTTAATAGATCCCTCTACGATTATCTCTGCCAAACCATGTGCTCCTCTGCACTTCTTGGCTTTCCCCCTGCCCTTTGTTTAAAAACTCCTCAATGATTGTGTAAGGATGGTATTAACCATCATTGGGCTACTCTTGTTAACAAAAGTTGGAGCCAGATCCTCAACTGCTTCATACCAGCTGAAGATCTGGCCCTGGGTATCCACCAAAACAAAGTTAAACTGGTCAAGGTATAAATGAAAGATTAATAACTACGCTTCCTGTACTTGTATATTAAAAACCTTAGAATAAATACTTTGCAGTCTAACTGCAGCTCAATCATTTAATGGAGGAGCTTATACAAAAACAAATATTATTACAAATAAGCCCTTTAACTGACTGTCCTAAGAAGTGTTTAGCTTAGAGGTAGGCAACCTATGGCATGCATGCCAATAAGGTGGCATGTCAGCTGATTTTCAGTGGCACCCACACTGCCTGGGTCCTAGCCACCGGTCCAGGGGGCTCTGCATTTTAATTTAATTTAATTTTAAATGAAACTTCTTAAACATTTTAAAAACCTTATTTACTTTACATGCAACAATAGTCTAGTTATATATTATAGACTTCTAGAAAGAGACCTTCTAAAAAGGTTAAAATGTATTACTGGCATGCAAAACCTTAAATTAGGTGAATAAATGAAGACTTGGCACACCACTTCTGAAAGGTTGCCAACCCCTGTTTTAGCTTGTCACAATGCAGGATGCTAACAGGTAAGCTTTAAGTGCACCAGTTTTTTTCTGTAGTAGTAAGCTGAGCAAGAATGGCTCAGTGCTAAGCATTTATCTAAGTTTCATCCTATATTTTTCCTGGTTCAGTTTCCTTGGGCCAATACAGTATCAAACACATTTAAAATCAGGGTCTGGCATCCACAGAAAGGACTGATCCTGCAGGCCATAGTTGGGTGAGTAGTCCCATTCAGGTACATACATGAGAAAGTGTTGCATGAATAAGCCTCAAGGTGGTCAGTACTTAAATAAACTTTTCTGGTGTGATAGTTTATTTTAGTATGTTCCTGTGGTACCTAAGATAATGAATTACTGCATTTTACTTTTGCTGTGCTTGCGTTTTAAACATAAATTAAGGCCTTATCTTCCAGTATAATTTACTACATCACACAGTGTTTTCCATGGCTGATTGGTGTATATAACAAGCAATCTTTTTTGTGCTTTCACTTTTGTTCTGTTTTCATGAGAGCTAGGCTATTTTCTTCTAAGAAAAATAGATCATTAACATAAACCTTTCCAGGAAGAATGCTGATAAAACTTTCAGCATAGTGGAGTCAAAAGCATTATATTTATGAAATATTCTGTTTAAGTAACATTAAATTGGAGGTTTATTTCTATCTTCTTTTTTTGTTTTGTTTTTTGTTTTAACTTTCACTCTCGTAAGGTATTAGACAAGATTCCAGATTGTCTCTTTAGATAATAACTTTAAATTTAGAAATTTGTTTCAGAAATGAGGCTAGTTATTCTGGAATGATGATGTTGAACTTTTGACCTGAAACAGAGAAAAAGAGAGAGAGATGACGCTGACTTTCACTACAACTGACTTTTCAGCTTTAGTCATTTTTCTTCCCTGTCTCGACAATGGCTGACTACAAGGCAGGGGGCAGGAGGCGAAAGAAGGTATGAGCCAACCTACTGCATTATCTTATCCCTGTGATCTGTCTCAGTCTCTTGCCCATTCAGACTGAGGTGATGGCCTCAGCCTTTGAAATGGGGACATACATAAGATATAACCTGATTTAGCATTTTATTCAGAAGGGATTGCTCTCTTCCTCTCCTGGCTAGGTGTGATGCCTTTGATGGTAACCGGAGGTGATAGGGGAGCACAGAATGAATGAAATAACTAGGTGGCAGTGACACATGTAAAAAGAAGCTCAAAGCCAGTTAATTCTTCAGGTTCAAAAGCAGGTCCAGGCAAGTAATGAATAATATATTGGATGAATTTTGCCAGCATATTTTTCTGTTCACCAATTGTCCACAAACATATGGCAAAATTCTCAGATTTATTCATTACCCCAAATTATTCATAAAATTCTCCAGGTAATACATTCTTAGCATGCAGATTGCTCACACGCAGTTCATTGGGAATATTCAAAAGGTGCACTTTGTGCTAAGTTCTAAATCTGCTTTGATATATTGAGATTAAGCATCATTATCATGACTAAACAGATCATGTGAGCAGATGCTGGGCTGACCTGTGGTCCATCTAGTCCATTCTTCCATCTCCAGCACTATCTATTACTCAGAAGGAAATCTAGGAAAGTGCTAAGGGTCAAATCATGTGCTAATGTGCCAAGTGTGGTGAGTGCAGGGAGTCTTTTTTCCTCAGTGCTTCCATTCAGGGGTCAGTTGTGCTGGGTAGCATTAGATCTCAGAACCTAGGCAATCCCACCAAATTCCACTGACCTGCATGTTTTCCCCAACCATACTTTAGGAAAGCATTTTGGTTTCTGTTGCATTGTACTTTGTGTAGTCATTTATGCCAATGCACAGTGAATGCAAAATACTGCTTTTCTGATCTGGTAGCCTTTTACACTCTTTGCACTGGTGGAATAATACTTCCTTTATTTTTTGTATTCAAATTGTACTGCAGATTACCACATTACTCAATGAATTTACCCCCAGTGGAGGGGGAGCAAAAGATCCTGCTGTTTCTCTACTCACATTAACATTTCACTCTTGCATGTGTGATGCAGAAGCATGAACATTGTATAAATGTTGTTGTCTTGAAGCTAGATTAAATTCCACCAGTAGCCTGGAAAATATGGCCCTTCTTCCACTCTGGGATTTCCAGAACAGTAATGTCTTCCAAGACATCCCCAGTCTAAAATAATGTTGAAACCATGACGGGTAACAGCCCCTGAACATTGGCAATGGGTGGTGATTTGTGAATGTTGGGAGGCATGGAGTCAGGAATAAAGGCATTGTGTTGTCTGATGTTTTGGCTGGAAGAAATACCCAAATACGCAAACAAATGAATCTAAACCAAAATTAGTTCATTGTTTTTGTTTGACAGCATGATGCAACAGGTGGAGGGGCATGGACAGCATTCCTGTTGCACTCCCCATCAGTACCCAGCACCTGCTGGGGAAGCTAATGATCCAACCAGCAGACCAAATTCATTGATGAATCCTGGTCACTTGCCATCTGAGGCATGTTGCACATACTCGAAGAAGAAGTTTAGGTAGTGCAATTGAATGGTTAACTGCTAAGAGCCAGGTTGTCCATTGCCCTTGTTCAGATACACAAGATGGAGGGAGGAGGAGAACCTCAGATTTATGAACACCAAAGTTATGAACTGACCCGTCAACGACACACCTCATTTGGAACCAGAAGTATGCAATCAGGCAACAGAGACCAAAAAAAACCAAACAATCACTGTACAGCACGGTACTGGGTTAAACATAAACTACTAAAAAATAAAGGAAAAGGTTCAAAAAATTTTGACAAGGTAAGGAAACTGTTTCTGTGCTTGTTTCATTTAAATTAAGATGTTTAAAAACAGCATTTTTCTTCTTAATAGTAAAGTTTCAAAGTTGTATTAAGTCAATGTTCAGTTGTAAACTTTTGAAAGAACAACTGTGATGTTTTGTTCATAGTTACAAACATTTCAGAGTTACAAACAGACCTTGTTTGTAACTCTGAGATTCTACTCTAGTGACAGTTTGTATATTGTTTGGGGTGTTAGTCTTGTATGTCTGTCTCTTTTCACAAAACAAAGGGCCTTTTCTCAGATAAATAATCTCTCAGATAAAGCTGAGATAATTGTGGTCCTTCTTTCACTGCCAGGGTGAGGAGATGGTGGGCTGTGGCACTGTGCCCCTCACAGACTGGCATGGTGCAACAGAGAGCAGGTACTATGGAGCAACCTATGCCCTCCCTCTGTGCCAGGGAGAGCTGAGGGAAAGATGCAAAACCTCTCCTCTAATTGCACAGGAGTGGTGCAGCTTCCTACACACACCACTTAGGGCTTTCATCTAATGGGTACAATGGAGCCCTCAATGTTTCTGGCATTATAATGATGTCACAGACTGTGTTGTGTGTGTGTAAAAGAAAAAGAAATATTATTTAACTTATGACAACTCAGTGCATGAAAGTGTTCCTGCAAATTGATTAAATTAGCAGCACAGTTAAACAAAAAATTATAAAGCATCTGATATGAAAATGAAAAAAATGGAGCTATTATTTAAAATAAATCCCTTGTATAGAAATAATATAGATCATTTATCAGAGTAAAATGTCTTTATCTTACTGTACTTGGAGGCATTGTGATGACTTTTGAATTAACTCTGTTGTTTCCAGAGTAACTTATTGTAATATATTTACTCAAGTGAATAAATGCCGATTAAATTTTTTTCTGCATTTTATTGTCGTACATGTTTTGGTCCTCATATCATGTCTTTTATATAGCACAGGGAGCACTGATTCAGCATTATGTATAGTTGTGTCCATTCATCATAAGAAGAAATAACTATTTTATTGTGATAAAGAACAGTTACTTTTACTGAGCCTTATCTGAACTCCTTTGGCATGGAGAGTGGGTGGGAAGGGGAGGTTTGAGAATGCCTTTATCTCAAAGATAAAACACTATTAAAAAGAGAACGCTGGATGGAAACAAAGCTGTTGGTGAAACTGTGGAGTATTTCTACTTCATTTCAAATATTCATTTTTGTTATAAATTAGATTTGGCAGTACATCCATCTGATTTTGTGCATGCCCATTTATTTGCACTAGTATTTAGATGCTCAGAAACATACGTTACAATAATAAAAAAAAAGGAAGGTGCTTGAAATGATGAAAGGATGAAACTTATAATGCTTCACAAATATGGTTATATTTAAAAGATTTGCCTAAAGTGCAGTTACAGATGTGTGAGATTTAACTGTTCAACACGAAGTAAGTGTCTTTGATCCAGATAAACTACATATTGTGTGATAGATCATGGACAATCTTGGAAGAACTTAGGAAAACTAAGAATACTAAGAACTGTTGGATTTAAAATCATTTTGGCAACATATATAGAAAGAAATATTGGTGCCTTTAATGGAAACCGTAAAAGCATGAATAAAAGCATCAACTTTCTGCTCTGAAGGTGGAATATTTCCCCTGCAGCCAAAATAAAAAAAGAGTGCAGAAATTTTCTGTAACCCACCCATAGTGCTGGCAGTGCCCACGACTCCTCAATAACCTCTGTTTGACTTGTCACTTGCAAGACAAATTTGTTCATATATCATGACTGTCAGAGCGCCTTTTCTGCAACTGTATCGGTAATTAGCTATGCCTTGTTAGTGCTCAAGGCATGTACATGTGTCACATTGGAATGAAGGGTTAGTTTTTCTCCATTTCACATAACATGATAACCTTTCAGCTTTGTAGCATCAACAAAGATCCACAATATTGACAAAAATATGTCAATAGCCTTTTTTAAATATCTGCATTTTATTGGACTATATTATAAAAATGATGCCACTCTAAATGCTTTAACAATTTTAATATCAAAGGTAGAGTCAACTCCAAATTAGAAAGTTGGGAAAAATATTTCCATTATTTTCACTTCAGGCTTTATCTTTGAAGCTGCTGAACATTTTTGGGTCCCGTCAGCTGCAATTGATCTGGATGTACCTAGGATCAATGCCTTGTTTCTTAATTGCATTATAGATGTCTCTATCTTTGAGAACAATCAGAGAGCTATCTGTCTGTCTAGCGTCACCAGAAACAATGACCTTGTATAGTTATAACTAACAATAATTCAGTTTTTGTGCATTGACTATGGATATCTTTCCCAGATGCATGCATTTTGGAAATTTCATAGCAGGCAAGATAGAATCAAAGCACAATAAAATAGATCCATGTAAGCAGAGCTGTCCCTTGGATATAGCTAATCGGAGTGACCGCTCCAGGCCTCGAGGTTTATGGGGCCCCACTGGCCAGTGTGATTGTCCAGTGTGATCGATCCTGAAAGTGATAGTGCGGCGCAGGCTAGGGATGTGCTAGCTGTGGCTTCCTGCCACCCCCATTGGCTTGGGATGGCAAACTGCGGCCAGCGGGAGCTGCAATCGGCCGAACCTGTCAAAGCAGCAAGTAAACAAACTGGGCCGGCCTGTTAGAGTGCTTAACCTGGCGAGATGCGTGCCAGAGGTTGCTGACTCCTGCCCTATACCATGGTTTGGGAGGAAAGTTATATAGGAGCCAGTTTGCTTTTTTAGGCTAACTAACCTATGACAGGGTGTCATAAACAGATAGTTAAGGGTTAATGTCTCTTTCACCTGTAAAGGGTTAACAAAAGGGACCCAAACACCTGACCAGAGGACCAATCAGGAAACAAGATACTTTCAAATATGGGTGGAGGGAAGCCTTTGTGGGTTTTGGGTTTGTGGGTTGTTCTCTCGGGGTCCTGGACGGGACTAGAGGTGCAACCAGGTTTCTGCCAATCTCCCTGCTACAGTCTCTTATCTATTCAGAATAGTTAATAAGTAAAAAAGGCGGTTATAGTCTTTTAACTTGTTTTCTTATTTGCAGATGTGTACTTGCTGGAAGTAGCTTAAATTGTGTGTCTGCTGGAGAAAGCTTCTTTCTATTGTCTATAAGCTATAAAAACCCTGTATATTTACCATCTTGATTACAGAGACAAGTTTTATGTTTTTTCTTCTTTTATTAAAGTTTTCCTCTTTTTTAGAATCTAATTGATTTTTTGGTTATCTTTTGTAAAACTCCAGGGAAGGGAGTCTGCACTCACCAGAGAATTGGTGGGAGAAAGGAAAGGGAGGAGGGAAGAAAAACCTGCTCTCTGCGTTTATCTCTGTGTCTCTCTCCAGGGAAGAAGGGAGGGGGAAGGGGTGATTCAAGGAGTTGAATCACGGTGGTCTCCTAGTGTACCCAGGGTGGGAAAGAGCTGGGAAGAAGAAAAGGAGGGGGAAGGGAAATGGTTCATTCCCCTTTGTTGTGAGACTCAAGGAATCTGGGTCTTGGGGGTCCCCAGGGAAGGGTTTTGGGGGGACCAGAGGGTATGAGGCCCTGGAAATTCCTGATTGGTGGCAGAGCTACAGAATCTAAGCTGGTAATTAAGCTTAGGGGAATTCATGCTAGTACCCATATTTTGGATGCTAAGGTTCAGATTTGGGAATTATATTATGACACAGGGTATTTAACCTATGACAGGCCAGTTAAAGCCAGATTCACTGATTCCACAGCCTGAATGAAGCCAAGCGCTAGAACAAGAAAGAAACTGGGTTTAGAGGACTGAGAATTGAAGTTCAAGTTTATTCCAAGAACCTTTCCCCTGTGGATTGGAAATCATTGACAAAAATGGGCAAAATCCCTCATGTTATATTTTTAGCTCCAATGGCAGAGTTCTTCCTAAACTACAATGTCAAGCTCTACTGTACATGTTTCATTGCAACCTTCCAAATGTCTTTTAAATGTGCTGCAGCTTCAGTAACCTCTGTTTCAGCTTCTCTCTCAGTTTTAGCTCATAGGGTCATGTGACCCTGACTTAGCCAGAAGCAGAGCAACAACAGTTAATTATAGTCTCAGCAGCCTTGGAGACATTTGCTGAGTCTGGACAATTTTGTACTGCATTCACTTTAATCGTTTGTTTCTGTGTAGGGCATCATTGGATTTACCTCTTGGTGCCCCTGCACATGTTTGAAGGGGGTTTTCTTCCTTTTAATTTTTGAACCATAGTGTATGTAGCTATTGTAACTATGTTATAGTTTTGTGTCCTCTGTCCTGAACCTATACAGTTTTCCAGGAGTCTGTTGACTACAAAAAGCAACTGCCATTTTGTGAGGCAGAGATGGTACATCATTCACACTTTCAGAGAGACTTTATTTTTCTTCTCTTTTGATTTTGTTTTATTTTCCATAAGAAACAAAACGTGATTCAGACTGAAAGGATGTGGCTGCTCTTTCTGTATGTAAAAGCATAATAGCTAAGAAGAGTGAAAACTTACAGAGGATAATAAAGTGAATCCAGGATAGGGCTGAACCTAAACCCCTCCGATATGGGTAACTGAGTTCTAAATTGCTTCTTTGATATAGCGGGAACCCTCACGCTAGTGCCCATCTGGCTCAGCTATTTAGAGCCTGCATGATTGATGCTCAACTCCGCATTAAAACACAGGGAACTAAGGATGATTTGTAGAGTGCACTACCTGGTGTGTTCCTCTGTTCAGTGCTAAACTTCAGTGCTTTAGCTAAAACAAAATGCCAGCTGCAGATGCTGAAAAGCTGGATGAAGCAGAGGAGAGAATCCCTAGGTGGTGTGGAGTTATTCTTCTCTTAGAGCATAAAGGCCATGTCAGAGCTGTGAAAAAGATGCTGTGATTGGAGCACATGGCTCTTTAGCAATTTCTCATTTGACATTCTTGCAACCATGTGCAACTGAGAACAGCCCGATACATGTTCCAAAATTTGCAAATAATAATAATATTAAAGTAACAATCTCAGGCTGCTCTGGGATCAGAGGAGTCTGAAGGTGGCACAGAGGCTCCTTTGTGTGCCCCCATTGGATCCTGCATTGCCAAGAATGGTTGACCTGAACACAGCGCCAAAATGAAGAGAGACACACAGATGGATTTTATGTGGCAGGTCACAACTTTTATTAAACACAGTGGAGGAGCACTACTTGCCTATCACCCATACGCTCCTATACTAGGCATTTAATAAATTCCATTGCAGGGGTTACAGGGCTTCCACCATATAATCTGTAACTCAGAGTCAGATTTCCTAAGCCTACTCCCCAGGACAAAGCTCTATCTGAATTCTACTACCTCCTTACCCCATGAGGGGGACAGAGGGTGCAGCAGGGGACCTCAGCCTGCAAAAGTCACATGGTCTGACCTCAGCCTGCAAGGGCCACACTGTTTTATCTTACCCCCATAAGCCCAAGGCCCAACAGCAAATTCCCAGGTCTTTTACCTCTGGAAAAATGGTTCATGTTATCGTTTAAATTGCACCAGAATCTGGCTGCAAATTGGGATGATTAACAACTCAACCCAAGTATCTCAGTTAGGTACCAAGTGCATTCTTGCTTAATCCACTATGTTTGAAATCCTGTGAGGAAGGTGAAAAACTCCCCAGTTGGCCCATGTGAGAAAAAAATCCTTCCTGAACCTGAAATGGGTGATCAGCTAAACCTGCAGCATTTGCCAGGCCAGACTCTCATTCCTAGTTCAGGATGGGTAGGGGTGGGCTGCTGGAACAAAGTGAAAGAGGCTTTACTTAGCTCCCACTCCAGGTTAAATCCCTGGATCTGGGGAATGTGGGTCAATCAGCATCCCTCCCACAAAACTGAAAATTGGTTGCCAGAGACTCCAATCATGTGGGGGAGGAGCCACCTGGTATCCCTCAGTGAGCGTACCCTTCCCTCACTGCTGGGGCTGTTTCCTTTCAGCACTGGTCCCATCATGTTCCCATGCCCACAAGGTAGATACATAGAAATTCCGATTGATCCAAATTTTGGGAGTAGAATTTCCATGTTAATGTCATTGATAGGTGTATTTAGCTACAAGGGTATGGAATAATATCGTATTAAATGTTTTTACGGAATGTTTGAAACCTATTCAGTTTTAGATGTGTAGTATGTGACGTCCAAAAAAGTTTTAATGAGAGCTTTCCGCAGCATGAGCCAGTGATTGACCAATGAAAGTGTATTCTGTTGATGTCTTATGTTTCATTGATTGAATGTTTTACTCTATATCATGTAGGGGAGTTTGGTACTAGAAGTTCTGGTCACAGGAACATGTACCTTACTTAAGTTCTTTCTTCCTGCTTTCCTTTTCACTTTATCTGCCATTTTGACAAAAATATCTCTTTTTTACTGATAATATGCAAATCCACTCACTTTTGCCTACTTTTGATGTAAACATCATCTTTGCTTTAAGAATGGGCCAGCATAAATGGCTCTGAGTTTGCTCTCAAACAGAGCTATTTATGCTGAAAAATTATCTTTTTTGTTTATAATTTTGGAAATTGTAATTCTCTAGTAGTTTTACATTTTGTTACAAAATTCCTACATACTTCTCTTATTACTATTACAAATAAAACAAGGTATGTTAAACAGAAAAACGTGAGCTGAGAATCTCTATTCAACCAAAAATTCATACCAATATTATTACTAAATATAAATAATTTCACTTGCACCTTTATACCAATCATATATGCTCAAGCTAGCACTTAATTGCTGAAATCCTGAGCCCGTTGAACTCAAAGAGAATTTTGCAAATGATGTCAAATGGAGTCAGGGTTTCACCCAATCTTTCTTCTGTAGACAGGTTAACAACATGCATTCTAAGAAAAAAGGGCCAATAGCAGGATTCAGATATGCAGTTCCTAGCACCCCAGAAATGTAAAACGGAAAAAAAAAACTAGTGGAGGCTAATATAGTTGAACACACAATGCAGCATGTGCCATTTGGTCACTTTACTTCATGTGGTGGAGCAACAAGAAGGTGTGACCAAAGTTGTAGTGTTTTCTTCCCTCATTTCCACATAGCTAGGTCAGTTATGAAAGTGGTTGACACATCCTAGCAATGTGTTGACACATTCCCATTTTGTTGAATCATTTCTAGCTGTGTGAGTAATATTGAGGACGAACCAGAGAAGGACTAAATAATAGACCCATTTTTGTTAGCTCACCATTTCCCAAACTTTTGAAATCTGAGCACCTCTTCAGGAAATTCTAAGCAACCTCTCTCTCTCACACACACCCCCTTCCCTTTCCTCAAACCTATAATCCCACCATGTGGCAAATCAGCATAAGGGAAACTTGCACAGCCATAGTTCTGGAATGCCTCATAGCTTGGGAAGCACTGATCTAGCTACAGATTATTCTGGGCTGCTGGAAGACAAATTGGCATCCTCTCTGTAATGTCTGAAGCATTCCAGGAAGGATATGGTTTTCGATTAACCTTTCTCTCTTCAGTTCTATTAATGTTTCTCCTCAATAACTGAAACTATCTCAGCAGCATGCAGCACATGTACATCCTCACTGAGCCACTATCTCTCCTTCTGGAGTGAGCCCAGAAGTGGAAGAGGTGAAGGAAGTATCATGAGGTGATGGCAGCCTGGGGTTCTGGGAAGTGGGGAGCTGGGTCTAGGGAGTCATGGGGGCCAGACTTCCAGGAGGACTCATCACCAGAGAGACTGGGACTCTCCACCATCTCCTCCTACTGGAGAGACGAGGACTGGCCAGGACCTCTCTCCCACTCCTCCCATCCCCTCCCACTGGAAAGACCAGGAATAGCCAGGAGGTCTCCTACTCCACGGCACTCCTTTCCCCTCCCCTCCCACCAGAGAAAGCAGGATCTCCTGGGATCTGTTTCCCTTCCCCTCTCACTAGAGAGACTGATACCATGATTTGTTAGTAGTGTCTATGGCCAAGGGTTAGCCTGCTTTCTCTCTGTCCTCCCCACCCTGCCAGGCTGTTGCATCCCTGGTTCTAAATATGGGTGAAGTTGGAAAAGAAGGATGAAAATGTTGCCCATCTCTGGCTTTTCAATCAGCAACATTTTGACAGCAGCATCTACATTATGACTGTCACTGCAGGCTGTGTTCCATCTCCTTTTATTATTATTACTATTATTATTTTGGAGATGGGGGAACACTTCAAAGAAAAAAGATCCATCATAACTGATAAATATTGTAAATGATCTCATCCACATTTCCAACTCTGGATATTAGTTGATGAGAGAGTTGTGCCTAACTATAGTAGCCAACACCAACCGTGGTGGAAGTGAATCAGCTTAATCCAAGACTGTCACAAGAACAGAAATATACACAGAATGAGCATCAGTTTAAAAACTGTTGTGCATTCACAGATACATAGCAGGAGACACAGAGAAATACAATAAAGAAAAGCTAGCAGCAGTAGCCAGTTTACAGGCTTCTTAGAATTAAGGTGTTGCAGAGTCATTGTGATGCTTTCCCCTGAAATCTTGCACAAAAACAAAATAGATGATATGAACATTTTGTCACTTCCCTTGCATCATGTCTAGTGACAGCCGATACACTACTTGCAGCATAGGTCCCATCTCAAAATTTATGAGACATTCCCCATTTTCATAAGTATCTCTCCTATTCTGCAATGCCTATGAATCAAAGAATCCTGAATACTTTTGGGAACACAATGTAGGGTTGTATTTTGATGTAGAATTGCAAGAAATAGTATGTCATGACATCATGTGTCACAATAGTTGGAATACTTTACCAGTCTTACCAAAAATCCTAAAGCTAATGCTAGGGAAGTAATCCATAGATGAGAGATAACAAAACTACTTCTAAGAGTAGGATGGAAGGAGGAGAGATAGAGGAGGGAGAGACCTGTATTAATTCTAGAGAGAACTAGCCTAGAAAGTCACTGAAGCATATCAAAATGATTAAATTAAACATCTGGAGAGGCAGCTAGTAACCAGAAAGAGGTCGCTGAAGTGAACCACATCAGGACCACATGTCCATTGATAAAACAGCTAAGTGGAAATGAAAACTAGAATCTTTATATCAAAAGAAGAGTGATAAGAGGCAAGTAACCTCAAATTATGATTTACTCAATAATGAGAGTACCTTTTCCGCCAGATGAACATTCATACTCTGAAAGTCCCAGGAAAGAACTATCAAAATTAAACCTATTGCACTGAAAGACATCAAAGAAGCATTCACATAAAAGATATGTGGGCTGGCAGGCTGTTTCAAGAAACAAGGTATATAAAAACTAGTCTATGTATGTTTAGAAGGTGTTATGCTAAAGAAGCTTTCAGTACTGTAGCTATCAGGTCATTGAGTTACTTCCCAAAACAGGCAATTTCTCACTGCTGATGAGTTGTTAAAGCAATAGTCTGATGTTTATTGTTGCCAAGATTTACAATAAAATTCCTTTGGAGTGACTTTAAAAACTTTTTGTTTCAAAAGATTAAGGAGATAATATGAAAAAGAGAAACTATATCAAACACATTCTTTACTCTGAGATAGATAGCCTAAGATAAACTCAATTTTTATATATCTCCAGATAGGCATCTCATTCTGAAGCTAAGAAAAGTTCCATAATAATTATAATATTTCCAGAGTATGTGGATTTTTATCTGTCTTATGTATTTTTAAATCTCCTGTCCCTGTGACAGGCACTGTATTCTATTGTATACACAACTAGAGTATTGTATAGCTCCATATCTAACTCTACTAAAATATTAAAATGTTAAGTCAGAAGAAAATTCATTGTTTTTATTATACATTTACTTCAGTTCATTTAAATGGGAAGTTCGCTGAATAAATGTCAGGCTTGTGCAATGGAAGATGGCAGCACAGAGCAGGAGGAAATGGAAGATTTGCCAGATACTATTGTTTCCAAAGGTGGCAATCTTTACCAACAGGACTCTGATGCCATCTCTCAGCAGTCCTGAGTTCTTCGAAGACTGGGGTTGGAGCTGGGGACACTGAGAAGTCAGATAAGTACTTAGATAAAGATTCATGTTGTCCTTCAGTTTCTGGAGGTGGGTATGTGCTTTGATCCCATCCATGTCCTGATATAAATTTATTCAGCCACTAGCAGGAGACCTACCGGAGTAGAAGTCAGAAGGAGGGAGACTGTGTTGTCCAAAGATGACCCTAAACTTATGGTGCTTTATATGAAGATAAAGGTAAAACCCCTGCCCAGAGAAGCTTAATCTAAAGTCTCAGTCCCTACAAACCCTGCTCTGCATGATATTTACTATAATAGTCACACTGAAGTCAAGGTAGCAAATGTTATGCCTACTGGTAATTCTGTGAATTGAGAGATTTTAGCGATAGGAAATAGGAAGTAATATAGTGCACATAACTAAGCCCTGCAAGTTGAGGAAAATGTTACTGAGCATCCATGCACAGAAGGGAAAACGCCCTGCCCAATAGAAAGTGTATGAGTTATCAGTTCATTAGGGAAGTGCTGACTGCTGGGCACCCTTAGTTAAACAGGCTTTTAAAAGACAGTTTGGGGGTTCTGGGAGGGGCCCTTCATTTCACTGTCAGACATACACTGTAAGAGGCTGTGCCCAGAGGACCTCTGCCTGGGATCAAACTGCTCTGATGGTTAAAGACTCTGGGCCAGATCCTCAGCTGGTGTAGCTCTATGGACGTCAGCCCTCCACTGATTCCAATGGAGCTCTGTTGACTAGCTAAGCAGCAGTTCTGCAGAAAAGGACCTGGGGATTACAGTGGATGAAAAGATGGATATGAGTCAGCAGGGTGCCCTTGTTGCCAAGAAGGCCAATGGCATATTGGGGTTTATTAGTAGGAGCACTGCCAGCAGATTGAGGGAAGTGATTATTCTCCTCTATTCGGCACTGGTGAGGCCACTCCTGGAGTATTGCGTCCAGTTTTGGTTCCCCCCATGACAAAAGGGATGTGGAAAAATTGGAGAGAGTCCAGGGGAGGGCAACAAAAATGATTAGGGAGCTATGGCATATTACTTACAATGAGAGGCTGAGGGAACTGGGGTTATTTAGTCTGCAGAAGCGAGGAGTGAGCGGGGATTTCATAGCAGTCTTCAACTACCTGGAGTGGGGTTCCAAAGAGGATGGAGCTCAGCTGTTCTCAGTGGTGGCAGATGACAGATCAATAAGCAATGGTCTCAAGTTGCAGTGGGGGAGGTTTAGGTTGGATATTAGGAAAAACTGTTTCATTAGGGTGTGGTGAAGCACTGGAATGGGTTACCTAGGGAGGTGGTGGAATCTCCTTCCTTAGAGGTTTTTAGGGCCCAGCTTGACAAAGCCCTGGCTGGGATGATTTATTTGATGCCGGTCCTGCTTTGAGCAGGGGATTGGACTTGATGGCTTTCTGAGGTCCCTTCCAATCCTGATATTCTATGATTCTATGATTTACACCAGAAGGAAGCTGTCCCTCTGTATTCATTCTGCATTGGACTCACAAGACTCACTTACCCATGGAGGAATAAACTTATGTCCAAGGGACATTATGCCAAGAGTCTTGTGAGTGCTGCACAGACTGAAAAACAAACAACAACAACAAAACAAACCTAGGAGTGCTAGAAATCAATGAAGTTATACCAGTGTGAAACCCAAATAATGTATTGGTGAATCAGGCCCAATATGTGGATAAATGTCTCTACGGTGAGATTTATTAGAACCGCCTTTGAATGGAAGTGGTGCAAGCTCCATAATTCTGGCCTCTTAAAGTGGATCAAGCAGTAGGAGTGAAATCCCATTGACTTCAGTAGGTTCAGGATTTCACCCAAGAAGTTATATTTTAGGGAAAAATCCTTCACTGGAAGAAGACTGGATTTAATGATAAAATAAGTCTTACCCAGCTCTACTTTTTATATCTACCTTTGTGGGCTATGTCCTTTTAAAACAATGCAGATTCACTTTATTCAGTTTTTTAAATATAACCATATCATAGATGAGTTTCCCTTAAACTTGAATTTAATTGTAGTTAATTAAACGTTTTATAACCCTATCTTCGTAAGGTCACCCTTCTTTAAAGCTTCAGGATCTGAAGTCCCAGCTATATTGAAATTGCTTAGCAAATTCCAGCCTCAAGGATACTTAGAAAGACAATATGATCTCTACTATTACTAGAAGAGAGTACATATGGAGCAAATAGAGAGTGAGCAGAAAATTGACAAAATTCAATTTATTTTTGATTATGTAGTGCATTTGCCTCATTATTTTATTAGCTCTGATGTTATATAAAAGATCTCACTAATCTAATTGTGTCCCAGGCTTGGCTCTTTAATGGGTGCCTTGACAAGGATGAGCTCATATAACTTACTATCAACTCATGTTCACTCTTCCTAGGCAGCTACTCTCAATATTATGTGAATTAGATATTGTAATGGCTCATTGCTTTTTGCGCTCTCTGTGCTGCTAAGCTGAAAGCACTGCAATAGATTTCTGTACCCTACTTAATGAATGTACTGCAGTCTTAAATCAGGAATCTTAGGAACAAATTCTACTGCTGGAGAAGTCCACACGGATATCTTATGATTGTTAGCACATATATGCCTGAATTCAGGCTAATGGGAATCAATTCTAATCCTTCCCTGGATGTAAAGTGGATCTTGGCATATGATTTTGACTATGGGTTACCAGACATAGCTAATCTAATCTCACCTGTCTTTTATCGTGTTCTCAACCCTGTTGTTCAGGAAAGGAAATATACTGTATCAACTCATTACCAAATGTAGCTTCCACTCTGGCCCCCTCGTGCATTCACTGGCCTTTGGATGTGGCCCCAGAAGCCCAGTATTCTTCTTAAATGGCTAACAGCCAATCTCCTCCTTGTACTTGTACAATTTATAACATAACCACACAAACAAGGAAGTGGGTTAACCCTTATCTGCCAAGGTTTGAGGTTTTTTTCAACAGATTTAAATGTGGGCTGCTAGTTCATACTTATGTGGCTGCTTACCCACACTGTTCACTCAGCTCTACTCTCTATCTGTGGAGATGGCAACTTTGTTTCCTTTTTTGATCCCTGAAGCTTTTTCAGCTCACTGCTAGTTTTGTAAATGCCTACATCAGTAAAAAGCTGTTTCCAAAGGCAATGCAAAGCCATGCATACTGGATAACAAAAATTTGCTGTAGTACACAAGAACAGCAGGAGGCTTCTGACTGCACTGCATCATAGGTTTGTTTATATAAGACAGGAAAAGTGACTTTAAATTGTTTGAATTAGCTCAAATGCTTAGTCTATGTATGTCAACAGTTATAAATTGCATTAATGACAGTCCAGACAGTTTCTCAAATAAACCTGTACTTCCAATACAAAGTATTTTATTGTAATCTGTAGCCCCTTGCTTCCCATACACTTACAAACAGTGGATTTTCTTCTATTGTCAGTTCTCATTAGAAAAATTTCTGTTTTTTTCTCTACAAAGAAACAGAGCAGATGTGCATCTGCCATATGACAGTGGACCTAAGGATGAAGCAGACTGTACTGTCCGTTTCCTATGGAAAGAAAGACTTTTTTTCTCATGGGAAATATTTACTGCTGAATCTAGCATGGTATCCTCAGATAAGCACTATCATTAGTATTGCCAGTGCACACATGTGGTGAAGTGTTTTCCTCAACTTATGCACATACTTAGGTTCATAGATTCCAAGGCCACAAGGGACCATTGTGATCATCTAGTCTGACTTAAAACTTCGCTGAAATAATTCCTAGAGCATATCTATTAGAAAAACATCCAATCTTGATTTTAAAATTGTCTGTCTGTGATGGAGAATCCACCACAATGTTTGGTAAATTGATCTCTGGTTAACTACCCTCACTGTCAAAAATGTATACCTCATTTCCAGTCTGACTTTCTCTAGCTTCAACATTTATCCATTGTTATACCTTTCTGTGCTAGATGGAAGAGCCCATTATTAACTATTTGTTCCCCAAGTAGATACTTCTAGACAGTAATCAAGTCATCCTTTATTCTCTCTTTGTTAAGCTAAATAGATTCAGCTCTTGGAGTCTATCACTATAAGGTAGTGTTTCCCAAACTTGGGATGCCACTTGTGTAGGGAAAGCCCCTGGCTGGCCGGGTCGGTTTGTTTACCTGCCATGTCTGCAGGTCCGGCTGATTGCGGCTCCCACTGGCTGTGATTCGCTGCTCCAGTCCAATGGGGGCTGCTGGAAGCAGTGGCCAGTACGTCCCTCAGCCCGCGGCAGGTAAACAAACCAGCCCGGCACGCCAGGGGCTTTCCCTACACAAGTGGCATCCCACGTTCGGGAAACACTGCTATAAGGCAGGTTTTCTAATCGTTTATTCATTTTCATGGCTCTTCTCTGAACCAATTTATCAACATCCTCCTTGAATTGTGGGCACCAGAACTGGACACAGTATTCCAGCAGCAGCCACACCAGTGCCAATACAGAAGTAAAATAACCTCTCTACTCCTACTCAAGATTGTCCTACTTATGCATCCCAGGATCACATTAACTCTTTTTGCTGCAACGTCACATTGGGAGCTAACTTTCAGCTGATTATGCACCTTAACTTCCAAATCATTTTCAGAGTCACTGCTTCCCAGGATAAAATCCCCAATCATGTAAATATGACATACATTCCTTGTTCTTATACATTTACATATAGCTATACAAAAATGCATATTGTTTGCCTTTGTCCAGTTTACTAAGCGATCCAAATCGCTTAGTATCAGGGACCTGTTCTCTTCATTATTTGCCACACCCCAATCAGCCAATTTTATCAATTTTTATATGTTTTCTTCCAGGTCATTGATAAAAATGTTAAATAGTGTAGAGCCAAGAACCGATTCCTTCAGAATCCCAATGGAAACACACCCACTCAATGACAATTCCCCATGTACAACTATATTTTGAGACCTCTCAGTTAGCCAGTTTTTAATCCATTTAATATGTACCATGTTACTTTTATATTGTTCTAGTTTTTTAATCAAAATATCTTGTGGCATCAAGTCAAACACCTTACATAAGCATTATTTATCTTTGTCATAAAAAATATATCAAGGTAGTTTAACAGGAGCTATTTTCCATAAAACCATATCAATTTGCATTAATTACATTACCATCCTTTTATTCTTTATTATTTGAGTCCCATATCAGCTACTTCATTATTGTGCCTGGGATCAATATTTGGCTGACAAGCCTTTAATTATCCAGACCATCCCATTTACCATTTTTTAAAAACTGCATAGCATTAGTTTTCTTCCAGTCTTCTGGAACAGCCCAAGTGGTCTAAGATTTATTAAAAATCTGCATTAATGGTTCCACAAGCTCCTCAACTAGCTATTTTAAAACTCACAAATGTAAGTTATCTGGGTCTGATGATTTAAAAATATCTGATTTCAGTATCTTCTGTTTAACACGCTACAGAGATACTAGTGGAATGGAAAGAGTGTTATCATCACCATATGATGAGATTATATCTGTTTTTTCCCCCATTCAGAACAGGTATATTTATTGAACACTTCTACCTTTTCTGTGTTATTATTAACAGTTCTACCATTTCCATCTAGTAATGGACCAATGCCATCATCAGGATACTTTTCCCAGCAAAATTAAGGACAATAAGAAGGTTTTTTAAATATAGATAACTTCTGATTTATATTCATTACTATCAACTTCCTTCTGCTTCCATTTGTTGTATAAAAAAATCCATCACTGCCTTCTTTCTTAATTGTGGGATTGTGACTTTTTGGGCAGCTATTAAGATGTTCTTAAATGAGTTAACCCTTACACACATGAGTTTTATACATATAAAATGATGGGGTCTAAATTACCTGTTACCACTCAAGAAAGAGATGTTGGAGTCATTGTGGATAGTTCTCTGAAAACATCCACTCAATATACAACAGCAGTCAAAAATCAAACAGAAAGTTGGAAATCATCATAGAGATAGATAATCAGACAGAAAATATCATATTGCCTCTATAAATCCATGGTACAACCATATCTTGAATACTGCATGCAGATGTGGTCGCTTCATCTCAAAAAAGATATATCGGAACCGGAAAAGATTCAGAAAAAGGCAACAAAAATTATTAGGAGTTTGGAATGGCTGCCATATGAGGAAAGATTAATAAGACTGGGAATTTTCATCTTGACAAAGAGATGACTAAAGAGAGATATAATAGAAGTCTATAAAATTATGACTGATGTGGAGAAAGTTAATAAGAAAGTGCTATTTACTTCTTTTCATAACTCAAGAACTAGGGGCACAAAATGAAATTAATAGGCAGCAGGTTTATAACAAACAAAAAGAAGTATTTTTTCACACAATGCACAGTCAACCTGTGGATCTTCTTGGCAAAAGATATTGTGAAGGCCAAGACTATAACAAGATTCAAAAAAGAACTAGGTAAATTCGTGGAGGTTAGATCCATGAAGGGCTATTAGCCAGAATGGAAAGGGATGGTGTCCCTAGCCTCAGTTTGCCAGAAGCTGGGAATGGGTGACAGGAGATGAATCACTTGATGATTACCTGTTCTGTTCATTCCCTCTGGGACACCTGGCATTGGCCACTGTTGGAAGACAGGTTACTGGGCAAGATGGAGTTTTGATCTGACCCAGTATGTCCGTTCCTATGTTTTTATGAGTCTCTTTGAAATCATTGGAACTTCTCACATGCATAATCTTAAGCATACGAACACATCTTCACAGAATTAGGGCCCCAAGCAATTTTCAGAGTTTACATTATAACATTGCACCTAATTTGAAAACTCAACACTGAGCTGCATGAGAGCAGTTTTTCACTAATGCACCTGTGGAAAATTGCCCTGAAGCTAATGAAACCAGACACTGGAGGGTGACTATTCTGCATTGAAGCCACTTCTGGGTCTGATCCCCATCCATCATCCACTGAAATTAATGGCAATCTTTCTACTAATTTCAATAGGACTTTGATAGATACTTCATGTATGGAAACCCCCCATTTTACATTAGTCACACATCAGCAGAAAAAACCAAAACAAACCTAAAATACCTTGTCACATCAGAGGGATGCTGATTGTCCTTAGTGTGGACCACTTCACTTGGTCACCTACCATGTAAACATGACTGGGCCTGTTTTCATTAAAATTGTTTGGCCTCTAAAGTGAAGGGAAAACCAGTAAAGCTGAAATATTTTGTTAACAAATGATCAGTAAATGGATAGGGGAAATGTCTGGCTATGGAAAGTGCTTAGTTATAAATAATTATGTTTAAGAAGGTATTCTGGATCTCAGAGGCAGGAAGGGTAGCCAGAACATTTGATCAGTGGGTCAGACCCTGAGATACTGAAAATCTGCAATTCCTGTTGAAGCCAGTAGGAGTTTCAAGAGCTAAGGTGAGTCCCCTTTTCAGGATTTGGCTTTGCTCTAGGTGGTTTGTGACCCTAATGAGCACTTTTAAAATTTGTACTGTTCTTGGACAGCTATATCTTTAAAAAAAAACAATTAGACGAAAAGATCAAATATATTATTTTTCCATTCCTCCCACCCACACATAGGTGGCCCCATGGGGACCTATAAGATTGGAGCCAGATCCTCTTTTACAGAAAGCAAGGTCTGAAGAGAGTGATCTGGAGCAGTTGATGGAATCTGCCAACTTCCTCCTGCTCCTCTAGAAGGTGCCGCTAGGATGCAGGAACAAGATATTTTGGGATTGCTTCTTTGAAACCTCTTTGAGACAGGAGAAGAACTGGCAGAGAGATTTCTAACAAGACTACTTGTGCATAAAGTTAAATTTATGTGTGTTTGCCAGATTGGCACTTAATTAAAAAGACAACACACAGATAGGTGTATGAAGCAACCAGAAGGAAGTGGGAAGGAGGTTGAAGATAACACATAGTTACATAGACTGGCTAGGTACAACAATTAGCTGGTGTCAAATTGTTCATTTTTCAAAGATAAAAATAAAATATTCATAAAATCACTAATCCCTACTTGCCACTTCCAAAGTCATTATCAGTTTTCAGCACCATAGGCATCATAATAGCAGGTCTTGTGGGAAGATTTGAAGGATTTAAGGACTACTTCAGAGATGTCATTCTATACATAAATGTAAGGACATTATTTTTCCAGTCCAAAGTTTATGCTTCCTCTTCTAGAATAGATTTGATTTCCACTAAAGCTGAAACAGCCTTAAAATATTTAGGTCCTGAGATAGGCAGAGGGCTCCTCTCAGGTAACACAGCAGTATAAATCTGGCTGGAAACATGGGATGTCTAAGAACACAGCTGACTTGACATTCTCCTTTATATTCTTTGAAAGAACTAAAGTGTTACTTCAGTTTATCAATTAATAGGAGGCAGTCACTGTACTGGTTTTGTGACAGGCATTTAAGATGTACATTAAATAGAGGAAAATTACATATATGATGCAAATCAAAGAGCTTTTTCAGCAGAGACTGATATTGGGAAAGACAGTAAAATCTATTCAACAATTATTATTTTTATTACTTATTTATTCTTATTGTACATGTGTGTAGGAAATCCAGTCATGGACTGAGGCCCCAATATACTAGGTGCAAACAAAAACACAATATCTGCTCAAAGAGCTTGCAACCTAAGTAAACAATAAGGGTATGTTTTACACTACAGTGACTACAGTGGCACTGCAACTGTGTCACTGTAGTGTAGATGCTTCCTACATCGATGGGACAGATTTTTCCATCAATATAGCTAATCAACTTCTCTGAGACAGTAGCTAGGATGAAGAAAAAATTCTTCTCCAGTGGGAGTTAGGTCAACCTATGTTACACAAGGTGCAGAATTTTTCACAGTCCTGACTGAATTAGCAGGTAGGTCTAATTTTTAGGTGTACACCAAGCCTAAGTGATCACTTGTGCTTTCCAGAAAACAAAAGCTTGTGCTGAAAAAATTCATTTGCAGTTTAACAAAACTATCTCATAGGGCAAAATCCATAAACCTGGGAATTCTGGACGCCCCATCATCTCAGGCATTGGAACCTGGACAGCAGGATTATCGGCTATGAAGACTCTCTCCTCAGGCCCTATGCTACCAGCACTCCTAGCTATCTTCGATACACCACTGACTTCCTGAGGAAACTACAATTCTAGCCACTATGGATCTAGAAGCTCTATACACCAAAATTCCACACAAAGATGGACTACAGGCCATCAGGAATAGCATCCCCGATACCTTCACGGTAAACCTGGTGGCTGAACTTTGTGACTTTGTCCTCATCCACAACTATTTCAGATTTGGGGACAATTTATACCTTCAAGTCAGTGGGACTGCTATGGATACCTGCGCATGACCCCTCAATATGCCAACATTTTCATGGCTGACTTAGAACAACATTTCCTCAGCTCTTGTTCCCTTATGCCCCTACTTGCCCTACATTGATGACATTTTCTTCATCTGGACCCATGGGAAGGAGGCCTTAGAGGAATTCCACCAAGATTTCCATGATTTCAACCTCAGCCTGGACCAGTCCATACAAAAGGTCCACTTCCTAGACATTACAGTGCTAATAAGCGACGGTCACATAAAAACCATCCTATTGACTGGTATACTTACCTACGTGCCTCCAGCTTTCATCCAGACCACATCACACGATCCATTGTCTACAGCCAACCTCTAAGATGCAACAGCATTTGTTCCGATCCCTCAGACAGAGACAAACACCTACAGAATCTCTATCAAGCATTTTTAAAACTTCAATACCCACCTGTTGAAGTGAAGAAACAGATTGACAGAGCTAGAAGGGTACCAAGAAGTCACCTATTACAAAACAGGCCCAACAAAGAAAGTAACAGAACACGACTAGCCATCACCTATAGCCCTCAACTAAAACCTCTCCAGCACATCATCAAGGATCTACAACCTATCCTGAAGGATGATCCCTCACTCTCTCAGACCTTGGGAGACAGGCCAGTCTTCACTTACAGACAGCCCCCCAACCTGAAGCAAATACTCACAGCAACAAAAACCTCAATCTAGGAACCAAACCCTGCTACAAACCCTGGTGCCAACTCTGTCCACATATCTATTCAAGGGACACCATCATAGGACCTAACCACATCAGTCACATTTTCAGGGGCTCATTCATCTGCACATCTACCAATGTGATATATGCCATCATGTGCCAGCAATGCCCCTCTGCCAGGTACATTGGCCAAACCAGACTGCCTCTATGCAAAAGAATAAATGGACACAAATCTGACATCAGGAATCATAACATTCAAAAACCAGTAGGAGAATACTTCAATCTCTCTGGTCACTCAATAACAGACCTCAAAGTGGCAATTCTTCAACAACAAAAAAAATTTCAAAATTTGCAAACTAGATACCATCAGATGAGGCCTGAGTAAAGATTGGGAGTGGTTGGGTCATTACAAAATCTAAACTTAATTTCCCCAATACTTATTTCTCCCTACTGTTACTCACAACTTCTTGTCAACTGTCTATAATGGGCCACTCTCTTACCACTTCAAAAGTTATTTTTCCTCCCTTAGTATCCTGCTGTTAATTGATTTATCTTGTTAGACTGACCTGACACTTGATAAAGCAACTCCATCTTTCCATGTATTTATACCTGATCCTGTATTTTTTATGTCATATATCTGATGAAGTGGGTTCTAGCCCATGAAAGCTTGTGCCCAAATAAATATGTTAATCACTAAGGTGTCACAAGGACTCCCTGTTTGGTTTTTTTGCTGATACAGACTAACATGGCTACCACTGAAACCTCTATGCTTTCAAAAATATACCATCCAAGCAATGCACCAACCATTACCCATAACTGCAACAGAAACAAATAAAGGGAAAAATATTTTTTTAAATTAAATGTTTTAATTCTTTAAAAAAAAAAAAGAAGTATCCATCCACTGGAATTTGTCAAGAGATTCCAGTGTCTCAAATAATTCATATTTTCTGTCACTTTCTAGAACAGGAGAAATTGCCCAGGTGTTGTTTGGAAGCAAGGATAGCTGTTCTCTTGAAATAAATAAGTAAGCTAAAAATCTGGAAGACTGCAGATCATACTGCATACTGATAAAAGTAATTAATTAACTGAGACAATGAAATACTGGAAAACCAACTATCTCCAGCCTTAGCACTTCTAATTCAAACTAACAGATCAATCTAATTTTATTCTAGGAAGACCCACTAATTTTAATCACATTAATTAAGGAAATTATTAAGTGTGGTCTTCTAGTAGTAGTGGAAGACATCCACTAGGGTTCTTTGGGATTATCTTTTCACAGCATTAGAAAAAAATAATTTCAGACATCAGTTTATTTTTTCCAGTCATACCATTTCCCATTCTCCAGAAGCATTCTTTTATTTGAATCGATTTCGCTCAGCCTTTTTTTGTTAAAGGACACACAAGGCCAGGTTGTCTTTTATCACCTTGTCTGTTTGCTCTATGCATTGAACATCTTGCAATAACTATCAGATTCTCCAGAGAGTCGGGGCAACACAATTCATGATAAATAATGTAAAATAGTTTGTTTTACAGACATGCATCCTACTTTCTCCTAGTGGCTTGCAATGTCTTAAAGACATATCAAAGGCCCATACCATTATGAACCAACTTTTCAACATGATCTGTTAGCACAAAGGGACCAAAAAGCCACTGGATCTCCCAGATGAAAATTCTCAAGCTATGGGGAAGTCCCCAAGTCCCCATTTGGCACAGAGGTGATATAGAAGGCTCCTGTACCACCCCAGCATAGGAGACGTGAAAGGAAGAAAAATGGCCATGGCCAGAGAGCTCTGTACTTCTGTGATCCCTGGCTATGGCCTCCTGGGGCCATTTTCCAGCTATCAAATGTAAATTAGAGCAGTTCTGGGGATGATGTAGATCCAGCCTCATAATCAGGAAGCTTTGAGTACTGTCTGCCCCACATTTTAAGAATATAATTTCAGCTCATGTTTGTAGTTTTGCATATGTTACCCATACATACACTATACATTAATATTAATAATCTGTGAGTTATGACATGCTCTTAGAGTCACAGTATCTTATCTGGATTTCTGCATGTAACTGCAAGATAGGCATTTCCTGGATAGTTACAAAAGGACAAAAGTCCAAAAACTAATTAGAGGAAACACTCAGAGAGTGCCTAACCCAAATAGTTAAGCAACGTTTCCTGAGCCACTTCTTTGCTAAAAAAATGGTGCAAATGTGTAGTCCATGTGTTGTACTCTGGACTCGACATCTTAAAATACCACTTAAAGATAATCAATGGCAGAAAGCACATGAATGTCCTTTTGAAAGCAAATGCAGTATTTTGTGCTGCATAGACTTTGCTGTTTTTCTCCTATTTCTAACAGAGTGAATCAAGAAACCACATTTAAGATGCTCTAAATGTGATTATTGTTCATCCTTACACATGTATTGTTTATGGAACTGCCATTATATGCACTGCTTTGGGATACTGAGTCCTCATTTCATACTTTGCTAGCTTGCTGGCTGATTCAAGCATTTAACCCTTTATAAAACATTTTGGGAATCCTCATATGTTAACAACTCTCTGGCTCAAATTTAAGGGTATGGAACATAAACTCTTTTGTGAGCAAAAAGTCTGGTGTAAATCTATTGATTGTACCAATGAATCCCACATTAGAGATGTAGCAATATGAACTCTAAACAATCCTTAACCTACAGAAAACACCACATCAGATTAATAGTCCCACACAAAGCTTCTATAAATAGTCTTGGCAGAATTCATTTTTTACTTGTTTATAATTTTGATGGATAAGATCAATGTTCATTTTTAAGCTTTTTTCAAATTTTATTGATTGAAATGTTCACAGCTGCAGGAAACTATGGGGGTTAAAATGTAGGGGGGTCAGGCAATAATTATTTAATAACAGTAAACACTGAAATTCAAAAAGTTAAAGTTTGATAACCATTAAAATGTAAATTGTCAACATCATATGTAAAGCATACAAAATAAATAGCCTTAAATCAAACTTGAAGAAGTTCTCAAGCAGCATTTTTCTTACTTTGCTTCTCCACAAATTTCAATTATCTATAAATCTTTTTTCATCCATTTGTGTGTCTATGGTGAAATCAATATTTCTATCAATGAACATTTAATCCTTCCAAGTATATTTTTAAATTATATGGTGTAAATATAAACACTGGAATTTTAATAAATGATAAATCAATGTAGTATCATTTTAGATGCTGGAGATGCCCAACTTATTTTCTAGTCAGTCAATCAGTTGTTCAAAATATTATTAGCATATGGTGTTTAGCTTTATAATGAGTGCTAGATGGCTCGGAGGGAAAATGTGTTATTTAGACTTTTTTAATTATTACAATGGATATTTTTAATGTGTGAAGTGAAACTTTCATGTATACTTAGTATCTGTTATCTGATATATCATTTTGTATGCTATGATTCCCATGTAATGCAATGACATTTAAAAAATCAAATTCATTCGTTTAGTTTTCCTGGATTTAACTCTCCAGATACAAATTTTCTTTCATGGGATCCTTAGACCTGCATTTCATCTGAAACTATCATTTTCTTCAAAAGTATATGCTATGGCTAGGAGGATGTCATGACATTCCATCATAAAAGCATGGATGCAGATATAGTTCAACAGATATCCTTGAGACAGATCTTTGGCCCGAATCTTATGAAGGCTTACACTTGTGCTTAAGTTTATACATGAGAATACTCCCATTGCATGCGAGTAATTCCAATGTGTTTGTGTGTGAAGGGAAGTACAGTAACTCCTCACTTAACGTTGTCTGAGTTAATGCTGTTTCGTTGTTACATTGCTGATCTATTAGGGAACAAGCTCGTTTGAAGTTATGCAGTGCTCCCTTATAACGTCCTTTGGCAGCTGCCTGCTTTGTCCTCTGCTTGTAGGATTCTCTGGAAGAGCAGCCCCTCTTTGTGGGGATTAAAACCAGGGGGGGCTAGCAGCTTCCCCCGCATTAGCTCACCTAAATTTCCTGTAAGGTATGTGGTTTGGCAGCTTTTCATCAGCAGTTCAGCTGTGCCTCCCTGCCTACAGTGTTGCCTCCTGCCCTCTGCCTTGGAACTGCTCCTGGGAGCCTTCTGCTTGCTGGGGGAGGGGTACTGCTCTGACTTCACCACCTCAACCAAGCTTTACAACCAGGGGTGGCTCCAGGCCCCAGCACGCCAAGCGCATGCTTGGGGTGGCAAGCCGCGGGGGGCACCGCATGGGCAGCAGGCAGGCTTCCCTCCGCGGCTTGCCTGTGGAGGGTCCGCTGGTCCTGCGGCTTCAGCGGACCTCAATGCTCCAGGCCAATGCGGTGATGGGAAACGGTTTGGGATGAGGGATGTTCTGGTCGCCGCTTCCCGCTGCCCCCATTGGCCTAGAGTGGCAAACCGCGGCCAGTGGGAGCCACGATCAGCCTAACCTGCGGACATGGCAGGTAAACAAACTGGCCCGGCCCGCCAGGGGGCTTACCCTGACAAGCCGCTTGCCAGAGGTTGCTGACCCCTGGTATAGTCCATCCTTATTTAGTAAAATGCTTAATTGTGATGACTTATACAGTGCCTAGGTTGCTTCATTGAGGCCTACCAAGGGCAAGGGACTGCCTCATTATACCCTGTGCTTGGGTATAATGCCTACACTAAGAGCTCTTTGCATGTGCTTTGAATATTTCTTGTAACAATGGTCCTATATCCATAAAGAAGTGCAGAGAACTACAACATCATAACAAATGAGCTGTATTCAGCTTTTAAGCCACATTTCCTATCCTGTGGTAGGGCTATGAGGAAGGAAAATGGAACATATGAAGAAAAAATAAAATTAATACTAATACTATTTTTAATCATTCAGCTTCTTTTCATATATTTTTGGCCTGGTATATCTGAACATGGTGGTCTCTATGTGCAGCATCCAAGTCCATGCTGAAGCTGTAGTACAGACCTTTATGCAACAAGCATACAACAGATAAACATATTTCTCATTTAAAAAAAAATTAGCCAAGTTTGGAAAATTTCCTTTGGGAAGTTGAGGCATATAAAGATGATATTTGTATGCTGATGTTGATGGATATACCTGAAAATGTTAGGAGGGATAGTTCAGATGAACAAAGTGTTTATGCTTGTTTAAAATGTCCTAACTTCTTAGATCTCTGCAGTTGACAAGATTTCCACTATTTCCTGTTTGGCCAGAATATCATGTGCACAGCTTTTTCTGTTATATTTTTTCCTCTTTGATTTTCACTGAATGGTACTAAGAAGTGCAAAGTTGATGGAAAATGAAGGTAATCAAATAAGGTAACTTAATGCATGCAGCCCATAAAAAAAGATCTCTTTGGATTCAGTTTGCGAGATGCATTTAGTTTGGATACATGTATTAATGGAGCCAGTTTACCACCCCTGGGTTTGTCTCAATGATATGAATTGTACTGGTGTAACTATATCAATCAACTCAAGCAAGCAGGTGAAGGTTAGATGTCTGCTTGGGCCTAATTTTAAAGCCTGGCCTGAATCCAATTAGACAATGGCCAATCTGAACCTAAAACTTGTTTAAATCTGTTTAATGTAATTCAGAAATGTACTGATGCTAACTAAACCAATATAAGAAAGGATTAAACTGTACCAACTATAGGGCTGACACCAGTTAAACTAGATGGATTTTGCTACACCAGTTCAATGTATATCATGTAGTCAAGGCCTTAGTGGTAAATTATTCTGGTAAAATCTTTCACTGCTCTCAAGCTCAGAAGAAAAGCAAGAATACTTGATCTACATTACATGTCAAGTACCCTTTAATGTCTACATGGATTTCATTTTACTGTAGCACCATAACATCATATACTATACTGATATCAAAGCCCAATATTCTTGCTAATATTTATATAGTTATTTGAGAAATATCCATTCCCCTCCTCAAGTTCCTACTAACTGCTCCTATCCTTCCCTGTTTCTTTTTCTTCACCTTTATTTGCATTGGCTATCACTTGAATTGTTTGGAAGTGCTGTTTTTTTTTTTTACTGTACTGCTGGGATAGTATATTATCTAGTTCCTGTATTGTGCTTTGGCTCATGCACTTCTTAAAAAATAGCAATAGAAAATCTATGACAAAAAAGTACATGGTATCAAATGTTGCTTTTGGAACATTGTCAAGCCAGCTGGCTTCAGTGCACTTTATGGATGTGTTCATAATGGTAGCATTCAGCTTGTATGGATGAGTCTCTCGAGGTTCTGCAAGGTTTCTGACTGATAGGCAGTAGCTCAGTATTACTGTCTGAACTGGGGCGTATAGTCACATTTGGAACCGACTCAATCGCACAAGTTACACTGATGTCAAAGTACTATGCCTACAGTGATTTAAAGAAAAAAAATGTTTCTGTTTGTGGTTTCACATGGAGCTTCTCTGTCTGCTGAGCAAGCACTGCTATGCCAGTGCCATTTTTTTATAGTCCAGCATAAGAACAGCAGTGCCAGTACTGGCCACCAACCTATGAACTCATTAATAGTAAACAAAACCAAAGACCTCTCTCATTTATTCCTGTTTTCAATTTAAGTAACTAATGATAAACTGAAAATCTGTGGCAAAAACTATAGACATATGTTTATGAAAGATTACGATTTGGAGTCACTCCCTCATAAGAGTAGCAAAGAATCCTGTGGCACCTTGTAGACTAACAGACGTTTTGGAGCATGAGCTTTTGTGAGTGAATACCCACTTCGTCGGTTGCACCCGTCGAAGTGGGTATTCACCAATGAAAGCTCATGCTCCAAAACGTCTGTTAGTCTGTAAGGTGCCACAGGATTCTTTGCTGCTCCATCATAAGAGACAGTGTTGTGGGAATTTGAAGATGTGCCATGGATGTGGGGGTTGGGAACATCACATGGTTGTTTGCTGCAGCTCACTACAGAAGTTCTCCCATTTGTTTTATTAAAGTTTTATTCCTGTGTTATTTGTTTGTTATTTAATGAACCCCAGCATCATTACTTGGTGTCAGAAGTGCTGAATGAGAAAGAAGCTGCAGTCATCTTGAAGTTAACTCCTGTCAGGTGTTTGCAGCTGAAAGCAGAGACAAAGGGAGGCATCAGAGAAGCATGTGGAGCACCAGGCACAGAGATTTTTGCATGTATTTGGTAAGCACAATAGTAGCTTGACTAGCTTATGAAGGGAGTTGGGGGGAGAGACAAAAGTGGATGTGTTGCAATCTCCTTCCAGTCTGCAGTTGTCAGGCAATGTTGCAGAGAACTGTAAAATATTCAGATAGAGATTTAAATTGTATTTAGAAGCCAAAAGGGCAGAGGAAAAAATGATTAAGTGAAATTATCAATCTTTTTGCATGTTGCCGAGGAGTAAGCATTGGATATTTATAACAACTTTTAAGTTTGAAGAAGGTGAAAACATGAAGTTAAATAAAAATACTGACTAAATTTGAGGAACACTGAATGCCAAAAGGGAATGAAACCTTTGAAAGACACAATTTTTTTACATGCATATAAAAAAAAATGATGACACAATATGATGACCAAACTGATGTCACAGAATTAAGGAAACTCAGTAAAACATAAAAGAATCCTGTGGCACCTTATAGACTAATAGTCTGTTAGTCTATAAGGTGCCACAGGATTCTTTGCTGCTTTTACAGATCCAGACTAACACGGCTACCCTCTGATATCAGTAAAACATGTGACTTTGGTGAGTTGACAGAGTCTCTGGTCAGAGACAGAATCATTTCTGGCATTAAAGACAAGATGTTAAGAGAGAGACTACTTTGAAGGAGATTTCACTTTCAAATAATCTCTCCAAATATGCAGGGCAGCAGAAACTGTGAAAGCACCAGCCAGAGCTGAATTCACCAAAGGGAGTTATCCATCGACTAAGAACTAAAGAATATAGCCAGAATAGGTCAAATCAAAGATTGGAACCACTCGCTATGAAAACCATTGCAAGGAGGGAGACTCGGTACAGACAATTATGTGGAAGGTTTGGATCACAGCATGGCCCCAAACAATGTGTTGCCTTTGGGAAACACTGTTATAAATGTGGGGAAAATAATCATTTTGCAAAATTCTGCAGATCCCAAATGCAGAAAAGCCAAGTGCATTCAGTTACAGACAGTCTGATTGAGGAGTTTTTCACAGGCATATTAGGATCTACCAAGGCTGATGAGAGGAACTGGATACTGCCTATGACAGTGAATGGAACAATTATTCAACTGAAACTGGACACAGAAGCTCAGGTTAATATTCTCTCTAACAAGATTATGAGAGACTGAAAATTAAGAGCAAAACTGAGACCAACAAAATAAAAGTAACTGTTTTTTCTGGAACAAATATACCTGTCAAGCGGGTGTGCAGTTGCTAGAATCAACCATAAAAACACCATGTACAGGCTCCAATTCATTGTAGTGCCAAAGGAGGTGACACCAATTTTAGGCCTAGCTACATGAGAGAAACTCAGTCTGGTAAAACGGGTGCTCTTACTACAAGATCATACCAACCTGGCTATGGGGTACTTTCAGGCATATCATGACCTGTTTCAAGGGCTGGGTTGCTTGCAGGGTAAACATACAATCCAGATAATTAAGCAGGACCCTTCATCCATCCATGTAGAAAGGTGCCATTTGCACTCCAGGATAATCTCAAGGCTGAGCTTGCAAGGATGGAAGCAATACAAGTAATACAAAAAATTGAGGAGCCAACAAAATGAGTGAACTCTCTAATGATTGTGGAGAAAAGTAACAGCCAGTTATGCACATGATTAGATCCCAGAGTCTATAAAAAGACAACATTTCAAACTACCAGCCAGAGAAAAGATTATGGCTCAATTTGCAAATGCTCAATAATTCAGTAAATTGGATGCATCTTCAGGGTTTCAGAAGCTAAAATTAACTGAAGAAAGCTAAAAGCTATGCACATTTAATACCCCATTTGGAAGATACAGATTTTTACGCTTACCCTTCATCATAGCTTCAGCAACAGAAGTGAATGAGTTGCTCAATGAAAGAGGCGTATGATCATAGACTTCAAGATATCCTGGATGCAGCTAGAGCTCAAACTAAAACCTCAAGTTTGAAAACCTCCAACTAAATAGGGAGAAATGTGCTTTAGGAGTTACAGAACTGAGTTTTGTTGGAGACATTATTTCCAAAGAAGGTGTAAAACTTGATAAGAGGAAGATTTCGGCCATTGAAAAGATGCCACATTCCCATATGCCTAACGGTTCCTGGGAATGGTTAATTATCTTGGTAAATTCAGACCTAATCTATCTAGCAAAGCAGCTGCTTTGAGAAAACTCGTAGAGAATAAAAATGAATAGTATTGGGGTGCAGAACAGGAGGAATCATGGGGAGGTTTGAAACAACAACTGATACAAGAACCAGTGTTGAAGTTCTATGCACCAGGAAGCCCTATTAAAATCTCAGCAGATGCTTCACAGTCTGGATTAGGTGCAGTGATTTTACAGAAGTATGAGGATTGTTGGCAACCAGTGGCATATGAATCCAAATCACTGACTAAGGCAGAAACCAGATATGCACAGATCAAGAAGGAGCTTTTAAGGAATAATGTTTGTCTGTGAGAGATTCATTATATTAATGGACAGAGTGGAAGTTAAAAGGGACCACAAGCCCTTGATAGCGTAGCAAAGCTCTAAATCAGTGATTCTCAAACTTGGGCCGCCCTTCCTGCAGCCCCCATTGGCCTGAATCGACAAATCGCGGCCAGTGAGAGCCACGATTGGCCAAACCTGAGGACATGGCAAGTAAACAAACCGGCCCGACCCGCCAGGGGATTTCTCTGAACAAGCTGCAGCCCCAGTTTGAGAACCACTGCTCTAAATGATTGTACCTTAAAGATTCAAAGAATGATGATAAAGCTGCAAAAGTATGATTTCATTGTGACTACGGCTGCTGATTAATTGCAGTTAATTCATGTGATTAATAAAAAAAATTGTGATAAAAAATTAATTGCAATTAATTGCAGTTTTAATTGCACTGTTAAACAATAAAATACTGATTGAAATTTATTAAATATTTGTGGATTTTTTCTACATTTTCAAATATATCAATTTCAATTACAACACAGAATACAAAGTGTACAGTGCTCAGTTTATATTAACATTTTATTACAAATATTTGCACTGCAAAAATGATAAATAAAAGAAATACTGTAGTATTTTTCAATTCAGCTCATACTAGTGTTGTAGGCAATCTCTATTATGAAAGTGCAGCTTACAATGTAGATTGTTGTTACATAACTGCACTCAAAACCAAAACAATATAGAACTTTAGAGCCTACTAATCCACTCAGTCTTACTTTTTGTTCATCCAATTGCTAAGACAAACAAGTTTGTTTACATTTATGGAGGTAATGCTGCCTACTTCTTATTTACAATGTCACCTGACTGTGAGAACAAGTGTAACTGGCATTGAAAGGTATTTACATGCTAGATATGTTAAACAAGCATATCCTTCTTAATGCTTTGGCCACCATTCCAGAGGACATGCTTCTATGTTGATGATTCTAGTTAAAAAAATAATGCATTAATTAAATTTGTGATTGAACTCCTCGGGGGCGGGGAGGAGGGGAGGGATTGTATATCTCCTGCTGTTTTACCCTCATTCTGACATATACTTCATGTTATAACATACTCAGATGATGACCCAGCACGTGTCATTCGTTTTAAGAACACTTTCACTGCAGATTTGTCAAAACAAAAAGAAAGTACCAATGTGAGATTTCTAAAGATAGCTACAGCCCTGGACCCAAGGTTTAAGAATCTGAAGTGCCTTCCAAAATCTGAGAGGGATGAGATGTGAAGCATGTTTTCAGAAGTCTTAAAAGAGCAACACTCCAATGGAAAAACTACAGAACCCAAACCACCAAAAAAGAAAATCTACCTTCTGCGGGTGGCATCTGACTCAGAAGGTGAAAATGAATATGTGTTGGTCTGCACTGCTTTGGATCATTATCAAGCAGAACCCGTCATCAGCAAGGACATTTGTCCTTAGGAATGGTGATTGAAGCATGAAAAGACATATGAATCTTTACTGCATCTGACTCGTAAATATCTTGCAACTCTGGCTACAACAGGTTCTCATTTTTAGATTACATTGTAAACAAGAAGTGGGCAACATTATCTCCTGCAAATGTAAACAAACATGTTTGTCTGACCAATTGGCTGACCAAGAAGTAGGACTGAGTGGACTTGTAAGTGCTAAAGTTTTATATTGTTTTATTTTTGAATGCAGTTATTTTTGTACATAATTCTACATTTGCAAGTTCAACTTTCATGATAAAGGGATTCCACTACAGTACTTGTGTTGAGTAAGTTGAAAAATACTATTACTTTTGGTTTTTGTATTGCATATATTTGTAATAAAAATAAACATAAAGTGAGTGCTGTACACTTTGTATTCTGTGTTGCAATTGAAATCAATATATTTGAATATTAAGGAAATATCCAAAACCATTTAAGTAAATGGTATTCTCTTATTGTTTAACCGCATGACTAATCACAGTATTAATCACAATTAATTTTTAATTGCTTTACAGCCCCAGTTGTGACTTATCTATATGGTAAATTTATGCTCACTGAAGATACACTTTCCAGAGCAGTGACTCCCATGAAACCAGAGAAGTCCAAATTGACTCCCAGAGAAGTCAACCAAATGGACTTGTAAAAAAAGTTTATATGGACAGTAAAGAACCTTGTGAAAAAGACTTTTAACAGTGGGGCTGATTTGTATAAAGGTTTATTGGTTTACCAAAGTACATTTCTGGAGAATGGCTCTTCTCCTGCTTAGTTGTTAATGGGAAGAAGGATCAGATCTAATATACCAATTACTGATAACCTGCTGAAATCTCATAACAATGCAATCATATGGAAAATGAAAGAAAATCAAAAGTGGAATCAGAAATATTATTTTGACAAAAGGGCCCATGATTTCCATCTCTTAACCAAGGTGATAGAATGTGCCTGTGGAATCACACCTCTAATACTTGGGAACAAAGAGGTTCCATTAAAGAACAGCTGCATCCAAGGTCTTATATCAGTGTTGGGCAACTTGCAGCCCATCAGAGTAAGCTGATTGTGGGCCATGAGACATTTTGCAGATGTGACTGTCCACAGGAATGGTCCCCCACAGCTCCCAGTGGCCGCAGTTTGCAGGTTGCCCACCACTGTTTTATGTAGTCCAGACAGACTAGGAGGACACATTTCAATGTAATCAAAGGGATCTATGAGTAATCTCAGAAAGTTCCAACACACTAATAGCTGGTATGGACTCTGGCATTTCACATCTGACTGATCCTTTATCATCAACGCATAAAGGAGAAACTGTTAAGGAACAAGAGAACAGCTCAGACTCTAATGAAAGATTGATAGTGAGAACATCAGAGTGAAGAGATTAAACATCCTGAAAGACTTGAAGAGTCTTGGTAACTTGCCTGAAAAAGGGGTATTTGAGGAAAGTGAGTGGCAAAGACTCACTCTAGAGTGATGCGCTGGTAACCTCTCGTCTCTAGGTTGTTGACACATTGGGTTTATGGAAATGGTTTATGGAAATATACTAGATGGGTTGGAATTTAATGTATGTGTTATTAGATAGCTGTTAACTGTTTATATCAGGGATAAGGAGCGTTTGTACGTGGACCTCCAGGGTAAGCCCCCTGGCTGACCAGCTGGTTTGTTTACCTGCCACATCCTCAGGTTTGGATGATCACAGCTCCCACTGGCCACAGTTCACTGCTCTAGGCCAATGGAGGCAGCATGAATCTCCAGCCAGCACATCTCTCGGCCCGCACCACTTCCCGCAGCCCCCATTGGCCTGGAGTGGCGAACTGTGGCCAGTAGGAGCCCCAATTGGCAAAACCTGTGGACGCGGCAAGTAAACACACCAGCCCAGCCTGCCAGGGGGCTTACCTTAGTGGGCCACATGCCAAACGTTGCCGATCCCTGGTTTATAAATATGTATATAAAAGTTAATTAATTTAAAGAGAGAAGATGTAGAGATATGTTTATGAAAGATTGTGATTTGGAGATGCTCCCTCATAAGGGACAGTGTTGCAAGTGTGGGAATTTGGAGATGCGCCCTGGAGGCGGGGGTGGTAACACCACATGGTTGTGTGCAGCAGCTCTTTAGTTTGTTTTATTGAAGTTTTATTCCTTTCTCATTCACTGGTTTGCTATTTAATGACAACAAGATTGTGACAAACATAAAAATAGTGAAATAACTAATGCTAGATATTTAGCTACAGCCCTAAGACGAGGGATAGCACAGAGCCACAAAGCACCATGAGGGACTCTGAGAAAGATTGTATCTTAAAAGGCATAATCCTCAGAGCTCCATTCTGTGCATTCACTCAAGAGTGAGCTGGGCTACACACTGAATGAACTGCCAATTCTATGGACGTTGTGGAGGGAAGGATGATTGTTGCCGTGAGTGTGTCTGGAGGGAGCAGCCTGAGCAGAGCGACTGCTATTGCCCCTGGCCCTTTTGTAAAGTACACAGGGGTGATAGAAGGACTTGCAACCTCCCAGCCTGCAGCACAGTGGTGGCCCTAAAGAATACACAGCAATATGGGTAAAATAATTCACTTTGGTGTTCCTCTGTGGAATAAACTAAGCCAAAGCTATTTAAGACTGCGGCCATATTTAGAAGATTTAAGATTTACATATCTAAAGGTTCTTGTAAAAACAACAACCTGTTTTCAGAATAGCAAATAATCTGATCCAAAATATCAACTTTTTACTTTTCACCAATAGTCTGGAGTTTTGTACAGAGCTACTGTCAGATGCTATATGTACAGACAAATTCAAAAAATTCAGTTTCATGTTAGGAGGTCATTGTAAGTGCGTGTAAGTCAGATGCTGAATTGGGGGAAGAGTGATGCTGAGGGTCAGTAGGAAAAATAAATAATATATGGCTGTCTTTTGTGAATTAACCCATTTTATAGTGTTTCTCACACACATAGCACAAACTATTACATTCAGAAACAGTATCTTTGAGTCACAGCAATATGAAATAGGCCACACAGAAAACAAACAAATAAAAAACAGCCCACAAGCAACAATAAAAGCAAAAAAGAGGGAAAATCCCACTTTACTCTCACTCCATGCCCTGCCCCCAGAAGTCAAGAAAAATCAAGAGTTACTTTTAAACCATAGCCTTATCATTAAGCAGCCATTAGTGACATGAGGAGTGATAAAGAAATCTGTAGCCTGACAGCTTTTTACGGTTATCCTGTAAATATGTTTGGAGCTAGCCGTGTTCAGCTGAATGCACCATTTACCTCACAAGTGTCAGTCATGAGCGCAGTGGAGGGAGAAACACTGGCAAATGGGGACATCACTGCTGAAATGTCATTGAGAAGGTGAACAGTACAATAGTTCCAATGGGAAGAACCGATGAGAACTAAAAATTGAGGTGAACAAGAGGCTAAGGGTAATATAACGAGGATAAAATACAAGTGCAATAAAAGGCAATCCTATTTTTGAATGAGATAGACTGTTCGTTTTTGTGTTTCTTGGTCCACTTGAAATCATGATGTATTTATCTTGTGAGATTTCCTCTCCAGTTCTCAGACTAAAGGCATTAAAGTAAAATTTAGAAAAGCTTCATGTAAGCATCTGATATTTAGCTAAAACAAAACAAACCTTCTGAGGTTCACCCAACTGTGGTTTCCAGAAAGCCTTTCATCAAGCTAATGCATTTGTTCAATGATACCATGTGTGTTCTTGGGAATTTTTTTTTCTATTACTATATGCAGTTGTATACCTAAATGGAATTTGCATCTCAAGAAAACTGAAATGAATTAGGCCCAGTTCTATTCCTATTTACATCAGTGTAAATGTGAAATATCCCTGATGATTTTATCTGAGTTAATTCAGATTTACTTCGGGGTAAATGAGAGCAGAACACAGCTCATTGTATTAATATTAGTTGAGGTCTGAGGACATGGGTAAAACAGTCAGATTCTACTTTTCTAAGCCATTTGAGTTCTGTTGGGAAAATTGATCACGGAAAGCATATCTGAAACACTTTCAAACAAATTTCTGCAACAAAATTTTGCATTTGAAGATGCAAGAACTTGTCCTGAAAAGATTGTTTCTATTCCCTGTTTAGATTAGCATGCAAGCTCATGCTATTTCTCTAATGAATCAAAACCAAGAAACACAGCTCAAATTTAGAAAATTCAGTTATTTCATAGAACAACGAAGCTGAGAAGATATGTACTGAATGCATTCCCATAAGTAGTGAGTTACAGGAAATCACATTCTGCTCGCAAATATTCTGTGAGCAAATAAAAAGGTGACATTAATTGAATACATTATTAATTGTGAATTCTATTGCACGAAGTACACAAAGCTTAATAAGGAATGTAAAAATTATAACTAACGTACAGAAATACAAACTACTGTATAATTATTGTTGCTGTTGGACGTCCTCAGATCTAATTTACTGATTTCTGTGGGAGCAATAAATCTAACTCTCACAGTATTGTATTATTGTATTGTATGACAGTTTTTGTATTTTCATTTACCAAGAAGAAAAGTTGGGCTGTTTGTGATTAATTAGGATGTGTGTCAAATTGTTGCCTATTTTAAAATTTCTCTGTATGCTAGAAAACACATAAAACACATCAGATGAACTGTTATACTACAGAGCATAAGTCAACCAACCACTGTCTAGTGCTTTTTAGGAAGAAACTTACACAATGATTGTTCCATAATTCCATTTCTGAGATCCATCTAAAAAGGTGTTTCATAGAAACACAGCACACAAAAGTAAATGTATCATCAGGTTGAATTGCTTCAACAACATATGCTCTGTTGGCCTTCTGAAGGGAGGATGCACCAGTACACCTCCTCTTCCAAGTTCCACTCCTAGTATTTCCCCTTTCACCCTGGCCAGTTTTGCCCTAGTGGGCAATACACATGACCTGCAAAAGGCTCTATGTGGAGTCAGTCCATGCCCTCAGAATCCATTGTGTTCTCACTCCCCCTGTAGATGAACGGATATATTTGGCTCTTAGTTTTCAAACTGAGACAACCATATCAATTTATTTCATTTTTAAAGAATAACTAATAGAATGCTATGAGTCATCACTAAGGCAAACCCAGCTTGTGAATGCTGCTGTGGCTAGGATGATTTTCTTGGGGCTGGTATCAAATGCTTTTATATGTCAAGAGACAGCATAGCAGAAATGAGATTACTCATTTACAACAAATTGAAGATGGTGTCTAATTGTCTAACTGCCCCAATGATTTCAGTTCCCACCTAAGACCCGGATGTGCCGCCCCTTTCCACTGGCCGCCCCAAGCACCTGCTTCCTTTGCTGGTGCCTGGAGCTGGCCCTGGCCATTCCTACACTAAAAGAAAATAAGGAGCTCTCCACTGGGTCAATATTTTTGGAAAAATTGTTTGTTCACTGGAAAATGCAGTTTTTGTTGAGCTGAAACTATCTGCAAATTTGACCCCAATAGTTTTGGCTGGGGAAAAGGTTTTCAGGGTTAGTTTGAAAATCATGTCTCCTTTAATCCGATGGTGAGATCACTTGTCTGGGATGTAAGAAACCCAGGTATGAATCCCAAATCAAGAGCAGTGAATTGAACCTAAAGTATTCACCCCATCTCAGGGAAGCAGCCTAACCACCAAGCTATAGACCATTAGGGAACAGGCTGTTCTCAGTTGTTCCTGTCGAAGCTGTTCCACTTTGTATAAATACTTAAACATTCATTGTGCCAAGGCATGAGGAAAAACTCTATAGCCTGATGATTAAGGTGCTTCTTGGGAGATAGGAGATGTAGATTCAAATCCTTCCTCTGAATCAGGCAGCAAGAAGATTTGAATCTACATCTAACACTCAGGCTATGAAGTCATTCTCTCTCACTCTGATCTAATGAAGACATGCACAAAGTGAGCTGCAATCAGGGTGGATTTGATTTAAATCACTAATCAGGAAGACTCGATTTAATCATGGATTTCTACATAAAAGTGCATTCTTGTTGGTTGTTATAACCTTAATACATATTCTTCACAACTCAGAGATAGATGTAGATTTCATTTTTAGAAGGTACGCACTATATATTTTAAAGTGATTTATTTTGAAAACTTTTCAGATTAGTTTTACAGCTATATCAGAAATGAATGATTGTTTGGTTATTTCATTTACCAAAGGTAATTGAAGCAGATATTTATGAAGTCATTGGGAGATGAACTATCTCCAATTCAACAGGTTAATTGTTAGTATTTGAAGGATTTTCTTGCCATGCTGTATTAGAAGGAGAACATAATCAACCAGACATTTAAATTGCTTTATTTAACTAAAACAACAGCATTATGTATTCTGGATTTTTTTCTTCAACAGGAAACATAATAGTTTAACAAAACAAGCTTATGATATTTGGAATCTAGTTAAACGTTCAAGTTTTTTAAAATCAAGTTTATTTTTGTTAAAATTGTTTTAACTAAAATAGTTAAATGAAATATTAAAAAAAATTAAATCAACTATGTCAGGCAAGTCAACATGAGAAACTTAAAATATTGGCTTCTGCAGATAACTCAGTCATCTTCACATTCATTTTAATGTTTGTTCATAATCTGGAAAAGAAAAACAAGCTTTCTTGTTTTTTCAGATCCCAAATGATTTCTCAGTTTGGAATGAATTAGTCCAAAGGAAGAAAATATCTTTTCTACACCAGCAGAAGAAGCTACTGCTGTTAAAAGTGAGATTATCGCTTCAACAGTCTCTGAATCCAAGTGCTTAAGTGACTTCCAGCAGTTCACTGATGTGACTTTCTTTAAAATATCATCAGCAAACATATATTTCTTGAATGGTTCACCCTTAGCTCTGAAGTTTATCATAGTTGGCATTATGGAGGGTTGATTGCTGGACATCCATGTCATAAGCAACTCCTCTTCTTCTGCAGTAAAGGTTTGACCCTAGTACCGAGTATTGAGAATATTTGCAAGAAAATGAGCTAGAGACAGTGCTTGTCCCATTCACTTTTTTAAATACTTGTAATTTAACTCCATCATTGAATATTTCTCTTTTTAAGATCTCACTCAGTTCCTTCCAATCTTCAACAGTGACATCAATAAAACAGTTATTTCCCTGCATTTTGTCCAAGGCTACAGAAATAGGCTTCAGGGTACTGTTACCGAAATATTGGGTTTGCCTAGCTGAGAGCCAATTAACAGCCTGACAGGGATAAGGAAAAATGCTTAATTTTGCAGAAAAAGGAGAGCCTGTACCTTGGTACAAAAGACTCTGTTTTACACAAATTTTACAAACCTTTTATACACATGCATGGGAGGCTGAGACACCAGAAATTTCTACAGCAGCTTTCTGCAATACAGGACACTCAAACGGCTTTTCGCCTATACCCATTACCGGAATGCTTTTGTCTGTAAGGTTTCTGCCTTTTGGCTTAGCAGTAACAGTGGAAAGGGCAGCCCCAGAGTCCAGAAGACAAGAATAAACGGTTCCTCCCAAAGTTAAATGGACCTGGGGGTCTGTGGAGGAACAAACCTAAGTGGTAAAGTCATTCGAATAGGTAACATGTGAACCCCTGGGTCGCCGTCATTCCTCACTATTGACAGAGTCTGTTCTGTCCATAGCCATCTGGTATTTAGGTTGGGGCTGTAGTTGGGTACGTCGGTTTGGGCACTCTCATTTCCAGTGACCTAGTTGCTTACAGTAATGACATATCTCATCAGCACGGCTTGGGCCCCCCCCCCCTTATCCGCTTTCGGTTGCCACCTGGGGGGTCCCTGTCTCCCACTTTGTTTCTTACTCCCCATGTTTACAAGGGCTGCTAGCATTCTCACTTGTTTGGTCTCTTGAACTTTATCTCTTGTGTGATACACCCTGGTGGCTACGTTTACCAGTTCTTCCAGAGATTTTCCCTCAGCCCCCTCGAGCTGCTGCAACCGCTTCTTAATATCCGGAGCTGACTGTGAGATAAAAATAAGCCTGACCGTGGACTGTGTGTCTGCAGCCTTGGGGTCTATATTAGTAAAAGTACAAAATGCTTTACAAAGTCTCTCATAAAAGTCGGAGGGGTGTTCTTCTTTCGCTTGCACAGTATTATGGACTTTAGACCAATCTAGAGTTCTTTCTCCTGCTTGTTTTATACCTGTCAAAATATGGATTAGGAATTTCTTTAAGTTTGCCTGGTGGGCTGAATTATTCAGGTTCCATTGAGTAGGGTTAGTAAGAGCTATAATATCGCGTCCGTCACTGGGAGCCTCCGCAGCCTCCCTGGCCCCCCTTAGGACCCGCTCCTTCTCCTCCGTGCCCAGTAGGCAATCTAAAAGTTGGCCCACGTCCTGCCAATCAGGATTATGAGATTGAAAAATGGCACGGAATCGCCTGTGAACGACGTCCGGGTCGTCTCTAAGGTGAGGCGTAGTGTTTTGCCAGTTCATGAGATCTGCAGTAGTAAAAGGGACATGGACATAACAGTCTATCACATTCCCATCCGTTGTGGGGACTGGGATGGTCCAAAGGGGTGCCTGAATATGAACTGCTTCTTCCCTATAGACAGCTCCCTGTCTCGTATGAGATGGACTAAAGACAGTGGTCAGAGAAGAAGTGTCCCCACCACCTGTTGCTCCACTAGTTAGCTCACTAGCTTGAATCGTGGCTTCCTCAATTTTTATGGGTGGGACCTGTCCTGATACACCTGCTGTCCCAGGCTTTGTAGAGAAGGATAGTTTTAATTAAGATATATTGTAGCTCAAAGATAACTCATCATGGAATAGGGATTATAAATTCTAATTCTATAGCATGAGACAATATATTTATGAAATGTTTAAGAAAAGTCTTGTAAAAGAGTTCCAATAGTTCATGGATTAGGGACCCAATCTTATGGGTTTCCAAGGGTTTCTATATAGATTATTTAGATTAATTTTTCTTGCTACCAAGTGGGACTCAGTGCTCAGTCTAGAACAGGGGTTGGCAACCTCTGGCATGTGGCTTGCCAGGATAAGCTCCCTGGTGGGCTGGATCAGTTTGTTTACCTGCCACGTCCTTGTCATCCCTTTTTGAACACCGGGTAGGGGCCATTTACTTAACATATAATCTAAAGGACTATCCTTAGAGGGTTTATCCAGAGACCCACCCATCTGTCTGCTGACACTCAAACAGAAAAGAGAATTACACAGAGAGCAGAAGGAATTACAGTCTAATCCAGGTTTTCCTACTTCTATTACCTCAAAAACCATTTATCAAAAAAACTGATTTAAATTTTAAAAAATCATTTTTTTAAAATAATTGATTTTTATCCATCCTAACTGTAATTCCACAAAGTTTGAGGGCAGCACACCCCAGAATAATCTATAGCCTGCTCTGCAGGAGGACGGAGACCTGAATTCATATGCTTGCTTCAAAGTGTCTTAACCACTTTGCAACAGGTCATGAGTGGATGGAGGGGTATGTGCTATTGGTCTGCTGGACCAAAATCGGCTTTTCTACTTTGCTGGCAAATTCCAAAGATTTTAGAACAGAAGCAAAAATCTGCCCTGATTTTTCATTTTTTTTTCAGAACTGAAAAACACTTGTTTTCCCACCTCTATTCTCCACTTCTGTTTTCAAATCTAGATAAGCATATCTAACATGCTAGTTCCATCTTATTACAAAACACTAGTGCATGCTTTCTCTGTTGGCTGACATTTCAATGACATGTGACATATATATCACTTGCAACCAATAATATCTCTTAATACCATTGAAGCAACAGCTTCTGTATTTGCCTTAGAATTTACTGATTTTTTGAAAAATAAAAATGTTAAAACTCCTTTTTTTCTTCTGACATGAAAATCTGATAACACTCTAATATTAAATACTCTAATATTTAATACTAAGAACTCTAATAATATAATATTATCTGGGCATTCTAAGAATATGTTCTCTGCAAAGAAACATGAATATTTTTATGTTGTGTTTGCATGCATTTTGTACCTGATGAGATAAAAAACACTAGCTCAGGAAGAATGCTAACAGGGGCAGAACAGTGTTACACATAGGTGTTGATCCTTGCCTAATCATTGGCTTAAGCCTTTTTGTAGGAGGAGTTTTTTTATTAAAAAACCCATCCTCCATATTGATTTCCTTCTGCCAAACAAATCCAGTTCCTGATGTGAGGAAACAGGTATGTTTATATCAGAGAAGGAGAAAGGGGGATAGAAAGAGAAAGAGCAGTTGAGAAAAAGATATGGCAACTGTTGGGACTATCTTTTACTAGTTTTATCTAGGCTCTCAAATTTAAAAGAAAAAATAGCAAAGGAGCAAACTTTTTATCCTTGCAATTCCCTGTGACAGAGAGTGTTTCAGCATTCCTGTCATAGTGACTTACTTTCTAAGTGGTCCCTAGAAAACACCTTTGTTTATCACCACCCCCATTACTGAGATACTAATTTGGCTTATCTGTCTTTGAAATAGAGCTATTGTTTCTGCAAATACAAGTAAGAATAGGTTGTAACTTATAAGTGAAAAGGATCACAATTCCTTCCTATATAATCAAATAAAGATTTAATAGCTGGATCCCTCTTCTCTGTTTCCATTTTTTTAAAGGTTACGGTGAGTCTTCCTTTCCACTCTGTACCAGTAATTGGACAGTAAGAGAAATCTGCCCCCCAACATCAGTATTTAGTCTGTAGTCAGTCAGGGTGGTCTCATCCCTTGCTAATAGGAAAAAGAAAGCTGAGGAATTCACCGCACAGAAAGTGGAGGAATCACAGTAGACCAGGGATCAGCAACCTTTGGCACGCGGCCCACTAGGGTAAGCACCCTGGTGGACTGGGCCGGTTTGTTTACCTGCTGCGTCTGCAGGTTCGGCCGATTGTGGCTCCCACTGGCCGCGGTTCACCGCCCCGGCCAATGGGGGCTGTGGGAAGAGACGTAAGCCGAGGAATGTGCTGGCTGCTGCTTCCTGTAGCCCCCATTGACCTAGAACAGTGAACTGCATCCAGTGGGAGCCGCGATGGACTGAACCTGAGGATGCATCAGGTAAACAATCCGGCCCAGCCCACCAGGGTCCTTATCCTGGCAGGCTGCATGTCAAATGTTGCCGATCCCTGCAGTAGAGCATGAGCAGGTCCATCTATAATGCTGATACAGTAGCTCCATGTTAGCACCAAAATTAAAAGACTTTTAAAATAGGTATGGGCCAGATCTTCAGCTGGTGTGAATCAGTGTTGCTCTATTGACTCCAAAGCTCTAGGTACAATTTACATCAGTTGAGCATATGGCTGTATGTGTTTAGCTGAGAATAAAAATGACAAACTTTTATTAAACCTATGATTTAATTTAAAGCTTCAAAAAGAAATGAAAATTAATAATAATAAAAAACAAACTTTAAAAAAATATATGCCTAGTCAGTAACTTTGTTATTGATCTTACTAAGATTGTATAAAGGGATCAGGAGAAATTTGTTATTTTGAGTTTGGAAAGAAAATAAGAACATTGGTTTCTATCCACCAGGATTTGTATCCTTAAAGTGAACATATTTAAAGACTTTAAAGAGAAAATATTTTCTGTAAAAGAATGAATATCTCAAGGCTCATTAGAACTTCTTAGAAATTTGTAACAGTGGCTAAAGATTGTTGTTCTGTGGCTTTCTGTTTCTGAAGAAGTTTGTATGTGGAATCTATGCAGGCCTGGGCTGAAATAATCGCTCATGCAGGGGCTGTGCAAAAATAAAAGCTGCGAAAGAAATGCTAATTTTAAATTGCACCTTCCTTGCCAGTTTTTCTAATTGTTTTAATGTGCAAAGGAATATCCTGCCATCCCCTTATTTGCTCCTCTCTTCCTAGCTTTTTTCACATTCTGGACATTTATTAAAGTTGTGAGGTAAAATAAAATTTCCTTGAAGCACAAACTAAACTATATATTTGCCTTTTGAAGTAAGCAAATATGCTTTGAACATTTTTGTTGGCATGTGAAGAGTTGGATAGTTCAGTGGATAAGCATTGGGCTTTTATCTTTAAATTGACTGAAGTCCATTCAGCAATGATATATTAGTGACATGAGTTAGAATTCTGTCAATGCATTTCTAATGCACCCATGACTGTGGTATCTAATTACCATCCGGTCATGCAGATGTGCACATTTACAATTGCCAAGGATGCAGGAGCTGGGATTCAGATAGGAGTCTAATGCAATCATTATGGTATTTAGCAAGACATGGGAAATAATTGAAACCTTCTATTCAAACCTCAACAAACTTTGGTGTTTTGAACAAAATGAACCATGGCAGCTCAGCCCATCTAGATTTAAGCACACTTTCCTCATGATTAGTCTCATACTGCTCCCATGCTTTCAGAGGTGGGCGATGCTAGTACTCACGGAGTCTTCTCTCTTGTTCTTTCTTGTTATTTTGTATTAAGGAAAACAAGTTATTTTGGAAAGTATCTGTTTTCCACTTAAGATGGAAGCATAACAGTCACGTTCTTTTCTCCCTCTCTTCTCTTCAGTTCTGCAGTCTTCTCCATTACACTGGGGTCTTTCCATTTTTCTTACAGTTCCCTTATGTGCACTATGACAGGAAGTGGGCCACAGCTCTGTTTTGTTCATTTATACTTTAAAAGGCCAAGAGTCTAAACCCTTATTTCAAAATCGTGTAATAGTTGTTGAGCTGTGTGGGGAAGTTTGTAATTTGAATAATAACATCATACCTGATCCTTGTATAAACAGACACTATTGATAAAAAGAGTTTCTAGTCTTTTTAGGTTTTGTGAGCTCAAGTAGTTCTCTCCCTTTAAAAACAATACAAAAATGACAATTACTATATGAGGAGGATAAGACTCTCCCCCCACCTTTCCAAAAAAGCAATCCCCCTCTCCCAGCATTTATGATGTGAAATCTGTGAAAATAGTGTCAGGCCATATCTCTCAGGGGATTGTTTGAAAGAATAATACAAAATGAAATGCACTTAAATTTGCTAATTTAACACCAGAACAGCATATATCATGGTGCTGATATGCCTTGACACCAGAGAAGAGATAAGCATATCAACAGCATATCAACCATTATCAAAACCATGTCCTAGCCTAATTATTATTTATGTGATAATATACCTAAAAGAGGATCACACATTGTAATGTTATATTGTACCCGTAAAGTTACTTGAAGGCTTCTATGCTTTCAAAGTAGTTGCTTTTTAAATAAAAGCAAAATGAGCAACCTAATCCCCCATAACTGTTGTTTCCAGCTAATTACAATGGACAGCTATTTTCACTGGCTTGCTATTATGATTCAGTACAAAATCTGATTAGATGGCATAGGTGTTGGAAATGGAGGTGCTGGGGGGTGCTCTTGAACCCCCTAGCTTAAAGTGGTTTCCATCACATACAGGGTTTACAGTTTGGTTCAATGACTCTCAGCACCCTCACTATACAAATTGTTTAAACATCCTGCTGGATGATACATTTTTTCATGTGTTTAACAATGTGTTTTATTATATAGTGCCCTAAGCATGCCTGCCATTTTACAGACTAGAGCTGGCTGAATAATGCAAAACAGGATTTGTGATCATTTGTGCGCATTCCAAGTAGCTGCTCACTTTGACCAGGCTCATTCCCTTTATTGTGAATGGATTTTTGTTTACAAAAATATTTGAAGAATGGCTGGTTCTTCACCCCTCTTACCCCAGTTATGTGGGGTAGGACTATTTGCTGTTTTCCATTATTATTTATCTGTTTGTTTTTAGCAATGAACTTTTTAAACATATCTGAAACAAACTGTGATTTATGTGACCAATCATACGACAGGAATAGTTCAAATCAGAGCTTGTTAAATTAAAAAAAAATCACAAAAAACATCAAAAATTTGAAGCTGTTTCCATTTCCCCTTCACAGGGTTTAAAAACAGATCCATTTTTCATTATTTTCAGTTTTTTCACAAACATTTTCAATCAAAATGTTTTCTATAAAAATCAAGATTTTTATTTTTTTTAAATGATCAGAATTAGGGCGGGGGAGGAGGACAGATTGATTGTATGGTACGTGGGAAGAAGGAAGTCTTTCCAGCAGCAAGGGGCAGTGAAGGAGAAAGCATGGGCTATTTGTGGGAAACAGACATAAAGGGGTCAGTCAGGTGAGCCTGGTTCCCAGAGGGTAGGGCATGGGCACCCTAAACTTCATGTCAAGATACTGAGCTAGGAACCTTATCAGAACTCCTAGTTTTATTTTCTGTCACAGGGATCAGCAACCTTTGGCACACAGTCCATCAGTGAAAGCCCCTGGCAGGCTGGACTGGTTTGTTTATCTGCAGCATCTGCAGGTTCAGTCGATCGCAGTTCCCATTGGCTGCGGTTTGCCATTCTAGGGCAATGGGAACTGCGGGGAGTGCCGTGGCATGGGCCGAGCGATGTGCTGGCTACCACTTCCCACAGCCCCCATTGGCCTGGAACAGCAACACGGCCAGTAGGAGCTATGATTGGCTGAACCTGTGGACGCTGCAGGTAAACAAACCATCTCAGCCCGCCAGCACATTTCCCTGATGGGCTGCGTGCCAAAGATTGCCGATCCCTGTCCTATAGTCTGTGCCACTACAAGAGCCCAACCCCATCTCATGTGCTGCTCAGCACCGCAGATGGGATGCATGGAGGAACTGGCAATGTCCCCTGTTAATGTTGTGGCTAGCATTTCTCAGAAGAACATTTCTCAGGCAGTATGCGCAAAGTTATCTGTCTGAACAAGCAAAAACAGATTTTGCAGGTTAACTTAATTTCACAGATTTGAAAATTTAGCCCTAAGGATTGTATTTTGTTGATCTGTTTCCTGATTCTTTTAAATAACAAATGGCTTCTGTACATACTTGTTCTGCTACAAATTTGTTTTTAACAATTGGGATCTAGGGAAAGTGGCCTACAATCTCTCACGGAAAAGTGTATGTATATATTTATATATTTTTCTTCAATATATACACACATAGATTGCTAATTTTCTTAATGGATGCATTGCTCCCTCAAAGAGTAATTATGTATTTGTCACCATCTCCTTCCTTTGTCAATCAGCATAAAGTTTTCCCTATAAAGCCATTGAGCATGGGGGCTTTGTGAAATGAAGCACTGCAGTCAGGCAGTTTTGTTTTTTTTTAAATATTACCACCCTAGCAGATGGAGTATCAGTAATTTAGTTCTAATCAGCTCAACTGGTTTTACAGACTTTCTGCTTTTAATGTTCTGTGGCTTCATTGTGTGTGATTTACATCTGACTTGAGCGTAGCTTCAAAGGCTGGCAGCTATCAGTAGCTGGCTGATACTATCTCTCTGTCATTAGGGCCTGGGTTGCAAAGCAGGCCCTGGATCAGATGACCAGGAAGGGATAGAATAGCCAGCACACCGGTAAAATGAGTTTCCTTATGCTCTTCTGAATTGTGACTGGATAGATAAAGGGAAGTATGTATTGCAGACCACCAAGCGACCACCCTATTATCCTGTTATCTTGTAAGGATTGAGAAGACAGATGAAGACATATAGTATGCTGAGTCACCTTTGCCCAGAGAGAGGTGAATGAAATGTCAAAGATAGGCTCATCCCCGGATGACAGCAGCTGCTATCTTTTCATCGGTGCATTAGTTACACTAGCCATTTGGATTATGATTAATATCATCAGTCCAACACAGCTCTGTTTTCAAAAGCTCTTGAAAAATCATCTTCTGAGGAGGCTGTAAAATGCTGGCACAACAAAATCTTGGGAAAGAGGAAAGAGGAAGAGATTTTGCAACTGCATTTCTTAGACCCCAGCAATGAAACATTTAATTTCCCAATATGGATAAACTCAAGATTTAACTTATGGTTAAAAAAAACAGACATTGCATAGTTTGCTCAGCTTTTAATGGTGGTTTAGCAAAAGATTTTGACATTAGCATTTTTTTATCATCATTCTTTGGACTCTGAAAAATAAGACATCTTAAACCTTTTCTAAAAAGAGTCAGTCGTTGGAACTATGTGCATAAATTGCATGACATCAACAGAACAAAATAGTCTGATAAGGAAAAGTAAATTGGGATACAAGGAAATATTTATGTAATGTGAGATTTGTTACAATACCTTCTATCTTATTTAATCCATTCCCTGATACAAAAAGTGGGTTGTTTCCAAAAGTTGTCTGTATGCCAGTTGATTCAATTTGCAATAATTTAATTGATATAACAGACAATGTATTGTATTGTTGTTTTTATTTTGGAAATCATTCATGTATTCTCTCCAAAAATAATTAACACTTCTATTTTTCCTCAGTGAGGTTTTTTGTTACCCGTTTGGTTGTTCTCCCATCCAACATAATGGTGAAGTTCTTTGTGTAAGAGAAATATATATTTTTAGACCTCCATGAATTAATGAAAAGAACTACTAGATATGATATGTTGAAAAATGTTAAACCTAAGGCCTGTGCTATATTAACGTGTTTTGACTTGCTGTTTACATTTAATTGAAAATAATAATAAGAAAATTAGCAACATTATCTTTTTAGCTGAAATATACAGTTTCAAATAAAATATTGTAATTGACATCCTTATAGAGGTGTTAAGTATTCTGTTTTTTATACGTCAGCTTTACGATAATACTAAGTTATATAATGGTTGCTGAGCATACGTGGGCAATGACTGCTTTACAAAGATACATCTTTCACTCTCTATTACAGTGGCCTGATGTTAAGGAAAAAGCAAAGTCCGATTTAGAGACAAGTATTTTTTTAGCTGGATCCTAAAATAAGATTTGGATTAACCTTAGCAGTTTCATTAACTTTTCCCATACCATTTGCTGTAATAAACTCCATGGAAATCTCAAACAAATAGGGCTTATTTTTTAGATTGTAGTACTTGTACAAAGAAATTAGTTTATTAAAATTAGGGGCTACTTTTAATTTTATCAGTCAAAATGCTTATTTGCATAACTGACACAATGTGAAAATGCACCTGTCTGTATTTACAAAAAAATGAAGTGATACAAGCAACCCTTAATATGAGATTTTCTAGTTGTGTTAGTGACTTTCCTGTGGGAGTCCATCTATGTGTGTGTGTGTTTGTGTGTGTGTGCACACATCTGTGAGGGAATGTGATGGGGTGTACAAACTCCACACTGGGCAACAAGGGGTTAAGGGATTATTTTGAATTCAGACAGCCTGGCCCTATCACACCTACAGCAAATGTGCCATCTGATGGAGGAATTAAAAAGCAAGTAATTAGCTCATTTGGGTGGCAGATCTGGAGGTGAGCAGCCCTGTAGCCCACAGCTCAGTACAGCACAGAGCAGAGGGAAGCCTAAGATTCTGACACACCTGCCCAAAAGGGCCCACCCTGAGGGAAGGAAGAAGCCACTCCAGAGACAACCAGAGAGGGAAGTATCCTGTGGAACTTGGACATTGGTAACCCCTCTTACGTATTATGGTTCGGATTTCCCCACTAGGGGAAAGTGTTGGACTAAATTAACCCTAAAGAGGGGGTGGGGGGATTAGAGACAGAGGTCCAGGGAGGACATCCTTAACCAACATCCCTGGTTGCCAGACTACTGGTAGCCCAAAGGGCCCTGGATCAGAGTCTGGTGGAGTGGGAGGGCCCAGGCTCCCCTTCCAACAACCACCTTGGCAGTCAGGAGTTTCAGCCATGGGCACTAGGCCATGCTCCCCAACCAAACCCCAAGTGAGGACCATTACAGGGAGATTTTCAATTTTTAAAAATTGAGTCTAGAGGTTAGTAAAACTAGCTAAAAACCTGAAATGTGTAAGTATTCAATAGAAGCAATCCCTCACTGCTATATTCTTACTTGTATTTATTTTTTCTAACTATTTTATTTTAAAAGGTAGGGTTACCAACAACACTATTACCCCTTTTACATGGCCTGTGTTTTGGGTGGTGGTTCCAATTGTTTACTCTATCTTATTCCATGGAGGAGCTTAATTGCTTTTTATATGTACACCCACCAGCTTCAACAAGGTTCTATCCAACCTCATTATTTGTGGTGATAAATGCACTAGATAGTTTATATATTTGTAGAAGGTCAGGCCCCAGAGAGCTTAAAAAACTAAGGTGTGAAGTACTTAAGGTAGCTCTGGACTGCATGTGATGGACCTTAGATTCTGATCCTGTGAGATGCTGATATCAATGACAGGTGAGGGTACTGAGCATGCCAGTCAAAAGAAATTTGGGGACCTGCTATATCATGTTCACTGGGGCCCTGCCCCCTCCCATTTCATTCCAGGTAGTGATGTTTTGGGGAAGCAACTCAGGGCCCCAATGTAATTTCCTACACAACTCCACCCCATCTGCCCTGGTGCTGAGAAGAACTGGATGAATAACTGATTTTTTGGTTTACTGAAAAATTGGGAAAAAATATGAATATAATTGTGTATAAGTAAATGGTCATTGGAAAAGAGAAAGGAATCTGGGTCTCCCACCTCCTAGGGGAGTGTCTGAACCACTAGGCTATAGAATAATCCTCACAATCATTCTCTGGCCCAGTGATTGTTTTTAAAATTATTTATATGAAGGATAGCACAGACCAAGAAATACCTACCCCAGATTATTCTATAGCTCTGGGGTAAGAGTGCACTCCTAGAGTGTGGGAAACCCCCATTCAAATCTCTGCTCTGAGGACTAATTATTTAAATACAGTGGAACAGCTTCAACAGGAGAGACTGAGATGCACCTCAGAATCTACATACTCAGAAGCTAAGGTATGCTCCCACAATGCTCAAATCTCTTCTCCGCATTAGGCAAAGGGGGAATTGATTCTGTTTCCCACATCCAAGATGAGGACCATAACCACCGGACTAAAGCTTATGAAGGAGGTCCCACTACCACCACCATCTCCTCCTCCTCTTCTGGAGGTTTTATGAATGGAGGTTCAGTTGGAGGGGGAATGGGCCAAAACTATTTGGCAAATTCATGTCTAATTTACCATTCACTTAAAATAATTTGCCCAGTTCTTGAGCTGAGTAAATTTTAGGATCAAGCCCTGTGGGTCTTTTATTCTCTGTGATTCAAGTCGAGTGTGAAGATGTTGGCTGTCAAATCTTGGATCTGTCCATGAACTTCTAAAAATGGAGTTTTGCAACTATTTTGACTAACCCTTCTGAAATGAGCAAATTCTATTCCAGTTATTCTTGATTTTAAATCTGAAGGTAGAGTGCTTGGTATGGTTTTTCTGCTCATTAAGGGTCAGACTGACATATTCTTTGCTCACACTGAATATCATCTCACATCATAATTGCTTCCATTGTGGGATTACTTATAAAGTACTATTCAGCCTGAGTAAGGATATTCCAGTCTGGTCCTGCAGAGACAGGCAGACGTTCCTAAACTTTCTTGTACACCTTTCTCACGGCTATATGCTAGCTGTGTTGAAATCAATGGAAACAGTACATTTGACTTTAGTAGGATTTATCCCTGAGTGCACTGATCTTGACTTGCTATACACTACTGCTGAACAGAGGTAAGACTAATGACATGCGTGCACATTTGATATTGTTAAACAAAATAGCCCCTGGCAATCCAAATTTCTTAAAAATTAGGGTTTTAGGTCTTATAAATATACCACTAAAATCTGCAAAATGAAAGACACTAATAAAATGTTTATAAATATTTTGATAAGAGTGCTAAGGAAAATATTTGCATAATGCCTCCTGAAGGAAAAATGAAGGAACCCTCCATCCCCCTCAAAATTGAATAGTAAGGATCAGCGCCAAACCAAATATTAAGGGATACGAATTGAATATCAGCCGTGTAATTCATCTGCCTTATATCCCTTCACTTGCTGTGTTAGAGAAAAGATTGCATTATTAGGAAAGAAAAATAAACACAAAAACTTTCCTTTCCTTGAGAGAGCTGCCTTAGTTTTTACTTCTTCATGAAGCCGTTTGTATTCTCTGAAGCTAAACAAATGTCTATTCAATGGAATGTAAATTTGTCAATATGGCATTTGTGCTCCATGGTCGGGGAATTTTACTTTTGAAGACACAGAGCCTGCTGTGAAGTGTTTTTAGAGTGGGGAGGAATGTGCATGTTGCAGCAGTGTGTCAGATGAAATTGAAAGAGGCGGTTAGATAAATCAGGATATTTCAAATGTGTGTGGCAGGTGATGATGGTTTAATACTCGAAGGGTGAAGGATGGGAAGAGCCCTTCTACAAGCTACTTTAATCCCCAGTTCCCACGTTTAGTAGAGGGCGGCGGATGATATTTTCCCTTCCTTCTTCCATTGTGCAGCTACTCCTACAGTAAAGAAACCCAGCAGGAAATAGTCGGGCCTGATTTCCACAAGCCTCCCACTTCAGATTTCAGTCTTGACTTGTGATACTGACCCTGGCACATCTCGTCAAAATGAGCATTTTAGTAAAGCCGTGCTTCCCTGATAAAGTGGGAAGGAGTGTAACAGTGCAACATTGCCTTTGACTCTAATCCCTGAATGTCTCTGCCATAGTGAAAAGCTGCTACAGAATCTCTTTTGTGTAGATGACAGTCATTAAAAATCTATAGCCTGGGAGAGATGCAATGGAAATGAGGGCAGAGTTGCCATTTTTTACTTGCTATGTTTATGAATTTTAGTGTCCATGAAAGGTGCTAGGACTGGCAGTCTTGGAGACTGAAGTAGGAAAATAGTCTTTCTATTCACAGAATGGCAGCAGCACAAACTTTCTGACACTGTCATATCAATGTGCATTAAGGCTGGCAAAGTGGACAATACCACCTCTAAGTGTAGACGGGCAGCTAAGTCTCCATGTCACTTCTTTCCTTATCTTCTCAGCTGTCAATGCCAACCATGATGCAGATAGGGCCAAGTAGTTTGCCATGTGGATTGTGACCTTTCTATTCTTAACCCTACTTTGTTGTATTTGTACATACAAGTTGTGTATGGATTATGCATCTGAAATTAGAAATGGGTATAGCTTGTGAAGACATTTCAAACTAATCTCACAGTAGTGCTAGAACTCAGACACAGGAGAAAATCAAGCCCTACATATTTAAATGAAAATGTGAAGTGCTTAGCCTTCAAAAAGAGTGCAGGAAAAACATCTGCCCTCCTGCCCCAAGAAATTGTCATCAAGTGAAAAATGAGCATAAGTTGCAGGACACTAGAAGCTTAATCCTGGGAACAAGGTAGTGGCCAGTTCATTTCATATACCAATAGGGCACTCAGGAGCTATTGATGATAATAACTTTAAATCACTCCCAGCCTAGACTGGATTTCACCTGGAAATGCTCTGTATCCTGGTATCAGATTTGTTCTTTTAATTAATTAACGAGACCTGAAAACTGCCATTTCCTGCAATGTGCATTACAGCCTGCTTGTACGTAGGCAGTAATTTCTAATAAGGAGAAATGAAAAGCAGATTAATAGTTTATTGAGGAAAATGCTACACAAGGAGATGCTCAGATACCATGAAGAGAGATGCAGTCAAGGACTCAAATTATTATTAGTAGTAAGAGTGTTGAAATATTTTACTATTTGTATTATCAATTATAGTATATATTTTCCTTACAGGCTGATAATATACACAGCACTGCATAGAAGGCCATATCAGGGCAATCCCTATGTAATAAGAATATTTTTCAGATATCACAAGTTAGAAAATAGGTAATTATAGAGGGATGCTCTGATGGAGAGAATGTGACAGAGAGGCAGGACCTGGTAGCTGATGGACAGAAGGGAATGCTTAGGAGCAGGGTTGGCAGAGAGAGAAAAGCTAGACAAAAACAAAGGAAAGGTGAGGAGAGAGAGAAATGTGCTCAGGGAAAGAGAGTCTATATTAATAAAACTTGCAAAGGAATTCATTTCTCCTCCAAGGAGTTATGAGTTTAATAAAGATGTTGCAGATATGACATTGTTTTCATTTTAATTTATTTTCTCATTTCACTAAGTGAAAATCCTGAAATTTTCATTTGAGCTACAGCAATCATGTGCACAAAAATTCAGAGTCAATAGTGGTGTGGTTTTCAAAAATACTCAGCAATGGTTTAACTCTGCTGCCTTTGACATCAAGGACAAAACTCCCATTGGCTCCAAAGGAGAAGGAGTTAGGTCAATGTAGAATGCTTCTGAAGATTCCACCCTGTGCCTTCTGTTTCTAAAACTATATAATGAAATCTCTACAAATGTTCACAAAGCCCTAAAGATCTTTATTTAAACCCAAAGGCTTCCCCCCCCCACTCTAAAGACAGAACATTAAGTGCAGGCGCAAAATTGATGCACTGCCAATTCTGTGTGCTCAGTTAGTGAGGCCCTGGGTAGATATGACTCAGTGTTTAAATAAATCTGAATGCCAAAACAATGTATGACAGTTTAAAAAGAAGAAAAAAAAAAGATTCACTCTTGCAGTAATGCTAGGAATACGGTTTCTTTAGAAGGTACACTTTGACCTCTGTTCAATATTAGGGCAGGGTCTTGCAACCTAACTTTTTCATATTTGATGGCACATTCAAGGTCAGTGGCCTCTGGTGGGTAAGGTGAGTTAACAAAACCTACAAAAAGTAATTAGGAAATGTCAAGGGTAAGCATCCCTGACATATACATGGTCTGGATCTCCTGCTGTGAAAGATATTGTTATGGAATCCAATGAGCAGTCTCAATAATGCTGCTAATTATCTCCTGCTGTTTTGAAATGTGTGTTAATTTTTAAAAGTTTGTTGAGCTTGAAGCATATCAGGAGTCACAATAGTACCACAAACAAGATCACTATGTAGACACAGATTTGGCTGATAACATGAGGGCATACGCAGAGGAAGTTACTCTGTTCCATTACTGCTTATGTCTGAGTATCATTGCTACTCAAACGGAACAGTGAGTGTTGACTTCAAGTCTATGTTTTAATCCATTCCATGTATTGAGGATGTGGAGTTTAAGCAAAGCAGCCAAGAATGGCAGAAAAGTGATCTGATAATACTGTTCTTTAGTTTAATGTCTTGATGGCTCAATCTGGAGGAAATGAAAAGAGCTGGAAAAATACAGGTATAATAAAGCCTTCTGTCATCCAGGTTTGAGATCCATACAAAAAATATGGTTAAGGGTGAGGCTTTTTATTTGGACATGGTATGTATCAAAAAGGTGTGTGGGAAACCTAGAATCCTGAATGCTATCCACAAAGTGTCAAGATTTCAGAGGTTTTTGTGTGTAATTTTTGTCTCCTTATTAAAGTTGCACCTTTTTAGCTTAATTCCAGCACTGCTATACTATTATTTCTATGGATGAGTAACCTGATTACCCTAGTTACTTTCCAAGGGCCAGATTCCGTGAACCTTCCTCAGGGTTTACTTTTCTCTGCAAGCACTTAAATAGTATTCCTTGTAGAGTAAGATACTGCTCAGTTGGAGGAAGACTGGCAGTAGCTGGCTCCCTCTGTAATTACCATTAAAGTTGTGGGAGTGGGAAGGTGTGTGTGTGTGTGTGTGTGTGTGTGTGTGTGTGTGTGTGTGCGCGCGCGCTGAGCAGTCAAGAAGAAAGTCATGGACAGTGGATATGGCCAGTTGTAGACAACGGATCTAGGTCACTATCTTATGAAATATATCATGTTAAACTTTCTAGTTGTTTGTTGAACTGAATTGCAACAATTTCTTACATGGGTCACAACTCTCTATCTCAAACAATGCCAAGAATCGTTACTTCTGAGTGATGATATAAATGAACATATTCACTTTCCCTAGTTTATGACACAGTAGAATTGGTATAACAACCTTAGTTGGAAAATGTTACCACCTACAGCTTTTATTTTAAGTAATTGAGTTTGAAACATTTTATACGTCAAGTATCAACAGCACCTAAGTACATAAAAAGATACACGGCAATATTCATTGAGTACCTTAAGAAGATCGTTCAGTAATTTAATCAACTTGAAAATGACAAATATTTTAAGACAAGGCAATCTTAGTCAATATGTATTTTCAGCTCAACAGGTAACTAAATCATCCTTTTTGGATCATTAGTTCAGGTGCTATTTTGGACTGGGATATAAAGAAGAGAACTATTTATTATTCTTATGAAACTACAAATACAGTAACACCAGAGGCATAAAACCAAAACAAAAAGTGGGCTCTATTATCATTTTCTTGGAGTTGTGTTACATGTTTTTAGAATTCTATTTATATGAGCCTTAAATGAACTAGTGTGACTAATTTATGCATCTCAATCAGATGTACAGCAGAAAACTGGAGTTTGGGATTCTTGCTTTTTGGCAATGGATTCATATGGAAATATTGCAGATAGCAACTAAGGGCTAGATTGTGCCTTTAGGCACAGCCACGAGCAAGGGGCAGTGCATAAACTGTACCCAACCAGTAACTCGGGGGGGAGGGGAAAGGAGGAGGAATTGTGCTGTTGGGACACTCTGAGGGATGGATTCTGCGTAATCTTCATACTGTAAAGGATAGGAGGAATAAAGAGCCTGCAAAAGGGCTTGACGGAATTGCTGCTGTTCTACTCAAGAGAGTGCAGGGACTATCCTTGGTGGTGCGTGGCTCCCCAGAAGGGATGGGGAGGGGCAGAGAGCAAGTAACACACTGCAGTAACCCAGATTTGGTGGCAGGATAATCGGGATTTAATATCAAGTGGAAGATATTGTGGCCCATTATTATAGGTTATGTTAAGGACCTAAATCAAATGGTCCCTTAGTTGCTCACTGTAGGATACTGTAATGTGCTATATTTCAGTATGGTTGTAGCCTTTAAAATGAAAAAGATGGTGTGGATGGAGCTTTAAGTAGCTTTAGGAAAGGATACAATATTACATCTAGTAAAATCAAGGTACTGTAGAACAGGAAAATCTATTTGTTTCAAGGAGACTGTCTGCACTGTGGGCTTTGGAGAAAATGAATTTGGACAGTTGGCCTGAACATTCAAATACAACGAGGGTTGCTGCCAACTTTCTAATTGCACAAAACTGAACACCCTTGCTCTGCCCCTTCAGCTAGGCCCCACTCCCCATTCGCTCCATCCCCTTTCCCTCTGTTGCTTGCTTTCCCCACCCTCACTCACTCATTTTCACCAGGCTGTAGCTGGGGGGGCAGGCTCTGGGCTGGGGCCAGGGATGAGGTGTTTGGGATGCAGGAGGGGGATCTGGGCTGGGGGTGAAGCTGAGGGGTTCAGAGTGTGGGAGGGGGCTTCAGGCTGGGGTGGGGAGGTTGGGCTGTGAGCTCTAGGAGGGAGTTCAGGGCTCAGGAAGTTGGGGTGCAGGCTCTGGGAGGGAGTTTGGGTACAGGTAGGGGCTCAGGAGGGGGTGCGGGCTCAAAAGGGGGTGCAGGTTCCGGAAGGGAGTTTGGGTACAGGAGGGGGCTCAGGACTGGGGTTCAGGAAGGAGTGAGGGGCCTGGGATCTGGACGGTGCTTACCTCAGGGGGCTCCCTGGAAGCTGAAACATGTCCCTCTGCTCCTAGGAGGAGGCATGGCTAGGCGACTCTGTGCGTTACTTCCATGGGCAGGTGCTGCCTCCGCAGCTTCTATTGGCCATGGTTCTGGCCACTGGGAATTGCAGAGCTGGTGATCAGGTCAGGAGCAGCACGCAGAGACCCTCTGGCCGCATCTCCACCAAGGAGCCGAGGGACGAGTCACCGCTTCCGGGGAGCCGCGTGGATCCAGGTAGGGAATCTGCCAGCCCCACCAACCAGACATTTAATGGCCCAGTCAATGGTGCTGACTGGAGCCACCAGAGTCCCTTTTCAACCAGGTGTTCCAGTCGAAAACTGAACATCTGGCAACCCTAGATACAATATGGCAAGATAGGTACATTTCTAAAATTCTGTCTGACTTCCTGCTTACTCCTAAAAACAAGTGAGTGAAGGAATCTAAAAACAAGTGAGTGAAGGAATCTATGACCAATTTAACTGAAGTAGAGGGTTAAGTGGCTAGAGCAGGGGACTGGCTTTGTTCCCAACTCTGCTTCTAAGCTGTTATGGGACCTAGGGGAAGGAATTTCGCCTCTTTGAGTATGTTTTCCCATCCATCAAATAGTATAAAATAATATCTACATCACACCATAAGTGTTCTGACTTAACTATTTTTAAGGTGCTTTGAAAGCCCCAGAAGAAAGGCCCTGTAAATGTGTAAAGTATTATTATTATTAATTAATACTACTAATAATGTACAGTAGTAACTTGATGAATAGCTTGATGGAAACATTCTTTATACTGATTCAGTTCTATTAATACAGTTGTCAGAGTAACTCAGCAGGCTGAAGTTTTAAATGAATATTATGTCATTGAATATAATGTATTTTGATATACAATGTCAAATGTGCAATTCTCAATATGCATGTAGAAACTGGTAAATGCTACCTGTGGGTGTGGTACATGCATAGATGGCTACTTCTTGCAAACAATATTTTAACAACATAGCATATTTATTTAACAGCTTTTCTTCTGTGCCCGTTAATATAGGATACCCTGTTTAAACCAGCTTGTAAAAGCTTGCAATACACAGAATCATTCACTCCTCTCCCACTATGAAAGGATATTCTTATTTTCAAACTTTCTCTCTTTGATTGTTGTGCAATTTTGCTATTTAGGTTCTTTCTTCGTGATTTGATGGAAATCTTTGAACCAATCAAGAATTTCTGAAGTGGTTCTTTATTACTCTATACATTTGTATTTGCTGTGGACCTCTATTTTCTGTAAGGAAGTTTAATCATTCCAGAGATTTACTCCTTTCATATTCCTGTGGGCCATAATGCAGAATAGCTGGGCAGAGTTCAAATTCTGTGAATTGAAATTGTTTCAGATCACATGTAAGACAAAGCTAATGTGGACCATTGGTAGCCACTAATAATCCCAATACAGCCTTTAAGGGCCTTCACAAATTAATGCTTCCATGTTTATCTGCTTCGGTTCCTTATCCTCTGCCATGTCAAAGGTACCAGCCTTGCTTGATTGCCTGTTTCTGCTTTTTCCCACAAGCGGCTTTTCTCTTTCTTCCATGCTTCCCTTTATGCATAGAATGTCCCATCCCCCTTTCCAGGCTAATCTCAAAAATAACAATGCTTTTCCCTCAATCTCCTCCTTAAGACTCACTTCTTCTGTGATGCCCACAGTAAATTACCTCCTAATAATGACTAGATAGGTAGTTGTCAGTGATTATCTCTATCATTAAGATGTGGCTTATTTATTGTTATGCAACCCACAATCCTGAAATTATGCACATAGCTAGTATATGCAATCACAAATTCCGGGCACTAATCTTCATCCTTCATTATTCACACCCTCTATGTCTGTTACACTACCGTGTTGCATCATGTCCAGGGATCATGGTATAGTCTCCATCACTGAAAATTTTAAAATCAAGTTTGGATATTTTCTAAAAAATATGCTCAAGGAATTATTCTAGGGAAGTTCTATGGTCTGTGTTTTACAGGATGTCAGAGTAGATCAGTGGTTCTCAAAGCCAGTCCACCGCTTGTTCAGGGAAAGCCCCTGGGAGTCCAGGTCAGTTTGTTTACCTGCCGCTTCCGTAGGTTCAGCCGATCGTGACTCCCACTGGCTGCAGTTCACCACTCCAGGCCAATGAGGGCTGCGGGAAGCGGTGTGGGCCGAGGGATGTGCTAGCCGCCCTTCCTGCAGCCACCATTGGCCTGGAGCGGCAAACCACAGCCGAACCTACGGATGTGGCAGGTAAACAAACTGGCTTGGCCTGCCAGGGGCTTTCCCTGAACAAGTAACAGACCGGCTTTGAGAACTACTGGACTAGATGATCACAATGGTTCCTTCTAACTGATGAACCTACGCCATAATTTAGACTATATGCCTTTTAGATTTGAGACTGTCTCTTACTATAGTAATATCTGTGTCCTAAACAGCGGTGTCTCAGTTTCACAGAGGCCTCTGGGGACTATTCCAATGCAACTAATGGTAATGATAACAAAATGAGCCAAATTTCCAATCAGGCCACTGCATTATGATATTACAGTTTCTTACCTAAATAATTTGCTCCTGCAATTTCAGAAAGGCATGTTTTATTGTCTGCTCTGACCTATTCTGTAATTTTGCTATGTGCCATTTATATTTACTATATTTCACCCAATAAACATTTACATTTCAGTTTAGTAATCCTTGTGCAGATTTTATATAAAGACATTTAATGATCTGTACACAGAAGTGGAAGCCAGGAATTTGGGTTCTAATCCCTGGTTTTTACTCACTTACATTTCTATGCTCCATTTTCCTCATCTATAAAATAGAGCTAATTGCTACTTACCTCACAGAGAAATTATGGGGATTTACCCTTGTAAAGTGCTCTGCTGACAAAAAACACTATGAGCTTTATGATTTTTTTTAAATCAAGAGCTTTCAGATGAAAGATGCTATGTAAAAAGCATGAAGGAGTCTGAACAGTGAAATCATCACCATCGTCCATCTTGTGTTTTACTCATGAAATTATAGAGTGGCCAAAAAATACCACTTGGGTTATTCCTAGCAAGAATGCTCAGTATCCCATGCCTACTAATGGTTTGCCTCACCAGGTCTAGAATACATGCTGTGATCTAAAACAAAGAATTGTACTTTATTACTCAATATCTGTATCTTTCCATGAATTTTAGGTACAATGATAGGAGTAGGGGGGGGGGAAATAAAAACAGCAAAAATAAAAACTATCACCAGCTAAATCATTATCTATTCCACTTTGTCCTGAACTCAGCATCTATCTACCATTAAAACAATCTTCCAGTCATGGTCTCATTCTGTCAGTCTGTCTGTCTAGATCAGGTCCCACCTCTGTGTGAAAGTAATCTCTTCAGAGATGGTTTTCAGGTAATTCTAATGGAATTGAATTGCTTTCATAAAACGAAGGAGGGCTGCTCTGCAGCTCATAGCAGTGTTGCCAGATGAAATGAAATTTAATCACTCAACCCAAGATATGGTATCTAAAATTAGCCCAGAGTAGTCCAATGTTTCCCAATTGATGAATCAGTAGATAGTTTTTTTTCTGCTTGTATATGCAGTATCTGTGTGCTACAACTTGTCATTCATAACCTGCACAGATGCAGAATACTCTAGTCTAAATAATGATGATAAATGCTCCAATAACTGGACAAAAAGAATGGTAAATTAATCAAAAGTTATTCTGTCACAGGGCTTTAGAGTATAAATTCTGCCAAGCAGATCCAGAGCTGACACAGATCAGAAGCTCTGATAAAGATTACAAAAGAATTGGAAGTCAATGAGAAGGATTTGGAGAATTAAATGTGAGGGGCAAAGAAGAATGAAGTCCATGGGAGGGGTCAAATTGGTCTGACTTGCAGTGGCTCGTATAATCAGCACCTGTTTTTCTTGGACATTGCCATCTTGTGCTCCAGAATGTAAACTTTTTTTTAAGTCTCAGACACAAAAATAATCTTCACGTTTGTAGCATGTGTGAAATGTGTAAAATGATTCACAGATGTGTGTCCTGCCATTCATTGCAATACATTGTTAGTCCTGAAGTTAAATTATGATATTAAATGTCCATATTCTGAACTATTTCTCTGATCAAAGCACTCGGTAATGGAGAGGGAAACAATGGTTAGGTGATGTCCTTGCATGCATAGCATTTGAGAAAGAAAACTCTTTATATCCAAAAGATCTCTACTGTCACTATTTTTTTTTAATCCCAAGTGGATCAGAGGTTTTGGGCAGAACTAGTTTTGGTGATGCCGCTAGGGTGAAGAGCTTTCCCCAATTTGATCCCTGATCAGAAGAAAAATTAAATTAAGATTGGTAGTGAGGCAATCAGGAGACTGGGAAGCAAAAATAGGGAGGAAGAAAGGAGAAGTGAAATCTCAAAAGGTCAGATAAACATCCAGAATTTTCAGGGCCTATCTGAAACCAATCGTCTTGTGACTTTTGCTGGTCACTAACAACAACTTGTGGTGATGTAACCATTGTCGTGGCACCATATATCACCATCCTGATAAAAGAAGAGCATGTGAGGTGATGAGATAAAAAGAAGAGCAATAAGAAGAGGCTGCAATATGTCATGTGTCTCTGTTCACTTTAGTGGATATTCCATCCTAACTGTCATGTAGCAGGCTCTGCTACATGACAGTCTTTTTCTTTAACAGGGAGCTGGATTGTTGCAATGTTTTCAGTTACAGAACTTTCTCTTTCACACTTGCTATAAAAAGTTCTCCTACCTTTTTTCAAAAAAGCCATGCTGTCAACTAAAACTTGAAAAAACTAAAGCCATGTTTTTCAAAAATAAAGCATAAAATTAGGCTCCTAAATCCATATTTAGGAACAAAGGGTAACATTTTCAAAAGTATCTAAGTGACTTGAATGCAAGTCGCGTTGAAAGTGCATGAGCTTTATGCACCTAAGTGCTTTTGAAAATTCCATCTTTGAATACATTTTTAATTTTTAAAGATGTTGAGCACCCAGAAAGCAATGAAAGCTCAGTATTTTTTGAGAATCAAGTCACTTATTTAGGTGTTTAATGCAGATTTAGGAACCCAACTCTATATACATGTTTTTTCAAAACATGTTTAGCAATTGGAAAAAAAAAACTTGGCTAATAGTCTTTAATTGCCATGAACTTTGGAAGAGAGAGAAAATGACTTGGCCCATTTCTGCTGGGAATGTTGAGATGGCTAGAACTTTTCTCACATAAAATGGATGTTTAGACTAGACTCGAATCTTAAATTGAGTCTTGGAGAGAAAAGTACTTTTTAAATTTCCTTTACTTCATATTTGCTAAGTAAATGGAATGTCATTGGACTTTTAGAATCTGAAATACATTTTGTATGAGGGACTGTACACAGTCATACAAACTGATAGCTTCTGAACAATTATTCTTTTCTTTAAAACTGAAAATAAGGAGAGGAGTCTACAATGAGATAATTATAACATAAAGAGACGTTTATATTCTTGATAACAATATTTGAATGTGATGACTAGCAGCACAATATATCTGAATGAATATTTTGTTTCAGAAAACCAAATGAGAAGCCAACACCTTAGTCCTATATCTTTGGATATAAGCTGGAGTTTATCATTTACTTGAAGCTTAGATGAAGTATCCATTTTGGGACACATTGATTTTATCAGTCGATGAGGAAGCCCAGTTGTAGTTGAGCACCAGCACAGAGACCCTGTCTGAAATTATTGTTCTCTCCCAGGCATTAGAAACATTGCCAGTAATGTTAACACTTTAATTGAATAAGATCTCATAACACATTACGCATGATAAAAACTGACAGTCTGCAGGCTCTTAAGGAGATATTAATCAACAATGTATTATATTTTTGGAACATGGGGTTAGTAGGCTGATATGCATTCAGTTTTTTTAGGAATACAGATAACAATCTCTTGGTTAATTAAATCATAAACCCCTAGATCTCCTGTACAGTACTACATGCAGCAAATAGTGTAAATACTTATTAATAGTGCACCCAACTCTAATTTCTAATAAGTGATCCAGTTTGGCAGAAACAGACCACATATCTTGGCAATTTAGAATGTATATCTATGTGTCATGTCCCCTTAGTTCAAAATGTAGCTTTGGGGCAGCTTTTCTGCAGTCAACATGCCAGGTCAGACCTAATTCTCACATGCTGCACTCTGGAGCCATCTAAAATCAAGTCATGATAATATTGCCTTGTTGTTTTCTGATTTTATGTATGGTTTACAACCCTGAACTTTTTTTTTTAAAAAAGCCTTGTTTAGAAGAAAATTGATAGAAAACAGTATTTTTATTTGTTACAATTTGATCAAATTTACCATTAATGACTAAGTTTTTTTGTAGCCAGAAGTTGTATGCAATGTTGTTTTAAGTAGTGAACCCTTTCACTCCAAATGTCAAATGTTTCTGACAGAGTACCCATCACCAAAATCAGTGGCACCAAACGCCACATCTTTTAAGCTAGAAACTTTTTATGTTAATTAAATATAGCTTGCTACTTACTAATTGATGATACCCTACCTGTCCAATATTAAAATTCACTGCAATTATGCTTTACTATCAGTTATGTATGGTACAGGTTGTTAGTGATGGGTCATTGGGAAATATTGGATTGTGAGGGAAATGTTTAATGTGTTCTTTAAGATTATACTTTTCTGAGCAGCATCAAATATGTATTGCATTTGCAGCTGGGGAGCTCAAACATAAAGGCAGCATATGACTCACCCTGGAAAGTGGCTTGTGAAGGAAGCAGCTGTATCAATGAGAGCAATTCAGATTTTCCAAGTCCTATGAAATGCAGCTGAAAGGGGACAGGCCAGAAAAGGAAGCAGGAACAGTAGAAGCAGAAAAGGAAAGAAAGCCAAAAGGTAAGAACATGGGTAAAGAGGAAGGAATGTGAGGAAAAACACAGAAGCTGAAGATTGGACAGAAGATTGATTCACTATGTGAAATATAAAATAATACTCCAGAGCTCTTAGTTCCATTCCAGTGTTATACTTGTTAGGGGATTCATGTCTCTCCCCTGTAGACATCTTTTCTGCTGGTTTCTTTGAAAGCAGGACCTCCCACTGATGCTTTAACTGTCACTTGCCTGTCACATACTGTGCAGCTACAGCCAGTTATCCTCATCCTCTTCGATGACTGCACTTTTCATCTGTGTATTGCAATTATTGTAAACAGAATAAACAGTCTTTAATTTTCTGCTTGAGAAGAATTCTCCAAGTGCGCACCTAATACATTGCTTACGTTCTACATGGAACTAATAGATGTTTCGTATCAATGACTGTAAACCACATTTTTGGTCAAATTTGGAGAGGGTGACTTTCATATTGAGTTAAACAAGTCCAATACGTAAAAAAGGTTACTTACAGGGCATTCAGACAGTTGATGTATTTCTGTTCCATGTAGAATATTTTATCCAGTGACACAACTTTAACAATTGGGAGTGATTAGTTCTTTTAAATTGTATGTGGGTTTTTTTAAAGTCTGAAAGTAATTGGAAAATGTTTTGGATGAACCTAACATAATTTGCTATTCTAGTACTAGTCATAGTATTGTTTCTGTACCACTTTCACCAATAAGATGGAAATATTTTGTTGGCCTTTAATAAGTCTTTCAGTTTATTTTATAGATTGTAATTAAGTGAGGTCAGGAATTTTCCATCAAAACAGTATGATGGAAAATGAGGTTTTCAATTTTTATTGTGTCTTTGTGTGTATGAAATGTTTCTAGTCCTTGTGGCAATGGAGGAAAGCTTCAAAATGTGACCTGGCTCCACTCTAAAGGCTCAAAAATCAGTAGGCAAATATAAATACCTACAAACATTTTTAAAAGCCCCTCATTTTTAAATCAATCTCATAAATTTGGGGGCAAACTCAAGATTTTGAATGCTTAGATAAGCGACACTGGATTTTTTAAAATAAATTTGAAAAGGTTTTGCTGCATACCTAATAATCTGTTCAATTTTTTTCTTTCTTGATAAGTCTAATATCTTAGTCTTTAATCTGAGTTGTCAAGTATACTTGCCTAATTTCAGACTTTTGGTTGTATTTTCAACCAATTAGGATTGCCTGCAACCTTGCAGGGCTATATATGACACAGTTGCTATGGCTTCACGTACTGGACACTTGAAAATGATTTTGACATAAAATAGAGAGAGGAGAGAGAAAATAGGTCTTCACCAGACTGGCTGCAGACAAGACCTTTTTTTTTTTTTAATATTTGAGCCATGCTCTTCCTAGAATCACTTAAAATAAGGGTTATTTTCCTGTTTTTTAAAACCAGTTATTTTATTTAATTTTTTCCTCCAAATGCTAGAAAGAAATTTAGTATGGGTATGTGAAATGTAAATCCCAGCATCTTCAGTTTCCCACTTATGCTGTGAAACCTTATCAATTGTTCTTTTTTTAAAAAAATCTGATTCCAACACTGATTAGTAAAGCTGGTAGGAAAATATTTTTTTCCCCTCTAGAAAGTTTTAATGACACAAACTAATTATCTGAATTTTCTCAGGAAAATGTTTTCATTGCAAAGTTGAAAACTAAGATTTTCCTTGAAAACTCTCAATGAAAAGCAGGCACTTCTGGCAAAAAGAATGTTCTGTGAAAAAAACAAATGTTCAGTCGAATATCAGTTGATGGGGGGAAATTTTGACTAGACTTACTAAGCAGTTGTGTGGTGTGAGCTCATTAGGGAGGGACTGTTTCTTCAAATAGGAGCACTACCAGATAAGTTAAAACAGGAGGACTGCTAAACAATACTTCTATCACATTCATTATTAGTGCAAGCTCTTAAACTGAAACCAAAAATTATCCTAAGTTAGGCTTGGCTTTAATTTGAATTACATTCATAGATCAGCACTTGAATTTTGCTTCTGTTTATGAACTGCCTGTCAAAGCTGATTTAACTTTATCTGAATAGTCAGAAATAACATCCGACTGCAACTGATTTTGTGGAACAGGTCACATGGGGAACTCACAAACTATTTTTCCTATGTATTGTATCTGATTAGTTACGTCAGTCCCACGTGATCCTAAAGGTCAGTTCAGTGGAGAACAAGCAATTCTCACTTATCTGGGTCTGGGATGGCTGTAACTGAGTTGTGCTCTCTTATCCTACTGGGAAAGTCACAACACATTTCTTTGTCCAACTCCTGAATATTTTTGACTTGCCAGGTAGTGGCCTAGTGCCTTGCCATGTGCTGTAATTCTCCCAGTTTTGGGGAATGACACCATTATTATTTTGTATTTTGGTTAATGTAATTATGAGAGGCTGAGACTATGAAGAGATGGGGTGAAAACACATCTCCAGGGGCATGGGTTGGAAAAAATTCCTGCTAAGCAGCATTTAGGATGGAAAGGTTGAAGGTTGGTTTTGTTATATAGATACACATTATTTGTGAAACATTTGTTGCCCAGGTCTTGTGTGGGCTCTCATCTCAGAATCAAGGGCACTTGACATTTGATTTCTGGGATTTCCAGGATTAATGGACTTCAGTGCAAGGACAGTGGCTTATAAAGTATGGTAATCAATATCCATTAGTGAAACATAGACTAGCACCTTGACTTTGCTGTATAATTGAATCTGGGCTAGTTGCTGCAACAAGATCTTTGTATGCCCAGCTCTCTCCAGCTGCCTGTGTGGTTAAGTGTGAGTTGAGAAAGGTCAGAGAGGTGGTGGAGCACTGTGTCATTTGCATCAGGTTTCAGATGCAGGGAAGGTGTGTGCTCGATTACAAACATGGATTTTTTCGAGTGTATACACCTTGTGTGAGCATGAAGAGGACACCCAACTCCTAATGAGATTTCTCCCAAGAGCTGATAGTTTGTGGCCCTGGTTACTGGTCTAGTGGTGGAGTCATTCCAGGCATATTGATCCTGGGTTGATCTAGCATTTTATGGCTCTTATGAATAACAAAAAGTACTCTTCAAGGTGCTTTCAAGCTCAGTGCATGTAGGCAAACTGAATCCTGTTAAAAGCGACAAAGAGTCCTGTGGCACCTGTAGATTGCCACGTACTTTTAGGGGCGAAAGAAAAATGCAGAGCTGTTATTTACCAGGCTGCACATGGCAATAGACTGTATAGGTAAGGGATGCATGGAGGGTCTGGGTCACGATGCAAACTGTAGGCACTCACACAACTAAAATTAATTGATTAAAAGTTTTATTGGGGATAGTTACAAGGGGTAGGGGAGCAGCATATGATTAGCTAATAGGGTTAATGGAACTTAAAACATACAATGGCTAAAGTATTTACTATTAAACAATATTTATAAACAAAGATGCAGTAAACAATATTTATAAACACGGATGCAGCATTTAGTAATAACCAATACTTACGAATACAAACCAACTTATAACGACCGGCAAACGTATGTAACTCTTCTGCCCCTCTGAGTTGGCAGCAACAAGGGCCGGGTTCAGTATCCAGGGGTTCCGTTTCAGTAACACAATGCATAACCGGCTCGAGCCCCCACCCAGTGACCTGGGACACTCACATACCACACTCCCCTGGGTGCCTGTAGGAGGCAATACTTCCCCTCTCACAAGCACGGAGTCTGAGTGTAGCAAAATCTTTTTAATAAAGGGAGGAATCAATGTGGCATCCCATTGGAGAAACACCACAAACCGGGTTATAACACAAACCATAAATAAAAACCCACCTCCAAGTGCGTTTGGCACTGTCCTTTTTCCCCTTAGGGTTTTAAGTCCAATCACCCCAAAGTCCAACAACCCAAAAGTCTCTGGTCAATGCCACCCCAGGGTTCGAGAGTTTATCTGTAGAGGTCCCTCCCCCCAGCCTGGATAGAAAGGGGCACCTTACGTGGTCAGGAGCCAACTGCTCTGCCTCTCCATGGGTTCTGCTTCTGCCTTCTCCACGAACTGCTCCGCTTTACCAGCTGCTCCACTCTGCTCCTCCAGTCGTCCTCAGGAACTGCTCCGCTCCACTAGCTGCTCTGCTCCATGAGCTGCTCTGCAAACTGCTCGGCTCTGCTCGCTCTGTGGGCCACTCCACCCGTCCCACCACTTCTCCGCTCTGCCAGCCGCTCTGCTGCCACCAGCTGTCCCGTGATCCGCTCCAGACGTCCCCGCAACTGCTCCACTCCACCAGCTGCTCTGTTCCACAGTATATCTTCAGGCTCCCCCACTAGTTAGCACAGTACTCAGTGCTCTAAGCTCAGTTATTTCAGCTCTTTAGTGATTTCAACTCTTAGTGATCTCAGCTCTTAGTAGGGGAGCCCCAGTGCTAGTGCACTATTAGCCCAAAGTGAATTCAGCTCAGTAACCTGTATTTAGATTCTTGAGGGAATAAAAATCAACTCTGACATTCCACAGTGGAGAGAGGAGGGGGTGGAACTGGTGCTTCTGGCTCCATAAGGAGACTGCACCACCAGGCACAGATACCTATCCCCAGCCTCTCTCCATTCACTGGGTTTGGAACCCATGTCCCTTGTCTAGCAAGTACCACCCAACTGAGGGTGAGTCATTTGTCACCAAGCAGTCCCACAGCTCAGCAGTCTGGGATAGGGTAGGCGTGCCTATGCAAATACACTCTCTGAAATTCTTTCCACCAGATGTCAGGGTAGAGCTTATCCTGACTCTGCTTACACGTAGAAACTCTGCTTAAAACACGTGAGCTGAGAGAGGCTTCGAGGTGATCAGGCTCAGTTACGGGTGTGCACAAGGTACACAGGATTCATTTTTCTTTCTCCTCTTCTGCCTGCACATGGCAGACCAGCCTAAATTACCCACTATGACATCATAGAAGTGTCATAGGGGATGGGGCCCCAAAACTGTGTGTGTTCGTTTCTGATTGGTACAAGCAAAGTTTACACCAAGTAGGGGAGCAGGTGCCTGAAAGTCTGGCTTCGCCCCCAAAAGGTGAGGAAATGCATATAGTTCAGAATGCCTTTAACACTGACTGACAAAGGAAGAGGCCAGGGCAATACCGGTATGGGCAAATTTTAGGATGCAGACAGGAACTTATCTTAACAGCACCTTATAGACTAACAGACGTATTGGAGCATAAGCTTTCGTGGGTGAATATCCACTTTATCAGATGCATGTCTGAATCTTGTTGTCATATTGGAACTGAAGGTCAGAGTATTTATTTAAATAGCACCCTCTACCCTGACCTTTCCTAGTCTGCTCTTAAAATAAAACAAAATAAAAAACAAAAACACCACATACACACTGTGTAGAGCCCAGGGACTTTGGATCAGCCTTTGTTGACCATGTAAAATGCATATGTTACAAACAGAAAAAGAGCTAAATTATGTACTATTTATGGCTACAATTCATAGGATTAAGCAAACCAAATAAATACCCTTGGTGTATTACAGTCCAACTACTAATTTATAGGATGGATAATGTTAACAAATCACTCATCAAGGAAGCATGATGAACACGTGTGACAGAAATATGACTAAATACAGTCGCAACCTATTTCTTAGATCTGAGGAGAAAAAATCTTGTCAACTCAATTAAATTGATATACCAATAGCTGAGGAAATGAACATGCAGACTTGGGAATGCTTAAGCAGAAAAGACTAGTCCAGACATCTGAAATGAATGTCATTTGGAGCCAAATGCTAATAGTTTTTTTGTGAAGCAATTCAAAGTGCATCGTATACATTCATGGCATGAAAGAAAAATGGTCTGTTATTAAATGTTCATTATACAGAAGTAGACAGGTAAAACCTTTGCGGCTCCTATTAAGGCATTTTGCTAAATATCATTCAACTTAATTTAGTCAAGTGATTTTCATTTTCACTGATAAAAGGAATCCAAAAAATTAAATGTACCTAGGAAAGTAGGGTTGTATGTGATGTCTACAAACTTAGAGACCTGATCCATAGATCCGTTGAAATCAGTTGAAACATCACATTCAATAAGCTTTTCGAGGCCCTCAAAGCCCAATCCTGCAATCAGATCTGTGCAGCCCTCTGCACCTATGTGGAGCCATGGGGGTTGTGTCCAGATACAAGGATGCTTGCTTTCAGATCTGATTGCAGGATTGATGTCTATGAATGGAATATATTTAAGGCATTTCTAGTTCACGCATCATTACTGTGATGTATCTAAACATTAGTAAGTAACTGTCAATAATTATTTAATCAAATATTTCTGAAAATCAGCATTCACAGGGCAAATTCACAGAACAAGTGACAATTTTATGCTGAGTGCAATACGATAAAGTTCAAAATATATTGCTTTACTGTATTCTGCAATGATATCAGTCATGTCTATCAGGAATCGTTGCAGTGCTTACTGTATAATTGACTTCAGTTGATTATTGCTCGGCAATCGTGCTATGAATGGTCAGGTAATGAGGAGTATGATAACATACACTTCATGCAAGTGATAGTTTGTGTTGTGCCACTTCAGACATAAAGAGGCATTTTTATTGAACAAGTTATAATTAATGGATATATGCCTTTCACCGTGCGAAGCATGTATTAATAGATCCATAAAACACTGTTGGGCTGTCCTACAATTCCAAATACATCTATTTTTATCTTTCTGGATTGTCCTTTTTTCTCTTTTCTTACCTATAAATTTTCCTGTGACTGCAAGTTATGAAGGTGGAGCAGAACTGGTGGGGACATTTCTGTGGGAAAGAAACAGGAAGCAGCAGTAGGAAGATTTTTCCTGGGTCAAAGTCAATCCAGCAAGTCGCTCAGAGGGCTTACTTAAGGTGAAGGAAGAACCATGCCTGCTAGAGGGAACTTTCACACGTTCCTTTTTTCCCAGTGTGATGTTATTGATATAATCTGGGACCATATAGAACATAGTTGCAACCAAGGTCCTATAGTGGCACCAAATCTTATGTAAAGGGGGTCATATAAGGTGTCTAAGACCAAGTTATGGGTTGCTGGTTATGATTATGCTGTCTGTATGCATGTGTCATTTTTTAGTTGAAGTTATGAGTATTGGCTCTATATTGTCTGTATTTCAAATTTGTGCTGTGCTTCTGGGAAACATCCCAGACAAGTTGGTACTAGCTCTGCCTAGCCTGCTTGATGGCCCATTAAGGACCATCAGCTACACAATTGACCCATGGAGAGAAGGCAGATATGCCTTGTAACTCAGCAAAGTATGCATGGACTTGCCCATGTGACTTCAGACTCCATTTTGCTGTAATTTTGCACAGTAAGGACAAAAAGGTTCTTACACCTGGAAAATACTATAAAAGGCTGATGCCTCATCTCCATCTTGTCTTCAATCCTTCTTCTTACCTCTGGAGGGACTTCGCTACAAACTGAAGCTCTGAACAAAGGACTGAGTGACTCACCCCAGCGAGGGATGTACTCCAGAAACTTGACTTGAACCTGCAGTTTACTCCATCACTGCTACAAGCCTGAACTAAGTCCTTTGCCATTACTGTATGTAACTGATTCCATTTAGCCAATTCTAGCACTCATCTATATCTTTTTTCCTTTTATGAATTAACCTTTAAATTTTAGATTCTAAAAAGGATTGGCAAAAGCGTGATTTGTGGGTAAGATCTAATTTGTATATTGACCTGGGTCTGGGGCTTGATTCTTTGGGATTGAGAGAGCCGTTGTCTTTTATTGGGGTGTTGATTTTCATAACCGTTCATCCCCAGGATGAGTGGCACAGGTAGTGATGCTGGGAAACTGGAGTGTCTAAGGAAATTGCTTGTGTGACTTGTGGTTAGCTAGTGGGGTGAAACTGAAGTCCTCTTTGGCTGGTTTGGTTTGCCTTAGAGGTGGAAAAACCCCAGCCTTGGGCTGTAACTGCCCTATTTAAGCGATTTGTCCTGAATTGTCACTCTCAGTTGGGTCCCGCCAGAACCGCATTTTCACGCCAAGCAAGAACATTTGGTATATTTTCTCCAGGTCGGGTGATAGTAGGATGAGCAGAACAGTGGAAATTTGGAGAGGGGAAGAGCAAAGGAACTGGAGAGAAAATAAGACTTTATGCCCTTCTAGGCTGCAGTTTTCAAAAGAGCTCAGCTCCTGTTAGGGCATCAAAATAAGTGGCCAGATTTTCAAAAGACCTCAGCATATTTGGTACATGGTGGGTGCTGGGCTCATTTGAAAATCTGGCACTACAATTGGAGCTGCTGGGTGCGGAACACTTCAGAACATTTGGCCTTTATTTAGGTGCATAAATGGAAGCTGAGGTCCATTGAAAATCCAGCCCCTAATGTACTAGAGCAGCAATTCTCAAAGCTGGTCTGCCAGCACATCCCTCGGCCCACGCTTCTTCCCGCAGCCCCCATTGGCCTGGAGCGGCGAACTGCGGCCAGTGGAAGCCGTGATTGGCCGAGCCTGCAGATGCAGAAGGTAAACAAACTGGCCTGGACTGCCAGGGGCTTTCCCTGAATAAGCGGCGGATCAGCTTTGAGAAGCACTGTACTAGAGCATGCAGCACAACCTGTGGGAAAGAGACTTGAAGGGGTATCACGTCACTAGGGTAGTGTTCATGCTTCCATCAACTAAAGATTGCTTATTAATTAGTAGCCGTATACAGTGCCAGTGATGCACTTACAAACTTTTTACAGAACAAATGAGTCCCTGCTCCAAACTACTAACAATCTAAGTTATAGTACCATCTGCAAACCCCAGTTAGAATAGGGGCCCCAGTGTTCAAGATTCTCTACAAATACATACTCCTTGCTCCAACCAGTTTTACTATTTAAGTTAAAGCAAGAAAACTAAGAGATGACACATACTGTACAGGGAGAGTCTGAGGGGAACAGAATCTGTTGATGTTGACTCAACTCATGTGATATTTTGTTACATTGACCTATATTGTGTGAGTGGGGTCAGGATATATCAGTCTCTTTTCAGCACTCTCATATGTCACATCTTCATTACATGATGGGGAAAAAAACTAAGATCATATAGTAACTTGGGTTAACTGTGGAGGTTTGGGTGTTATACTGAGGGAGCTAAATCTTATATTATTTTTGTTAATATTTATATGGTAGAATTGGTTGGAAAAGGGAATTTCTCTTTGGCAGGAAATTCCAGAGTTTGTTTAGTTCCACAGCAGAATGAAATGCCAACCTCATGGAATTTCTGGAATAAGGGAGCAATCCCTTTCATTACCAGCTGCACAATGAGCCAACAAGTGGGCCAGCCTACTTGTTTCTGTTTCAAGTTGATGAAATTGACACATTCCTGTGAAATGGCTCCATTACATCAGACCAGTGTTTTCTGCTGAAAAAGTGTTCACTCGGTTAATTTTGATCCACTCTAATAAAAAAGCTATAGATGTAAAGCTCTTTGGGGAGGGGGAAAAAGTCAGAGATCAGATTTTTTACTCAAACGCAAAAGAAATAACTTGCAGCTGTAGTGCATCGTGGTGACTGTCCTTAATGCATCACATCCTGTCATGGAGGATTGTCTAATAAGCAGTCAGCAATCAGCTGTCCAGTCATTTACTCAGTTTAGGGGTAGGATTTAGTTCTAAAAGAACAATGCTAGCAGCTCTTCGTATAAATGGCTACAAACTAAAGACTGGAGTATACAGTTTTGATCAGGTAACTACATAATTCTCCTTGAAATCTGACCATCCTACTACTGCACTACTGAGAGAACTAAATGCTCAGAAAATGCCAAGGGACAGGTTCTGTCACTCCTGCTTTTAGTAGTACATTATTCTAGGAGTAGTTCAACTGATTTAATTTTAGAGTAAGGTACTATTCAATGCACTGCATGGGACCTGGCTAAATCTGGCACTAAATATGAATATGCAAAAATCCACCTCATTTTCTACTGTGGGGGAGGGGCTTGCTGGTAGATGGTGGAGGAGGGCGTGTTGCGTGCTTCTCCAGATCCCAAGGAATCATCCTAGACAATTTATGCTATTTTATTCATTACTCTTTCCGTGACTTTCCCTCCCTGCTGGTAGCAGAACTCACACAAGATACAAGAGCTGGTGATGTCAATGAGTAAAACATTAAGTCCTACATGAATTTCATCTGAGTGCCTACTGGGTTCTCCGGAGAGTGTTTGTATCATTAACACACAGCTCTGCTTCCCATTGGTACGAATATGCCTTCTTGACAACATCTATGCAGCCTCAGGTGTGATGCTGTGTAGTATGGCTTTGATAGTCTCAGGGGAGAGTAAACTTTCCCCTTGATTGCTGTCATTGTGTATATATGTAGTGTTCATTCCATTTCGGGATCAACAACTTCTCTTTTTGCTCCTTTCCACAAAGTGCAGTGCATAGTAGCATCAGGCATATAATCTTTGCTTAGATACCAAAGAGAGAGCTGGCTTAGAAATACCTAATGTGGCTAGAGAGAAATCCATCTACCTAGGAGATACAGTTGCATAAGATAGCTGGGTAAGAGGGATGTGTGTCACAAGAAGATTCAGGCTTAAATATAGGTTTCAGTTCATGTCCTTCTTGGGGACCTCAACATGATCTCCAACAGAACTTCATTTTTTGTTTCTAGGAGTCACTCTTTCTAACCTTTACATGATGACTTCTGGCTCTAGAAGGCTTACTAATGGGGACCAGCTATCTACTTCCTCCCTCATGAACACAGGCAGCCATTCCATTAAAATCTCACATGCATTCTGGGAAATGTCTAGATGAGAAACCTTGAAAATACATGATATTTCAATACACTGCGTAGCTTCCCCTTTATTCCCTTGCTTCTGTGATCTGAATGCCATTCTGTTTGTCTTTTTCCTGTCTTTGTTACTCTTGCTTCTTCTTACTTCTCTTGATTAAAAAAACTCCCTAAAGGGGTTTAGCAGCTCTTTCTACATGCATACCTGTGATACATAGGTATGTGAATAAGTGTCCTAAATCAGTGCATTATTGATAAGGTTATTGATGCTAATCCCCAAATTTATACTATATTTGTAAATATCTTTATAACATATGCAAAAGACATAACTTAATGTTCTTCACTTTTCTCTTTAAAATGTTTTGTATTTTTTTTCCATTTTTTTTGATGGAATGTAATCAATTTGAGTGCTCAAAAATAGACATAGATCACATTGGTTAAGAGTAAGGTAACAGTGCAAGTGAGCATAGTGTTGAAGCTTCTCTGTACTATTCTGTCTAAACACCTTAAGTGCTTCTACTTTTGCATCATCAGAGTAAATGAAATTGTGCTGAGTGGGTGATATGGACACATTAGTGTTAGGCAATAAATTGAGAGCAGCAGACTCATTTCACTTGTGACCTCAGCTTGATTGGAAATCCATGTTTCATCCAAATATATTACATTCATTTGAGGTTTACTTCACTGCCCAAAGGAATCTAGTGATAATGCATGCTATTGCAGGTCAGTTGCCTGGCAAAAGTGAAGTCAAACAAAAACTAGGTTAAGGATTGACATGGGATTTAAATTGTACTTCAACTTTCAATGAATAGTATGATGGAGAAGCAAGGATGGCACTGCTTTTATTAATCTATGTTGGGTAAATACCACCACATATCATTTTGCTCACCTAGGGAGAATTAAACAGACTGGCAAATTAGCCTCTTGTACTCTTTGAATGCACCACTGTGGAAATTCCTGATGAGAATTTTACAGATGCTTGATGAGAGGAAAAGGCAGACACATATTCCATATTTTTGGAACTAGGCCAAGCTCCTTATGTTGATCTGAACTGGGCCTGAGATTACTGTTGCTGTTGTACAACTATTCACTCAGAAGGTGGATTATATATAATATACAGTATAATTTTTAGGATGTTGCTGCCAACTGGGGAGTCTTCCAAAAATTATTTCTCAAATAGTGAATTATATTTCAATGTGATGCTTGTCTCTGATATTCCCCAGTACATCCATTTTCCATCTTGCCTTTTTAATTAGTGAATACACTGAATGTATATATATTACTATCATTGCTCCTGCCAGTCTCTATCATTGCTCCTGACAGTCTGTATGCTTTTAATTGTGGATGCATTTCCTCTGCTCTCTCTTCCTAATTGTAGAAAACTGTGTTTATTTCAGTTGTTACTGACTGCTTCAAAATTTTTTTGGCTACTGCTAGGTCCTACCCTGCTTCATAAATATAGTTGTGATCACATAAAGAGATATATTATTACCTATTTTTTCCCTTCTCCATTTCAATCCTTCTGGTTTCCAAAGCTCGTACACGGTCTCTGAGGGCGAGGGGCTCATTGCACCAAATGCACACATATGCCACTTGCCCTTAGGGCAGGCAGTCAGACATGCTTCATTGGGTGCAATAAACTGGATAGCCCCCAATCTGTGCTGGACTTCTGCCTGCATTCTCTTTCTCTCACACACTTCGATAGTACACCTCTACCTCGATATAACACTGTCCTCGGGAGCCAAAAAATCTTACTGCGTTATAGGTGAAACTGTGTTATATCGAACTTGCTTTGATCCACCGGAGTGCGCAGCCCTGCTCCCATGGAGCACTGCTTTACCACATTATATCTAAACTCGTGTTATATCGAGATAGAGCTGTATTTCTAGTAATGCTAGTTAACGATACCCTGCTCTCCAACACAACCTTTAATCTAATTTCAAAGTAATTTACAAACATTAAAAAAGAATCTCAGTAGTCCGATGAAAGCAAGTATTGTTTATATCCTTATTTACGATGGGTTAGCTGAGGCATGAGGCACACAGAGAGTGAGTTAGTTGCCCAAAGCTATGCAGCAAGTCAATGGCTGGCAGGGTGGTGCTCTGTCTCTGAACAATATTCCCCTCTTATTTTCTTTATTGCTACTATTTCTATACTACAAATGTTGTCAGTTTAAAATTTTAAAAAATGTTTTTTCTTAGGAATATTTTTCTTTCTGCCCTATCTTTTTTTCCCCAACCTGGAGAGAAAGGAGACGGATTATCATTTTAACATAGAAGTCATTTTGCTGCAATCTTACAAGTCTCTTGGGCCTCTGGTTAAAATGTTACCATTCCAATTATATTCCTATTATCACCAGTTATGTTTCCAAACATCTTTTACAAATTTCCCAAGTTAAAGAGCATATGGTCAGCAGGAATGAAAAGCTTATTTTTTTAATGTCTCATTTTACCACTATTAAAAATAGCTACAACTTCTAAAGTTGGTTCCTTCCTCTTCTTTTATCATGATCATGATAATGATCATGATCATCATCATCCCTGACACTGACTGCAACAGTTTGGAACAGTTATTGTGTTGATATACAAACCCAAGTGAAAACAGATCAATGATGCTACCAGTACTTAATCTTTCTTTCTAGATATAGTAGGACCCTCCTTGCCTTGGGCTAGGCAATACAGGCACTGACAGTCTCTCATAGTGGCTCACATAGTGTAATTTATAATATCAATAGTTGCTGAAAGTATTTGTCTTCATTTGACGTGTACAAACCTATTTGAGAGTGGGGGATGGGGAGGACGACAGGCCAATGTCCTAACCTATTTTTTGAACCAAACTGCATCAAAACAGTATTTGTTTTGGAAAAAATACCTGACCTCCTACAGGTGTCTTCTTTTTTCTGGAAAATCAAACAATCTCAGCAGATCTGACACTCAGTTGAGTAAGTTTATGTCGTGTAATACGGTGAAATGCTGACTTTCCTGAATTTGAGCATGAGAAGGCAATGCATTCTGGGGCATCTTACTGGAACTAGTGAGAGCTAGAGAATGGTCAAAGTCTAGCAGATAAACTGTCAAATCCATCACTTATGAAATATTAATAAAGGTAGGGAGATTTGGAGAGGGAATGTCAGGGATTAATTAGGACTGGATTGAACACCAACTATCAGCGTTTCAGAGTCATGGGACTGTTAGGAGATCCCTGAAATGGGAGTGCAAATTTCTAATTAAAGTTAAAAGCATGTGTTAGTATATTTATGCACAAGTATGTTAGAAAGGGTTGAAATTTTTAAACTATTTTTTTGCTGAAAAATGGCTTATTAAAAATGTCTTGCCAAAAATTCAGTATTCATTGCTCATGAAATATTATATGCTGTCTTTATAGATAGATAGATAGATAGATAGATAGATAGATAGATAGATAGATAATGCTTTAATCATTTAAAATATATATATATATATTATATATATAAATATATATATATTTTAAATGATTAAAGCATTATCAAAACATTATTGAAATGACTATTCAAAATTTATTTATACAAGCCTGGGATTTTGGTATATGAAAAATGTCATATACCGTTATGATAACCATTTAAATCATTCAAAAAAATTAACTTAAGAAAGAAAAATTGGTCCACTTCAAAACCTGTAAAACAAAAACTACATTGAAAGGTAGAAATGTTTCATTCAAATAATTTTTCATTTTTCAAACACCTACCATGTATGGAAATGTTTAAATTATTTGTCTCCATTTTCTAATGTTTTTACAACCACCTTGGTTTTGAAGTTCAAAAATGTCTGATTAATTTGTAGTCTTCATTTTTGTATGCCTGTTCTAAATGGCACAGGAAGCATATGTTTCAAATCTCACTCAGCAAAGGCCTTTTTCATATTATTTCCTTCCTATTCCAAAAGCAGGAAGGTACCAGAAATCACAAGAGGATGTTTTTGTGAGATCCCCAGCAAAGTTTGGTAAACCTCAGCAGGTCAGATAAACATCAGGGCTGAAAACCTGGTCCTAATGAAGTGCATATTTTTCCATTGATTTTTTAATGGGCCACAATTTCAGTCTGGAACTTTTTGATGCTTATCTCATCATAATGTTCCTAACCTTTCTGTTTCACACATCTGCTAATTTAGGATTCCCTTCTCCCCACACACAACTCTTAGCTCTGCAAACTCAGTCGAGACTTAAGAGGCTTGTCTATCTGGTGTGTGTTAGTGATAAATTGTAATACACACTCATGTATTAGCGAGCTTGTTGTGGATCATGCCCTAAAAGTTCCCTAGTACACACTAATTGAACTAGGGAACTTGTATTTTGTGCCGGGAGGGTCCATGTGGGCCAGTTAGTGCACAACACACTAATCTGCACTAAAATTTACATTGCTGTAACGTAGACTAATGCATCCTGTAAACAAACCCTTACAGGTCTTTTCTACGCTTGGTGCAGTGTGTAGGGTACTGTAGCTACATGCTGCAGTGAAAGGCAGGTTGCATCCATACTGCCATATGTAGCTTTTCCCTACACCTCCTCCCAGCCAGAGCCTTTCCCTGATGCTGAAGTCTTTCACTGTGATGGGGGGAAAGGCATCGGAGAGGAAACAGGATACTATACTTCTAAAATAACAATGTAGACATGGGAAGCATTGCTTTGGTATGTCGAGAGCTGGGTAGGGTATGTACCCTACTGTTCTGGTGTGTCTGTACTCTGCTTGCCTACGTGGTGCTGTCTTACCATCTGCACTACTATTCATATTCATGCTAGCTGGGCATGCAGTGTCTATACTTTGCATGCTGTCATAAGTGTAGACCTACCCACAGTTATGATAGGTTTTTTTTCTTCCCATGCATCATCACCAATAATAAAAAATTGCTGGCCGTATTAGGACCTCAGTTATATGTCTCCTGACACCTGTAAACCCATAGCCTTCAGTGGGGTTGACCAGATGTCCTGTTGCCCCTATAATTGTCAATTTTTGTGTGTGTGTGTGTGGGGGGGAGAATTGATGACACAGTGGAATAGAATATTTTACTCTCTTAGCTGTGTTGGCTCTACAAGGTAAACCAGAATAAAATGCAGTATTAACTGTTTTGGGGTTTTTTTGTAATAAGATTCTGAATATTCATAGGGAGCAGATCTCTTGAGTAAGAAGATGCCCTATTTGATATATAGTTGAACCACACTTTAAATCCTGATGGGGTTGCTCCACATTGTTCTGGCATTCTTTGTTGCATCGTTAGACCTTTCTAATTTTTGACTTGACCTGCTAGGCTGTATTTTACTTTATGGAAGAAATACTGGAGACTTGGTTGTTGCTTGTTTTCTTCTGATGCTCAAGTATCTCTTTGACAGGATCCTTCCTCTAGCCAGAACCTTCCGCTCCCTTCTTCCTTCATAAATGTGTTAATGTCTCTTAGGAATCAGAAAAATGAGTAAACCTAATATATCTAACGATATTTTGTAAGGTACATAGACTAAGGTCCCTAAATACAACTAAAGAGTAAGTCAAAACAAAAATTGTGTGTGTAGGAAGTTACTGTGTGAGATACAGAAATACATAGCTTTTGGAGTATACTGTTATCTAGAAAGGTTTTTTTGTTTGTTTGTTTTTTAATGAACTTCACACAGTTTTTAACTTGTTTCTCCAGTACACAGAAAAAAATCAAAGGAAAAAGACAGACCACTATAGAGTACATATATTCAAACTGAGCATAATATTTATCTCACCAAATTCATCCACTTGCTTCTTGTACTCCCAAAAGAGGTGTGGCATTATCAAAGTCAGAGAAAATGTAGTTCATATCACCCAAGAGACTAACTCTGTACATCCAGTATAAACAAATCTCTCATGATTCTGAACTCAGCTCACCATCTGAGCCCAGTTCTGGCTTTGAAAATGTGTTTAAGTGCCAGTAGAATTGACCTTTTGCTGATCTCCCTGTGTTGCTGACAGCACGATCATTCTCACAAAGTAAAAGGGCAGTTTGGATTATGACAATTGGGGAAAAGCCATGCTCAGGAGGTTGTATGTTGGGGCAAAACTTTTTCACTGCTTTGGAACATATATGAGGAATGATTTTCAAAAAGGTTTTCACTATACTCAGTATTAGGGCTAGGAGAGTATGATCTCATTTCCTATGAGAATTTCTCACACAAGAGTAGCTGTCATCTCAAAGGGCAGGTGAACTTCGCAATGAATTCTCATAGCTCTAGAGTGTCTTTCTGGGGCATTCTCCCTCAGCTGAATGTTGTTTCCTAGAGAGATCTTCTCATTCTTAGCATTCAGAAGTCCCCAAAGAGTTTCTCCTCTCTTGAAGTGGCCCTGTTTTTAACTGATGACCTCCTTTGAACAACTTTTACTTATCTCTCTCTTTTGTTTCCTGTAATGGGATGGGCAAGTCAGTGTGTGTGGCGGGGGGTAGGGGGGCTGGGATAAGAAATGAGCTAGGAAAGGGATGGAGGGAAGGATGGATGATGGTGTGTGGAGAGACTTCTGTTCTTATTATTTCTAGCTGTAGAGATTTGGTGATTCCACTTGTAAAATCATAATAATTGTTTTCTCTCTACATGTCTTGAGGAATGTTGGGTGCTACCAGAATTTAGTGATGCTGAAATCATTCAGTTTGCTATTGTACTTCTCTGTATCGTATGTCTTGAGCATGCATACCCCAAGATCCATAACTGTGTTTTCTTTGCACTTTATTTTTGAAAGTATTCTTTTGTGTGTGTGTGGGGGGGGGGAAAGGAATAGAAATCTTAATGATACCAGCAGTTTATTATGTGTTGTTTTTTCCCCCTTCCCTGTGAGACTGTAGGTCTGATTTTTTGTAAGTAGCACAGGAAAAGGAAATTCTGAAAAACAGTGGGAAATGAAGTGCCTTCCTTCTCCCTCTCTCCACCAGAAAAGGGGAAAGAGGAGAACCCAAAATAGGAGGTGACTTCAGATTTCTTTTGAAATGAAGTGAAATGAAGTGAAAAAGTGGGATTATTCTTGTCTTTACACTCCAGAAGGTACGGTCAGACTGGAGACACATCCGCACACACACACACACACTGTCTATGGAGTTGAGGCAGCTGCTTTATTTTCCCTGTTCCTGTGCCTCCCTTCATTATAGTCCTGACCCTGTCTAATTAATAGACATTGTTTCCTGGATTTACAGTCCCAGCTAGTTAATCCTTGCCTGGTTTATCCATATGTCTGGCTATCTGAAGGATTTAAACTGTAACCTATCTTATAGCCTGCATTTAACAAGGATTTGTTAATCTGAATAAAAATGGAGTTTGCAGACAGACTTGGATTAACTGGGGCAGAAAATATATAGTTTGGTGGTGTCCTCTTTCTAACTGGGATGAATTTAAGTAGCCACTCTCCCGCCACTGCCCTTTCACTGTGGAAGCTGATAAGACTGCAGCTTCAGCAAATGTTTTTCTCTATGTCAGACATCTCTCACAGCACAATCAATACGTTTCATGGTGTGTTTAGTTCAGACAGTGTTCAGTTATTAGTGTGAAAAGGAGAAAGGATTCACTAACCAACCTGAAATGGTCTCTCTGGTGCTGGTGGTCGAGCCTTTTTATTTAATGCTGGTCTCTTGTTTGCATGTGCTTTGTCCTTCTGTTTTGGAGTTATAGCATTTTTTTTTAATTGTTACTTTTCCCCCTGAATAGTTATTTGTCTCCCTGAACACACTAAAAACAATCAGAGGTGGTTTTTTTTTCCATGATGTGGCCTGTTCATCAGAGTTGGAGTTGTAACACAAGACTGTTAGTTAAAGAATAATTAAACAGTTCAGCAAATGGGCCTGTGTTACTGTAGTATGCTGGGATAAAGCCTCTTTAGAAGGGAATGGCTGTGTGAGCTGGTCACAAAAATATAGCAAACTCTTAAATCTCTCTTTTATGAGTGTTTTTAAAGGCCACATTAATGATGATATTATTAAAGGTCCAATCTCTCCAAACACATGCTAGCAAGTACAGTGTTATCACATGGCATATACCAGTTGAAATCAGTGGGGCAATGCCCAGTAATTTCAGTATGCTGGATCAGACTTCAAATTAAAAGAAGGCCTAATTTTATTTTTTTTCTTTGTTTTACCACAGAAAAATTAGAAACGTAGTTGTTCCTTCTCTGAACCACTCTGGGTTTGATTTTCAAAATGTTATACACCAGGTTTCCACATCTAATTACCGCAATTGCTTATGCCCCTCGAAAAGCAGCTTTGCAAACAGCCCGTTAACAGTTCTGTCTGGTATTTGTGGTGCAGTTAATCAGTCTGTACACCCCACTGCTGTATCAGTGCATACAAGCTAACCGTGCAATAACATATTTTTGCATGAACAGATTAAAATAAGTTTTTGGTTTGGCACTCCTTTTTAAATTATTATTATAAAGGATGCTAACTTTCAGTCTGCAAATAGGAGCATTGCCTGCTAATATATGCCATTTAATGGCTGATCAACATCAGCACTCTGTGTTGGGGAGGGAAAAAAAGCTCATCTGTTATCCCTCTGTAGAGTCACTTTTCTGCCTAATGTCTGTAACTCTGTTCTGACTTATGTGTGTGCCTGGAAGCCAGAGAGCAAAGGTGTATAAATAAGGGTTTCTCTCAGGAAGTAAGTTACAGGAATAATTGCTGTTCTTACTATCCAAAGGGTAAGATAGTAAAGGATAAAACAAAAAAAGGTCAGAAATAATTATTCAAAAGAAAACAGTACTATTCACAATCTGTCCCCAAAAGAATGATTCATAGAGGTAGAAATGAATAAAAAGTAAAACAGAAATAATTTTACAAATAGAACAGAAGCTGGAATAAAAAGGAGAAATGAGAACCTGAAGGCACTTAAGTCTTCTGTTATCCCATTTGACTGCATGGAAGTCAGTAAATTGAGAAGAGAATTTGGCCAAAAATGTAGGTTGGATGAAAAGAGCTCACTGAATTCATGTTAACTGTGCAGTTGTCCCATGAAAGTGGCTATATCCCTGCCGCTGAGCTCGTGGGATGGCAGGGGTGATAAGTCAGTATATAATTTTCCCCTATCTTTTGTTTTTGTTTTTTTAACAGTCTACATTAATAAAACATAAAAGAAATCAAGACAATATGTTGCTAACTTCTGACTCTAAATTACCCATTTCCTAAATATATTTTTGTATTTCCAACTGAAAGAAAGATATGTCAGTTTTATTTAGTATTGTTTTACTCTCAATATTTTATAACTGTTTTCGTCTGTCTATGTAATTATTTAATCCACTATAAATCATCGTATTTGAGTTCTAAAGATCCTGGGCCAGATTTTTAAATCCATTTAGGTGCAGTGGGAACTTTTGAAAATCTCCAAGGGACTTAACTGCATCTTTAGCTGTCTAAACACCTTTGAAAATCTGGCCCTCTTCTGTGTAGTGTATTTTTATTAGTAAGTTGTTTTAACTGTGTTGTAATAACTTACAAATAGATCTTATTTTATTCTGCTTGATTTATTTTGACTTCAAATACGTATTTGTTAAGCATTTTGATACCTCAGTGTGAATGGATTAATGAAATCTGAAATTGAATGATCAATGTAGCATGAATGTTATTAATTAATAATATCATTTGTATTATTATTGTTGTTTATGAAGCACCTTCCTGCTGAAACACATGAGTACATTGCAATAAAATAATTCAAAATATGGTTCAAAAATAGCAAGTAGGCATTTATTTAAATATTGGACAATAATTATATGCTATTTCAAATGCTGATAATGAAATATAGGAACTGTTTGTATTAGATTCACTTTATCTGTAAGGATAAAAATTGGTCTTTTAATTAATTATTCCTTATTGAAGCTGTATGTCTATAACATACACCTGAAAGAACACTGAATAAGTGTAAATAATAATAAACCCTTTGAAGTTCTTACAGACTATTTTGAAGACTCACAATTCTTTGAAATTGTGGTATGGGGAAGAAAGAGGGTGAAAGGAACACATGGTTTAATGGACAACAAAAATTGAACAGAGAATATGATATATCTTGAAATATTGTTCTCAATAAGTTGTTGTTGTCCTTTAGCCCAAGAGAATATCTCTTCAAGATAGCTGTATCATTTCTAAAATGGCATTTTTCCCTTTGACATGTTAGTGTTGTGTTCTTCTCTTCACCCTTTAGATGCCCTTAACTTGATTTAACCTTGAAAGTGGTATTGGCATAGCAACAGTTTAAAAAAAATCAAAATTTCCAGCCTTTCTGCCATCTAAAGGTTAATTATACACACTGCCAGTTCTTGCAAGCAGCTAGGTTTTGTACAAGCAGCTAGGTTTAAAGCTGAAAAGTGCTGCTGGAAGGGTATATGCATTTTAAAATAATACTTGCAAAGTTCCCTTATTCCATTGAAACAGTCTGCACTGTCAGTTTAGCTAACCTTTGTTTGCCTGTCACTGTGTTCCCATGATTAAATGTGAAGATTATAATCATTAACCATGCCGGAGGTTCACTGAGGGTGGAATTTTGATGTGCGAATGACATTCTGTTTATACTATGAAGTCAAAATCAGACTTCATCTTTTCCAGCTCAACACCCGTAGGTCTCTAGGTTAGCTACCAAGGGCTAGCTGCATTTGTGTCACCTGACTTTAATATTAAAGACTGCATCCATGGCAGATTGGAAGGTATTTCACTTTACTCTTTAATCTCTGCCTTTCCTTTTAACTGGAATAATCTATTGGACATAAATGAACTTTATTTGACCTAGACATGAACTGGTAAAGAAAATCTTGCTTAATACACAGAAAAATCTCATTTATGTATATATTCAGTCATTAACCAGTTTTTGCCTGGAGCTTAATAAATATATATATCAAACTTTCCACTTTGAAATCTATTCAGACTCTTTTCTATTGATGACATGAAAACTAATGTGGTTTTGAAATTCTGCGTGTGAAAAAAGGTAGAGCTTCAAAATATAAATTATCATTCAGCGTGATACTTTACACACTAAAGTAATTAACTATGAATATTGTGTGACAGATAGAGACATTGTACTTTGCAATTAGTGATCTTCCACCAACATGAGCTCTGTCTTCAAAGAGCTAAAATTCTAGACACTATAGTTCTGGCAAAGATTTGGCTTAATATAACAGGAAAAAGGAAACAAAAATTTCTCTCTTAGAAGAATTAACTGAACTATTTTAGGAACCTACAGTATTTTATTTACCTTTTTTATTCCATGATCTGACACTAATTGTATATGGCAATTTCATATGTTATGTCCAGCTTTAGGTATCTTATTTAAACATTTACACCACTGTATTCCATTAGCCAAAAGGTCATATTGAGAGTTTGTAAAAAATCTACCTGGAAAGTAAATGAACAGCAAATTCTCCAAGCTTGAGGCCCATATATTTGGTTGATTAACAATAATAGAGATCTCCAAGTGGGAAAATAAAGCTACTTATTGTCCTGGTTTTTATTCTGGCTCGCACCATTTTTTCTCTCTACCTGATTGGTTTTTCCATCAGATATAACAAACAAATCTCCAAATAATATTCATAGACTCATAGACTCATAGATTCTAGGACTGGAAGGGACCTCGAGAGGTCATCGAGTCCAGTCCCCTGCCCTCATGGCAGGACCAAATACTGTCTAGACCATCCCTAATAGACATTTATCTAACCTACTATTAAATATCTCCAGAGATGGAGATTCCACAACTTCCCTAGGCAATCTATTCCAGTGTTTAACTACCCTGACAGTTAGGAACTTTTTCCTAATGTCCAACCTAAATCTCCTTTGCTGCAGTTTAAGCCCATTGCCTCTTGTTCTATTATTGGAGGCTAAGGTGAACAAGTTTTCTCCCTCCTCCTGATGACACCCTTTTAGATACCTGAAAACTGCTATCATGTCCCCTCTGAGTCTTCTCTTTTCCAAACTAAACAAACCCAATTGTTTCAGCCTTCCTTCATAGGTCATGTTCTCAAGACCTTTAATCATTCTCGTTGCTCTTCTCTGGACCCTCCAATTTCTCCACATCTTTCTTGAAATGCAGTGCCCAGAACTGGACACAATACTCCAGTTGAGGCCTAACTAGCGCAGAGTAAAGCGGAAGAATGACTTCTCATGTCTTGTTTACAACACACCTGTTAATGCATCCCAGAATCACGTTTGCTTTTTTTACAACAGTATCATATATTACTGAAGAATGTAGCACTCATATTCCCCCACAAAACACAGGCCCAAATATTATAATGATGTCACATGTATGCAAGAGTCTAAAAGTGTTGTAAGCTTCAAAATGGATGAAACAAATTAAGACAATAATTTTGGTAGGTGTGACCTCAATGGAAAGTGAGTCTTTCAAGTGAGCCTTAGGTTTAAAGAGTTTGTTCATCAGAGTCTGAACCTATGATGAATCATTCCTTATGGTGTATCTAGCCTTAGGCTATGCTGATTCTAATTCCCTCTCCCCTCGCCTTAGATTCAGGCACTAGTTCAGAAGGGCAAGGTGTTCAGAAATAATTCTGAATATTCCGTGCTGCTGTGCTGTAAGAAGTGTGTGAGCTACTGATTTCTAAGGATTTTATGCAGGTAAATGGGGGAGACAAAGGTATGGTTCTAGGGAGCTTGAACAATAAATCCCTACTTTTTCTGTTGTAATATTTTTGTACTAAATTGAATGAATTTTGATGGAAATGACTTAATTTTTTATTAATACTATGACCCTTCACACATGGAACTCCCTCTTAAACTGATGAGATTCCTTTCCTCTCCTCTTCTCTCCTCATTCAACTCCTTCCTTAACACTTACTTCTGCCTTGATCACTAGCTTGGTGTTGCCCCACTAATAATTAGGCAGGGGTGCATTTGATGCAAACCACAAAACCTATCTCTATGCTATTCTCTCCCCACATACACACACCTTTCATATTTTTGTCTGTGAAGGTCCCGTTCCCACAATCGGATCAGCATGGAAGGGGTCCCCTTTTTGGGCCCCCACTGAAACCAATGCCAGTCTGTCTGCACATATCCAGCAGCAGCAATGGACATGATACTGTAAATTGCAGGAACTCGGTGTATTTCACTTAGCTCATTTGGGGCCATTATTGTAATATTAATAGTATATAAAAAGACAATGCACAAGCATATATAAAGAAACATTACATAGAAAACGTCATCAAACAAATAAAATTGATTTCCATATATCATTGGATAATATAGGAACCAATAGATCAACTTTGTACCTGTCATTAATTCCTATAGACTTGATTGTATTTTGAAATATATTTAATTAACATATATTAATGTCAGATTGTATTATAGAATGTATTTAGTATATGTGTGTATTTTTAACAGGACATTTCTAAAGGGTCATATAATGGAAAAAGAGAAATACTGTCAACATTTTCCATTCCATTAAATATAATTATTTTCTCCACTTATTGAACATGATTTCAACTATGGGTATTCTTAATAGATGTAATAGATGCAAAATGCTGATTGTTGAGGAAATATCTCACTGATATGGAAAAAGATTAATGTAACAATTTGGAGACCATTAAGCCATTAATGATAATGAACATGAAAAAGTTCCATGACTACCAAAGGTGAAATAATGATTATGACTGTCTTTGTAACGTACTGATGAAAGACTGAATTGAGGTAAAAAGACTGCATTAAAATGACTGCATAAATATAATAGTGGGGATAGTTTCAGGTTGTTTTGTTATTTAATTATTAAAATATTTCAGATAAATAATTACTGTTGAAACTGAAAACATACAAGCCTACATGGGGGTATAAATATATTTAAAGTATCAGGACATAGTTTTAAACCAGCAATTCCTTGGCAAGCTCATTTTATCTTACATAGTCTTCCTGAAGTCTCTGAAAGGCACTAATGTTGAAGTAAAATAAAAATGACTCTATGAATTTCTTTTCGCAATAACATTTAAAGCCTGATCCAACTTCTATACAAGCCAATGGAAAGGATCCGCCTGATCTTATTGGAAGTTTTAACTAACATTGCCCTGAGTGTGAAGTTTTAACTAACATTGCATATAAGCTCCTGCATCTCTGAACACTTTTCTGAGTTCCTGAAAGCGCAGATTTTTGCTCAGTATTATAAAAATCATAGCCGCATGACATTACTTCTGCATTTATTAAAAAAATTAGCATCATTATTTATTTTTTACTGTACAGTAACCTTCATATTTATGCCATTAGGAAATTTCTGCACAGGGAAAAATATATTTCAGAATGTATCACTTCTGCCAGAAATTATATATCTAATTATCCCATCAGTTGCATGTGCATGAATTGAAATCGATGGGAGCTGCATGGACAACTACTGAGATGAAAAGATCGACTGAATGAATACACTGAATTTTTCTTTTCTGCTTGAGTTATTTATTAAGTACAAGCTTAAGTAGTTACTTCTGTGAAGAGAGTCTGTTTTTGGCCCTTTTCCCTACCTGAGCCTCATTTAAAGTCTTGAAGTTTGTGGAAGGCTGTATTTATATCCTGAGGTGAATTTCATGCAGAATGGTCCAATCTAGTCCAGATTTAAAAGAAATGAAACTTATTATCTAAAGACTATGCAGTTGCATACGTGAAACGAGTCAGTGTTCTCTGAGAGAGACAAGGTGGGTGAGGTAAAATCTTTTATTGAACCGACTTTGTTGTATGTAATGGTCAGAGGTTTATAGATGGTGAGTCCTCTAGTGATGATGATTTGTTTCTTGAATTTGCTCAGGAAGTAAATGTCTCTATTAAGTCAGAAATTCTTTCTTCATGTTGTGGAGTTTCCATTTCAGAAGGCAACATTTGATCTCCTCCATTGTTGTTTGTAGCATTGTTGTAGCCACATTGTCCCAGGATATGGGAGAGGGAAGGTGCAGGAGGAAACACTTAAATGACTATTACGGTAAGACGTTACCTCACCCATTTTGTCCCTCTCATATCCTGGGAACAACATGGATACAATAACATTGCAAACATCAATGTTCTCTTAATTTTCTAGTGGACAGAGATCCACAATTCAAAAGTTTGGTAGCCTGTTTTAGGAGAGAAGACAAAACTGCATATTCACAGATGGGGCTAAACCCATTAGTCTCTTTTATGCATTGATTTCAGTGAGAGTTTTTTGGATACAAAGTTAAGCCTATTATGACTAAATTCCTAGAGTCACTCTAGGACATTTTTTTGATGCACATTGCCAGGGCAATATGGGAAGCTTGCACAACTCATTTGCTGCACATGCAATCTCTATATGAACAGAGAAGGTTACTCTCCAGTGTTATCAGGGTTGCATTCTTCACAAGCTGTACTGTCACTTCAGATTTTTTTTTAAGTTGCAAATGGAAACTATCACTAACTGAATTGATCTATAATAAAGAAAGATGTTCACTGCACAGCTAGTAAATACAATCCTATTATTGCTTCTGAGTTTTAGTATGTTTCTCAAATTGTTTTTCCCCTTGTTCTTGGTTTTGCTTCATCTTCTTTCTAGAGTAGAGTGAATAATAATTCAGAGAATTTCATTTACAAATTTGAAAAAAAAACCCCTAAAAGTAATTTACAGGATTCACCATGTTGAAAATTTGTAGGAGTGCAAGAGATTGTTAGTTGGTTGATTGTGTAGATTTTCGAATGCACATTTCAGAACTTCAGCACTCAGACTAAACTCAGCGTGATATTTATTTATGGATTATGATGCTGTCAGGCATTGAAGTGACAATTTCATTCAAGGTGGAGATGTTCTCTGATTCTTTATTTTTGAGAAAATTAATTCCAATCTTTTTTAAATCTCCAAAATATTTACTTTTTTGGCAAAAATGCTGCAGTTGAAAATGTGTCAGATTGGAGAAAGTGTGTCCTATTTTGTTTGATGAAGCCAGTTTTGGACAATCTGGCTTTAGTGTCTGTCACCTTGATGTTGCCAGCTGGAAGTTACCATCAGGTCAAGATGTCAGATGCTTGAGTTAGTACAGTAGCTCCCATGGCAGTCACAGACTTAACAAACAGATGTCATACAAGAGAAAGCCTAGAGAGAGAATGTAAAAAGACTGATACTGTAGGTGTTCTACGAGAGAGAGAGAAAACCAAAGGCAAAAGAAACAAAACTAAGTTAAAACTCAAAATGAGGCATGAGGAAATTGAGTAAAGAAATAGGGATTGAAAATATCAGAATTCTGTCAATCCACACTAACTACATTTATATATATTAAGTAGTTGAACTTTATTTTCTTGTTGTGTGTTTTTTTTATTATTCTTTCCAATAGTGGTCTGATTTATACAACGTGGGTATTGATCATTCTACTGCATGATATAGGTCTTAACCACACTCACAAAAATGTATAAGAAACATAAAACAATATGTCGTCCTCTTATTGGCCAAGATTTTAAAATGTGGTGATTTGGTGTACCTCAGTTTCTGGTTATCCCTCTTGAGAGATCTGACTTTCAGAAAGCACTTAACTCTGACCCTCTGAAAAGCAGGCAGCTATTAGTTGTTTCAAGTTGGGTATCCAACAATTAAGGTTCCAGAAATCTATTAGTCATTTTTGAGAACCTTCGCCACTAAGTATTACTTTCTTCGGTTATTTTGAACCAATTCAAGTCTCTCAAACATCAAGCTGACCTTCATGGGGTTGAGAAAAATACATTTTATGGAGGTATTTGGGGAAGTGGGCACTAGACGTGTGCAGGTGGAACAGCTGTGTCCATAATCTCATTTGGAAAGGATTTTGGACAGAGTTTTCAAAGGTGCTGTGCACCCACAGCTCCCATGGAAGTCAAAAGGAGATGAAGATATGTGCTCTGCAATTCTGAAAACTGGCCCTGTATGCACGGGGATTGTCATATAGTTGTGACATATGTTGCATATGTATGTGAATTGATAATGGATATCAGAAAGAATAATTTGATTTTCTCATCCATAGTTCTTAACTACAGACACTCATGAAAAAGATTTAGGAGTCACTGTGGCTATCTCATTCAAATATCTGCTCAGTGTACAGTGGTGGACAAAAAAGCACATCAATAGGGTGTATAAAAAATATAGAAAATTATATTGAGAATATGCCCTTTTATAGGGTATCATTTACACTAGAAAATTAGATCTGTTTAACTAAATTGGTCAGGGGTGTGAAAAATCCACCCCCCTGAGTAATGTCGTTAAGCCCACCCGAGTCCCTTTGTAGATAGTGTCAAGTATCAGAGGGTAGCCGTGTTAGTCTGGATCTGTAAAAGCAGCAAAGAATCCTGTGGCACCTTATAGACTAACAGACGTTTTGGAGCATGAGCTTTCGTGGGTGAATACCCACTTCCTCAGATGCATGTAATGGAAATCTCCAGGGGCAGGTATATATATGTGTGCTAGCAAGCAAGCTAGAGATAACGAGGTCAGTTCAATCAGGGAGGATGAGGCCCTGTTCTAGCAGTTGAGGTGTGAAAACCAAGAGAGGAGAAACTGGTTCTGTAATTGGCAAGCCATTCACAGTCTTTGTTCAATCCTGAGCTGATGGTGTCAAATTTGCAGATGAACTGAAGCTCAGCAGTTTCTCTTTGAAGTCTGGTCCTGAAGTTTTTTTGCTGCAGGATGGCCACCTTAAGGTCTGCTATAGTGTGGCCAGGGAGGTTGAAGTGCTCTCCTACAGGTTTTTGTATATTGCCATTCCTAATGTCTGATTTGTGTCCATTTATCCTTTTCCGTAGAGACTGTCCAGTTTGGCCGATGTACATAGCAGAGGGGCATTGCTGGCATATGATGGCGTATATTACATTGGTGGATGTGCAGGTGAATGAACCAGTGATGGTGTGGCTGATCTGGTTAGGTCCTGTGATGGTGTCGCTGGTGTAGATATGTGGGCAGAGTTGGCATCGAGGTTTGTTGCATGGATTGGTTCCTGAGCTAGAGTTATTATGGTGTGGTGTGCAGTTACTGGTGAGAATATGTTTCAGGTTGGCAGGTTGTCTGTGGGCAAGGATTGGCCTGCCACCCAAGGCCTGTGAAAGTGTGGGATCATTGTCCAGGATGGGTTGTAGATCCATGGATGAGGATGAGGCCCTGTTCTAGCAGTAGAGGTGTGAAAACCAAGAGAGGAGAAACTGGTTCTGTAATTGGCAAGCCATTCACAGTCTTTGTTCAATCCTGAGCTGATGGTGTCAAATTTGCAGATGAACTGAAGCTCAGCAGTTTCTCTTTGAAGTCTGGTCCTGAAGTTTTTTTGCTGCAGGATGGCCACCTTAAGGTCTGCTATAGTGTGGCCAGGGATATGTTTCAGGTTGGCAGGTTGTAGATCCATGGAAATTAATTGAATTGATCACTCCTATTTTCATAGTTCAAGAATAATGTATGAATGAAACAATGAAACTAGTGAATTGAAAAGCAAGCAATTGAAAATTAACCCGTGGAACTCACTGTCACAGGTTATCACTGAGGTCAGACGTGGATAGAATTCTGTGAAACTGATGCAAAAAAATCCAGTGGAACAAAGGAAATTTGTATCCAAGTTAGGATTAGAACTCAGGAGTTCCTGATTCCTACTCCTCTGCACAAACCCTAGACCAGGGATTAGCAATCTTTGGCATGCAGCCCATCAGGGAAATCCACTGGTCAGCACATCCCTCGGCCAGTGCCACTCCCCGCAGCCCCTGTTGTCATGGAACAGCAAACCGTGGCCAGTGGGAGCTGTGATCAGCCGAACCTGCAGACGTTGCAGGTAAACAAACCGTCCCGGCCTACCAGTGGATTTCTCTCATGGGCTGCGTGCCAAAGGTTGCTGATCCCTGCTCTAGACCATGCCATTCAAAGGCATTAATTAGTTAATGTTTGTAAATTATTTTGAAGATGAAAAATGTAAATGCCCAATATTACTATATTTTAACTACATAGGAACTGACTGAGTTTTTCAAGTTGTGAGGCAGAAACAAATGTGACTCCTTTTGGCAGAAGCACAGTCTCCACCTTCTTCTGAACTGACCTATAAATGATATTGTGCTCAAGTGTCCATAGTAAATAAATTGAAGTGAGAGGGGGAAAATAGAAATGAGTGTGGCTTGAGAAAGGCAGATAAAACTCAGGAAAAACTCATTGAAACAACAGTCATCAGCACTACTTTACACCACAGTCTAATTCAATGTGTCAGGCCATAATCAGCTCTGTTTCACAGCGCTTTGCTCCATAAAAGCAGATTTGTTTAACCACAGCCTCTATTTCAGCATGACTGAGAATGAAGAATAACCAATGAAGTCAGGCATATCTCACGGGTTATATTATGGGCATAGAGTGAATCCATCATTTGCTGAAGAGGCAGAGAAAAAGTGACAGGCTCATTCATGCCTTAGAGTCATTTTTAGGCCTATTGAAAATTTTAATCTGTGCACTTTGGATGAACTTCCCCCCTTCTTAATTTAGTACATGTAGCCATGTGGTAAAGCCTGTCTGCCTCAGATAGGGCAGACTTTCTTCTCTAGGACAGCAGCACCTCCAAGCAGTTTCTTCTATAGATTCAGCCTGCCTGCCTTGAACTTTACACAGACACATAAACTCCATTTACAGGAGGATTTCAGAGTTAATCAAATGCTGAATTTGTTTCTTTAAAAATCACATATGCCCTAGGGCTAAAGTAATAGCATTGTGGCAATAATTTTAATTTAGGATTAAAGGTACTGTACATTTTTGAAGATATTTTTATAAGTACACATTTGGACTTAGCAGCACAATTTTCCTCCCTCTGTGTCATCATAAAAGCGTTTTTAAACAAGAGAACAAAAGAAATACAACGCTCTAAAATTTGCTGATTTCAGCATTTTTTTAAAGAGTTGCTACTTGAAAAAATGTGTAAGGCTGTCAAAGAAATGAAAATATTGCTACTGTTGTGTCTATCCAGAGAAATGAAGTAAATGCATTGGCTCACTTCTACTAAAAGATTTCAGGATAGCTCCTTGCTGCTGTAGATTGTTCTGTGGTTTGCATTGGTGTACATGACAGATATGGTTGAAACACTGGAAGTACTGAGGCACAGTGTATATAATTGCTTGAGCTGAAGATGACAGTTCTTATTAATAAGTTTGGAAAATGCTAGCGATAACAGAATTCACATACCTCAAGCTGGATTTTACTCTCCATGTACAAAGAATAAAAAATGAATGAAGTTAATTATTTCCTCTCAAAGTAAGTTTTTGAACTGAGAACAAATTTTCAGAAATAGACTTGTCTTCAAAACATTTTCACATGAAAACAGAGTAAACGCAGTGTCTGTCTTACATTCATTTTTATTGACACTTCTGGATTACAATATTTTCAAGATGGCTGCACTTCAGCAAAATATGCAATGTGATGGGCCATGCATTCATGGCGAGCCTTGGAAAAAAGCAAATCACTTTGAGTTTGAAATTCAAGGACGTGAAAATACTAGTATTGTGGTGATGATAGAACCCTGAGAAATTCCTTTTATTTTGTCTTTTTTTTTTTTTTTTTTTTTATTTCCAGGTTTGAGCTGAATGTTTTGCTAAGCTTTTGGTGAATAGGACTTCTTGATCAGCCTACTGCTTCTAACCTTTTACTGTCAGACATTTGAGTCAAAGATTAACATGACAAAGAAACAATCAAATAAATTCATGGGCTACAAGTGCAGAAAGCAACAGATAATCGGTCTTGTTCCCTTCAAATTTCAGTTTGAAAAGTGGAATGATGCCATTTCAATGTACTGTAAGCCAGATGAGTGTTTGGCCGATTAAAAGGTAAAAAGTTCAGTCAGTGAGGAAGAACAGACACAACCAGTGGTTGAAATGGCTACAGTAAAACAAAACAGTGCTAAATGTAGGCAAACCAACTCTGGCCCCATAAATCTTGTTAATCTGAGGCATTTCAAAAATCCTTTGAGCATGGAAAGAATTTGGGTCCTAATTTTTAAATGTTTCAGCTATTCTTTGTTTTATTTTTTAATTAAAATGTTGGAGCCATCATAGTTCTTCATGTAAATGATCATCTTACTATGTACACACAGTGTGAAGTGAAACAGTTCATAGTGATCTATGTACGTATTTATGGGACAGCGTGCAATGGTTTATCGGTAGTCTTTATGGTCCAGCAAGATAAAATACACCATCTAGAATCTGACTAAAGATCTAGCCTGTAAGAACATGGTGAATCTGAACATATACTGTCACTTGTTATATATTTTCATAAGAGAATTGGTCTCAATTTTTCTTTTTGAAAATGCTTCCCTTAGAAAAGGAATTTCACAACAAAAAAAGCTGATTTAATGTAAAAAATAGTTGAATGTCCACAAGTAGAGAGATTTAGATTTTTGTCTTAAAGTCTGAGTTGAAATTTTATTTCTGAATCTCCATGATGGTCCCAGATACAGAAGCAAATTTAAAAACACCACTAAGAACACTTGTAAAGGTCCAGCATTGACTATCATTTCTTTGGGTTTAGACCTTTCAAGTTATATTAACTTTTTGTTTGTAGCTTAATTATTTTAAAAAAAGCATGCTGCTTTAAACAAACATGCTGTTGTCACATCCTGGGGTGCAATTCAGACCAGTCACAGGCTGTGTCACCACTTGCCCTAAAACAGTAGGTGCCTGAAATGCCCTGCTGCTGTGGCCCATAACCTTGATGCCAGCAGACAACTGTGTAGGTCACACCCTGAGTGCATCTGTGCTAGACAGTCCTGGTTCAGGAGCTCTGACACCGTAGCCTGTCTACAGTCCCACTCTGGCTTCCACCAGCCTTGTTGTGGAGGACCCTAATACACTCTCAGTCCTGAATTTTCCCAAAACTGTGTGCTCTGTGATGTCCAGCTGTCTCCTGGACAGTTCAGAGAAACAATAAGGTTCATTTGTTTCTTTAAAGAGACAAAAACACATCATGGCTTCTTAACTTAGCTGGAATAAATACACCCTTCCCTCCAAAAACAGGGCTAAGGTGGTTTATAGTAAAAATAAAACAAATTTATGAACAGGACATAGATTAAGTAATGCCAAGTAAAATAAATAAAGTTAGAAAGGGTTACAAGCAAATAAAAGTGAAAACATAAATATAATCTAGCAAGGTACAGGTTTTGTTCCCTAAGTCAGGACTTTCCACGGAAGTACAAGGAGTTGGCTTCCCTTTTCTTCCTACCTGAAAGATCTTTACTTAAGCAGGTTTCTCACCTATATTTAGTTTACAGAGACTTAAACCCTCCCCCTCCCATTGATTCAAGGACCAGTCTTTTTCAGCTTGCAAGAGCTCTATTCACTTGTTTCTGTCTAGTGTTGGATGCCAAAGATGGCTTTTGACCTTGCTTATGTCTTCCAAAGTTCAATGAATTTGTTCCACAAGGCAGGATGACCTCAAGATGTTCTTCCCTTCCTTTGGCCTTCTTTTCCCCCTGAAGGTAAATGGGACTTTGATTGTTTTGATTCCACCATGCTTAATTTATATTGGAGACAGATAGATAGGTACCTTCTCTTCTTTCTGGGAAGGAATCTGTTTCTTCCTGTTTGGCCATAGACTTTAAAGCATATTGTTAGGTATCTATATTTCATCATAAAGGGTTAATCATATATTGCACAATGATATTAATCACCAGTTTCAATAGGTTTCGCTCTAAACACTTTTATAATACAGTAATATTAAGGACAATTAGATGATTCAATTACTTGTCACTTGAGATTCAGCCTCTCCCCGTCTTTTTAGACCAGTAAACTTTTAAAATGGATTTTTAGGAGGGTTACCTGTCAAAGTAAAGCTTATTCAGGCTGGGAGGAAGGTGATATGGAGCCTGCTGGTGAAGGAAGCTTCGTATGCTTTCTTCTGATTCTGGTGTTTCCTAAAGTGCAAATTGTTCTGTTTCCTGCAATCTCTCCCCTTGCTAATTTGATGGCCCTATGTAATGCTTACATGTAAATTTACCTTCATTTTCTCTGCCTGATGACTGGGCTGGTCAGAGAGGCAAACACATTCCTTTGTCTAGGGCAGATCTGTTTACCAACTCCCCTAACAAGCTTGGTTTAAATATCTTTTAGTCAACCCCCCAGCATATATCAATACCTCTTAATACATAGTCTGTACATACATCACACAACAATTTTAATGGTTAATGAGATATTAGTTTTCAAATGATACCTCACTAAGCATATTTTGTACAAAGATTATTACAATAGTGTGAATACATGGGTGCTGAGGGTCACAGCTATCCATTATTAGATAACTGTTTGCTCCTGTAATGTACTATTATGTGCCATATTCTGCTTTACTTTTCTGGGCAAATGAATGAAATATAGTTTCTGGTGTTATACAAGGTATAATTTGTATGTTTCCAGATAGGCATCCTCTCCCATATGCATATATGTTATGAGCGAGGGGAGTTATTTAAATAACCTGATAACTAAATATGCTTTGTGAGGGGTGCTTTATCTCAGTGATTACTGCATATTGGTTCTGACCATTGCATTAGGGTGTGTATGTGTTACTTTGGTTTCCCTACACATGACACCAGAATACACAAGTCGCTGAGTAGTACTGAGATGAAGATGAGATTTTTGGTTTACAGCAACTTTCAGGGTTTTGAAATTTGTATTTGTTCCAGTTTGGACTTTTGAATACATTTTTAATGAAACCTGACTTGTCAAAATGACTCTTTCCTACAGAAGTGTGTGTGTGTGTCCACGTCTCTGCCCATGTCCACCTGATGATTAGAGTGTTGGCATAGAGGATTCCCAGGTTCAGGTCCCTCCTTCCTGACACAGAGTGATCTGGAATAAAAAAAAATCTACTCTAAATCGGGAACGAAAGAGACTTGAACCTGGATTTCCCTCCATCCCATGTCACGGCCCCTAATCACTGAACTATAGAGTGTGAATCTATCACTCTTCTGTATCCTCCCATCTAACAAAAAACCTTTGTTAAAACCTATTAGTCTCCATGAAACTTGATTTAGCTGAAAATGTTCTGACCAGTTCTAGGGCCGAATGCCTCCTGCAAGATAATATGAATACCTGCAACCCCAACAGATGTCAGTGGAATTTGAAAAAGCTCAACATTGTACATATCCAAATTAGCTCCTGGGGCTTTCTGGTTAAAGACTATCCTGGGTACCCAATCAAGCACAAAGTAATCTCCCTCGACTCCTTTTATGGTAGTCAGACTTCTATAGACTTTGGTGAGTTTGGCTAAATCCTATCCAGGTCTTTGAAAATTCAAGGATTATGTTTGATTCTCCCCTTTACTTTTCAAAATTCCATTCTTGAATGATTCCAACTGAAGTAGCAAAATACTCCCTTTTTATTTCAGCTTGGGCAGAAATTGCTTTTTCTGCAGACACTACAATGAAATTTTTTGAACTCAAAGCTACACTGTGTAAAAACTGAGCAGAAGCCACACTCCTGTCTCCTTGGAACCATGTGAAGGAAATCAGTAGTCAGCAGAGCCAAATGCAGCTTTTATCCACAAGGCAAACATTTAGCTCTTTCATCCATTTCCTTCTATCTGCCTCTCCCTGTCTCTACAACTCAGCTCAGCCTTGCATCTGATGAGAGGGCACTGGTGTCATGACAGAGAATGTGAGCTAATGAAAGTGTAAAGCTTTGGTTCAGCAGAGTAGAAAATTCCCATCTAGTGAGCACAAACTGCAATCTGATATGATTGAGTTTTTAGCAGACATCACTATTATGTGTTTAAAGGTTCAGGATTGTTAAATTTGTCTATAACCCTCTAAAAGGTAGGCATTTGAAATTTTGTCAACATTTTTTTTTGGCTTGAATGAAAGTGTTTACTGTAGCTTATGAATTATTAACACAATTGCATGTCTATCGACAGATTTCTGTTACAACACTGACCCATTAATTATGTTATAAAATGGATTTTAATTAGGGAAGGAGGCATCTCTAAATGGTCAGAGGTTCACTTTTAGGAAGCCAGTTTAGTAAGAACTGGTTTAGATAATATAGGAGATGAGTCAAATTAAAGAGAGGCCCAAAATGGAACAAACTTATCCAGTCCCTCTACCCTGGCTGCTCCCGGTCTGAACACAGTGGAAGTTCAAGTCCAGATCTGAACTTTGTGGCTAAGGCTCATCTCTGTAACAGGCCCAGTCTGGAACATAATATTGAAACACATTCTCAGACTTCAGTTTCTGATTCCATTTCAGTCTCCCTGTACTGGTCCATTTTATATCCAAATCTTCAGCTCAACCTGAATCAAATGGAATATTTTTGACTGCAAAAAGTTTGGTCATATATTTATTTTTTGCCTCTGAACTACCTGATTTGGGGAGGGCCAGAAGAAAAGTGTTGAAATATTCCAAGCGTGAAAGGTATTTCTTTCTTAGCTGGAACCCAGAATAACTTACAATCTCTTGAGACAAACTTATTTTGTAACATTTCCAGACAAGCTTGGACATTTTGAGACCTTTTGAGGCTCACCCCGCAGAGATCACCACCTTATCTAATCTTCTATCTTGCATTTGTATTTGGTGGGTAATTCAGTATCTCATCTAAAGCAGAGATCTTCTTTAAATGTCAGGAAAGAGAGAAAGGCCTGACTCACTACTGCGTTACTCCAGTTTTACACCAGTAAATTGACACTGATTTCTGTGGAGTTACACCAGGATAAAACTACAATGATGAAGTGGCGTATCAGGCCCTGCATTCAAATCCCCCCACCACCCTATACTGACAATGCTGGGGAAAAAAGTGTAACATGGTAAAGTTAAGATAAAGGCATTTTAACAGTTCTCATGAATTAATTTAGTTTAATTGTATTTGTTTTTATTTATTTATGGATACTAAAGTGTTTTAATGGGTTGAATTTTCTGTAGGGAAATTTTTATCACAATATGTGCCATTTAGATATGTCCAACTATTGCCTTCACCTATAATTTACTGATTATTTGTGGGGAGGGGTTAACGTTTCTGGGAATGGTTTCAAGACTAGAAATGTATAAAACCTCTGAATGAATAGATAAAGGTTAAAAAAAATCACAAGATATTATGATCAGAAATTTAATATTTTTTATAGCACATAAGATACTTTGAGACACATTGCAGACCTCTCAGGTAGGCAGTATATTATGCGCTTGCTAAAATACTGTTTCTCCTTGACTACATCACTACAGTAATATGTACAATTATTTAATTCAGTGTAAACTTTGCTTAGAAACTTAGAAATTTGTAGTGATTAATTTAAAACATTCAATCACAAGTAACTGAAAAATCCCAAGGTGAGTTCAAGCTCTGGGTTGTTGTGCATCATGTGATCCCAGTAACAGTACATGCCATAACACTAATGTCAGCAATGTGGCATCCATTAACATTGATGCAAATATTTTGTGACAGGTGTTAACATGTTTTTTGTTTCTTTTTTGAAATTTGCACAAATGTGGAAAAAATAGATAAATGCTATTTTGTTTATACAACCTTTTGTATTCTCATTCACCACACATAGTGCATTCTCTTGTTTCACAGCTAATGTGAGGTACACAGGGTCACCACTACTTCTCCTGTTCTGAAAGGACTGGTCTACATTTTTAATCTTTTGTTATACTGCTGGTGGATGGTTGACCTATTCCAATTTTACCTTGGATTATAAAATTCCATCTGGGTTTTTTATTGTTCTTGTTTTATTTGGCTAAAAATATCAGGGCAGATAAAGTTCACTTTATGCCCATGGCAGACTAAGCATCCATTTCCTTATCCCCTTAATAATGCCAGCAAGCTTTTGTGGGTGGATCGTCTGGACCCAGACATTATCCACTCACCCACTTTTGATACAGTAGCTGATCTACAAAAAGCTTTAAAAGAATAACAAAAACTGTTGAGAATTGGACTGGCCAGCACATAGCTGAGTTCTGGAGAATTATGGAAGATGTTGTCAGAGCCAAACCACAGAGAGTTTGATCCAAATTTATTGCAGCTTTCCAAAGCAGAGTAAACAAAAAAGTATCTGTGAAGCCCACAACTATAGCATTGTGGGGTGGGTGGGTACCTGGGTTTACAAGCTCCTTGAATGATAGTCACATAGGATAACGTGCTTAAATGCAAACGGATCTGATACAGTGCAGTAAAAGCAGGCTTGTTTTTGAATCACATTGCACAGAAAGTTATATATTGTTGTATTGAACCTAGGTATTGGAGAACAATCTTCACTGTGTATTCTTCTGGCATTCTTTAAACAGGATTATTAGGCTGAATTTTCTTTTAATTGTCATTTAAAAACACTCATATTTATTCTCAGTAGGTTTTTTTTATCCAGACACTAATAGATATTCTGTTAATTTGTTAATGTTTTTTTTTCAGATATGCAGTTCCAGTAGCAAAGCTTCTTCTTTGTACTAAAATCACACTTATGATCAAACCTCCAGTCCTAAATGACTGCCCCCAAAAGCTATTCAAATGCATAGAGTATCAAACTGTTTTAGCTTTATCAGAAGACCACCTTTTAAAACAAATGTTGTTGCTCACATGGGCGTCCCAATGTTATGGGGAAAATACCTCGTTTCTGAAATAAAATAAGCGTGTGTGTGTGTGTTAAAATATTTAATCTTCCTTCCCCACGAAATCCTCACGTTCTTTACTTTCATTACAATGTTTTAAAATTAAAGTCCTGATCCTGCAAACGCTGACTCATGGAGTAATCCTTACTTAAGTTACTTGTTCCACTGATGCCATTAGGAATTACTGCACACTCTTACTCACATTGAGCTGTTCCTTACTCACCACTTAATCTCGCTGACATCACTTGGTTCACTCATGTAAAGAAGAGTTATTTACTTAAGTAAGGATTTGCATAATCTGGCCTTAAAATTTGGGATAAAGTAGGAAGAAGGTTGTGGCACCATAGTACATTGTAAAATCCCTGCCGTACTGTCATAAACTGACAGCCTTTTTTTATGGTATACCCTAGATTGCAGATTACTGACTCATATCAATAAAGTACCTATTACAAGCTGTGGTGTATATTCTCCTCTTGATGTCTGCACATAACTCACTCTATTAATGGCTGCCTTCTATGTGCCTTAAGAGGAAACTACGGCACAGAATGACTGGCAAATGTTATGAACACTTAGATTTTTAAATCCTTTTTTTGATACAACAATTAATTTCATTAGGTTACTGAAAGATTCACTATAAAAATTGTATTTTATAAGCTTAATTAAAAAAATTCTTTACTTGTTAAATTGTAAAATCTGTTCCTGAGATTTGGAAATTCAAGTCATTAGACAGATTTCTGGGAATTTTCTTTTGGAAAAGATCCAAATAAAATCCTCTGACTGAACTTTACTTCTGTCCAGTCTAAATCATTCTTATATAGATGAGTTAGAAATCTCTGATAAAAGGGATGTATACTGGGCAATCTAACAGACCCACAATGCTATAATTTTTGACTTACTATAGATGCACCATAAGTACCACAATATCCTAAAAGTAATATAAAGTACTTAGTGTCGGGACGAGGGATAGTTGAGTGTTAGTAGTATAAATTTTGTAACATTTTAGTTGGGTCTGTGTGTGCCCCACTCAGAGACTGCTAGAGAAAGACTCTGGTTGTAAAGCAGCACCTACTAATTTGGCTTCAACACATTTTCCCTAAAGCAGTCAGCTACAAAGCTCCACAGACAGACACTGTAAGAGAGTTAATTGTGAATTGGCCAGATGTGAAATGTGATACCTAGGATTTACTTCTAGCTGCCTTGAACTGAAAATTTCCCTGCTTTTGAGGAGCATTGAGCACATCAGGTACCCCACAAAGCCACAAGGAAATATTTGTCTTGAATATTTCCATTAGTTGCTTTTAAAAAAGATTTTTAAAAGTATTTTATTTTCCTCTGAAAAATCATAATTCCTTGAAATATTATTTTAGGCATGTTTTCCCCAGGCCCCCATTCAGCAAAATACCTAACAATAGCTTTAAGTTCTCATCTGAATAGGATGGACTTAAGCATGGGCTTAAGTGCTTTGTTGAATTGGAGCCATAACAGAAAGGCCTTTACCGTGGTCTCATTACTCTTCTTATCTGCTGATGAATTTATAATATGGGATCTTTAGCTCTCTACGACCCACAGTAATTGGTAGTAATAAATATGCTACATATTACTATTACTATATACATTCTTCCTAATATTATAGGATGGCTGTGCAGCAACAAAAAGGGCCCAGAAAGCAGCTCCTTCCACCTGTTTGCAGCTAAAATACCCTCTAAATGGAGGTTTTCATCATGAGGTTGCTTTTTTAAATTCTACTCAAAGCTGAAATATTTGAGAGGGGAAGGAGGGTTGGGGTCTCAGTCCAGCTCCCAGTGAACAGGTGTTCACATAGTAACAAAGACTAAGGCCATTGGTGCTGAGTATACTCTTGTTAGTTGCTTGGCAAAGAGGCTGAGAGCTTCCTGGATTTAAAGGCTGACATGGTTGAAGTGTTACACCTCTACTGCTTGTGCTGTACCTTTATTAATGACATCACCACGTGGGCTGCCTATTCCTAAGCACTGATTTAACTTCAAAGTGCAAAGATAATCCACAGTGTGTGTGTTTGTAGCCATACCTAAACTGCACAGTAGCATTTCACATAGGGTGACCAGACAGCAAGTGTGAAAAATCGGGACAGAGTGGGGGGTAATAGGCGCCTATATAAGACAAAGACCCAAATATCGGGACTGGCCCTACAAAAATCAGGACATCTGATCACCCTAATTTTGCACGTTCTTGAGCTGTTTAAAAATATGGTTTATATGACCTGAATATGAAAATTAAGGACAGTTAGAAAGTTTGGAAAGGATTCATCATGGATTTCTGTTATTTTAAAAAAAAAATTTTCCCTGAACCACTCTTTTAAACAAATCAGAAAGGCTGAAAAATACCACCTAAGAAAACTTGGATTGTTTCCTTATGAAAGGCCCACTTCTTCTCCACTGAAATAAATGACAAAATGTCAGTGGGAATAGGATCTAGAATGGAAAAGATTCTGGACTCAATCGTGTCTTTAAGGCATGTTCCCATGTTCTAGGAGGTGTGTGTGACATTTCACTCCATATTCTTTTTGAAAATATGCTTATGATATGAATATGACATAATTCAGACGTACTTTATGCAAGATGGGTCTTATAAGATATAATTGGAAAGGCTATAATTTACTGAATGTGATTATCCATTTTGTATGCCTGTATCATTTTTTGTAACTGAAGTTAGGAATATTGACTATGTATCTGTATTTCAACTATGCTACTTTGGGTGACGTCCACTGCTAACACTTCAGGTACAATAATGCAAAAGCCAATCAGGACTGATGACCTATCAGTGGGGACAATGGACTGTGAAAAGGCTTGGCCTTCCTGTGGATACTCCATACTGCAACTAACTCAGGGATTCTGTGATACTACCGAGTCAGGTGGTCTTGTCACTGATGCTAAACATTACCTGGGACTTCTTGTATCTTTCCACTGGAAGGAAAGGGGGGGGGTCAAGTTTGGGAAACAAAGGCTTCCTGTCTTATGTAAATCCTATTTAAGGGTGGGGAGTAAGGCAGATGGGACTCCTCCTTTCCATGGCCTGTCTGCTCAAGAAGAAAGACTACTAAAGGCACTTGAAGGGAAGGCAAGGGGGGAGTCCAGACTGAGACGGGTGCAGTCTGAAAAGGAATATAGCTGAAACTCTGAACCACAGAAACTTTGCAACCTGCCTAAAATAACATTTAGGATGAGGATTTATATTTTGTAACCTGTTTCTTAAGTGCATTGCACTTAGCCTATGTACTTTGTTTTTATTTGCTCAGTAATCTGCTTTGTTTTGTCTGTTATCTCTTATACTCACTTAAAATTCACCTTTTGTAGTTAATAAACTTATTTCCTTTTTATAATATAGCCTGGTTTGTGTAATTTCTAACTGGCAGTGTGGGGGTGAGGGAAGAGGGACTCGAAGATGTGCATATCTCCCTCCACATTGAGGGAGGGAGTGAATTTCATAAAACCTTTGGGTTTGTACCCCTTTTAAGGCACCAGAGTGTTGGGGGTAAGCCCTAAGGCTGAATCTCTCCAGAGCAGATCTCTGTCTCTCTGTACAGCTGGTTGTGGCCCTGCCTGTGTCCTTGGCTGGAAGAGGCTTGTGAGCCTAACCCAGCAAAGCCAGGTAAAGGGGATCCAGACTAGCAGAATAGACTGATTGAGCAGGGGAGGCTCAGTTAAACCCCAGCACTTCAGGTGACCTCCCAAAGGGCCCAAACCTGTCCAAATGTGAAGTGGCAGCACTCCAGGAATAGCACTGAGAGGCAATACTATCTCAGAAAAGAATAGTGCCTCAGCACACAAAGGAAGTAAGTCTGCTGCTCCACCCCTTTCTGGGGTGCAGCATGTTGTTCCCCACACATGTCCCTATTACTTCAGTCCAGACTCCTCTCTTCCTCAACTTTTAGGAGTGCTATATGCACCCAGTGAAGCAGTCCCTGCTAACCCCTGTGTACATGAATCCTGTGTACATAGGGGAAAGACTCTCATGCAATCTATGTGTATCATGCAAGTGGAGATGAGGGTAGAGTGGACAAGGATCCCTGACCTCCCTTCTCCCAGTGCACACCCATGTAAAGAGCAATGACTATATGTCCCAACATGATTGTGGTCCCTTATCTACGAAAATTTCATACATGCCTTACTGTGTTCTGCCACATCTGTCACACTATGTCAAATTACGCTGTGCATGCCTTATTATAATGCAGGTTGACATGATTCAGCAGGCCACCCTGCACACCTATAAGAACAAACACGTGATTGACACAGATGGTGCATTGTTTATTGCAATGACAATGCTTACAGATAAAAAATTTAAAACTCACTGGAGGGAATAATACCATGTTGCAGCATACAGTAGTCTGAATTGTATCTAATGGCTCCTGGAATGAAAAAAAAATCAGAAAACATGTCTTGTTATTTGAGCTAGCAGACATAAGTGCATTCTATTATGTCTTTTTGCATTAGGAGTCAGCCCTTAAATAAAAGAAAAAACTTTTAAAACACCCTAGAGGGGCTACATAAGCAAGTGTGCTTCACATGCCCTCTGAGCTGTAAGTATTATTACTGTAAAGCTTATTTTATATACAGTAACTCTTGCGCTTTCCCATTCCCTGCAAGTGACACTGCAGTTGAAATGATTTAATACTGGATTATTTGGTTCTGAAGAAAGACAGCATCCTTGTTCCCTAATGATATCATCATTGCCTGCAACAGATTCTTCATGACATGCTAAGCAGCAGAAGTATCTGACACAGCTGTCAGCTGTTGTTTTCCGAGTAGGTAATAATTATGAATTTGTAAGGTACAAAAAGAAACAATAAAAAAGCTGCTAAATTATGGCAAACAAAACCAAACTCTTCTTGTATTATATTAAATTTCAGAGTGGGTCACTGAGCTCTGGAAATAAAATCTAATTATTTTCAGTTGAAAAGTTCTATGTCACTATTATGATATGACCTAGTTCTGAAGTTCTTGAAATTTTTGGTGAGATAATAAAGATTGGCTCTGTTTTGAAATAGGCCCGGGCATCATTTTTAATATACAAAACATGCCACAAAATTATGCACATTTTTTAAATAAATTGAGAGACCATTGTTAGTTGAATTTAAGGAATGTTGGTGTTAGACATCAAGAGCAACCAAGTGGTACAGTTATATAACGTTGAACTGTGTATGCAGCATTACACTCAAATGTAAATTATGTTGCATGCATAACTAAACAAATAATATTTTCCAGGGGCTCAGCTGATTATTATAATGAAGTAAATGTTGCACTCGCCATTAATTTCCTAATCAGTATTTATGGACTTTGTATTTCATTCTTTTTTTAATCTAATGACATTATTCATTTAAGATCTGATCTGGGCATGAATGTTTCCACTGCCCATTAGTTTTATTTAGAAGTGAAGACATGTCATTGTGTGAAAAATGAATGTTATTAAGAGAGTTTATTATTGGGATGCTCCAGATAGACTATAAAATTTATTTATGCATTTATAAAGTTTATTTTCCTGTGTTTTGACAGAGAACTCAAAAGGTCTGTGGTATTTCTGTGCAAAGATAATTTTGACCTGATAAATTTATCAAATTCTCTTGAGACAGCGATTCTCAAGAGCTGAGAAATGGGCATGTAGTGCTGCAATATGTCTCACAAAAGGGGCTGTTTCGGATAACTCAGTAGAGATAGAAGACAACTTAAATGCATACTGAATTAAAAGAATATATAGATAGATATCTTAAACACCAACAATAAAAGTTCTTTTCCTTTATTATTCCAGGAAAACTGTATCAAAAGCTCTGTGGCGAGGAAAAAAAAAGTTTATTGTGATTTTTAAGATGAACTGATTGCTTAAAAAAGTCCACTAATAATTGTTTAAGATCCCAAATTGACACATGGTGCACAAATGAAAGAAAAAAACTCAGTTTGGGATGATTTAGAAGGATTTAGGTAGAGTTGGTGAAATTATAGTTTGTGAATAAATTATCTGATGAATTTCTCCTTTTATTCACTTTGAAAATTATTCCCAAACTCATCCTGATTTCTGTATAAGTATGTGTTACACACACAGTCTGTTTTCTGAGCAAATAAGAATTGGTTGAAAAATTTCATCCAATAGATTACTCAAAAACTGTACTTTGAGCCTCATTATTTGGGATAGATGTCACCTGGATCATGTAGTATTGTTTCTGCTTCCTGAGTGGAAGATGGGAAGTTTATCAACAGGAGAAAACTTCATCTCAAATGATGAGTAGTGCACTTATACAAAAGTTTGTGAAACATTTGGATTCAAACATTTGCACAAATAAACCAGAGATCATCTGGATTAATCAAAAACAACCAATGAGTATGACCTCACAAATACTAGCAAAGCAACTTGCCATGATCATTCATTAAACTATTTGAAAATGTTTTTGTATTATTTAACCATCTCTGGTTTAGAATTAGACGCTGGTTCCAATTTGTCAATTTGTATAGATTTTATCAATGTTAGGCTCCCACCAGCCTCATCTTCAAAGTCATGAGGCCTGATTAGTAACCAAAGCTGAGAGGAAACCTAGAAAGAAGTCAGGGAGAAAATTTGAGGAGAAATTGTGGAAGGGACATTTTAGAGGGACCCTAAGATATAAGGAATGGTAAACATAATTGGAGAGAGTAAAGGAAAAAGGAGCAGGGAAACTGGGTACTTGATGGATAAAAAAGAACACAAAAGATAAGGGACGAAAAGAAAAAGGTGAAGTGACTAGACAATGGAACAGAAGAAAGGAATGAGAGAAAAGTAGGAAATGTATATGTTAATGGGGGAAACATAAAAACAAAACAAAGTAAAGAAAAAGCAGAAGTGTAGCATATAGAGAAGGTGTGTGGCAGCATGGGAAACAGAGGACTAGAAATGGGAAAGTAGAGGTGAGAGAGAAAAAATTGCATAGAAGGAGGCACATGTTGCTAGGTTTAGTAATTATCATCATAGCTTGTCACTTCAAAACAGCATCCAAGACCTGGTATTGTCACTTATTTTGAATAGTTCCTCAGGAGTACAGGACATTGACAGATGGCACTCCATCTGGCAGAGGTCAGATGTTTGCCTAAACTCTCCACATTCACAATTGGGGTCATTCCTCAGCTTCCACTTGGTCAAATTGTCATGAGTTTTTGCCATCCTGGCTCTCCAATGTCCCAAGAAACAGAAGTGGCAGTCCCAAGAGCCACAGGTTGCTTAAAATATCCCAAATTTGTTTTATTTATGACAAAGAAGAGTACAGTACACCAACATTTTTGTTCGAGGTCAGTGCCTGAAGGAAGTTGTTCTAAAGGAATCAGGTTCTCCAAGATCAGTAGTGGAATGTGTCCATTCAGTAGATGTCTTGGATCATGAATCTTTTTACTGAATACATCCCACCTTATTGATGATGTTGCAATCTCCTATCTATAGTGATAATGTGGGAATTGGGTTCAAAGTCCCTGTGATGATACTACAGGACTGTTTGACTTTAGTTTCTATTTTGTGTGCATAGCTTGAGCATAACCATATATAGGGTTCTTCACAATTCTCAGGGCATTTTGGGGTTTGCTCTCTATTTTGTGTTGGCTGGTTTCTGGACTACAAAATTCTTAGAGGTCAAATTCCTTTTCAGCTTCTTGAAGTGGTTTTTGAATGTCAGTGTTATGTCTAATGTGGATATCTCCCCCTCCCAATGTTCATTGTGCTCAAAGATTGGACCATCCCACAATAGTTGGAGTTTTCACTTAGCCTGATGATGTTTGAGGTGGAAGGTTCACACTTATGTCTTATTTTTCCTATTTCTCAAAATTACTGACAATTTCACGGGAAGTGCACAATAGTTCACAAAGCTGCAAGCAGCAGTCAGATCAACAAACAGCTCCTGTAATTTTATAGGTTTTGAAGCCATCATATATATATGATGATATATATATATATATATATATATATATATATATATATATATATATATATATATATATATATATATATATAATTAGATTTAAATTATAAATTATTGGCCACAAGTGAACATCCAGGGCAAAAACCAGCATGATAATCGATCAGCTGCCCTGTCAATATTGGCTCTATTCTACCCATTATCCTCTGCTCATATCACATGTAGGTAGAGAGTAAGGGTATTGGACAGTATCTCTTATCAGTGTTAGCTTTTTATGTGGTTTGATATTGGGGTTTAACTAGTTTTCCTCCCAGATTCATGAGGTGAGCTTCTTTGTTCCTTATAATTCCTGTAATGTTTATCTAATCCCTTTGCTTCTATTCTGTTACATTTCTGTGGAGTTGATCTAAAGAGTATTTGTGGACACTTTATAAAAGGACTATTGGTTTCACTTTCAAAAGTAAAAGTTGAAAAATGGCACACACACAAAATAAAAGCACTTGTAACAGGGTATGCTCCACTCTTGCGACCTAGCACCACAGAAACTGCTCTGACACCAGTGGTTGTTTCCACACTGTGCTATTTACTTATGTTGCCTCCATTAACATCTTTAAAGTCCTGTACAGCAATGGTGTTTACAGTGTCACCTGTCAGCCCTTGCCCTAGGGCCTGAGTGAGGCAAACGTCTCCTTTCTCTGAGATCTGAGACTCTCTCAGGGGTATATAGGCTGGGTGGGCTTTCCCTGACAAATAACATGCCACCCAGAAGGCACACAATCCCTTTTCCCATCTGGCTCCTGTTGCTAGCCTCTCAAAAGTCATTAAAATATGTCAGGGTCATCTGGTGGGCTTATCTTGCAGAGGATAACTACTTGGGTGCTATTCCTCACACTAGGTTACATAGCAGTTGCTGCTGCATCTGTACCTGTTACTTAATAAATTCTTGCAGGCTATTCTGCTGCTCAGCCTTCTGTGCAAGGAGGGACTGCCCTTCCATTTGTTGAGATTGCTGGGACAAGTGCATTGTTTTCTGCATTTCCTTTTGGTATTCTACCAACCAAGCTATAACCTCTTGGGAGATTTAGGTTGGCCATTAGGAAAAATTTCCTAGCTGTCAGGATGGTTAAGCACTGGAATAAATTGTCTAGAAAGGTTGTGGAATCTCCACCATCGGAGATTTTTAAGAGCAAGTTAGAAAAACACCTGTCAGGGATGTTCTAGATAATACTTAGCCCTGCCATGAGTGCGGGGGACTGGACTAGATGACCTCTTGAGATCCATTCCAGTCCTATGATTCTATGATTGTAGAGTCTGCTCCATTGCCTGGATGCTAAATCCTCCCTTGTCCGGTCCTCTTCCACCATGGATGAGGGGAAATCACAATCCGGACAAGCACTTACATGTAACAAGGCAAGCTCTGTCCCAGCCTCTTAGCACCACAGAAACCGCTCCATCTCTACTGGTTGTATAGCCACATCATTTATTTTCATTTCTTTCACCAATATCTTTATGATCCTGTGCGGCAATGGTGTCCACAGTGTCCCCTGTGCTTTCAATACTTTGCTCAGGGGCTGAGAGGAGCAGAGGTTGCCCTTCTGTGAGACTGGACTGAACTAGCCTTGTTCCTCTCTCCTTCACTTCCTACCTCTACCCTTCTTATCAGTCTTGAGTAGATGGGCTAATTGGCTTTTTAAATAACTCACCCAGTTCCCCCACCTGATTGAATAATTAACTTCTATCACTCCAATCAGCATTCTCTGGGAACTAGTTGGTGTCAGATGATCAGAGTATAGGCTCACTTGTTAATTTCCCATTCTCCTTCCCACCACTGTTGAGTCTGCTAGTATTAGACCTTCATTTTCAAAGAGACTAAATAAATAGTGCAATATTGCATTTCAAACATCTACATGTTCTGTACATATGTATATATTTCTCTCTTTTTGTGTCCTTGTTCAGAAAAAGTTGGGCATTGCTGCTATTATGGATCACAGTTGAACAAATGTATATTGTTGTGACAGCTTTTGATTAGAGTTTGACAATGACTGATAGGTGGTGTCTCTTTTCTATAAGATAAATGATGAATTTTAATAAAGAAAGTGACATTATAAAAATTGGGTACTTACATTTTTGAAATGATCTTTCTGTTTAAAATGTTTGGCTATTGTCTGCTGGATTCTAGATCCTAGTGAATAACTTATTTTATATATATATATATACCTGTTACTTAATAAATTCTTGCAGGCTATTCTGCTGCATATATATATATATATATATAGTGTGTGTGTGTGTGTACAAATATATAAAAGAATGTGAAAGTTATATAATTAGGTCCAAAAATATAATGAAAGCAAAACAAAATATCAAAGGAGATTCATGATCATTATTTCATTAGTGGGTAACAATGAAATTACAGGAAGTTAGATCCCCTTGGAAAACTCTTCCCTACTCCTTCCAGGCTAACCAGAGTACAAAGGGAGGTGGAAGCAAGGATTAATTTATCTCCTTGTTCCAGCGCTTCTGCCTCTTGAATCCCCTCAGTCACTCCTTTTCTCCTTTGAGCTGTCTAGAAGAGAAAAAGTGGTGAGCCAGTGGTTCAAAAGATGCTTCTCTCAGTACTGCTGCCATCCCCTCCCTTCCCATGCACATCCCAGCCTATGATATGGCTGGAGGAGGAAGGAGATGGTGGAGAAGGCATTAACCTTAATTCTCCTTTTCAGCAATATTAATATAACTTGGCATCTTTTGTTGCTTGGTTTTGGCTCTACCTATTTGAGATTTTTGGTTCCCTCAGAAACATCATCAGTTGAGTAGTGGGGCTCAAAGTAATTTATTGTCTTGTTTTATTGGGATTATCTTGCCTTTTGGGTTGGGCTGTTAATTTTTTGGTGTGGGGGGTGACGGTGGTTGGGTGGTGGACAAAAGCATTTCCTCTCTGAAATCAATTGTTGCCACTCTTTACTGACCAGTTGCGGACTCTACTTTAAGAGGAAGGTCATTATCGTGGGATAATGAGTGAAGAAATGGCCTTCCGTTTTGGAAAGCTAACTTTTTCTATTCTGTTACTCTTTGGTAAATCATTGATGGGGACCATTACTGGATAACTGTAAATTAATTGGTAAATTTTCTCTACGGGAACCAAAACTTTTGTTTTGAAATCTGTTTAATTGGTTATTCTCTCTTGGGACTCTTTTTTCAAGACTGATTTCCTATGGAGAGAAGGGCATCAAATAAACCTTGGCAACTGAAATCATTGGATCAATATCTAAAACAAGGATTAAGCATGGTATTGGGAAAGCAAGCTCCAGATGTGGATATGTTCGCTGGCCTTTTGGCCGGGGAGTCTCTTAATCTGGAATATGGAGGAATTTCTTTGATTTCATTTATATACAGTATTAAATAGATGAAAAATTCAGTGCTGTAACAGTTATTGAATTGAGGGTTCAGTATGTAGACAGCCAAAAAAAAAAATCTGGAGTTGTTAAAAGTACAGGATTAAATGAAAATTGAATTTAACAATTTGAAATCTTTTTTCCAGTAATTTTAGCTGAAAAAAACATTGCAATTCAATATAAAATAGAAATATTCAAGAACAATTCTTGTGTGGTTAATCTTCAAGTATTCGGTTTAAACCAGGGTTTCGAAGGAAAAAATATGGTTAGTGCCTTACCTGCTTTGTTGGAGGAAATTTTATATGTTAAATTTGAACAGCCTTTCATTAGTGAAAAGGTGTTTAGTGCTCTAATTTCTTGTTTTTCATTTAATAGTAATGGAAGTTCTGAATAAGACATTTGTCAGGCGTTTTAAATAGTTTGTCTCTCTTTGTATTAAAGACCAAAGCTTGATATATACATAAAAGAAAAAAAAGCAATATTTTATTATAAATATCCCTGAATGTGTCTTAATATTGTAAAAAAACTCCTCAACTTGGAGATTTTAATTTTTTATTTTGATTAATTACTTTTAATAAATGCAATGCCCAAGTGAATTTTTTCCCTAGGAAAGTTATAAGCAACACTGGATGGAAACTGGTACGGTAGTTATTTTCTGAGCTGATAGTAGGGGGAAATTGAAATCTAAATACTCTGATTGTGGGGGTTTTGTTTTGTTGTCCTCTCCTAAGAAAATCAAGTTGGTTCTGATGAGGAATTTCAGTTGACAAAAATTTCTTTTTCCTAGGATTTAATTATTTGACATTTACCCCCCTTAAATTGAATAGTCGTTGGCATATAGTTAAGAAGAAATTGTTATCATAGCACATTTTTTAACCAGGTGTTTAGCTCAGATATGTTGTTGTACACTTCCAAAATTATTTGTTTATCTATTACTGGAACAGCAAGTGACAAGCTAATGAAATCATGTATGTATCCTGAGGTTTATTGTAAATTACAGATATAACATTTCTATATGACTGTAAAGTGACAGTTTTAGTTGTTAAAATATCAGTTTTCTTCCTGGATTTTTGCTGTGTGTTTTGCTACATAACCCATGCTGGATATACACTGTGCCTCCATGGCCTGGCTGCCACGCCACCTGAGTCATAATCACGTCTTATCACTTCACTGAAAGTCAGGGCCGCCCGGGGGGGGGGCAAGTGGGCAATTTGCCCCAGGCCCCGGGCTCAGCAGGAGCCCCCAAGAGAACAGGCGAGGCTCCCGCCCCAGCCCAATCCCCCTCCGCCCCTCACCCGGAGCCTCAGCAGATCCAGCAGCGTCCCTGAACAGCAGTGCACTGTGGCTCCGGCCGGCCTCCTGACCTCCCAGCCCCGCCCTCTTACCACATGGCTCTGAGCGGGGCGGAGCTCAGGAGCCCTGCCGGAGCCACGCTGCACCACTGTTCAGGGACACTGCTGGATACGACGCGCTGAGGCTCAAGGTGAGGCGGGTGCCCAAGGGTAAAGGGCCAGGGCCAGGGGAGTTGGCTAAGGGGCAGGAATTCCCGGGGACAGACAGGGGACGGGGAGGGGGCAGAGGTTGGGAGGGCGGTCGGGGACAGGGAATGGGGGAGTTGGATTGTGGGCATTCCGGGGGTTTGTCAGGACTCAGTGCGGGTGTGGATAGGGGTTGGAGCAGTCAGGGGACAGGGAGCAGAGGTGGGGTCCCGGGGTGGTGGTTGAGAGGGTCTTTGGGGGGCAGTGAGGGGGCAAGGAGCAGGATGGGGTGGGAATTCTGAGGGGGGTGGGCAGTTGGGGGGCAGGAAGTAGGGGGGTCAGATAGGGGGCAGGGCCAGGCTGTTTGGGAGGCACAGCCTTCCCTACTCTAAAGCTCATTCAGCAGTTTGAGGCTTGCAGAAGAGCCAAGCTGTTAGCTTTTCCATTAGGGCTACCATCCCTTTCACTTCTCAAATGCCAAATTATAGTCTATATTAATTTCAGTGCCATAGGGAGAGTCATGTCAGGGAAGGGTAGCTTCATTTAAAATTAGCCACTGGGGGAGGGATCACATGAGAAGAGCAATATCCTACACCACCTCCTCCTTCCTGACCCTACCAAGGGAGACTCCCCACCCTGCATTCCCTGAGGCTTCAGAGGGGTTAATTCAGTGGTTCTCAAACTTTTTTGTCCTAGTGACCCCTTTCACACAGCAAACCTCTGATTGCGACCCCCCCCCCCATACATTGAAAACACTTTTTTATATATTTAACACGATTATAAATGCTGGAGGCAAAGCGGGGTTTGAGGTGGAGGCTGACAGCTCGCGACCCCCAGTTAAAACCTTGTGACCCCTTGAGGGGTCCCGACCCCCAGTTTGAGAACCCCTGGGTTAATTTAATTTTAGCACCCTGTGTCCATTCACATGCATGTGCTATTTTGAGCATTTCAGTTTTCACAACATAGGCTCATCCCAGATTCTGGAACAAACTCAAATGCTTAGTTCGTGGAGTATGTACATAAGCTATACTAAAGACAAACCCACAGTAACCGTCTCCAGTTTGAGAGGGACCCCATGGAGCCAGTCTCTAGGAAACAGATAAATGCATGGAGATTAAGTCCATTAATGGCTATTAGCCAGGATGGGTAACGAATGGTGTTCCTAGCCTCTGTTTGTCAGAGGGTGGAGATGGATGTCAGGGGAGAGATCACTTGATCATTACCTGTTAGGTTCACTCCCTCTGGGGCACTTGGCATTGGCCATTGTCAGTAGACAGGATACTGGGCTGGATGGACCTTTGGTTTGACCCAGTGTGGCTGTTCTTATGGTCTGACTTAAATGAACCCAAAGTTATGGAGACAGATATGAGTTAAGGAAGCCAGCAGAGTATCAGAAACCTGGAAAAATCTCTGACTGGATGGGCTCAGGCGCTTGGTCACAAGCTGAGGTGGTTCAAAAGTTTTGGATTTTTTTAAGCAGAATTTTTTAGTGTTTCTTTAAACAATCAAACACAGCAAGCAAATATTTGGCCACATACTTCTGAAACCCCAAACCATATTCAGGTTTTGGCAGACTAATTTCAGCTTTTCAATTAAAAAAAACCACAACAAATTTTGAAGGAAAGCAGACATTGTCTGTGATTTTTTCTGCTTTTTAAAAACCCCTAGTTTTCGATCCAAAAAAAGTTTTGATGGAAAATATTTGTCCAACCCTTTTAATGAGCTTTAATGCCTTTTAGCACTAGCGGATGCTGAGAACCAGCGATACCTTGTAAAGAAGTTTTCTCAAAACTGGGTTTGTGCCGAGATGCGGAAGGTTTATTTTTTCCCAGGGCTGTCCCTGGCAAGGAGCAAGTGGGGCAATTTGCCCAGGCCCTGCAAGGGTCCCCACGAGAATATAGTTTTGCAATTTTTTTTGTGAAGGGGGCCCCCAAAATTGCTTTGCCCCAGGCCCCCTGAATCCTCTGGGCGGCCCTACTGAAAGTTTCAGTTGCTGACAGTTTTGACATTCAATTGCAGCTTGCCAGAACAGTTCCCATGATTCATGCTTCTGACTGACTTTGATTGCTTCTTTCTTTTCTGTATATAGGACACACAGGCTTGGTTCCACAAAGGGACTTAGACATTGCAACACTCAGTGTTGCAGTGCCTAACTTTCAGACACCTAGAAAATTAGAGGAACAACATTGCAAGCCACAAAGACTGAGTTAGGTGCCTAGGCTCCTTGTACAATGAATTGAGAGAGAGAGAGAGAGAGAGAGAGATTGCTCTTTCCTCTACAATGAATGGAGAGAGAGAGACATCCTTAGAATGGGATCCACAAAGACAGCTTGCTGGTCAAATGGGAGTTGATAACAGGAGAAATAAGTTACAAGGCCCACTCCTCTCATGGAGATAGGCACCTTGACAGGACCTCCCTTATAATCTCTTGTCCAATGATGAGAGTACTGATTTAAGTCCCCCTTTCTGCCTGATGAGGAAAAGGAATGTAAGCAGGGATCTACCACCTCTCAGGTGAATGCTCTAATTGTGTGGTGTGGGATGTGGGGCTCTCTCATACTGGCCTATTGAAGTTGTTCCACTTCAGTTAAATAATTGAATAAATCAATATTAATTGGGCCAGAGAGTGAAAAATCACTCTATAGCCCAGTGATTAGAGCACTTATTTGAGGTGGCAGATGCCAGATCCAATTCCTTCTCCCCCTCAAGTGAGGTGTGGAGAGAAGGGGAATTTGAACTGGTAGTCTCCCACATCCATAGAATTTAGGACCCGGAAGGACCACTAGATCATCTAATCTGACCTCCTGTGTATCACAGGCCATCAACAGCAGCCAGCACCAGCAGCACTAAATCCAGCAACCAAAATGAGAACAAAATATTACAGCCCACAGGAGACTAGATTATTATGTGCCATGAGCAGAGACAGGAGGGACTGAGATGCCCAAGTGCTTGAGGCACCCGCAATGTCAGGATAATCCTGGTAAGTGATCCACATCCTAAAGAGAAAGGAGAACTGCCCCCAAGGTGACTGCCATTCTGACCTTGGGCAAATTCCTGCCTGACCCCACATATGGCATTTAGACCCTGATCACATGAGCATGAACTAGCCAGCCAAGCACCCGAGAGAGAGAATGCTTGGTGCCAGCTTAAAGTTTTAGTCTACCCTGCCTAATGTCCTATCTCCAGCTGTGGCCATCTCTGATGTTTCAGAGGAAAATATTTAAAAATATATATATATATACCCGCCCAAAATACATTGGAGGAAAAATTCCCTTCCTGACCCCTGCCAGTGGCTGTCCAAAACCCTGAAGCATGAGTTTAAGAACATAAGACATAAAGCAGAAGTGAGCTCCAAGGATGTTGAGCCCTCCCCTTTCATCACAAGTGACCCTGTCATACAACTGCACTCATAAATTTGTTCACTTCTCTCTTAAAACTAATTATACCCTTTGCTTCCACAACTCCTATTGGGAGGCTGCTGTAGAATGTCAACCCTCTGATAGTTAGAAACCTTCTTCTAATTTCCAGCCTAAATTTGTTCCTGGCCAGTTTATATCAATTTATTCTTGTGTCAACATTGTCCTTTAGCTTAAATAGCAGTTCACCCTCCCTGATATTTACCCTCCTAATGTATTTATAGAGAGCAATCATATCCCCTCTTAGGCTTCTTTTTGCTAGACTAAACAAGCCAAGCTTGTCCTGTCTTCACTCATAAGACAAGCCCTCCATTCCCCTGATCATCTTGGTAGATCCTCTCTGCACCTGTTTCAGTTTGAATTCATCTTTCTTGAACATGAGTGACCAGAATTGTACACAGTATTCCAATTGAGTCATACCAGAGACTTGTACACTGGAATTAATACTTCTCTAGCTCTACTGGAAAGGCCTCACCAAATACATTTTAAGATTGCATTAACGTTTTTCAGATCCACATCACATTGGTGACTCAGAGTCATCCTGTGATCGACCCATCCCCCAAGTCTCTCTCCTCCTCTGTCACTTTCAACTGATAAGCCCCCAGGTTCTGTCAGAAATTATTATTATTAGACCCTCATTGCATGATCTTCCACTTTGTACTATTGAATTTGGTCCCATTTCTGTCACTCCAGTCTTCAAAGTCTTACAGATCTTCCTGTATAATATTCTGGTCATCCTCTGTATTGACAATGACTCCCAACTTTGTGTCATCAACAAACTTCATTAGCACGCTCCTACTTTTTGTGCCAAGGTCATTTATAAAAATATTGAATAAGACTGTTTCCAAGACTGATGCTTAAGGAACATCATTAGTAACCTCCCTCCAGTCTGATAATTCACCTTGCAGCACAGCCCATTGCCTTCTCACCTTTTATCCCACTCCTTATCTACCTTATCTTATCTCCTAATAATTTCCCATGTGGTATTCTGTCAAGTGCTCTGCTGAAGTTCCAGTGTATTAGATGTACTGCACTTCCCTTATCTAAATCTGTTATTTTCTCAAAGAAAGAAATCAGGTTAGTCTGGCATGATCTGCCTTTGATAAAGCCATGTTGCCTTACAGCCCCTTTACTTTGATAAATTTAATTATTCTTTCCATCACAATTTGTTCTAAAGCCTTGCATAATACTGAGGTCAGACTAACAGGTCAGTGTGTGCCTGCTTCGCTTTTTTCCCATTTCTTAAATTAGATATAATGTTAGCTATTCTCCATTCATATGGTACTACCTCTGAATAGATAGATTTATTAAAAATCTTACCAGACTAGCAATCTCATGTACCATTTATTTAAGTATTGCTGGATGGAAATGATCTGATTCCCCTGATTTGAGTGCATTAAGCTCTTTAAATTTTTCTTCCACCTTAGATGTGGTCATTTCCATTTCTTGACACTCATTTCCATCAGTAACGCTGCATTCATGCACATGTTCCATATAATCACCCTTATTGAAAACTGAGGCAAAGTATTCATTTAGCTTTGGGGCCATCCCTAGATTATCTTTAATCTCCTTCCCATCTACAATGCCTAGCGGCTCAGCCTCCTCCTCCTTTATTCTCTTTTTATTAACATAACTAGAAAACCCTATTATTCATTTTAATTTCTTCAGCAAGAACTAATTCAGCATGACTTTTAGCAATTCTCACTTTATCCCTACATTTTCTAATCTCCATGACGTAGTTTTCTTTGGTGAGCCCCCCTTTTCCCATTCCCTATAGGCTCTCTGCTTATTCCTAATAACCACTTTGTGGTGGGCTTGGAGCCTTTCCCTACAAGTTTCTTCCCTGCACAAGGTGTGACCAGGTGTCTGGGATGGACAACACTGAGAATGCCACACTCAGGGCAAAATGCAAGAAATAGGGCAGACAATCCCCAACAAAGATGTACCACATTGGTTAACCAGAACCTCACATAGTCCCCTTTGGCATTCCAACCCTTGGCTCCCATCCAGACAATCAAGTCTAATATAATAATAGGTTACTGAAAACCCAATTCACCATATGTGAAGTTCTTACTAATCTAAAAGGATCAGACACTTACTCCATGTCAATATATAATTCAGATCTCATCAAATTGTCTGTAATTGACCATCTTGATTATCACTACAAAAGTTTTTTTCCTGCTGATAACAGGTCATCTTAATTAATTAGCCTCAGAGCTGGTATGGCATCTTCTCTGTATGTATATATATATATATACTCTCCTTATGTGTTCCATTCTATGTATCTGATGAAGTGGGCTGTAGCCCATGAAAGCTTATGCTCAAATAAATTTGTTAAGTCTCTAAGGTGCCACAAGTACTCCTGTTCTTTTTTCAAATATCACAGTCAGCCAACCTTAGTAAACTAACTAAAGATTCATTTATAATTCTCTAATTTTCTCTTATTAATAGTCAATAGCCTATATACATACAAATGACTGCAAAGTGCTTATATTAGGTCTGTAGCAGCAATGGGCTAGACTGCTGGCTTGCCAAAGGTTCTCTGGTAATTTCCAAATGATTAGAAGGTCCTCAGACCATAGTTCAAGATGCTCCTTTTAATTGTAAATCCACAGTGAAGAGAATGAGAGCAGAAAAGAGGCAAAATGGAAGTGTATTTTGTATTCTTTACCATGTGCATGGAAATTTACTGTCCCAAATAAAGCCCACGGCCCAAGTGCTGGAAAGTTACTGGCCCAAAATGGAGTCCAGGGGCACATGTCATTACATGCTTTGCTGATTCAGGGGCAGCCATTGTCCATATCCTTGCTGAGGCAGCCACAGGAAAGGCTTATTAGCCCATTGTGAGCTGAGTACCCTAACTAGGGGAGGGATAGCTCAGTGGTTTGAGCACTGGCCTACTAAGCCTAGCATTGTGAGTTCAATTTTGAGCTGGCCCCTTAGAGATCTGGGGCAAAATCAATAGTTGGTCTTGCTAGTGAAGGCAGGGGGCTGGACTCAATGACCTTTCAGGGTCCCTTCCAGCTCTGTGAACTAAGTATATTATAATTATCATAACACATGCCTGATATAAATCTACCTAGGGAATGTCACCTTGGAATCACCACATATTTAAGGTCCAACTATATAGCCAATATTCATAACTTCAGATTCAAGGATGATACATGCATATAAACAAGATAATCATACTTAGCAAATCATAACTTTTCCACTGATACCTCATGTAACAAGATTTGTGGAAACTGTAACAGTGATATAAATGGTCACCTTTCTCATTCACAGCATCACAGTAGGGATGCAAATTTAAGTCCTTGAGCTCTTCAGTCCGGCTGACTTTAACTTGCACGTAATTTTCCCAAATCTGCCCTTTTGAAATAAAAAAAACATTGTTGATAACCTGATTTTGATTATCCTTCCATTGCATTTAAACTGAATCAACTCATGACCACTCAACAGAAGTTTATTTCCTATAACCAACTCTTCTCTGATGCCATCACTATTTACTAAAACCAAGTCTAAAATTGCATGACCTCTTGTTGGTTCAGTGACAGTCTGATGAAGAAAACTGTCATCTATCACATCTAGGAATAAGTAGGCCCTACCATTATTAGTTTATTCTTCAGACTATATACAGGAAGTTAGTCTTCTATTATGACACAATTTACAGAAGTATTTCTCTCTCTAATAACTTTAACAAGATCACCATCTGTATCCAACTCTGATTCTCGTGGTCTATGGAAGACCCCAACCACTATTCCAACAGAACCTTTTTAAAAATCCTTCTCCAAAGTGATTTTGACCCAAAGAGATTCAGTTCTGTCCATACTATATCTTGGTATTTCTTTACAGTTTACTGTACAGTGCTTTATTGATATACAGTACTACCCCACCACCTTTACCAGGGGCATACCCTAACCACTGGGCTAAAGAATATGAGATGTCTGCATCTCTCTGGGCTGTGTTGTGGAATTAGCCAGTGTCTAAGCCAGTGGTGGGCAACCTGCAGCCCACAGTCCACACATGGCCTGTCAGGTAATCCACTGGAGGGCCACGAGACAGTTTGTTTACATTTGTATGGCTGCCCGCAACTCCCAGTAACTGCAGTTCACCGTTCCTGGTCAATGGGAGCTTCAGGAAGCAATGTCTAGCACGTCCCTGCGGCCCACTACTTCCCTCAGTTCCCATTGGCTGGGAATGGTGAACTTCAGCCACTGGGAGCTGTGGGGGGCTGTGCATGCTGATAGTCAACATCAGCAAAATGTCTCATGGTCCACAATCAGATTACCCTGGTGGGCCGCATGCTGCCTGCGGGCCACAGGTTGCCAGCCACTGGTTTATAGAATCAGAACCATAGGGTGATAAGGGACCCCAAAGGTCATCTAGTCTAACCCCCTGCCAAGAGGCAGGATTTTTGTGTCTAAACAATCCAAGACAGATGGCTATCCAGCCTCCTTTTGAAAACCTCCAGTGAAGGAGCTTCCATGACTTCCTTAAGCAGCCTGTTCCATTGTCCTACTGTTCCTACAGTTAGGAAGGTTTTTCCTGAGATTTAATCTAAATCTGTTATGCTGTAGTTTGAACCCATTGCCTCTTGTCCTGCCCTCTGTGTCAAGAGAGAACATTTTTTCTCCATCTTCCATATGGCAGCTTTTCAAGTATTTGAAGACTGATATCATATCCCCCTTTAATCTCCTCTTTTCCACATTAACCATACACAGTTCCTTTGGCCTTTGCTCATATGGCTTGCATTCCATCATCTTTGTTACTCTTCTCTGGATCCTTTCCAGATCCACTACATCCTTTTTATACATTGGTGATTGTAGCGAGGCGGTGGGATACCCCACACCCCCGTTGAGGGATGAACCTCCCCTACCACCACCATGAGCGGAGCCACTGGGTCCTGAGCCCGCCCCTCAGAGGTCATGGTGCAGACCCGGAAGTATAAAAGCTCACCGGTAGAGCTCAGTTGGGAGCCAGTCGCTAGAGAGTCCAGACGTCTGTGACAGAGCTCCCTCTGGGGAGACAGCAGAAGGCAGTGCCCGGCCTGATGTTGCACCAGGACAGCCAAGCCTACCTCTCGCTCACTACCCCGGGGAGGACTGGCCGAGCCTACCCCGCTTCAGCTACCCTGAGGAGGAGCCGAGCCTGCCGCTTGCCAGCTACCCCGAGGAGGAGCCGAGCCTGCCATCCGCTACTTACCCAGAGGAACCGATGGTGTTTGAGACCACCAGCGATGCTACGACGACTCAGGTACCCTGCGAGGGGGAGTGCGGAAGTAGCCTGGGGGCAGCCAACCCCAGTCTGGCTGTAGCACTGCCAGAGCTTATGTCAGTGTGTTGCGGCCAGGATCCCCACTGACAGCAGCGAGCTTCTGCCGCTGCTAGGGCCCTGGGCTGGGATGCAGTGGAGTGGGAGGGCCTGTGTCCCCCCTGCCACCCACTCCTTTGGTGGCAGACTCCCCCTTTTCCCTGGACTGGAGAGGCTAGGACCTCCTGCTAACTGACTATTGACTCAGCCTCTGCTGAAAGGCCTGAGTCCCAGACTGTTTTCTTGCTGCCCTGCCCTGACCTAGGGCCTAGGCTTCTAACTAACTACTGACTTAGCCCCTGCCTAATGGCCTGGGTCTCTGACTATTTGCTTGTTGCCTTGCCCTGACCTATGGCCAGGCTTCAGACTACTATTACTGCTCAGCCCTGCTTGAGGACCTGAGCATTCTGACTCAGTGTTTGTTGCCCCACCCTGACCTAGGGCCTGGGCCGACTTCGGACGATTTACTCATCCCCACCCCAAGGTCTGAACCCCCCCAACCGAGTGTGCATTGTTCCCTACGACAGCAGACCCACTGGCCAGCGAACTAGAGCGAGGTGGTGGGATACCCCACAGTCCTGCTGAGGGACGAACGGTGGCCGAGCCGCGCTACAGTGGCCAAAATTGGACACACTACTCTAGCTGACTTGACTTGACTTGCATGCTATGCCTCGGTTAATGCACCCTAAAATTGCACTTGCTTTTTTTGAACAGCATTACGTTGCTGACTGATGTTGAGGATGTGATCCATCAACTCTCAAATCCTTCTCAGCAGCACTGCTGCCAAGCCAATTGTCCCTCATTCTTTGTTTGTGCATTTGGTTTTTCTTCTCTTAAGTGTAGCACCTTACATTTGTCGTTGTTGAATTTCATTTTGTTGTGTATAGCCCAATTTTCCAGTTTATCAAGATTCTTTGAATTTTAGCTCTGTGCTCAAATTATTTGCCAGCCCCCTTGCTTTGTGTCATCTGCAAATTTGATCAGTATGCTCTCTATACCTACATCTGGGTCATTAATAAAGATGTTAAGTAACATTGGACCCAAAACATAACTTTGTGAAACCCCACTTGAGACCTCCTTCCAATCTGAAATCCTTCCATTAATAGTTACTCTTTGTTTACAGTTGTTTAACAAATTATGTATCCACTTTAATGGTAGTTCTGTCTAGCCCACATTTCTCCAGTTTACTTAGCAGAATGTCATGTGAGACTGTGTCAATAATCTTGTAAACTGCAAGTATATTATGGAGGAGGAATAGCTTGGTGGTTTGAGCATTGATCTAATAAACCCAGAATTAAGAGTTCCATCCTTGAGGGAGTGATTTGGGGATTAGTCCTGCTTTGAGCAGGACGTTGGGCTAGATGATCTCCTGAGGTCCCTAATGATCTATGATTCTATGTCCACCATGTTCCTTTTCTCCACCAAACCAGATACCTTGTCAAAGAAGGAAATCAAGATGGATTCTTTCCTTATTTTAAGGAAAGATACAGTCAGCTCAAAAATCACACTTCTTATTTTCATGTTGATCTTTCTGTAGTGCCACTTTGGTTATACAGCCCTGATCATTCAATGGTCTATGTACAGGCACATCCTTGCACTGTCATAGAGCTTATTGCAGGATCAGGGTATTAGAATCACAAGATGGCTGGCTGAGGCTGGAGGTGGGGTTGCCAACTTTTTAATCACACAAAACCAAACACCCCTACCATGCCCCTTATCCAAGCTCCCATCCCCGCTTGCCCCATCCGCCCTCCCTCCCTAACTCTTCCCCAACCTCACTCACTTTCACTGGGCTGGGGCAGGGGGTTAGGGTGCGGAAGGGGGTATGATCTCTGGAATAGGGGTGCAGGCTCTGGGGTGGGGCTGGGGATGAGGTGTTTGGGGTGCAGGAGGGGGCTCCAGGCTGGACTAGGGGATTAGGGTGCGGTGGGGTGAAGGCACTAGCTGGGAGCGAAGCTGGGGATGAGGGGTTTGGAGTGTGAGAGGGGACTCTGGGCGGGGGCAGGAGGTTGGAGTGCAGGGGTGTGTGTGGGGTCCCACCGGTGCTTTCCACAGCACTGAGGAAGTGGTCACCATCTCCCTGCTGCCTCTAGGTGCATGAGCAGCCAGGCAGCTCTACGCGGAGCAAGCTGCCTTTGTAACTGAAGACTCCGCCCCCTGCAGCTCCCATTGGTCACAGTCCCTGGCCAATGGGAGCTGTGTAGCTCGTATTCAGGATGGGGGCAGCGTGCATAGCTTCCCGGTCCCTGGGTGCCTTCCTGAGCCCCATGCTGCTCCACCAGTGGGACTTTTAATGGATTTCAGTTTAAGGGCTCAATTCTGCAAACATGTATGTGAGTATTTTCATGAATAAGAGTAATTCCACTGAATTCTAGAACACAATAAAAACGACAGACAAATGAGAGAAATGAGAATAACAACATGAAAATCAGTACAGTACCTCTTTCCATCTGTTAAGGGATCATGGAGTGCTAGAACTGGAAAAAAAATTACATGCACACCTTTCAAAATGTGTATGTATATAAATATATTTTTATGTTAATATATTATAGATTTATAGATATTAAGCTTAGAAGTTCCCATTATGTTTATCAAGACTGATCTCATGAATAACCCAGGCCAAAAAACCTCATCCAGTAATTTTTGCATCAAGTCCATAACTTCTGTTTGAGCGATAGAGTGTTCTTTAGAAAGAGATCCAGCCCTGATTTAAAGATTTGATGGAGAATTATTCCAAGGTAAATTGTTCTAACAGTTAATTAGCCTCACAGTTAAAAACATGTGTGTTATTTCTAGTTTGAATTTGTCTAGCTTCAGATTCCCACCAATGGATCTCATTAACCATTTTTTTGCTAGATGAAAGAGCTATCAGAAATTTCTTCCCCAAGTAAGTACTCAGAGACTGTGAATAAGTCACCTCTTAATTTTCTCTTTGGGTAAACTAAATAGATTGAGATGTTTGAACCTCTCAATATGTCAGATTTTCAAGATTAAATCCTTTTGGTAGCTCTTTTCTGAAACCTTCCAATTTGTCCATATCTTTTTTGAACTGTGTGTATCAGAACAGGACTAAGTACTCCAGTAATTGTTTCATTAATGCTATATACATTACTCCTACCTGACTTTCCCGTTTACATATCGAAGGATTGCATTTGCCCTTCTGGCTACATCATCATACTATGAACTCATGTTTAATTGGTTATCTATCATTACCCCTAAGTCCATTTCAGGATGCAATCCTTATCTTATGGTTTGAGGGAACAAAGACCATCAGGAGGGCATACAGTGGAGAGGAAGTAAAGTTTGGAAAGCCAAACAATAGAACTGAGTCTTGAGGTTAGTGAGAAGCGGAGATTGCAATGTTAATGGAGTGGTGGTGAGGGAAGAGAGAGAGAGAAACAAACTAATTGAAGCCAATGGCAAAATGTCCATTAACTTCCTTGGGAACAGGATTTCACCCAAAGCATCCTTTTAACATGTTAAAACTAAATAACAACTTGAGTGATAGCTGGTGGGAAATACACTGGGATAGGTGTGAATGTGCTGCTAATGGAATTGCAAAACCTGGCATTTGGTCAAGTATTCAACATGCTCTATTTTAGATCACTTTTTAAAACAAAATGGTATCCGAGGATCAGATAAAACCAGTATTATAAAAACACCCTGCAAATTCAAAGTTGTTAGCATTGCTAATGGACAGGATTTATTAATCTTTCTTAACATGAAATAAAAGGATCAATGTCTGTAAATAATATTAGATTTTTTGGTGAAAACAATGTAGTACTATGTGTCTGACATATTCCCTTTGAAATAAGTTCATACTTCTATATGAATGTCCTTGTTGTCATTCATTATTGATTGTTCCAGCTTAGCATATAAACCATTTCCCTCCCTTACTTTGAGTTCATCAGAGAAAGAGACTTTTTTAAAAAAATATATACTCAATGTAATACACTGCTTCATAAATGGAGATAACACATTAACTATATTGCTATTGTGGCTTTTGAGAAATAACTTTAGAAGAAAGCAAAACAGCCTTTGTTTAGCCTTTGTGGAACTAGGTAATGTTCAACAGAAGAATAACAGAATCTGATCTTATTTGGTAACTGGGGAAATGTACATCCATCTGTCCAAAAGTCAATGAGAATTTTGCCATTGATTTCAGTGGAGACAGGATTTCACACCAGATCCTCATCTTACCCACTAGTGTGTGCAGAACTGATTGGAAATCTTTCACAAAGAGGAATTCTCATATGTCCAATATTTCCTACTTTTAGTCATGTCAGAAATACTGTAAAAATAATCATAGGGTTAATCCTACTCATCTTACTAATCAAAGTATACTTCAGGGGTAGCCAGCCTATGGCACAAGGACCGAAGGCGGCAAGCGAGCTGATTTTCAATGGCACTCACACTGCCCAGGTTCTGGCCACCGGTCCGAGGGGCTCTGCATTTTAATTTAATTTTAAATGAAGCTTCTTAAACATTTGTAAAACCTTATTTACTTTACATACAACAATAGTTAATTATATATTAGACTTATAGAAACAGACCTTCTAAAAACATTAAAATGTATTACTGACATGCGAAACCTTAAATTAGAGTGAATAAATGAAGACTCGGCACACCGCTTCTGAAAGGTTGCCGACCCCTGGATACTTTGTCATGGTCTCCTGGCACTTCCTCTTCCAGTTGCAGGCAGAACTCAGTAGTGCATATAAATAAGTAATAAATATAATAATAACAAGGAGTTAATCAAACTTTTCTGAACAAGAAAAAACATTTTGCTTTGAGATTGGAGAGAAAATTTGTTTGTGTAAGTGAAAGATCTTCCATTGTTTTCCAAAGTGACTCACGCCTAGGAAAAGTGTCATTAGTAAAATGATATGGTTCCACTTTCACTTTGAATACATTCACTTTGAATACATTGAATGAATCATGGAAGTTTATATGCCAGTTGAGAGTGTAATCACCTTTCTCAAAAGGACTTGTCACAGTAGTTGGAGAGAAGAGAACCAAAGGTCTACTCTTTTCTAAGATATACAGGGATTGACATCAAAGTCTTCTATAGACAATGCATATCTCCTTGTAATTTAGTTTAGCCAAGTGTTTGCTCTACACATCTATCCATGGCTATAGGCAAACATTTAACATTTGAAAACAATATCTAAATTTTTATTATGCCTATGCCACTTTTATTTGTAGTATATAATTCCAGAAACACATTAAAATGATACAATGGCTTCATTGTAATAGGTTTTTGAGGACTTGGTGACTGATTTCCAAAGATAGGCATCTGGATTTTAAGACATGAAAAAAGTATGGACCTCATGTTTAGAGCAGTTGCAAGAATTGAAAGTTGGGACTCTGATGTCTAAAGTAAAACAAAAAGCCATCAATCACCAGACATTTTCTTTTTGTAACATATTTCATGTTTGCAGATACAAAGCTGTCTCCCCTCCACCCTGAATTACAATAATTACAGTTAAAAGAGCCCTTCGGTAAGATCCAGCTGATATTTATCAGGAAGATTAGGTAACAAATACAGTATTGTTGAACTGCAAAAAGATATGGGGGCCACAATAAAAACTCTTCAATGATGTGGGTTTTTTTTTCCTTTTTTTCTCTCTTAGTATGGCATTCTAGCTTATTTGGAGCTTTTAGGCTAGCTCAAAATGAAAGACCATTCAATCAAAATAATTGTAATAAATATAACATGTCATCAACAAAGTGAGATCGGAAGATGTAATGTATTCTGTAGTAATTTTATAGTCAGGCTGAAGAGAAAACAGCCACTTGTGAATTGGCATTTTCTGTATAATCATTTCACTGAAGCAGTGACATTGTTCATCGGAGCTTTATGTTGGTCAGGAGCAGACAGAAAGAGCACAGACATGTTCTGAATAAAACTGACATATTCTAGGGAGGTAAATTTGTGTATTCATTGGAAATGACTAAAATAACACAGTTGTTTTAAAAATTTCTACTGAATTGTGCAGTGCACTTTCAAAGTGTCCATTTTCATCTTCATTTTGACCTGTTAACCATTACTGAATGGGATTGGGCAAAGCTACCATGGGGCATGAACAGGTATCTATATCAAGTAAGTTCAAATTACTCTCTGTTTTATTAAACCATTTTCTAGTTCTCCCCAGAGTGATAGCTGCTTTTATACTATGCATTCTTTTAGCCACTTCTCACTTAAAACTTTGCACACTGCAAAGTCTCATCTATTTGTAAACTATTAGGGTGGGAGTACTCATGTTGACAGAGAAGAAGTGTCCATCAGTGTTTTAATCACTAAAACATGCAACCTGATCTGATTGAGGTTAGAAGAAGACATATTGGTTAAAACATCATCACCTGGTCTACACTGGTGCTTCTGTCACAATTGCTGTGGGTGATACAGAGGTAGAAATCTGAGGTCTTGTCTACACTGGCAAGTTTCTGAGCATTAAAGCAGCTTTCTATAGTATAACTCCCGAGGAGTACACACTGCCAAGCCACTTAGTGTGCAGAAACTCCTCAGCTGAAGTGTTGCAAAAAACCCACCTTGACGAGACTTGTAAGACTTAAAGCGCAGAGTCTCCAGCACTGTATTAGCAGAAGGGTCGACGAGGGAGGGGGGAGCCGGTACAAATTACTGGGGCCAGGCAGTCCAGAAGGGGGTCCAGGGCCCTGCTTCCATGGCATTGTAGGCCCTGTTTAGCCTTGCGGGGGGACCCGAAAAATTTTTTTCTCCGGGGCCTGCACCCGCTGTCAGCGGCCTTGATAGTGTAAACCCATTACAATGCAGAAAGCAATCAATTGGCCTCCGGAAGTGTCCCATAATCCCTCAAGTGGCTGCTCTGCTCATTGTTTTGAACTCAGCTACCCTGGAGACATGCGCCCCTCTCCTTTCAAAGCTCTGTTTCTGACAGCCCTTGCGTGCTGTGCTGATCTGTTACAGGACACAAAGCAAACCATTAATGTGGAATGCTTGTGCTGTTGACCTCAGAAGCAGGCCTGTGTGTGCATGTGTGTGTGTGTGAGAGAGAGAGAGAGAGAGAGAGAGAGAGATTGCTGTGCAGAGAGCTGGGGAGGGAAGCGGGGGGTTTCCCCCTCCTCCTGCCTCAGGATTGGTTGCTTCCTGCCGCTGTCTGAACTTACAAGACGGCATGCTGACACACTCTCTGTCCCCTAAAATACGCACTCTCTCCCCCCCATACACACACACACACACACACTCACTCTGTCCCCCCCACTCCACTTCAGTTGAGAAGCAGCTGGCAGTGTAGTAGGATACCCATGAAACAATGGGATTAGGAAACCTCCATCATGTGATGCTGTGCCTTCCCCATGAGATATTGCAAACCCTTTCCAAAGCACCCTCCGGCCAGTTGCACAGTAGAATATTTACCATAATGCACTGCTCTCTTTGTTGTTTTAAGAGCTGCTAATGTGGATGTGCTCCAGCATCACAAGGAGCACAGTGTGGACATGCAACAGCAGTTTAATTCCAGCGCTTTAATAAAAGTGCTATAACTTGTTGCACAGAAACTTGCCAGTGTAGACATATCTTTACTAAAAATGCTAGTATAGCACTAGTCTAATTGTGTGAGAACTAAAATTTAGAGATTCCCAAGAAATGAAATGTCTATAATTTATTAACAAATAGGCAACAATCCGTAACACAGCATGACCAAGAAGGGAGATGCTGTTGCTATAAATCTGAAGGCCTTGTTTGATGAAAACATATTTTTAAAAAGGAGGTGTCAGAAAAATTTGAGTGGTGAAGGGAATATAAATGGTGCATATTGGTTGTGTGTTTTATACAGACAGAGATGTAGCATGTTCATTTTTCTAGCTTGTTTCCTATAGAAGCCATGCTGCTATAATGAAGGGGGTTTCAGAGGGGTATCTGGAGAGGTCAACCCCCTATTGCACTAAGATTCTCTCCATGTTGAATTCCAGGGTTCATAGGGTTGGGAGGCTCTGTCCCCTGCCACTTCTGTGGCACCCAATATCCCTCTAACCTAAGGAAAAAGTTAGAAGGAAACTCCATGAGGTTTCCTCACTAGATTGTATGGACCCTTGTCCCTCTTCTGCCAGTATTCCTGCAGGAAGGCATGATTTTGCCCAAACTTTATGCTTAGAACATTGGATAAATTGTTTTTAAAATAATTTAAAACAATATCTTTATGTTAACATCCAGTAATATTTCCATGAAAGTATAATCCCTCTTGAGTTTGCAAAGCATATCAGATAGGTTCCTTATTAAAATTACCCACTTCATATGGCTTGCTTGCTCCTGTAGTGCGTTTCTATTGGGCAATCTGCACAAAAATCCCTGTGTAAATCAGTCATAAACAGAACTCTAAGCTATCTAATTATGTTAAGATTTATACGCAACTTGTCTTCCATTAACATTACACATTGGACATAAAAAAATCTGTTATGTGGCTTAGCAAACATAATTGGACATTTTAAAATCATAATAATCTGCATTAATCCTTTTAAGCATCATTTGATCAGTCTGAACATTTTAATAGCCAAGGGTTGGTTGGTGTACTGGTGCCGCTGTTTATTGTATAAAACAAGATTTCACTCAACAGTCCTCGGTGCATTTATTGTATTCACCTATTGTCTTTTGTCATATGACAAAATTAAAGCTGCTTGGGGAAGAGATTTTATTTTCTTGTGTTTGTTTGTATGACACCTAGCAGACTATGAGGTCTCTACACAACGTTCTCACTTCAGCTGAATGCAGGGGGCTTTGTCTGGCCAACAGGAAGAAAAGGGTTAGAGATCCTTTCAGGATCCCCAGTGCCCTTGGATTACAAGGTAAGAACAAAAGGGACAATACGCAAGATGAGGCAAGGGGGAGCCAGAAGTGACTGACTGACATGAGGACACCAGTGCACCAGACACACTGCAGAGATGGGGTAGAGTATTGATACTCCACTCCCTCCAGGCAGAACCCTCTTTCACCACAGACCACAAGAGCACTAAGACTTCATGTTATGCATTCATGTTTGATTGAAAACAACAACAAACAAGCCCATAATGTCTCCTTTTTGTTTACTTTAATCAAGTTCATATGGAAAAAATAAAGCATCTGGGACCACATCCCCAGCTGGTGTAAATTAAAATAGTCCCATTGAAGCAAATGGAGCTATGCCCCGAGGATCTGGCCATTGTAGGATTTTGAAATCTTTACAATATTTGTGGTCCTACCTTCCTCTATTAGAATACATATAATTAAGGCATGAGTAATAGTACTCCAGAGAGTAATAAAGTTCTAGAGGTCTTATTCTTTTTATCATTATTGGCATGGAAATTATAAATATTTACAGACAGAAATAAAATAGTTTATGAAACATAAATGATATTAAAGCACACTACTCGGAAAAATATTGTTATTTTAGAACAAATCTGAAAGACGTTTTTATTACATGGCAAGTCCTCTTTCTTTATTGATAAACTGTATATAAAGCTAAAAAAATGTTATAGAATATGTCTTTATGTCTTTGTGTATGTAAAGGATACGTACACAAATATCTGGTGGGGCAAGGAAGAATATTGGCTAAGTTTAGCTGAGGCAGAGATAAAATATTTTTCTTATTGAAAATAAAAATCAGTTGCTCCTGTATGGGTTTAGTTAGTAGACTGAGGCATCTAGCAAAATTTAAGTAGGTAGTTTTTGGGTGCGGATATATTGTAACAAAATATATAAGGACAGGATGGCAGACTGAACAATAATATAGACTACTGATAATTACTAATGTCTCAGTATATGTTGTAGCACAGCAGGGAGATTTATATTTGGATACAGACTCAATACAACATCTATATATCACAGGAAAACAGTCTGGTAAGTAAAAGACAATGTTTTTGGCAATGTTTGGGGTAAGATTCAAAGTTGTTGAAGGAATTAGGCCTCTGTCTGCATCCTATAGATCCTGAAGGTGCCTCAAAATGGCATATATCATTTTTTTTCCTTTCACAAAAAAAAAATACTAAAAAGCGCTCTCACTTGACAATGTTTCTTTTTGGTGTTGAATTGGCAGCAGTTCCTCACTAATTGTGTTTTCTTCCAAGTGTATTTAAAGTCATTCCATTTTTTTATACCCACTGAGAGATTTCTGCTTGAATTTCTGTAACTAAAATGATGTTTCTCTGTAAAATTGGGTTGCTGCCAGTCGCTACCCTGCAGGTTGGAGGCTGCTTGTGCCTGCTGTGCCAGCTCCTGCTGCTCACCCTTGCCAACAGCATGGCTGTCTTTCTCCAGTGCTAGCTTTACTGATCACAGCAGCTTTCCCTGGCCCCCTCCCACTCTTACTATGGGACTCCACTGCTGCCTTTCTGCTTGGTGTTTTTCATCTTTCGGCTAGGTCAGCCCATGTCTGCTTTCCTCGGCTTAGATATTATTCTGATGGAGACCATACTTGTACCTGAGTACATAGGTTTCCCCAGCCTCTCGGGGGCTGCTTTTACTAGCCTCAGGTCTCCTGAGTGCCATTTGCAGCCATCTAGCAAGAGCTGTTATCTGACCAGTCCTCAGCTCTCTCAACTGCTGCTCTCACACACTCTCCCAGTCATCATATTTGTAATCCTCTGGACATTACTTCTGTTTTGGGGAACTCTCCATAAGTGGCGAGTTCCATACCCACATGGTGCTCGGCACCAGCAATATGCAGAGCCTGCGGTCCAGCTTCACCAAAATTTGGGGCTGGGGCGCCCCTCCACGCCTCCCCCAAGTGTCCCGACTTGATGCCCCCGCCCACGCTTGCCTTTCCTGGGCCCAGAGCAGAGCATCTCTGTCTTTGTCTCCATGCTGCTTCCCTGCAGCAGCTGCTGCCGCAGGGTCCTCGTGCCCCCCTATACCACTGCAAGGGCTGACTCTAAGCCTGCCCTTCCACCTCAGACCCTTCCCTTTTCCAGCAGGACCCTCCATCAGCACAGCCCCCCCCTGCCCACAGTCACTACTCCTGCCCCATGCTGGGCAAGGAGACAGCCCCATCCCTCACCCCCAGTGAGGCTACAGTCAGGGGCAACATTAGGGGAGGAGGCGCACACAGCACCACCACCTCTGGCACCCAGCATGGGGGAGGCAAGGGAGATTCCTGGACCTGAAAGGGGCCCTAGGAGCACATGCAGTGACAGTGGTGAGGGTGAGTGTGCTGCTGGGGGGGCGGGAAAGGGGGACTCCTCCCCCAGAGCTTGCTGTTGCCAGCAGGGAAAGGGCTGGGGGGAGTCCTCCTCTCTGGCCCCTGTCCCAAAGCAGCCTGCACCCCAAACTCATCCCCAGCCCTGCCCCACCCCAAAGCCCATACCCTCAGTCAAAGCTTTCACCCACCTCACTCTCAGCCTTCTGCCCAAGTTCTGGGCCCCTCCAACACGCCAAACACCTCATCCCCAGTCCCAGCCAGACCCCTCACCCCCACACTCCTACACTCACCGAGCCCTTCCCACACCCCAAACTCCCCATTACCAGCCCCAGACAAAGCCCTCACTCCTACACCCCTACTCTCGCCCTGAGCCCCTCCCACACTCTAAACCCCTTATCTGCAGCCATACCCCATAGCCCTCACCCCTGCACCCCATCCCTCTGCACCCCTCCCATCTCCAAACTCTCTTCCAGAGCCTGCACCCCAATCCCCTGCCCTAGTCTAGGATCTGCACCGCAGACCTCCTCCCTCACCCAAACTCCCAGAGCTTTGGGCAGGTAGAAGGGGGTGGAGTTTGGGCAGGGGTGGGTTCTAGGCACCACCAAAATTCCTACAAACATGCCACATCTAGACTAGATCTATTAGCTAGGTGATGAGCTGTGTCCATGACTCACCAGTGACAATTTTTGGCTCAATCCTCTCCATCTATATCATCTTAAGGGGGAGTAAAGCTCGCAATAATGGATCAGAAAGCTTATTACAGTTGTAAGCGGGGATATGGTCCCACTATTGTGGGGAACTTTCCTGGCTTCTGCGCTACCCCGGTGAAGTGGGCTAGCGAAAGGATCTGAGTCCTCGCTCCCACTTCCTTTACCCAGAGGCCTCCCTGCCCTTGAGGACTCCCCTTCCACTCTCCTGTCTGGCAGAGTCCTCGTAACCCCAACAAGGCTGGACCCAGGATTCCTGGGGGGCTCAACCCCAACCCTGCTGTGGTCACCCAGGACAGGGGCTAGGGTGTCCCCACTCCGGGGTACTCTCTTTGCACTGCACACCTCCCGGACCCACTGATTACATCATACAATTTAAAGCAAATACAAGTTATTTAATTAACAATTAATTTTAAAAAAAGAATAAGGAAAAATGGAAAAGGTTAAAGGAAAACACATCACCCCGCTCTGTGGCAGGGAACATTACAAACAGTGTCTCTGGACATCAAGGCATTTTGCAGTCTGTTCCTTGTAGGTCCCAGGCCTCCTTCTCTGGCCCTGGCTGTGCTGCAGGGACGCTGCGGGTTGGACGCTTGCTTTGACGGTGGCCACACACTGTCAGACTCTGGGTGGCAGGGATCCTTCTCCCCAGCGTCACCCCCGCTCTGTCAGGGTTATGATCCCTCTCCAAGTCTGGCCTGCAGAGCCTCTTGGCTGAGGTGTCTCCCTGTGCTGGGCCCACTGCCCAGGGTCCCCCTCCCTCTCCCCAGCTGCTCACCGCACCCAGCTCCAGAATGCTCCAGCCCCAGCTCCACACTGCCTCAGCACGGCTGCTGCTGCTGCTCTGCCTTCAGCTCCCTGGGCTGCTTCTCTGGCCTCTCTGGCTCCAGTTGCTACAGCTCTGCTCCCAGGGCAGGTCTGCTCTGCAGGCTGCTTCTGTGACTCTCTCTCAGCTCTCACCTGCTTCCTGGGCTGCTTGTCTTGCCTTTCTGGCTCTGGTTGCTGCAGCTCCCCTCCCAGGGCAGGTCTCTCTCTCTGGGCTGTGCTCTGGCTTTTTGGGCTGCAGCTCTGCTCCCAGCAGCTTAGCTTGGGTCCCTGCTCTCACCTTAGCTTGGCCCCACTCTGTCTGACCCAGGCAATTTCAGCTCACAGGGAGGATGGGACCCACCCTGGCCTTCTGTCTCTTTGATTAGCCTGCCCACCCTGTCAATCAAGCTGATCTGGAGCATTGGCCTCTCACCATTGTCCCTGGGGACTGTCAGTCTCAGGGTCCTGATTTGCCATCGATCCCTCCACTTTTAGTGCTGGGACCTAGCAACCAACCCCCCCCTTCTGAATGTTAGTAAGGGGATAACAGTGCCCTTACACATTGTTCCTGTGTAGTTATAACTGTACTGGATAGTCTTCTTGAATTTATAAGACAATGGGCCGGGCCAGGGCTTCCAGAAATGTAAACTGATGTACTACCATTGAAGTCAGTGAAGCCATTGAAGTATGAGGATCTGAGCCAGTGTTTATTTCTCTCTGTGAGCAACAGAAAAATGAGGCAAATCAAGTGTCTTGGATCTTTAGTATTAGTTTTTACACAGTGAGACACCAAGGAAAAGAGAAAATATGGTTGTTCTGTAGTAAAATGAGAACTGTTTGTCACTGGAGTTTGATATTTGATTTTTTAAAAGTAATTAGTGTTACCCTAATATGATAGGTATACCTAATAAGATCTCAACACTTAAATAGCAACTCTTGTTTATGCTCTTGGCTGTGATGGAAAAAAACAATCAATTCTCAATTTGTGTCTTTGAAACAAAAACTACTGTTACTCAAATTTTGGGAAATACACGTGCAGTGTTGGTGCTCAGAATATTTGAATGGCAAGAAATCAGGGTATCGGCTCCCCTTTCTATACCTCTGGAAATAAACATGCACAACTATGTTTTTAAAATAATTTTTAGTGTCGCTAAAGTAATGGTGACATTTTTATTTTAGTTACTTGGTTCTCCTAGTAGCACTGTTGGAAGTAATGGACAAACAATTTAATTTGAGTTGCAGAAAAGAAAGAATAAAAAAAGATAGTGCTGCGTAATTATCCAAATATAATTAAAGAACACAGTAGAGGCATAGGTTGCAAGTGGCTAATAGTTACATGGTTAAGAGAAAGTAAACACTTCTAACAAGACTTCAAATATTAAGGGATGCATATGAAATTCTTATGCAACAAAAGATAGCAAAAGAATGATTTAATAAAAGGAAACAAATAGCAACATGTAAGTTACTTATTCCATGTTTTATATTAATAAAGACTTTCTATGATGCCACTATCCTGCATTTTACAAACAGTGGGAACAGTGGAGTTTAGCCACTGGGCTGCAATAGTGACCCTGGCAATAATCAGTCAGAAGGACAAAAGGGGATCAACTTTGTTGAATGCTCATTTTTATCTACCTCTCTAAGAACAGCAATCGACACATTGACCAATGGTGGAAAATCCTAAAATCAAACTCAGTGTCTCAAAATCCAGACTTCAGAGCAATACCCTCTACAATATGTGTTTATAAGTACCATCTGCTGAGCTACACTGCCAAAATATGGCCATTCCAAAGCTTCTCATTATTACCTTTTATATCACCTTTGGAGTGTTAAATAAGACCCATGGAAAGGGCATATGTATTGCAAGCCAGTTCCCAACCCACTGTCTATCTACTGTAAATGTCCTACTTTCAAAATATATGAGCTTTCTATCTCAGGTACTTATATGGCCCCCCATTGCCACAGTAGATTACCACATTATCACAACTTGGATTGTATATATCCTCACAAAACCCCTGTCAGATAGGAACATACTGTTTATCCCCATCTTACAGATGGGAAACTGAATCACAGAGAAACCTATGGGACTTGACCAAAGACACCCAGGTGTCTGTGGCAGAGTGGTGAATTCTAACCAAATCTCCCTAGTCCCCAACTAGTACCAGACCACTGGACCATACATCTTCCTTGAGAAAACAGAAAAGATGAGTTATTTTGAGATATCTTACATGTGGAGCATTCTAGCAAACCTTAATTCTTAATGGACTCTCTGTCTCTTTTGTCATTGCTTGTGTTTTCCAGAAGAGAATGACAAGTTTTGCATGTAATATAGAAACAGAAAATGTGACTTTTTCCTACCATTATGAAAAGATTTTTAATATCAAATTATCACTGCTATTTAACAGATTTTAATTGGACACATAAGGCAATTTTCATTGGTGGAAACATAATGCTTAACTAAATCTCATAAAAACAAGTGTGGGGGAGAGTGTATGGAAACACCATTAGAACAACCCTCTCCAATATTTGGAAAATGGTGGCTAATTTACAAAGAGCATTGAAAAGGGATGAACATTTCTATTGGAGCTATATTTCCTGAAATTAGATGTACATTTGTAAATGATTTGCCCAGGTCTACCATTCACATGTAGTAAAATACATTTTAAATTGTGGCCTTTACACAAATTACACTTTGATATTCATATTTGGAATATATTACATCTGATTGTATATTTCACTGAGGCTGGCTGGGTCCCTTATTTCACTAGAGAGAATACAATGTAGTCAACATAAAGTATTCTCTGTTATGTGCTACAGCTGAATGGTCTGTCTCTTTAGTTGGCTTTGACTCATATTGATCCTGTTCTGAAGAAATGGCTTAGAGTAAATCAACAGTGGGGTAGAATCTGACACTCATGTACACTCAACATTTATTATTCTTTTAGATACTGTGCAAGAACTGAGTGTTTGGGTGGAACAAAAGGATTGGTGAGCCTAACGGTCCAAATATTTATATTGTGTGATTGGAGAATTGGAAAACATCCCTCATTGTTGCAGATCAGATTAGTGCCATGACTCTAATATATGAGAAACATGTAGGGTTCTAACAGATACAGTAAATATAGTTTGGTGTGGGTTTTTGAGGATACTGTAAGAACCAGATAATGGGCAAAATATATGTCATTTATTATTAATATACTTACTGCACAAGTTATGCAGGCTGGGTTTTCAAAGGTGCCTAAGGGAGTTATATGGGAGCCAGGGCACATAATTCCCTTACGTTCCTTTGAAAGTCATAATCTCAATCTTTTACTAGGGTGGTTGAGTGTCATGTAAGAACTGAAGAACCTGTAATAAGCATTCATGCAAATTTCTTTTCAATTTTCTAAAATGACATTCAGTTTATAACTAGTTCTGAATTAATATCATCATAGATTTGTTGCTATAATTTCATTTTTGTATACAGCTACACTCTTAATAAATTGGCTGTGAGACATTTTAACCCAAAGAGAAAGAAATAGATGATATCAAGCCAGACTATACATGCCTATCTCAATTTATGAGAGTTTTCATCACTTTCAGAGCCCTTGAGATGGGACTGATTTAATCCTCTAACTAAGGGAATTGGTTATGGCACCTAATGATTCAGGCATATAAAGAATGTTTGTGATGGAAATTATTTAAAATATATGTGGTCACCAATTAGCCTCTTCCTCCATGTGTTGAAGATCTGGGCAAAACCTGTTCTTTAGAATCCTGGAATTCTAGAAACCTCTCGTTGATGTCAGTGAGAGTTTTGCTAGAGCAAAAAATACAGGATTGGGTCTTTTTAATGAAAATGGGATTTTTCTTTATGTCCCACCTCTCAAAATTGCTTTGGAAACGAGAACATGCTCATATGAGTAAAGGCTTGAAAAGAACTGAACCTTGACATCCTTTGTAGTGGTACTTATTCTTATTTATTATTTGTATTATTGTAATGCCCAGAAGTCCCAGTCATGGAGCCTCTTTGTACTAGCTGCTGCACAAACACAGAACAAAATGACAGCCTCTTCTCCAAAGACCTAACAGTCTGAGTACCCACGCAGGCTGGCCATCCTCATTCTTTTGAGATGTATACATCACTAGAGGTGTCTTTTCAGCTACCTGTGTTTTTCTTTTATATAAATCATGTGGCAATGAGAGACTTACTTAAATACTGCATTTGGTGCAAAAGCAAACAACAGATATTGTATTGAGAATCCACATATAATATTCACAAATAATTATACAGTATATATATCAGTGAATAGAAAGAAAAGTTACTGAGTAGCCTGGGTGCATTGTCCAACTTTAATGGTACTTCGAGTACCTAAGGTTAAGTGGGGGGAAAAAAAACCCTGAGTTGCTATTTATAATATTGGAGGTTTGGTCAGCAGAAAAACAAGAAAGCCTTTGAAAAATCACAAATAATACCTATTTCAATGGTGCCATTTATAGCATCTATATGAATCTAAATAAATAAAATTAGTGAGACAATGCTGTAGCTACACTATGGTAATGTATAGTATTTGAGGTTATTATTGCAAACTCTTCTAGTTTGTGTTTAAGCTTATTTTATATGAGACTACTTTGGGAAGCAGTGCTCTTCAGCTGAATATCAAAAGAAACATGAAGATTTAATAAGAACATAAGAATGGCCATAGTGGGCCAGACCAAGGGTCCATCCAGTGCCAGGTGCTCCAGAGGGAGTGAGCACTAGAGGCAATGATCAAGTGATATCTCTCCTGCCATCCATCTCCACCCTCTGACAAATATAGTTTAGGGACACCATTCCTTACCCATTCTGGCTAATAGCCATTAATGGACTTAACCTCCATTAATGTATCTAGTTCTCTTTTAAATCCTATTATAGTCCTAGCCTTCACAGCCTCCTCAGGCAAGGAGTTCCACAGATTGCCTGTTTGCTGTGTGAAGAACTTTCTTTTATTTGTTTTAAACCTGTTGCCCATTAATTTCATTTGGTGGCCCCTAGTTCTTATATTATGGGGACAAGTAAATAACTTCCTCATTCACTTTTTCCACATCACTCATGATTTTATATACCTCTACCATATCCCGCATTAGTCTCTTCTTTTCCAAACTGAAAAGTCTTAGCCTCTTTAATCTCTCCTAATATGGGACACATTCCAAATCCCTAATCATTTTAGTTGCCTTTCTCTGAACCTTTTCTAATGCCAGTATAATGCAGAATGTCAGCTGAGCATTCAGCTCTATAATGGCTTTTAAATTTGTGTGCAAGGCTACATGTTTATCATACTGTTGATAATTTTTTTGCAGATGATAAAGTATCTTTAATGAGTGGATATTAGGTTTAGGTTTTTTTTAAATACATACATATATACACATATATAGTTAAGATAGAGAAAAAGAAACTTGACAGTGGGCAGAAACTCATAGGGATATATCAGACAATCCAATGCACAAAATGTTGATGATGAGTAGTAACATAGGATACAGCCAATTGAGTCAGGAGGACAATAAAGAAATGAAATGATAAAGCAAAGCAGCATGAACAATGACTGTATACATTGTCCAACATCAAACAACTCTTTCATTTTGTAAGCAAGAAAGAGTGTTAGTTTTTGTAACCTTGCTTTAGTTGATGTATGCACTGTTGATGACAGCACTGTTTTCAAGTGCTCCATATATGAGTTAACATTCTTAATTTCTTCAAGAAAAGAATTTGACTTTAGTAGAGCTGTGAATGGGGTAATATGTTACCAGTATGGTTAAGAAAGGAAACAGTATAAGGAACTTTCTCAACAAAATGATTGATATAGATAGATCTGTTTGGAAATAACTGAATAAAGGCCCTCCTAATGTTGATAAAAGTGAATGTATAACGAATAATGAGAAAAATGTTGGGTGGAAGATGAATTGAATGGGTTATTTTATTTCATTACCATCTACCATTGATGAAAAGCTGGAGAGAAGAAGGAAACTGAGCCACCCACCAAAAGGTTAGACATGCCTGCCTTGCAGTTAAGTATGGACCATGAATTAATTGATACCACCTAGAAAACTAAAGTGAACTCTTTTCCCAAGTATGTAAGAGCGTTGACTCCCTTTTATTATTGAACCAGACAACTTATGAATGGCTGTCCAACTGGGAACAAATATGCCATGGGGATGAAAATGTAGGGTTATGAGAGTGGGAGCCACATTGGCCCAGAGGATGTAGCAGCAAGGTCAGCCTTGAGTACCTTCCCCCGCCCCCATCTTTATCCTTCTGGAGTCAGTATTTTAGGCTACAGGCTTGAGAGGGCATAAGAGAACTGAATAGCATGACATTATTTTCAGTATGGTTTTAGAACAGCAAAACTCCAAAGATATTGCTAATGTGGAAATTTCTCTCCCCGCTTATTCAGTTAACTATAAGACTGGAAATGAAATTTGTTCATTGATGTATTTTCAAACAACATTATGTGATGGATAAAAACATCTTCAAGTTATTGTTTATAATATTGTTCTAAACAATCTGAAGTTAAGTTGCTTGTCAATATGACTTTTTTGTTAGGAAATTTTATGCATTTGGTATATTGAATCAATGGGTTCAATTTAAAATTGATCTACAACTTGCAAAATTCAGCATTGGAAAAAGATGGGGTTTGGATGTACATAAGAATATATTGCCACATAGAGTAGATGAATTTTGGCATCATACATCATATTCTGAATGGGTAATGCTGCATTATAATGTAGTTGCTCCCTACTGGTACTTGGTTTATCAATCTTTCTTGAGTCATATTTAGAAATAATGGAAGGGCTTGAACTTTTGGGTGTGCATCACCATAGCTTGCTGGTTTAATTGATGATCTGGATTGATTTTTTTTTTTATTTCAGAGAAAGGTATCCTTTGTAATTGTACTATTAATTCTTCTTTGAGACTACTTCTGGAATTCTGGGACAACCCACAAAGATTTTTTTGGCCTTTATATGGCAGTATTCATAGGATTACTTTGACTAGAGAGAAGATTGTTGTGGGTCTGGTGCTTACAGAAGGTTTTATGTACGCATTGGACAAAGATAGGTTCAAGAGTCAAGGAACTGTTGTAAAGTATGTCAGTCACTAAAAATGAGCTAGTAATATGCAACTATTACCATAATACTAGGTCAAAGTAATAGGTTCCTGGCAGGACTAGAAAGATCTCACATAATCTATAAAATAGGTGTCTAGTTTTGTTTGTTTGAAATGACTTGGATGCAGTGATTTCAAATTTAATTTTTTTTTTTAGCTAAAAACATGAGAGAATTAAAAACGTGTGAGAGGTTGCTAAGCAATCAATAATGTAACAACATTGATTAATGCAGTACAACATTAACACCCCTCTTCATATTCATGCAAAATTAAAAATGGAGAAAATCTTCAATGTGAAAGAAAAGAGAATAATTACAAAGAAAAAATGAAAGTGAAGTATAGTTTATAGAGTAATTCCAGAACTTGGAATCAAGATTTTTTAACCTGTGAATTAGGACAATTTCAGATCTCAATTTCTGTTAAAGTAATACTTGATAATACTCTCTCTTTTTCTTCCTCATCAATCTATGTTGCATTTTCTACCTCCCATCCTAATTATTCTTTCTCCTCTTTCAAGAAGCACCATTGAACTGAATGGGGTTATTCGTTTTTGCATCTCATATCTCAAAGCTAAAGACAGTTTGCAGACAGGGGTATACTTAGTAACTTGCTCTTTTGGTAACATCTTCTTTTAAGGGGAAAAAAAAGTTCTTGTGGTTTGCTGCCCTTGGGGCAAAAAGGAGTTATATCATCTCGTATCTGAAAAAGACCAGGATATAATTTAACATCACATTTTACAGTACAAATAGTACTGCAAAATGAAATCTATGGCACATTAAATCCAACATAATGTAAAAGGGGAACTAAAAGATTTTCCAAAGTGGCAGCAGAACTTCACTTTCAGGAAACAACTTCTAATGTAGATGTAGTTTACACATTTAAGTGAAACAGAATGTCAGTTTCCCTTTCAGAAGTGTAACTCCTAAAATGACCTCTGAAAAAAATCAAATTGTAGATGCATAGTCAATGTCCAAAGTGAAGCAAATAGTGGGCATCGGGCAATAACAGCATAATTACTGATAGCATATGAACTACCTATTTCTGCTTCTTCATAAGTAAAATATGAGAAAGCAGAAGTCTGGTATTTCAGCAAGAAAGTTAGGTCCAGATTCTGCTCCACACCATTGGCCCTGTTGATTTAAATAGGATTCTTAGAGGAGTAAGTTAGTATTCAGTGTAAAGGTGGCAGAATCAGGCCTTGTGAAATGTAGACTCTTTACAGGCCCAGAAATGCACAATTCTTGGTGGATAGTTCTCCTCAAAGTGCTCTGATGTAATAACTAGAATATAGTTATTAATGCAGTCCACTGGAATTTCTAGGGCTAGTGACAATTCAACAGGCCAAATAATAAAAACAAAAACAAACAAACACAAAACAAATAAAGAAAATATTCAGATTTTTTTTTATTGCAAATAAATCATCAAGTTCAGTTTGTTATGATTTGCCATGATCATTATTTGTAGTTTATATAAACAGAACATATGGTAAAACCAAATAGTCCACATGCAAACCACACGCTGAAAGTTAGTTGTCCAAACTACTGAAAGAATACAAATAGCACATACATTCAAAGAAAAGAAGGACTGGTTGGTGAGCAATTCGTGAACCAAAAGAAAGGGGCTAAATTAGTCACAAGTATTCTTTGTAACAAATATTTCGGTAGGAGAGGAAACAACTGAACTAGATTTAAGATGGAGCTTGACAAGTTAATGAATGGGATTAGAGGACAAAGTTCCTGCGGTAGCAGGGAAATGGACTCAATGACCCAGGAAGTCCTTCTAGTCCTATCTCCCTAACCAGCTTTAACGGTCAAGCAGCTGTTCTTTTGGGGCTCAAAACCAGAATGCTAGTGGTCTGGCCAATTGCTCTAACAAATAAATGTTTTGTAGCCAAATAGACATATATACACCTGGATATTTAAAGACCTCAAACTATGACTGCTCCCCTTAGTTGTGATGATGATTTTCAATAGGAATAATGCAAGGTAAGGTATTATTCAGGGTAGGTAAGGCGGGCAGAATTGAGGACCTTTGGTAAGATTTGAAAACCAATGCAGGTCTTCAAGGAGATTGTAGGTAGGGCAGTTCTTAATACCATGCTAGGCTATCCCCTATTGAGTTTGAATGTAAAGAGATCAGGAGCAGTGTGTAAAGAATATACCACTGTCAAGATATGTAGGAAATCCAGAGAAAGACAAAGAGGTCTATGTGTGTATATGTATATAGAAATAATTTTTAAAATGCCCTGCTTGAAGTGCTCTCCTTGGCCACACTATAGCAGACCTTAAGGTGGCCATCCTGCAGCAAAAAAACTTCAGGACCAGACTTCAAAGAGAAACTGCTGAGCTTCAGTTCATCTGCAAATTTGACACCATCAGCTCAGGATTGAACAAAGACTGTGAATGGCTTGCCAATTACAGAACCAGTTTCTCCTCTCTTGGTTTTCACACCTCAACTGCTAGAACAGGGCCTCATCCCCCCTGATTGAACTGACCTCGTTATCTCTAGCTTGCTTGCTAGCACACATATATATACCTGCCCCTGGATATTTCCATTACATGCATCTGAGGAAGTGGGTATTCACCCACGAAAGCTCATGCTCCAAAACGTCTGTTAGTCTATAAGGTGCCACAGGATTCTTTGCTGCTTCAAGGTAGAAGAGGAACTTTGTCACTATATATATATATATATATAAATATATATATATTAGGGCTGTCAATTAATCACAGTTAATTCACACGATTGACTAAAAAAAATCATGATTAAAAAAATTAATTGTGATTAAGTACACTGTTAAACAATGGAATGCCAATTGGAATTTATTAAATATTTTTGATATATTTCTACATTTTCAAATATTTTGATTTCTATTACAATATGGAATACAAAGTGTACAGTGCTCACTTTATATTGTTATTTTTATTACAAATATTTGTGCTGTAAAATGATAAAAGAAATAGTAGTTTTCAATTCACCTCATGCAAGTACTGTGGTGCAATTCCTTTATCATGAAAGTGCAACCTGCAAATATAGATTTTTTTGTTGTTACATTGCTGCTCTCAAAAACAAAACAATGTAAAACTTTAGAGCCTACCAGTCCACTCAGTCCTACTTCTTGTTCAGCCAATCGCACAGACAAACAAGTTTGTTTACATTTACAGGAGATGCTGCTGCCTGCTTCTTATTTACAATGTTGCCTGAAAGTGAGAACAGATGTTCGCATGGCACTGTTGTAGCCGGTGTTGCAAAGTATTTATGTGCCAGATGCGCTAAACATTCGTATGCCCCTTCATGTTTTGGCCGCTATTCCAGAGGACATGCTTCCATGCTGATGATGCTCATTAAAAAATTATGTCTTAATTAACTTTGTGACTGACCTCCTTGGGGGAGAACTGTATGTCTTCAGCTCTGTTTTACCCACATTCTGCCATATATTTCATGTTATAGCAGTCTCAGATGATGACCCAGTTAATGTTGGTTTTAAGAATACTTTCACTGCAGATTTGACAAAATGCAAAGAAGATACCAATGTGAGTTTTCTAAAAATAGAACTGGACCCAAGGTTTAAGAATCAGAAGTGCCTTCCAAAATCTGAGAGGGACAAGGTGTGGAGCATGCTTTCAGAAGTCTTAAAAGAGCAATGTTCAGATGCAGAACCTACAGAACCTGAAAAAGAAAATCAACCTTCTGCTGGTGGCATATGAATCTGTTGATGAAAATGAACATATGTCGGTCTGTTCTGCTTTGGATCATTATCAAGCAGAACCCATCATCAGCATGCAAGCATGTGCCCTGGAATGGTGGTTGAAGATGAAGGGACATATGCATCTTTAGCACATCTGGCATGTAAATATCTTGTGATGTGGGCTACAATAGTGCCATGCAAATACCTGTTCTCACTTTCAGGTGACATTGTAAAGAAACGGGCAGCATTATCTTCTGCAAATTGTAAACAAGTTTGTTTGTCTGAGCGATTGGCTGAAGTAGAACTCAGTGGACTTGTAGGCTCTAAAATTTTACATTGTGTTATTTTTCAATGCAGTTAGTTTTTGTACATAAGTCTACATTTTTAAAGTAAACTTTCACAATAAAGAGATTGCAGTACAGTACTTGTATGAGATGAATTGAAAAAGACTACATCTTTTGTTTTTTACAGTGTAAATATTTGTAATAAAAATACATATAAAGTGAGCACTATATACTTTGTATTCTGTATTGCAATTGAAATCAATATATTTGAAAATGTGGAAAACAACCAAAATGTTTAAATAAATGGTGTTCCATTATTGATTAACAATGAGATTAATCGTGATTCATTTTTTGAATTGTGTGATTAATCACAATTAATTTTTTTAATTGCTTGACAGTCCTAATATATATATTAGGCCTTTCATAAAGTGGAAAATGGTTATTAGTTAAGTATAATTTATAATTTATAACATATATATTGTGAGAGGGCAAGGCCAGATGGCTAAGGAAAAGTAGTGGGAAATGGATATATTAGCCTCAGGTTAAACAAATCCCTGGTACCAGGATAAGTAAATGGCAGCGGCTCCAGGTCAATTAAGACACCTGGGGCCAATTAAGATCTTTCCAGAAGGCAGTAGAGATTGCTAGGTTGATTGGGCCACCTGAAGCCAATCAGGTCTGGCTGAAACTAGTTAAAAGCCTCCCAGTTAGTCAGGTGGGTGCACACGCTAGGAGAAGTTGTGCTGTTGGACAGACTAAGCTGTACACACCATATCAGGCACAAGGAAGGAGGCCCTGAGGTAAAGGTGAAGTGGAGCTTGAGGAAGCAGGTGCTGCTGTGGGGAAGTAGCCCAAGGAATTGTACGTGTCCTGTTCCTAAAAGGTCAGCTACAATAGCTGATACTATTAGGGTTCCTGGGCTGGAGTCTGGAGTAGAGGGCAGGCCTGGGCTTCCCCCCTTTCCCCTCCTGATTAATCACTGAGACTGGGAGACAACAGAGACTGTGCAAGGGAGGACAGCTTCTCCTCACCTCTCTCGCTGGCTTATGATGAGAATGGCTCAGTAGACTGTGACCCTTCTTTCTAGAGAATAAGGTTAAGTGGAGGGTCACGATGAGCCTCTGAGACTAGTGAAATCCATCAGGAAACGCAGGACCCATGAAGACCAGGACAGAGCTTATAATATTTATACTTATACTTGTCTCATAACCATTCTCCCCTTTATTAAAGGCCTAATCTAATGGGACTACTTACATGAGTAAATTTACTTGTGCTTAAATCTTTGTGGGATCAGGCACTTAAATATTTGTGCAAAATTATAAGCCCTTGTAAAAGAGAGAATCAATTTCTTCTGCTTGAATGAACAACATTAAAGCTTTTATCACATTTGAACCTAAAGTGTGGCGTTTACATTTCAGCATGAAAGAGAGAGAGTTACAAAGGAAGTAATGACCAAAAAAAATGTGTTGGGATGAACTGTCCTAATTTTCATTTTCTTTTTCTTTTATCTCACCCAAATGTGTACAACAAAAGTTATACAAAGTCTGTTCTAATAAAGACAAAAATCCATAGTTTTAATGATAGAATCTAATGCACTGAACCATATATCAGAGGCATGAATGACATCATCTTTTAGGTTTCTATTTAAAGCTAGAATCTGCACCCCTTATTTATGTTAAAGTAGTATTTATAGTAATCCCATTGTATCAATCGACAGGCTGACTGCTACTCAGCAGAAGCATAAGTAAAGGTTGCAGACTAATAATTGTTTTTTGTCAGAACAAAATTATTAAATATTTTCTGATAGTAAGATCTTGAATATTATTCTCCATAGTTATTCAGATTTAAACTGTATTCTGTTTTACCCCCCCTTTTTATACCTTACTCAATAAATAATGTATAGCAGAATACCACTTAAGCACCACAATAAATGATTGAGAAATAACTAGTTATTTGTTGCACTAAATCTTTTTGTCAAAGACTCAGTTGTTATTTTTAAATTAAAAATAATGTCCTTAGGTTTGGTAGATTTAAAGTTGTGATAACATAATTTGAAGGGTTCTCATCCATTGGTTACTAAATTTCCAATCCTAATTCAAAGACCTGAAGTATTTTAATAACTCTTTCCAAAAGCTAATATGATATGTTCTGATTTAATTTAATTTATGAGGTCTATAAGCTACATATCACTGCAGTTAGGAATTTTAATCAATGTACAATTGATGATTGCATGGGTCACTAGAAGAAATTATATTTACTTAACAGTAGCTGCTCTAACTTTCTAATGTAGTCCCCTTGTCAATTTCACCTGTTATATATGAAATTGGTGAGGAACTGTTTTAGAGAGTTGGCTGTATAATGGAAAAATAAGGAAGGCCATAGTCTGACGTTTTGTGTTTACTATCCACATCTATTGATCCTCCTCAGATCTGAATTGTGACTCAGACACTGTATGGTGCTTTTATGCAGAAATGCATGGGCATGCATCAACATATAGATAGTTTAGCTTTTGCCATCTATTTCATGATCTCCAAGGGAACACAGACAATGTTTCTTTTTTGGTGAAAGTGCTAATCCAAATGCATAATCTACACTGGTTATTCTGTATACATGAGGTAAATGAGATGGAAAAGTGAATGCCTATACATGATGCTAACTCAGAAAGCAAAGGGCCCTGCTAAATTTGTTTCCAAAACTAAAGATGTTGCTGCTGAGAATACTCATTGGAATCCTCTTTCTTAACCCACCATGCTGTATCATTTGATTATGTATTTTGCTTTTAAGAACAAATGTGAGTATACCTACCTTACATGATTATAGAATATTAAAATGTGTATGATTTAGTCTGATTATTCTTATGTATAGCCATTATGCACTTGACTCTTTCCACCATTACATGTGGGTGGAGGGGATCAAATGCAGTTGGAGGCAGGTGGGGACAGTACTTTTCCTATTCTTGGTGGATTGTGAAAGCTCCTTTGTCCTCACTCAGAGCAGACACTGTTCCATTGCCCTGAATTGTGTACCAGTCATGAAAAGGGATGCAAAGCAAAAGAGAAGCCAGTTTTCATGGCACAGTCCCTTCTTGGATAGACAGATACCCTGGGGAATACTGGCCAAGGTTGTTAATGGTCTAATCAGCATTAACTATCAGTCTATGCCTCCATCCTCATCTCAGTATGCCCAGTTAAAGCAACCCATTGCCATATGGTTTCTGAGAAAGTCATGCTGTTAGATGTAAGGGAGTTCAGGTAATACTGTGGGTAGCAGCTTCTCTGCTTAGAGCCAGACTTGCTATAGGGATAGGCTATAGGCCCATGCCTAGGATCCCAGCTCCGAGTCATGATAACACATCAGAATTTCAGATTTTGTTTAAAAAACAGTAAGTTTTTAGCCTTCGTGATTGTGAAAAAAACCTTGAAAATGTATCCTGAATATAACCAGTGCAGTGATGCCTGCCTGTGTCTGCAGAGAGAGAGAGACAGAGACAGTCAATATCTCTGAGAGAGGGAACTGCTCCACGCATCTCACTGGATTAATAAGCCCTAGCCCCACGGCTGGTGGGCCCTGCCCACACTACTCTAGTAGAGGACTTTGTGTGTGGCAGGAGGAAAGAAATGCAAGAGGCACAGCCCACTCACTCAAGCAGATGTCCCCCAGCTTTTGGGGAAAGGTGTCGCCCCCACTGCTGCATCATGGCAGAGGAGCCCCTGCAGTCACTTTGGGGCAGAAGGGAGTCCCATGCTGCTGACATTTCCTCTCTGGGAGGTGAATGGGGATACTGCTACAGCCATTACAAGAGGGGTGGGGTCACAGTAAGGTATGGAGAGAGGTTATGGAGTGGAACCCCAGGCAGCCCCTTGTTGTGCTGTGCCTAGAGACTTGGATTGCTTTAATCCAGCCCTGACTCTGCTGGGTTATTGTTTTGTTTCTCTAGGTCTGTTGGTTCAGTGCCTAAAATGCCTGCATCCTCAGTTAACCCAATCATCCTCCTTTCTGATGGGAGCATCAGGTGGAAACTCAGAATGGCAAAACTTGCAAAAACTCCTGGGTGCTCTGTCCTCCACAACATGTGTTACCATGATTGTTTACAGTGTTCTGGAGTACAGCACTGTTAACTCTGGCTTTATAATTAAGGACTGTATTGTACTCTGGCCTAGGAAAGTCCATGAAGTTCAGCTTGTGGAGTTTCTGAATGATGCTTTCTTCAGGTGGAATTGCAGAGGAAGTGTGGTACATTGTCCTGGTTATTCCCGAGACTTATGAGAAAAAGGAAACATTGCCTCTGCAGGACAGCTGCCTTTTTGTGGTGCTACATAAAACTACCCTTCTACTTCGTAGATTGACAGGGAGCTGTGTTGCTCTGGGGTTTTATTTATTTCTGGGCAATGTATTCCTCTTTGTGGTGCTGCACTGTGGTGGAACAGGAGAAATGTGAACATTATATATCCCCTGCAACATTAATTTTCCTGTGAGATTGCTGGAAATCAAGCTGTGGAGGGCTCTACCTATCCTCCCCTTGTTAGCCCCTAGCACTCCCATTCTTTCCCAGAGCTATGAAGACTGAACTACATGCAGTGGGGACAATCTCCTGAGAAAGAGAGGGGACAGCAGAGGCACCGCTCGGTCACTGCCCTGTTTATAACAGCTGTTTCCCACTCATGTAGGAGGAATGGGGGGAGCATGGAATCTAAATTTTGCAAAGGTTGTGAGATTTATCTTCAGTGGAGAATCCTGTGAACTAACATGTAAAGGGAGAGGAGAGATATTATAAAAGAATTAAGTGGAGAAAACAAATATAAAGCTAGTGTTAAAGCGGAGATACTCCCACTGTGCAGGCAAGTACACTGACAATAACCCACAGATGTACAGCACATGAGTATATAAAGCTGTGACTGTCAGAAGTGTGAATAGAGTCCTTAGTATGTTCACTGCATAGCGAGCATACCCATCAGTTCTACTGAAATAAATATCTACAACTAAAATCCTATACATTTAAGTTAACATTTCTGTAACACAGCAGAGGTAACAAGGTGTGCTCGCTAGGGTTTAAGTGACTAAAGTTTCTAGAGATGTGGAAATAAATCATGGGAGCTTTGAGTGTGTAAGTCATTCTTTTTCATCTTGGGAGCAGATAGAGATGATGGCAGAATGCACAGTTTACACTTCGGTTGTCTACTGTACATTCACTTTCTTAACACAGAAATTGTCTGATCAGATCAGACCAATAGTCCACATCTCTGAGAGTGTTAGCCTGTCTCTGATAGTAATCAAATATATGGCTCTGATTTGTCAGTACCAGATGATTCAAAGGAAGCTGCAAAACACCCTGCAATGGAAATCATGGAATAATATGTCCTTGGAGAAAGCTTCTTCCTAACTCCCATAAGGTTGGCTTATGGCTTGAAGGTGTGACATTTTCAAAAGCACCTAAATGACTTAGGCTCCCAACTTCCTAAGACACTTTGGACAATGGGACTTAGATTCCTAAATCACTCAAGCACTTTCAAAAATTGTACCTTATGTCTCTCACACACTCGTATGCTTAGAACCTAACTATAGGTGTTCTCAGCCATATAAATGGCAGCCATATAAATTGTAGGATTCTTTTCAATTAATTTTCTGTTGCCAATTTATGGAATGGGCATACTGACAACCATCCTCTGTTTGTTGTGTTTGGTTTGGGTTGGTTTTTTTTTGGTGCTGCTGTAATTTGTGTGCCATTATAGACCCTGTAGGTAAACCTGTATCAGCTGCCAATTAATTATTTGACCAATAATTTGTAGGATATTAAGTCATCTTTGATACATATGCCCCAGATTGTGGCAGTGCTCTTTTCTCATATGTCTTTTTTTGTGATAAAATCCAAAAACACAGAATAAAATCAGAGAGGCCAGAGGTCTGGTGACAATTTCAGAAGCCCTGGAAGTGGCTAAATAAGAAGAGTTTATCTATCTTTCCTATCTACTCTAACTGTCTGCTGCCATCACCATAGAGCTGCAGTGCTTTCCACATAAAATCAGTAACAAAAGCCAAATTCCGAGTGAGTTTCATGTAATTTTTGTCATATCTCCATTTTCAGGATGCAAAATCTGTTTGAGATTTGTTTTGGGGTTCTTTTTAGATTATTAGAATCATTTTGTTGTGTGGTTGATTTGTGTTGGGGTATTTATATTGTTCTGACTGGTTGGTTATGGATTTTTTTTTGGTGGGGAAGGGGTATGAGTGGTATGAGTGTCATTCTTATGGTGGAAAATAATGGAGTTGGAGTCATGGGAGTCACACTATTGTGAGGTTGCATAATAATGTGAGTCATGAACACTGTCCACTGGTGATGCTTTTAGGGGCATCCATGGAGCCATCCCCCATTCACTGCTGATGACCAGTCAAATGATTGAAAATGTATGTTTGGATGAAGATAATTCTAATCCCTCCTGCCCCCAGAATCTGCAATCTCTCTCACCAACAGTCCTATTTCTTGTTAAAATTGAATTACAGCTAAAATGAATTTTAAAATGGAAAAAAAATCAATCAGATAAACACTTAAAAATCAAATGCCATCAAAACAGAAATAGATTACTAGTTTGTTTTGGGAAAAATGTGTTAACCTATAAAATCACCAATAGTGCTGTTGGTGTGAGAGCAACAGCAAGGATGCCAGTATTGGAATGATATATAATCTCACTACCCAGTGGCCAGTGTCACAGTGCAATACTTTACAAAATGGAAATACATTTACTGCTGGGAGCTCTGTAGGCTCAATGAGTTCATCCCACACGATGCACTGAAAATCACCCCACTACATGTAACTCTTTCCTAAAGCACAGTCATAAAATGAAGCAACCCAAATCAAAAGGCAATAATTTATTTGCACTTAATGATATTCATATTTCACATAATTTGTTTGATAATCAGGCCATCAACAGAAAACACTGACAAGAGACATTGCTTTCTGAAATATTTCATCATTAAATCATAGTGGGCCCTTACAATCATTGCAACTGTTTTTTTCTTCATTATTCAATAGCACTTTCAATCCCCCTGTGTGTGACTTCCATTATTACAGATCATTTTTCCTTAGGATGTGTGATTTAATTTTAATGCTGGAATCTAAATCAAAATCCTTTCCTACTTAGTGGCTCTCTGGTGTAATAAAAGAGAGTGAGGCTTAGCCCTCTGCTTTTGTGCTCAGGCACATTTTGCCATGTATTTGAAATATGATAAAATCAATAGGAGCATGAGGACAGTGAAAAGTGGGAAGAAAGTTTCCCCATGTGCAGCCAGCAGAATAATTAAAGTTTTCTCCTGCTATGGAACTGTTGGAAGCAAATAACTCATTAATTCAGTTTCTATCATTATTTAGCCCCGTTTGTTCTCTTATTGATATAATTACACCATTAAAAGACTTTTGCTTTGAATTATCTATGTCTAAAGTCAAAATAGTCTAGGTTTTGTATAACCTTTGTTCTTTAGTAATTCCACAAAGATGTCTCTGAATTGTTCTCATTTTGGCTCCCTCCTTACTAGTATCTATGGGATTGCAGCATCAATGAAAGCTTTCCTCTTGCTGGCATATAGCCAAAGCAAGCCATGATCTAATACTGCAAATTATTTTCTCTTTTCCACTGGGGAGCCTGTGTGTTAAAACCAGCTTCCTTGCCTACCTCTAGGAGATCTAGGCACAGACAGATGTAGCCACTTTGATTGCACTGCAGCCAGTCTCTCAAGCCTGCACAGTCAATGCATCAGTATGCAAGTGTGAAAGAGAGTCAGCATAATTCTTTCTCACTCCGTTTTTAAATCAGTGCTTAATCAACCGCTTACCAAAAATGTTTCTACCTGTGCAGAATTTTTATGTTCAAATACAAAGGTGAAGATATGGAAGATTGTGTCCGTACAAGACACATCTATATCTGAGGACTATCTGGAAGTTCTGAAAAGACTGTGTCAGTATTTGACACAGAACAGTCAGCAGACATATGCATTTTAATGCCTGATGAAAATATTAGTGTTTGATCACCCACACCTGTTTCTGACATGCAACAATGTGAATTGATTGGTTCAACGAGACAGATAGATATATGAAAGGAGTATGTTCTGTTCCTTTGAAGACAGTTCAGTAGAAAAATATCACTTCAATAGACACTGAGAACACTGAACTTCTAGAAATGGAAGTGATCCTAAAATGTCTGAAACGGGGACTTTGTGCCCACAAAATTGTTACTCTGACTGTGTTATTCAGTAGGCCAAATAAAGAAAATTTGTTACTATACCTGGCCCGTTAAGAGGACAGAAATAATATGTACTGGAAACACAAGGCTGACTGCAGCGTGGCGAAGGATCATTTGTCTATTTTAATATTTTTACCCAGTGTTTTCACAATTTCTTTCCACCAATTTGAGTGGGTAATTAATGTTGGACTGCTTATGGTCACCCACGTCTAAAAGCAGTCATGTTACTGGTCTTGTTGCTCTTAAATTATGGACAGTATTTTCATGCTGAAGATATTTTTTTACAGGACTTTATATGATACATAATATTTTTGTCTTTAAGTTTAAAGTGAGACTCTGAGGCTGCTACAGCTATGCACTGCTTTGTTCTGTGAATGTCCGCTCACAAAAGATAAGCAGGATTGGCTAGAAGCAGTACATGGATAAACTGGGTCATTCTTTCAGTTCTGCAGAAAGTGAGATTGGTGATATAGTAGTGGAGCTCTTCCCTTTGACTTAGGGTATGTATACACTGTCCAGCGGTTCAAATGATGGGTTATGAATAGCCCGGCACACCGAAGTGCTGCACTGTAACTCCTGTATGCACACTGCAGGTGTGAACTAAAAGATTACTGGGACTACATTAAAGCAACCTTGGAACCTTTTAGTTCATGCCTGAAACATCCATACTGGAGTTACAGTCCAGCACTTTGGGGCTATTCACTGTTCACATCCCTGTAGTCCAAACTCCAGGGCAGTGTAGATAAGCCCTTAGTTTCTGACCTAATGTCCCAGGCTGATGTTAAGGGACACTGTGTTGCTGGAAGTTCTAGGCTTATTGTGTAGTGCAATAAACTACCAAATCAGATTATTAGTATTTTACCCTCACTTATTCATTTACGCCTGTGCTATAAAAGACTTAATGCAGTGGAGAATCATGAGGCTTCAAGCTGAGCTCTTTACCAATTGTAGTAATTTAAGATCTCATAGTACTTTTTCTAGGTGTGTCTATCCCAGATATATTGGTTAAATTCCAATATGGGGAACTGTGTTTTGACCACCTAACATCCCTGTTGAGGATTAGCTTCATATGATACACTTCCCTTCCTGCTTTACCCTGATGTTGCCTGCACTGCTCTGCATTGTTAAACAGCTGCTTCTGTTGTCTTCAGAGGGCTGCTTTAACGGGGTTTGCAGAAGTGATCCCAAAAAGTATTTTATCTGCAGTACTTGGCAAAAGTTTTGTGAGAAGAACCATATGAAAAAAGGTTGGGCGGGAATAGGGGGCAGAAATCATTTCAGGTCAACCCAAAACAATTTTGTTTAAATTTCTCTCAAAAAGTTAAAAATATTTGGTTTAGAATTGAACTAAAAGTTTTGTTTGACCCTAAATAAAATGTTTTGGTTTTTGAGTTCAACTCTTTTAAAAATTAAATTGAAGTAAAATGCAAAACAAGAAATCATTTTCAGCTGGAAAAATCAGAATATTTTTAGAATGTCAAAATAAACCAATTTGATGGATTTTTTTTTTTTTACTGAAAGAATTTGGTGAATTCAGCACAAATTTGCAACCTGTTTTGGTCAGCCTGAATCTGCATTTTAGGTGAAATAAATATAGATGCAGATACCCAGTCTGCACTGCTTCTCCACTCCTCATTCCTGGCTCAGCTCCTAGCAGGCTAGTATTTTGCCCTGTCTGTTTACATGTAAATACTATTTCCCCAAAATATTTCAGATGTAAAATGGAAAGATTTTTAGGACATATCCCCAATAAGTAATTGTGTAATTACTGACAACATGACACAAGCTGTCAAAAAAGACCCAAATATTTTCCCAGAACTTTTCTGCTCTGTTAAGTACATAATCTGCATTTTAAATACTGCCCAGTTGCATATCTACCTGAGAGACAGGAGTTGTTCTGAAGGAGGCTTTCCAGTTACAAAAGTAGAGAGAACACTGAGCTCTGTGTATCTTTCTAGCTCAGGTTTTTTTTTTAAATGCTATCCTTGTACCTCTTAAAATATGTGTGAGAGAGAGACAGAGAACAAGGAAAATAAACATTCTGCATACAAATAATATCACACACATCTACTACCCAGGAGTCTCACCTCACAAGTGTTAACTGATTATGATTTGCAACACCCCAGTGAGGTCGCTATTTTGTAGATGTAGGGGAAACTGAAGCACAAAAGGACTTCCTGAGGTCACAGAGCGGTTAATGTCTGGCTAAGAACTCAGCTTCCCCGACTCCCTGTCCTTCAGTCTAACTACTAGACTATTCTGCCATCCCTGGAATGGATTTAAATTTGACATTGAAATGTTTACTTTATGCTTCAGTCTCAAGATGTTATTTCTTTGATCTTTAATATTATGTAAAGTAAGTTACCAGCAAACGTGGGTCTGAGTGGCAGAATCTGACCTGTGCAACTGAAGTGCTGGCTGTCAGCTATGCTACATTTCCCAGCATCAATTGATGACCAACCTATACATTGTTTAAAAGTAATTTTTATGGCTAACATTTTTAACATGTCAGGGCTGTACCAAAAAAAGGCAACTTTCCTAACTGCAGTGTTGTAGCCACGATGGTCTCCCCCAGGATATTAGAGAGACAAGGTGGGTGAAGTTATAGTCTTTTATTGTACCAACTTCTGTTGGTGAGAGAGACAAGATTTTGAGCGACACAGAATTCTGGTCTGAAGAAGACCTGAAGAAGAGCTCTGTGTAGAACGAAATATGTCCAACGAAATATGTTACATCACCGACCTTGCCTCTCTAGCTTTCTTGATGAAACAATTAAGATTTTTTCAGGAAATGTTCCTGCCTATTTTCCTGTTAGGATCCATCTATTTCCCAGTTTCTCCCCTCTCTGCTTCTTGGCCAAAAATAAAGTGGTCTGGGTCTCACTCCTGGTGTTCTAGAAGGTGGTGGGGGTTGTTTGGAAATACCTTCTCCAAACTGACAAATGTTCGGTCAGTCAGTCATGACTTATTACTCTACTGCACAAGTTACATAGGCTCATTTACGTCTGTGTTAGAAAAGGCATGTGTGTGTGGATATCTTAAAAAAAATCTGATAAAAAATGGGCATTGTTTTCCATGGAAATGTTAAAATAACATTTTCTTTTGAAATTTCCATGGAAAATTTTGATTTTTTTCAATGGAAGTTCGAAAGCTGAAAAATGTTGACCAGACCCCTAAACACTTTCATTGTGGAAAGAATGGTGCTAATTGGAGTTATGGTTCAGGTGCCTCAAACTCCCTTTCTCCTCTATAGGCTGGATTTCATCCCCATTAGGGACCTCAGTCTTTCCTTTTGGAAAGTGGAAGTTCACCATGCGACTCCCTGGCCATAGAGATTCAGGGTAGATGTAGTCTGGCTGGGGGAGCTCATAGAGAAGAACGAGATTATGAGACAATGAAATTATGTCTGCCAAGAAGCACTAAAGCATCGTTTCCAAATGGAAATACATTGGTTTTCAACAAAAAATATTTCAGCTTTTTTTTATGAAAAATTAAAATTTTCTGTGGAAAGGAGACACTTTGCATAAAAAAAATATTGTAAAAAAACCAATTTTCTATCCAGTAATCGTTTTGATGGGAAATTTCAATAAACCATCGTTTGTACCCTTCCTCTCTAATGTGATTTAAGCACATGCTTAAATTTTGTTCCTAATAGGGATGCTTTCCTGAATTAGAGCCTCAGTTTGGAATAACTGCAACCACCATTTTGGAAATTGATCCGCATGGATCAAGTTCAACACTGAAGTGCACAAGCTGATTGAGCCTGGGTTGCCACGCTTTTTCAGAGATAATTCTAAAGTGCTGAGAATGCTGCTTTCAGGGATGGCCATGCAGTTTGGGAAAGGCTAATTTGCTGATGTTGTCATGTCATTTCCTCAAATTACTACTTTTAGGGAATGGAATCACATGATCAGGTGTTTGTGGGCATCGTAAAGGTATCCATGAGTGCAAGAGAGGTCGGGGCACTACAATATCGCTTCCTGCCTAGTTCCGGTGCAGCATAATGCACAGTGCCATGAACTGATACAACACACTGTGACATGTGCAGGGAACAGCCAGAACAATTCTGTTTTACATCCAGTATCTACTAGTTCCAGCAGTGATCGTCTTATCCTGATTTCTGTGAGATACAGTAATTACTATGTTGGGTACCCACTTAGGAAGCTTGTAAGCTTCATAATTCATATGGAGTGCAAAATAAGGGCATTTTACAATCCCGTAAAGATTGCTATTCTATTTGTTTAAATTTAAAAAAAAGGGGGGGAAGGCCTATTTTTTTGTTTTCATTTTCCCAAGCTTTTGTCAGTGTTTTCAGAGTAAATCAGCTCTGTAAGACAACACCCTGTCCTCATTTCTACACATTGTTTGTGTACCAGGCTCAGAACTGCCATTTCATATCACAGTACATTGATTTTTAATGTTCTTCTAATTTAGGCTAAAGATGCAGAAATCTTAGTTCAGTTAGGCTGCATGCTGACCTGCATTTGAACTTCTTCCCAGCTGCTCTTAGGACTCTAACAACAGTCCTATTTTTAAAACACAATTAGAAACAAAATATTCCAAACTGACATTATCGGCTGGTTTTAATTATGCTTTAACATTATTTTTGTGCAGTCAATAACAAATATGTGCTTTGGAGATGGTTGTAAGGGTTATAGGATTTAAACATATGTAATAATCTCACTTACTTCTGTCTCATTCCCTCTTTAGATCTATTGCTGTTATCTGATTTATTTAGACACAGCAGCTGGTGTGTCCTTTTGGGGCTAGCTTTGCAAGATTAAATTCTGCCACCTTGACCTAGCATAAATACTGAGAAACTGCACAGCCCAGGTTCATCATGGGATCTGGTGCATGAAATTAGTGTCGGAAAGTAGGATAATGCAGTGCCAGTGACATGGGCACGTCAATCTGGATAATTCTGGAATTCTGAAAGAGGGGAAAAGTTCAATAAGACTACAGTGCCCTATTTAATAGTGCAACGAAAAAATGAGTTTCTATATAGATGATTCTGCGTGGGAAGGAGGAGCTACGTGTATTTAACATGATTTAGAAGTGACAAGTGTTTTCTGTTGAAATAATAAACATCATCTTGATAAACTTCATACATTCCTCTTTTCAATACCTCATTCCAGCCTTCAGTTAGTTCAATTAGCACTGCTCCCTAATAACTTAGAGCAGTGAAGTTGGGACCTGGTCTTGTAATAGTTTTATAGATACAACCCCTGTGGACTACAATGGAAATTTTTCATGAGTAAGGACTACAGGCTAGAGGCCCCTGTATTTCCAAATGAAAATCTTTGTAATATAAATATGTGTATTTCTTTTTTGTTTGAACTACCCTTTTGTGGCATGGATGTGATGAATAAGTACAAAGGCTGTCTTTTGTTGCCAAAGGCATGATGGCACACCACCTTTGTTATTGCTCTATAAATTAAGTAATGATTTCAGTTATAGGAAACATTCTTCCATTAAAGTACTGAATTTCCTCTTCACATGTATAACCACTGCACAGCATCTCTTTATATTAATGAAAAAAGGCTTTCTTTAATGCCAGCACATTAGAGAATGTAAAATGCAGTGTGAGGGAAAAATTAAAATATGTTCCTTAGAGTATCTACATAAGTGACATTTTAGTTAATCATAACTACTTTGGTAAATATAGCTGTAAATAAAGAGGGGTGATTTTGCATTCTGGTACCATAAATTGGAAGATCCTGATTCTTTACCAAATGGGATTTTTTTTTTCTGTGTGACCAAGCTGCCTACCAGACTTTGGGCAGTGCAGAAGTAATAATAATTATTTGATCTATAGTATCTGGCATTCTAAAGTATTGTTCACTGCATGAAATTCTAAAGGGCAAATTCAACTTAATTTAAAATTAGAAATTCAGAAAAAAGTATTCCTTTAACAGATGCTCTAGCATATGGCTAGGATTTAAGAAAATACATAGTTGAGCATTGAAAATAAATAAGGAGATGACAAGCCCTCCCTCCCTCTTTTGCCCCATAGATACACTAAGCACATGGTCACCAGATGGCGTGTACACAACTTCGAATGTAGTACAATATTTATAGCCACCAATTTGCTGCCTTAGAGTAGAAGGTCATGTATTAAAATATTTTTTCTTATCTTCTCCCAAATGCACTTTCTTCTTCTATTTTTGTTTAAATAGAGAACAAAGGAAAGAATTGTTTTAAAAAATGGAAGTAAGCAATTCAGTATTTAGATTGCCTGGAATGTTCATTAGCCAATGGTGTAAAAGGGTTCCTGCCAAATAGTTTGAGCCTACTCAAAAACAGTTACAAACCGCTGTGACATTTTCTCATTCTGAATATCTCTGTGGTCCAAGCCACAAAATTTGGATCCTAACTTGCCCAAGGCCACTATAAAAACGGGGGCCAGACCCTTCACTCCTGATCCTGCAATAAAATACATGTGGATAGATTTCTACATATATGTGGAGCCCAGTTTGGCAGTGAAGCTGCAAAGGATCTGCCTGCTCAAAGTTTGGGTCATAATACAATACAATACAATACAAACTTTCTAATAGCTCTATGATGAGTGGATATTGTTTTGTTTTAAAAATAATTACATGATCAACAGCAACGCCTTACATAGGAGATTTGTCACAGCCACTAGAGGGAGCACCAGATAATGAACATGCTCTAGGACAGTATTCTCAAAATTGTGCAGCTGTTCCGCTGCCTCTCTCTAGATTAAAATAACTAATTAACAAGATTCCAAAAAGCTGTGTGCATTCCTGCTCATCATCGGCAATAGTGTTTGTGCTCAACAGGGATCTAAATGACATGAATATATGTTGGCTTCCATTCTATTTGAAACAGCTGTGGGCATGGAATTCCTGAGTAGCACTGTGTGGGCTTGTCTTCACTACTGGGGAGATCGATGCAGCAGATGTTGATTTAGCAGCTGTATTGAAGACCCGCAAAATCAACAGCAGAGTGCTCTCTTGTTGAGTCTAGTACTCCAGCTACCCAAGAAGAGTAGGTAAGTCGACTGGAGAGCATCTCCCATCGATGCAGCACAGTGAAGACACCACAGCTGGCCCTCAATGTGAAGGAAATAATGCTTAATGCCAAAAGAAAAAGCATAGACTATGTAGTGAAATAAATATTTTTTTCAAGACATTAACAGAGCATTACAGATAATGAAGGTAATGAATACAATTCACGTGAGTATCTAGACGCCTTTTAGCCCCAAATTGGGTTTATAGGTTAAAGGTTTGTGGAGCACAATTGTGATATGAAAGAATGCACACATAGCTCTTGTCTCTCCTCTTGGCCTTTTCTATAATATAAAGGGAGTTTGTTGAACAAGATTTCACTTTTTTGTGGAAGATTGTCCTTCCAAAGATGATAGAACTGATGTGAAAATTAAAACTCTGCACATTTAAGCAGAACTTAATTTACCATGCAACACAAAAGCTTCCAATGCACCCAAGCTGGAGAGCAATAGCTTAGAAAATCAGTACAAATAGAGGGGAAAAATATAATATTTGTATTAAATATCTAACTGGGTCTTGTGTGGTATCAAAAATGCATCGAAGTTATGAGGATATATTTTCATCTTTGAGGTTTTTTGTATTTTATAAAAACCACTCCAGATTTGTGATTTATGTTGTCACCAGAAACCCTCAGCGAACATACAGTTTTATATCAGTGACAGAGAGTGACCACCAATCAGATTGTGGCACTTCATAATTTGCTATCCTGAAAATAATCATTTTGATTTATTTATAATGCAGATATAGTAGTGGTTATCCGAAGCCATAGGGAATAAGATTACATGAAACACATTAGCAGCCTTCATTTATATAATATGTAATGTAATTGGATCATTCACAGAGACATCATTTAAAACTATACTCATTTATGCGTAATAAGGTGATGTTGAAATTCTCTCCTGATACCAGGAAAGAATATTAGCATTTGCAGGAACATTAAATTAAGAATGTAGACCTACTAATCCACAAACATATGAGTATAAAGGTCAAGGGAGAACTGGCTAGATGAAAATACAGCAGTATTGTTTCCTTTGTGCCACGTTTTTGTGTTTAATTTTTCATTGTAAATTTCATTTTGTTTCAAAATTAGAACTTATTTTGTTCAATTAAATATCCCTCCCAAGTGCATGCTCCTTTTTAATATCTCAGTAATATTATATGATTTAAAGACAGTTAATTTAGAAATAGTGTTAATGTCTGTAGTCTAAGACAGTAGAATGATTTCAAATATTGAGTCTTATAATGTAACAGTGTATGAGTAGTTTTATTGGGTATAAAGTAAAGCACATGCATGAGTGTTTGCAGCATGAGGGTCTAATTAATGGTATTGTTTTGTTAGGCAATGATAAACATACTCTCATATTGGCTTTTTTCCCCTCCCTTCTGGAATATTTGTACAGCAATCCAAGCTTCCCACCTCATCTTTTTAGCTGCATTTAGCTGTCGGAAAGACAAATTATATTGCTTTATGTCCTAAAACTTAGTTTTCCAAGTTTTTCATCTTGTTGACTTCCTGTTTACAGCAGAATGCTATTCTGCATACCTCCTCTTCCCTTACTAATTTCATACTTTTCCAGCAGTGATGGTAGTGCTGGTTACCCAAAAAAGTAATATGGGCAGTTTTAAGAAAGAAAGATGAAAATACAATGGGTACAACAACTTAGTTATAAACCCTGTTTTCCATCTGTGCATTTTTAATATTCTCTCTCTCTAGGTGTAAGAACTATCTTTGCTAGCTGTAACAATGGCTTCTGCAATATTCAGATCCAGAATATTGCCCAAAATTTATGGGAATTTGGATTGGGAGGTTTGGTTCTGGCCCTATAAAATTAGTAACAAAAATTCCCTTATATTCTTCAGCTGTGACTTTGTCTAGTCTCTCTCAGTCACATTGCAGTTTGGTTTTGTCATCCTGTGGTTTTGCTGTTCTTCTCAGTTTGATATTTTTTTTTACTCATTAACACATTTGATCTTAGTGAAATTTGCCTGACAGAGATATGAAGCAGCTGTACAAGAAGGTGATTTTTTTTTTTTGGTTTTACTTTAGCGGATTAGAAAAGCCGTGGGAAGCTTTAAACCAGTCCCACAGTGGGTTACAGTAAGCACTAAGTGTTACTGTTTGCTGAATGACAGCTGCTTCACTGTTGTGACAGAATCAGCTCTGTGGACCTCCTGGAAGTCCATAGTCCACCATTTGCAAACCATTGTCTTAAAATCATCTTTGATTTACTATCTGCGTTGGTGGCATCTCTCAGAAATTAAATCTTTCAATGGAAAGTGGACTGGTGTTATTTGCAGTTTAGTTAGATGTGAAACTTTAATCTCTGAGGAGTGTCACCCAGAAATAAAACACAGCTATTGATACAAAGTTAATCATAACTATATTTATATCTACTATATAAACTTGCAGATAACGGTGCTATTCGTCTGAGTAAAGTTGCGGATGTGTTTGCTTGCCTAGGTTTTATGTTACTATTGTGGATTTGTTTTTTATGGAATTCATTCTGGTTCTCAGTTTATACTGAGCTATTGTATATGTAGGTCAGTATTCTCTTTTTGGAGGATACCTATCAATTTCTTTTGTGGAAAAGATCTGTGGAAATTAAACAGACCTAGAGAGGCTATTGTAGGAATGCATCTGAGGAAGTGGGTATTCACCCACGAAAGCTCATGCTCCAAAACGTCTGTTAGTCTATAAGGTGCCACAGGATTCTTTGCTGCTATTGTAGGAATATAAGCTTCCATTAAGCTACACAGGGTGGCTTAAAAATTCTAAAGAAAGGATATTGTTCTCTGACAAATTATATAGAGTTTAGATTCCATAGAATTTTTATAGACCTGTATTTAATTTCTAAAGAACCCCATTTGTTTCACCTTTGTTAAATACTATAGATTTTTTATTAGAGCACTGTTAATAAGAAATCCTAATGGAGTAGATGTAGGAGACTAGGGGCTCATAAGGATAGGGAGAGAGATCATTGGACAGGACACTAGAGGGGTAGTACAACCTGTATAGGAATAGGTCTTCTGCTCTGTATAGTCCTCTGAGCTGGATTTGTCTGTCACTTTCATAATATCTATAACTACGCTCGAAAGACTAGATTTTTATTGGCAGATGTCAGTAAACATTGGTTTCACTATACACATACAAACCAAAACACAAATATTGTCATTGATCATAATAAAAATTTACAGATAGGCAGAGTAAGAAAAAATGCTGCTTGAGAGCTTAGAATCCCACCTTTAATGTGGATAAAACATGTTGAAATGCTGGCATTAACTGAGCTGGAGCAGGGATGCCATTTAGGTAGCTTTACCTATCATCCTTAAATAACTATTGTCTGACTCCCTTCCCCCATAATGTCCCACAACTGTGAAAATTTAAATCAATAAAACACAAAGAATTGCTTAAACCCCCAAATTTTATGCAGCCATGAAAAATTAAATCAAGGCATATAAAAAAGTTGAAAAATAAACTATCTGTTGGAATTGTATTAGAAACTGCCAAGCCTATCTATCATCTAGCTGCCATTGGGGGATTGTGTATTTGGTATCTGTACATAGCAGTCATGATGTCAGTCGTTTTGCCATCTTTTATAATTATAGCTAGTATGTTTTTTACTGTAAGCCAATAGGCAAATAAAGTGTAATGTTATTTAGCTGAAAAGGTTAGTCCTTTGTTGTTGTTTCTCCTGACAATTAAGCTCTCTGTCGGCGGTGCATGGAGTTTTGCAGTAATGAACTACTGGTGACCACAGAATCAAAAATGTCAAAAATATTTGAGATAAACTGTTCCTGCTTAGATGTATCTGAATTATCAGAAGTTCAGAACACTGGCTAAAGCATCTACCTCTGGAGCTATGCAGCAGACACATGGCCTAATCAAAGATGCACACATGTGAGTTGAAAAGTTCAGGATAGGGCCTTAAGCATTTAATCATTTAAAGGGAAAAAAATCTTACTTCATGTGCATTAAAGTGGTAGTCACTTTAAAAATTGCAAATGCCCAGAGACTGTATAATGGAGAGATACTGGTTCTTTTTTATTTTTGTCTGGTGCTCAGTTGTACACTATAGCTCTGGAAAATTATTCACCTTTAAAAGCCACAGTTGTACTAGGACTATGCAAAACATGAGAAACAGGTTTTGTTTTTGTTTTCTTTTGAAATTATGGCTTAGCTGTGATTTCATAAAACTTCAGAACTGTTAAATGTTCAGAGATGAAATTAGACATTTATTTTCATAACAGTTTGATTTAAAAAAATTCACTCGTGGGGAAAAACTAAGTCAATTTTTGTCCTATTTATTTAAGAGCATATAGCACTTATGCTGCAACTGTGGATCTGACCTTGTGCAGTTAATATGAGTAGGACTGGACTTTCACAGGTATTTTCAAGTGGTAGGGGAAAGGGAAGAATAATTTTGTCTAGTTTTAGGCAGTTATTTCCTCCTACATTTTATTTTAATTTTTAAGAAAATGAATCTTAAAAAGAACTGGTTTATATTGTGACCAGGTCTTATATAAAGAGCAATTCTTTTTTTTCAGATGGAATGACTTGTTCTGCTATGAATAGAAGTTAATTATACAAGGGTAAGTGCTTCAATACTGGCTCCATATTAATTTCTCTTGAAGTAGGTGGGGAGTTTTGTATATGTGAGGGTTGGAGAAATTATCCCCAGGTTGGAACTTGCAAATTCAGTGTTATTTTAAAATAGCAAGCAGGCACTTTGCAAGTGTCATGCAAGTAGAGTACCAACTGGAGTTGCAAAAAAACCAAAATCAAAACCAAACCAAAAATACTCTGTCACCTCCAACAAAAAAGGCAGAATAAAGCACTTTCTTTCATAATTTATCAAGAAAATATGGAACTATTTATATGGAACTATGAATGCTTCCCTAATTTCTCTGAAAATGAAAGGGCTTCTGTAGAGCATGAAACACCTGCCATATTATTTATTTTTAAAAAGCAACAATAAAAAATCATGACAGTTTTCTATGGAAAATGGGAGCAATCTTCACACCGGATCAATATGGGAAGTTTCATGGTTTTGCATCTGATGACATTTCATCCTTTTCAAAAGTTGCTGAGCATCTGCAGTTCCATTTAAATCAATGAGGGCTGTGGGGGCTCAACAACTTTGCAGTTCTGGCTGCATGTTCACAGAAAACATGTGCTTGCTGTTTTGGTTTTTTTTTTGCCATTGATTAAATCTATAAATTCTCATTTGAACTCATATGAATAACCACAAAGAGTGAAATTCAATCACTTACTTATCCCTCCTTGCCACCAGCCTGAAGGCACACACAAAAGTCTCTAAAGAGGGCCACACAGGCGTGAGGCATCCATCACTGCAACCCAAACGGTCTATTCCGGTGTAAAAATTTCCAGATGATATAGTCATACTGGTTATCAACTTGGAAGGAATGAAAAGACTTTTTATGAACATAGGCACAGAAACTGCTGAAGTAGAACTTTGTATCAGTATGCAGAAGGACAAGACCATGGAGAAAGAAGAAAATGCTGTAATACTGGTAGATATGTGAGAAGAGTATGAAAGAGTGAATGACTGTCTATCTTGCAAACACAATATCTGTTAGCGGCCAGCTGACAAAAGAAGTGAACAACTCAGGGTTAAATATTCTCTTCGATCCTCCTGCCAGTCCTCCAGGATCTTGGCAGTTGCCCAGGAAAAGATGGAAAGTGAAAACTTGTTTATATTTTTCTAAGGTAAAGTATGTTTTTTTGGGGGGAAATCTTGGGGGGAAAAATAAAGAAGAAAATACCCTGTAGCTATCTCAACACATCCTGAAAGGCAGTATGGACTACATGTTTGAGCACTGGAGTAGGACTCAAGAATCTTGGGTTCAATTCCTAGCTCTGCTACTGGCTGATCTTAGACAAGTCAGTTCTTCTCCTTGTGCCTCAGTTTCACCATCTTTGATAATGATCTTCTTTGTAAAGCACTTAGTTTTTCTACAGTGCTTTCTCTGAGTAGATCTCAAAGTGTGATTATTATCATCATTTTAAAGGAATCACAGAGGGAAACATAGGTTTTGCAGTTCACCATTAAATATCTAATTAGTAGTTTCACACAGCTCTAAAGGTTTGTCATATTTTGAGTGTCATTATACTTGTCTTGTCAGCCTTTTGACTTTGAGCACCCAACAGCGTGTTTTATAGCTAAAAGATTTTCAAGTACTGTAAATATAATGGGAAGGAGAACTAATGATGTTCTTAGGCACATTGGAGTGTGTGGAAAAGTAACTGTGCCCTGTATAATTCACCATTTGGAAATCTAGAGTATATTAGGGTGTAAATTTGAAAAAATGAAAGACCCTAGATGTAAGTGCCGCTAATAAAAGTTCAGCATTAACCACCTGTGACAATTAAATTGGCCACAGTATTTGTGGTGTTTCTCATTCTAGTGGTAGGAAATACCATTATTTTCAAAAGTGCTCCACAGTACTTTAACTCAGCTCCTACTGAAATCAGTAGTAGATTAACCACTGACTTGTAAGAGTTAGACTAACTCTGAGGTCTTTTGAAAATCTTTTCCTGAGAACAAACTTCTGTTTTTAATGGAACCCATTCTAAAGCACCCATTCTATACCATACTTACATTTAAACAGTTAAAGATATTGGGATTGGTTCTATTGATACATATATGTATATGTCACTATATAGTTTGTAAAAATCACTCATATTCAGCGTATGTAAAATTGTGTACAAATATCTGCCATAACCCAGGCTTCAGAGCATAAGGCAAGACTTTTGCATAGGATTTTACCTGAGTAAAAGTTAGGAGGAGAGTTTCAATGATGGTCCTTTTGAATTGTCCTTGTTTATTGGCTAGTTTTGGAAGCTGTACAATTTTAGGAATTTTTTGTTCATTGTCAAGTGCCAACAATATATTATAAAAAATAGAAATTAACTGAGTGTATAAATTCACTCAGAATCTTTGGTAAAGACATATCATATAATTCAGAATAACTATTATAAGTAAAACAAATACAATGAAGTGCCAAAATGAAAATATTCAACTATGTCCACATTAGGAGGAAACTTGACCCCCCACACATTAAACTTACAGTTATTATTTTTGCACTTTGAAGAAAATTGAAATTTGAAGAAATATAGAAATTTTATAGTCAAAGTTCTAAAATTGAAAATGAGTGATAGCACACTGATATATTTTCTCCGTGTGGTGCATCACTTTGCCTCAGCAAAGCTCTGATTTTCATTCTGCATGGGAAAGGCTCCCACTTTCTGCATGGAGAGTATGTTTACTTATTTTAATAAGGGAGCACTCTAAACTTGTACAAAGGGGTCAGCATTAGCACTTCAATTTCCTCCCAGTACTGAACGTGGGCATTATTAATGCCGATGTCCTGCCATTTCTTCTCAATAGGGAGTACTTCAATATCTCTTCTTCTATGTTAATAACCTTAGGCAACTGTTCACTTCCTGTATATTGTTCAATTCTCAGTAACATTCTTAAGAACAGTTAGAAAAGGATTGAAGGAAAAATACAGAAACTGTGAACCATATAATTCATCTACTGTTTAGTCTGCTATCATCCCATGATGTTGTAATCCTATATAGTAATTATATATAGTTAAAGTTATTTAAAGTCTGTTTGCTAATTCCCAATAGATCATTACTAATAATGTTTTTTTTTATAACACCCCACTCTCTGCCTTGTCAGGAAGCACATATGCATTACCAAAGTAATTTCCTTGGTTTACACCCTCTGACTCAATAGCTTCCTTTTTGTTTTTGTTCTTCATATTTTCCAGGAGTGGCAAAGCATAAAAAATAATTCAGAGTAATCAAAGAAACATAACATGTACCGCTATGGATTAAAAGTATGTTCAAGACTCTCACAGCTTCCATCCTGCACTTACTATGTAAAGCCTCTTGTTTAGTTTGTATATAAAGGCTGGATGATCTTTTATTTCTGAATTAGTTTTAAATCAGGAGCTTTTTTCTTTTTGAAGATAATAGTGAAATCTATCCCTCTATTCTTTCTCTCACAGTTTTTGAAGTATATAGTATAGTTTGTTTTCCAAGGATTGACTTTAGTCTTTCTCTGGTAAATATGGATTTAATTTGACATTCTTGATTGAATTAAAGGGTTTTAAAAGGTTAATTGACTTTTGTAATGCTATTTGTGGAGATACAGAAAAAACGTAATGACAATTTATCTTAACTACATTGAGTGGTACTATAATAGAATTATTTATTAAATCTGCAGAAAATATACATGTAGTGCATGTAATGTGTACGCAAGTCTTTAAAACAGCTATTCAGGTCAAGCTGCAATGCTTACAAGACAGCCTCCCTCCAAATACTGTTCTTCAAAGGAAAACAGAAACCAAAACAAGGATGTCCTGGATTGTTTAACACATACTTCCTCTAGATTCTTAAATTAGATCTTTTATAGGTCTTAATTTATCCTCTTTAGAAATTCATGTGATTTTGGCAAAATAAACTGGTATCATTTTGGAGATTTGTGTGTGTGTAGTTATTTTTCTTTATTTATAAAACTAAAATGGAAATAAGAGGGTGATTATCAACAAGCATGAACTTTCTGTAACACTTGCAAATTCTCTGGAACTGGGGCTTCGTCCAAAACCTATTAAAATTAATGGGAAGATGCCCATTGACTTCAGGTAGCTTTGGATCATGTTACAAAGGAGCACATAGATTTGGTGGAGTTTGGAAAGCCTTTAGACTCTCTGTCAGAAGCATGTCTGAGCATGAATACCACTGGAGTTAGTGGCAGCAGAGGACTTAAGGAAAGACAAAGTTATCCAAGTGCAGGCAGTGTCTAAATTGAATTGGCCTGGGCAGGGGTGGTATATAACATAAAGACGCACATTACCTGAGCAAATTTCATTCTTCTAAAGTAAGCTAAAAACACTTCCTTTTAGTCAGGAGTTATGTAATTGGAACAAAAAAATAATGTTGCATTGGTTTGATAATCAGAGGAAAGCAGAGAAGGTTATGAGAAATGCTTTAAAGCCTACTGATAACAATGAAAAAACTCCCATTGACTATAAGAGACTTTGGATCAAGCTGTCAAGCTTTCTTGTTGTTGTCCACCTGTCCAATCCTTTTGAATTCAAATGATGCTTGAATTCAGTGGTAAAAACACTGTTACAGGTGTTCTATTGCATAGATCTTGATATTTAGAATTATCTTATATTCAAATGATTTTGTGCACTCTGACTTCTAATTTTATAAGCCACAAGTGGCAGGAAGATGTTTCCCTTTGCTTCAGTGTGGTTTGATATTTGTTAACTTAAAAAAACCCACATGTTTTCCTTTTTGCCATCTGGAAGCAGATGTTAATATTTTATATACAATTTTCCTTAACCCATAATTGGCAGTAAAGACAAAATAATTTAATGTTTCAAGATTCCTTAGTGTTAACTAATTAAACCAGCAGCAGGCCTGGAGCATGGGACAATGGCAAACTTTCAGATGATTTAATTTTATGGAAGACCAGCTGAGTAATTGGACTCCAATTATAGGCTGTTTAGCTCCATCATCACCTTCATATATAATTAAATTCAATTGGTTGATACAGCTTCTATTTTTATGAAGGCACTTACAAGCTTTTTGAACCCCGCTGTGACTTTGGATCTAGGCCAATCAATTATTACTCATTTCTCTTTCAAATGGAAATTCTCTAGATTAGTCATATCTTCCATAATGCATTGCTCACATTTAAAAGATCTGTCTAAGGTACACTATAGCTAAGGCAAAGATAAAGAATGATTATTTTGTTCTACAAACAGTTTATGGAATTTAATTGTATGTTTGTCCTGAATATTAATAAACAGAAGGTACACATTTTTATGACCTGTCTTGAAAGATAAGATAGCATATCTACAGCATAAAGCATCTTGTAACATTGCATTTTCAAATTTTATTGTACAGTTAAAAGATGATAGCTTATAGAAATCACTTACCACTGCTGAAAGCACCTTTATTAGTATACACAATATGAGATATGTAAAGTTATCTGTAAATAGCTTGGTTTTCAATAACTGTCTAATCTTGCTAATACAATTTTTCTTTAAACAAGAGTTCATTAGCATAATTACTAATGAAAAACTTTTATCTGCTCATTTATTTCTCTTTTATTACCTTACAGGGGTTGTGCTTAAATATATTTGAATTAGGGGAAAAAAATAATCCTCCCCCTTTGAGAATGCCAGAGCCTTTTGTTCTGTTTTAAGCCTCCCTGTTCTGAAACTAGTGCTATATTTTCATGTGCAAATAGAAAATGAATGATTAACAAGGCTTAATTATCTATGACCCATAGCTGGCCCATAAAGAGATTAGGCACATTTGACAGGATTGATACGGCACTTTTGCCTGCTATGAGTATATTATTTCCTGTATGTTTATTTCCAAACAGAGCAGTGTATCATCTGTGGTAAAACAGGAAGCAGCAATGACATTGGAGATCCTTTCCAATACTGATCAATGAAGAAAAAAGCAATGCCAGCTATAGAATACTTTTTCTTCCTTAGATCCTTAGGTTAGGGAAATAGCAGACCTGCTTCCCTATTCCTGGAGCTCTGGAATTTGAATATAAATGGTTGGTGGGAATTATAAGTGATACTGAGTAATAATGAATTACAATGAAATTCCTGAGAAACTGTTACTTTCCTATGAACAAAAAAAAATGTTAGTGATTAATGATAATGCAGTGAGTATCAGAATATTAATTGACTGCCCATCCATTATAAACTTTTGCTTTTGCAATAAATAAAAATGTAAAAATGTAAGAGAATGTTCTCTTCATTTATATTTATGGCAATTTTCATAATTTATAAACAAAAATTCCTCATACTCTAACAAAACATAAAAAAGAGTGAATGAAAGGTTGGTAGAATTATTCTGTTTCTTGCCAACATGAAAAAAAAAGTTCTATTTGAAGTCAGATCCTGTATGAATGCTATAATCTGTGTACCTAAATAGGTAATTCTGAAAAAAAGCTATGTGAATATTTTCATATTTAAGATTAAAATAAAGGTGACAAGAAATGTTGAAATAATAACAGCAATCTCAGCCTTTTTGAGTGAATAGGATATGGCATTCAAGCTGAAGTTAAAATGAAATCAGGGACCAATATTAGTATTTTTATTTTGTTTACTCTACTTGTATTGCAAATATACTTTAAGTGAATGATCACCACTAATGCTTAGTTTCCGGTTTTTATTTTTATGTAAAGACAGAAAGCAGATTTGAAGTACGGTTGTATTTTAGATAACTAATACTTTTTTTTTTCTTTCAAAGCAAGCAAGATCTGATGATATATTGGGTTTATTCCAGTCTAGAATGTCCATTATTAATGGATCAACAGCAGTTGGTCCTCTTGATGTCGCTACATAATTACTAATGCCGTTTTCTCTAGTAAAACGAATCAGCATTTCTGGGGTAAAGAATATAACTAAAACATAGTACAGACCTACCACAGTTCTAGGAGAGGGAGGAAAATGAGTAGTGCTGTCACAGATCTAATGTGAACTCCCTTAAAATGGAAGTGCGGGTAGGGGAAAGAATCCTTCCAGGTGTGTTGTTGTTGTTGTTGTTGTTGTTTTGGTTTTTTGATTTTTTTTTTATGGCTAGACTTCTTAAATCAGGCTTCTTAAAACCTGTTTTATTTTCATAAGATTCTTATTTGTAAATAAACAGCCAACCTTTTTCATGGGTCCTAGCTGAATAATGAAAGAAATAAATGATGCAATAAGTATGCACACAAATTTCATCTTAGTGTAAAGAGAAAAACAAACTAAAGCAGCATTTCCCAAACTTTTGAAGGCCAAGTCCCCTTTTCAGGACAATGGTGGAACCACTCACGTTTTCCCACCCCTTCAATCCTGAGAATGGTCTATCATCTTAATTTATAAGTCTTCCAGCCCACCCTGGCTAATTCTTTGTGGGCATGTCTCACAACTTGTGAAATTCTGGCTTAAGGTATCAGAAAAATAAAACCTATGTCTTGCACATTTGGTTTCCTTGCTTTTTAAGAAACACCCAGTTTGTTCAGCTAATGGTGTAGGTGACACTAACTATTGAACCCTTTCCGACCACTCTGACTACCAAACTAAGTTAGGAAAACAATTCTGCAAAAGAAGAAAGTCAAATCCTGACTGAAACACACACAGTTCCGTATGTACAAAAGTACCTAATTTTTTATTATGCATGAAGGATCTCCTTAACGATTTGGAAGAATTGACCTTTTGTTTCCTTAGAAATTCAATAGCTTTCAGGTATAATCCAAATAATATGGAGAGTGTTCAGTAGAAAGAATGTGCTGCTCTTCAACAGTTTTGAAGACAGTTTAACTCTTAAGCAGTGATATCTTCAGTGTTCTCTCGAAAAACATTATTCCTCATATACAGTACAACAAAGAACAGTGTGTGCCCATAGCCTGAGCTTAACAAAGTGCATTAAGAAAGCTGGCTTCCTGGGCAGAAAAGCACATCAATAACACAGTGGGAAGTGGCACCAACAGAAGGTAAACACAGGTCAGTCAGGGAAAGCTTAGTAGGTGGTGGGGCACAGATCTTCAAGTATAATAAAGGGAATGACATCAGAGAGATTCATCTTTCTCTTTGCTTGAATTCTCAGTTATTAACCAAGGCATGACATCACACAGAAACAACAAAGGCATAGAATCAGCCCATTTTCAGCTGCCTCACAGATGGCACCTAAATGGCAATTTCAGAGCTTCTGAGAGAATGACTGTGGCAATTGTATTACATGAACCATTCAGCTGAGAAAAAAATGTGATGCATAAATGTTCTGCTTAAGTAAATATTATTCAGACATGTAAGCCACTAGGCTTACCCAGTTCTCTGTCATTATTTATTAGGTATATGTGAATGGTGCATAAAAGAGTTTCAAATTCCTGAACATAATTTTTCTGTCAGGGCTGGCAAAAAATAATAAAAAATAGCCGCCCCATGTGTATGGCTGGTTATATTTTAGACCTGAGCAGGAAATCGTTTGTTTTTCATTTTAGCTAGGTTTAGCAAGAGATGAGTCTTCATTAGAAAACAAGCTTTTCTTTTCCATGCTACATTACAGTATATCCATCTTTTCACAGGCTCATAGGGAAATTATTAGGAAATGAGAGAGAAATTAAATGCCAACAAAACCATGTAGGATGGGTACAAGCTATACATGCTTACTGGGAAATGCTTTCTCATATTGAACTGTATACTATATGCATTTTACACACATCTTTCGTGATTCTGACTGGTGTCATATCTCATGTTATAATTCTCCACGGTTGCCTGTAAAAGTATTACTGCATACTGTACACTGAAATTCATTGTGCTTCCAGCAACTGAAACTGATGAGGACCACACACACATCATGCTGGAGAATTTTCCAGGTAAGGATTATGCCATTTAATTTAAGACATTCACAAGTTCCATATAGGATTCACAAGTTCTATATGGGATTATTTACATTTGTTGTTTACAGAGCTACTGCTAAAATAATTAATTTCCCTCAGGATTGAAAAATTACTCCATTTATTATATGGGGTTAAAAGGCATTATTTCCTATTGTAGGAAGCTTTTCTTATGGGGAATACTTTAATCATACTGCCCTCAAACTATCTATCCTTTGACAACTTTACCTTAACCACAGACTTTACTAGCACAGACTGTATGCTAATGTGTTTAATTGTTCAAGGTGATTTTTTTGGGGGGGAGGTACCGATAATATGGGAGGAAGGTGGAGAAAATAGAGATGCACAGAAGACAGTGTTTTAAATTCTTCAGATTGGCCTGTTATGCTGCCTGTAATACAATAAAAATAAAGGATATACTGTGTGGACCAGATCATATAACCAACATTCATCCACCCACATAAGAGCCGGTTGCTGGGGGGCCTACTCCACTGTGGACAGGTAAAAACCTCTCTGTGTTCAGGAAGGCTGTGGTCCATTTTAGATGCTTCCCCTTTAAGCAGAGGGATGTGTAGGAGGGTAGGTATGTGTGTGAAACTCCCTCATTCACTCCAGCAGAGCCATACAAAGTAGTAGTGGTAGAGAAGGCACCTAGAGACAAACCCCACTGGTTGGATGGGGTTGGCCCCAAAAGCAGTGGGTTTCAGAGTTAACAGCCCATTAAGATGAATGGGCCAATTGACTACTCTCAGTGCTGTGGTTTCAAGCCGTCTGCGGACGCAGGTAGAGATCACTTCATCAATAGCCCTTTTTTCAACCATTTTCATCACAACCATGAGGGCTAGAAACCTTTTTTTTTTTTAAAGAAGAAAAAATAGATTCTGATGTTATGTGACCCCGGGCTCTAGGCACAGGCCTATGACTTAAGATGAGTAACAACTTGTGTTGTGTTGAGAGAAGAGGGTCAACTACCTCTGTAGAATTGTCTCTCTTGTGGCTCCTTTTTGTGGGATTCAAGGCTCTTGGTTGTGGAAGGAGCAGGACAAGGGTGAAAAGAATTGGGCTTAAAAGGAAAATGCATTACTTCAGGAAGTCTGAGACAGCAATAGCTGTGATACCTTTCGCAATGACCCCTGGGGATCTCCGCTTTAAGCTTCTTCCAAATTCTTCAGTTGGCAGTAGGATTTGCATGCCTTTGAAACCACAGGTTGTTTTTTTTGTCTTTACTTCATAACTTGATTATTTTAAGTTAAAGGGGTTCATTTTATATGTTTACTTAAAGAATCAATTCAGGAAATGTGACAAAAATGGCATTTGATCACATCTTACAATATAGGAAAAGAGGGAGAATCAGTAAAATTTTATCTTAAAACAGAAATAACTTCAGCAACATGGTAGTTGTTGTTTATTTAAATGTACAGTATCTACATTTTATACTTTTACTTTCCACTGTAGGACTGGCCAAAAAAAGAAAAGAAAACATCTTTGAACAATTCCAATGTTTTGGAATTTGAGTTCATTCCACATCAGATTAAAAACCAGACCTTTTGAAATTTCTCATTTAAAAAAAATGAGTTTTTATTCTAGAGTAGCCAATAGCCTGGTGTTTAGAGTACTCACCTGGGATGTGGGAGATCTAGGTTCTGATCTTCTACATCCTTGGTGAGTGCCCTAACCACTGAGTTATTAGATATTCTTTGTGTTTGTCTCTCTCTCACACACAAATGTTTTGACCAGAAATTCCATCCTGGACCTGAGAGATGTTTCAGTGAATGATTTTGGTTTTGACAAATTGGCATTTTCTCACACACAAAAAAGAAAAAAGAATTTGTTGAAAAATTTCTGACCAGCTGTACAGTAACAGGAGGCAGCAGGCCTAAACATGTTGATTTAAGAGAACAAATGGAAGTGCAGGAATTATCACCAATAAGATGTTGCATCTGGTTTGTAATTAAACAGTAACAGTAAGCTGGTGGCAAGCTACATTGTGTGCCCCACTCGTTTCTGCAAAAAATGTTCTTATGTTATGATTACCTCATCCTCCCTCCCTTCCACCTCCGCACCAGCTTGTTTATGTCATCCATCTATTTCATTTTGTCATCAACTAAGTCTCTAAGTTCTTTGGAACCAGGACCTTTACTACCAGTTTGAAAAATGATTAGCACAATGGGACCCCTGATCCTTGAATGGGTGTAACGTGAAAAACAATGCATCTGTACAATATACATTTTAAGGGTTCCTGCTATTTCAATGCAGTTTGTTTAAAAAAAAACCGCCTCATATTCATAAACAGCTACATTCAGGGGATCTTTTTGCTAATCCACACCAGAATGCACATCTCATTAGGTTTGCATCCATACTCACAGCTACTAAAACCATGTCTCTATTTGTAGTATTCTCAATAACCAGTAGTTGTGGAACCTGACTTGTTACACTGTCTCAGATTATAGTGTCACCGAATTGCATGCTGATCAATATAGGTTTTACCTTCCTCACTGTGATGCTACCTAGGGGTACCCAAGGTTGTGAGTCACCTGGCTAGCATCAACTCTTAGTGTGAAGAAGCTTTGTCTGTGTCTACCATGGGTCAGTTCATTTTTACCCCCAGACTCTGGCAACACAAGCTCTGCCTCCCAGGTCTCTGCAGGCCTCACTGTCTTGATAGGTTAATGATGGGCACACTCCACCCCTCAAGCATCCCCCTGGAGTGTCCAGCCCCTGTTGTACTGGACACATAGCACTCACAGATCTGCTACTCTCAAAGGAGCAGTACACATCAGTTTACCAGTTAAGCCATTCAACACACACAATTTAGGCCTTGTCTACATTACAGGGGTAAGTCAACTTAAGTTATGCAACTTGAGCTACATGAATAATGTAGCTGGAGTCAAAGTAGCTTAGGTCGACTTATTGCGGTGTCTACACCACACTGGGCCAACAGCAGACACTCTCCCGTTGACTTAGCTTATTCTTCTCATTCCAGTTGAGTACCAGAGTCAATGGGAGAGTGTTTTGTTTTAACAATGTCTCACTCTTAGCACTATCTCAGAAATGGAAAGAGAAATGAATTTATAACAGTAGTAAAATAAGAGTAACTATGCCATGGCTATGAGGCTAGTTGCATTTCAATCCCTTTTTGGTCTGAATGCACTCTTTCATGTTTCAGCCTCTCGCACTTATCTGTCTCAGGATGGACCCTCTTAATTTCTCCTGTCTTGGACATGGGCCTGATTACAGTACCCCATGCATGACAACTACTTAGAAATGCACAGGTCTGACTGAGTTTTGGACATCTGTGTTTCTTCCCTTTGGGAATGTGTGGTTAGTGAGAATGATCAAAAGCCTTCTTGAAACACAATGTTTTCGCTTAGCAATTGGAACAGAGCATTAGAGGGGAAAAAAGGATTTAAAATAGCAAACAGCCCACATGCTTATTTAGTCTCATTTAATCTCAAACTTTGCTCCAAGGTAAATGAGATAAACTATTCTCTTAATTTACAGGTACAGAATAGAACCAACTTGCAAAGCCTAGATCATAGAATCATAGGACTGGAAGAGACTTAGAGAAGTCATCTGGTCCAGGCTTCTACACTCATGGCAGGACTCAGTATTATCTAGATGTCCTGAGAATGTATGTAGCTTTCAGTCTGATTATCTGAGGCCTGTCTACACTAGAAAGGGTTTGGTGATGTACTTAGATACCTAGACTAATGCACCACACTGGCAAATCTTCAGTCTCTGACTCGTCCTGTTCAAACTCTCTACGTCCAACTTCCCAAGAGTACTGTAGAACCATTAAGGCTACTCACTGTAACTGGTGTTGTGTCTTGGTGACTCATAAGTGTAAGTTATTAGGAGACTAGTAGAAAGGCTTCCTCTCTTTATCTCAAAGAGAAATATCCATTCTACTAGATGGTATAAAAACCGCTGTGGCCAATGACAGCTCAAGAAAGAGTTTGAACAATTATCAAAGAGCACCACAATATTCTCCAAGAACTTGCAGTGTTGCCATATTTGTAGTGCATTATTCAGAAAGAAAGCAATTTAGATGACAACTAAAAGGCAAATCGAAGCCAGCTACTTTGAAGCAATGGATTGGGCTTTTTAACTTGTAACATGAGACTTTTTTTGGTACTTTTTACCATTTTTTGCTTCTTGAATTGTCCATGAGATGTTAGACATTTTTAAATCAGCAGGTCCATATAACTTGCATCCAGCAATTTTAAAACCTCACTGGACCATTAATGTTGATTTTCAATAAGTCTTGGAACACTGGAGAAGTTCCAAAGGACTGGAAGAAAACTATTGTCAGACCAGTGTTTTAAAAGAGTAAAGGCTTGTCAATGATACGGGCAAAACAACGCAGCAACTGATCTGGGACTTGACTGATAAAGAATTAAAGGAAGTAATATAATTAATGATAATCAACATGGGATCCTGTCAGACTAACTTGATATCTTTTTTTGATGATTGCAAATTTGGTTGATAAAGGTAACAATGTTGAGGTGATCCACTTAGACATCTCTAAGACATTTACTTGGTACCACTTGACGTTGATTAAAAAACTAGAAAAGATATAAAATAACACATCTGTCATAAACAGATAGTTAAGAGTTAATGTCTCTTTTACCTGTAAAGAGTTAACAAACAGTGAACCTGAAACACCTGACCAGAGGACCAATCAGGAGACAAGATACTTTCAAGTCTCAGTGGAGGGAAGCTTTTGTTTGTTTTTTGGGTTTTGCTTTGTTCTCCCTGGGTCCTGAAAGGGACCAGACGTGCAACCAGGTTTCTTGCCAATCTCCCTGCTACAGTCTCTTATATATTCAGAATAGTGAGTATTAAGTAGAAAAGGCGGTTATAGACTTTTTTGATTGTTTTCTATATTTTCAAATGTGTATTTTGCTGGACGGATTTTGATTGGTATTTGTGCTGGGGGAAGACTTCTTTCTAGTGTTTATAACTGAAAGACCCTGTAATATTCCATCCTGATTTTACAGAGATTTCTTACTTTTTTCTTTCTTTTATTAAAAGCTTTTCTTTTTAAAAGACCTGAGTAATTTTTTCCCCTTGTTAAGGCTCAAAGGAACTGAGTCTGTACTCATCAGGGAATTGGTGGGAGAAGGGAAGGAGGAGGAGGGAGAAGAAAGGGGAATTTCCTCTGTGTTTTAGATTCACGAAGCTTGAATCTGTCTATCTCTCCAGGATAGCCCAGGGAGGGAAAGTGTGGGAGGGGGAGAAAAGGGGGAGAAAAAACCTGATTTCTCTGTGTTGTGATTCAAGGTGTTTGAATCACGGTGATCTCCTAGTGTACCCAGGGCAGGAAAGATCTGGGAGGAAGAAAGGAGGGGGAAGGGAAATGGTTTATTCTTCTTCGAGTGCTTGCTCATTCCATTCCAATTAGGTTTGTGCACGCCGTGTGCACGTTCTTCGGAAACTTTTTACCCTAGCAACACTTGGTGGGCCGGCAGGTCTCCCCCTGGAGTGGCGCTGGTATGGCACCCGATATATACCCCTGCCCGCCCATCTGCTCCTCAGTTCCTTCTTACCACCCGTATCGGTCTTTGGAACAGTGGAGCGTGGCTTAGCTGTTCTCCACCTGCCTAGCGATTCACTCTTTTGTATAGTATTGTGTATATAGTTCTTTTACTGTAGTTCTACTTAGTATTTAAATTAATAGATTTATAGTTGTTTATATAGTTAAAGAGGATCAGGGCTCGCCCCTTCTCCTCCCCCGGTAACGGGGCCCATGCCCAGTTCACCAGGTTTCAAGCCTTGTGCTGCCTGTCATCGGCCAATGCCCACAGGAGATCTGCACGACTCCTGTTTAAAGTGCTTAGGTGAATCCCACCTTGCAGACAAGTGCCGGATCTGCAAGGCGTTCAAGCCCCAGACAAAGAGAGAACGGGACATTTGCCTGAAACAGCTTTTGATGGAGGCAGCATTAACTCCTCCATCCCTAGCATCGACTCCGGCACTGGGACCAAGTGCCTCTTCCTCACCGGACTGCCCAGCACCGATAAAGGCTCCTCGTCCCCACCCTTCACCGGCCCAACCCTCCAGCCGGCACTGCTCCCTCTCCCCGAGGAGCAAGAAGCACAAGGCTCCTGCGGCAACTACAGCTACGCTGCAGTCGGAGCGTATCTCCAAGACAGATCGCCCGGCACCATCAACTGCCATGGCACCGCTTGTCTCCGCACCGTCAATTCCAGCTTCAGAGGAGCCGTTGAGTCCGGTGCCTACCAGCTCCCCAGCATACGCTGTGGTTGAGCTCGTCGCGCCCTCCACGCCGGAGACCTTCTCCGTGGCGCGGGACCTAATCGTTCTGACAGAGCCCGAATTGCCCCAACCCCCGGCACTGCCGGTGCGGGTTATTCAGTCGCTGGGCAAGCCCACCATGGTGCGACCATGTTCACCGGGCACCACTGAACACCGTCGGTCCCGCTCCAGATCCTGAGATCACTCTCGGCCTTGACATCGCTCATGATCCCGGCGCCGCTCGCAGTCCCGGTACCGTTCTCCATGGAACCGGTCGTACTCGCGGCACCACTCGAGATCCCAGTCGCCGTCGTGGTACTCTTGGCACCGGTCCAGATCGCGGCACTGACGTACTTATCGCAGTCGATCCCGGTACGACGATATAAGGCACCGGTCGACCTCCCGGCACCGCGCTGGTAGCAGGTCCTGGTCCCGCTCCAGATACCGCCATGGTTCCCGGTACTGTTCACTGGTACCACGTAGAGATGAGCTCTATGGGCGCAGTGACCTGGCTCAATCAACTTCAGCTCCTCCGTGGCCATCGTTTCACCCATCTGCCTTCTCACATGCGGACAGCGCCTCCTACGGGGGTTCAGATGTGCAGGCCCACCCGGACCATGGACCACCTCAATGGTCCTTTTGGACACCTTGGGCCTATCACCAAGCCCAGGGCAAGCCAATGGGCCCAGCATGCTCCAACTACTCGGAGCACTGCGCACCAGAGGCCACAGTCAGCCGACCTCCCCCCGCTGGTACAGAGGAAGACTCTGCACATCCACTTGAGCAGCATGATGTTCCGGAAACGAAGGTCCCCCAGGATGAGGCTTCAGTCCAGGACCCACTCATCCCTGGATTATCATCCTCCTCTTCCCCGGATGAGGCGGTAGCGGGCACATCATCATCGGGGCCCCTGCCAATTGATCTCCAAGCACATCAGGATCTTCTGCAGCATGTTGCCCAGAATATAAATCTTCCCGCAGAAGAAGTTCCTGAGGTGGAGGACCCGGTGGTTAGCATATTATTGGCAGAAGCACCGACCAGGGTGGCCGTCCCCTCCATCAAATCAATCCAAGCCAGAGTAGACACCATCTGGCAGTCCCCGGCTTCCATCCCACCCACAGCCAGGGGAGTAGAATGAAAATACATGGTGCCGTCCAAGGGGTATGAGTACCTCTACGTGCACCCCGTCCCCTGCTCATTGGTGGTACAGTCAGTCAGCGAACGGGAGAGCCACGGCCAACAGGCTCCCGCGCCAAAATCTAGGGAGGCCAGGTACATGGATTTCCTGGGCCGGAAAATCTACTCTGCTGGAGGCCTTCAGCTCCACGTGGCGAACCAATAGGCCCTCTTAAGCCGATACAGCTACAACACCTGGGAAGCTGTCGGCAAGTTTATCCAAGTTGGTTCCCCAGGACTCCCATCAGGAGTTTACAGCTCTCCTAGAGGAGGGGAAGAGGGTTGCGAGGACCTCACTACAAGCCTCCTTAGATGCCGCCGACTCGGCAGCCAGAACGGTCGCCTCTGGCATAGCTATGCACCACATATTTTGGTTGCAAGTGTCCGGCCTACAGCCTGAGCTACAATATACCATCCAAGACTTGCCACTCGATGGACAAGTTCTATTCTCACAAAAGACAGACCCCAGACTACAGAATCTGAAGGACAACTGGGTTATTATGCGTTCGCTGGGAATGCATACACCCCAGACTCAGAGACGGTCCTTCTGCTCCCAACCTCAGTGCCCTTACCCTCCGCCGCGGCCAAGACAGGATCTTGCCCGGCGACGAGGCCATACTACCCGCAGACGTCAGTCTGGACCTCAAGGGGGCAACAATTCCGGTCCCACCAAACCACCGCCGGGACTCAAAGCAAACTTTTGAGGGTGCGCCCGAGAGCAGTGTACCAATTCCCTCCCTGGATCCTCTTCACTTTTACAACTGCCTCTCCCTGTTCTTTCCGGCGTGGTCCCAGTTGACCTCAGATCATTGGGTCCTATGCACGGTGGAGCTTGGATACCGTCTTCAGTTTATTTCTCCCCCTCCCACCCCCCCTCCTCGTCCCTCTTCAGGGACCCCTCTCACGAGCAACTCATCATTCATGAGGTTTGCAAGCTCCTCTTGATCGGAGCTATAGAGGAAGTACCTGAGGAGTTAAGGGGCAAGGGGTTTTATTCCCGGTATTTCTTAATCCCCAACTCAAAAGGGGGCCTCCGGCCCATCCTGAACCTGCGAGGACTGAACAAATTCATCAAAAAGTTCAAGTTCTGCATGGTATCCTTAAGAACCATCATTCCTTCTCTGGATCCTGGAGATTGGTACGCCGCTCTCGACATGAAGGACACATATTTCCACATTGCAATTTATCCCCCTCACAGGAGGTATTTGCGCTTTGTGGTAAATCAGGGTCACTACTAGTTTACTGTCCTTCCCTTTGGTCTTTCCTCGGCCCCTTGCATCTTCACGAAGTGTAGGGTGGTCATTGCTGCTTCCCTCCGCCGTCGTCGAATACACGTCTTCCCTTACCTCGACGACTGGCTTATCTGAGAGACTTCAGAGGCACAGGTGCTCAGCCATGTCACCATCATTAGGGAGCTGTTTGTGCATCTAGGCTTGATCATCAGTTTGGACAAGTCCACCCTGGTGCCTATGCAGAGGATAGAATTTATCGGGGCAATGCTGGACTCCAACCTTGCAATGGCCAGTTTGCCCCTGCACCGGTTCCAAGCCAAAGTGTCCCTTGTCAAAAGTCTCCAAAGCTTTCCAACCACTTCTGCTCGTACTTGCCTTGCTCTCCTGGGGCACATGGCTGCCTGCACTTTCATCACAAGGCATGCAAGACTGCGAATGCGCCCTCTGCAAACCTGGCTCGCATCGGTCTATTGGCCGGGCAGGGACGCCATAGACATAATCCTGACAATTCCGCTGGATGTTCTAGGCTCCCTCGACTGGTGGAAGACGTCATTCTGAGTATGTGCAGGCCTGCCATTTCATCCTCCCCAGCCCTCCATGTCCCTAACAACGGACACGTCCTTGCTGGGCTGGGGTGCCCACCTAGGGCTCCTGCGCACCCAAGGCCTTTGGTCACCACGGGAGCTGACGCTCCACATCAAGGGGCGAGAGCTGAGAGCGGTCCGGCTGGCATGCCAAGAGTTTCAGCGCCATCTACATGGCTGTTGTGTTGCGGTGTTCACGTACAACACAACGGCCATGTATTACATCAACAAGCAGGGCGGGACCCGTTCCTCTCCTCTGTGTCAGGAAGCGATACGCCTTTGGGACTTCTGCATAGCCCACTCCATACATCTAGTGGCCTCCTTTCTCCCGGGGATACGGAACACCCTCGCAGATCACCTGAGCAGGTCCTTCCTATCTCACGAATGGTCCATCCGTCCGGACGTTCTCCGTTCAATTTTCCGGAGGTGGAGCTTTCCCCACATAGACCTGTTTGCATCCAGAATGAACAGAAAATGCCAGGTGTTCTGCTCCCTACAGGGTCGCTCTCTGGGCTCCCTGTCGGACGCGTTCCTGATTCTGTGGACGGGCCGCCTCTGTTACTCCTTTCCACGGTTCCCTCTTGTCCACCGAGTCCTGCTCAAGCTCCAAAGGGACAGAGCTCGCCTCATCCTGATCACTCCGGCTTGGCCAAGGCAGCACTGGTACACCATGCTGCTCGACCTGTTCCTGGCAGACCCAATTCCCCTGCCGCTCTGACCGGACCTGATCACACAAGACTTTGGCAGGATGCACCATCTGGACCTGCGGTCCCTTCATCTGACTGCATGGCTCCTGTCTGGTTAAACCAGTCGGAGTTGCACTGTTCCGCCGCAGTACAGCAGGTGTTGCTGGGGAGCAGGAAGCCCTCCACGCGCTCGACACACCTCGCAAAATGGAAGCGCTTCTGCCACTGGTGTAACCAGTACGGCCATTCTCTGCATTCTGCATTAGTCCCCACTATCCTGGACTATGTGTGGTCTCTCAAACAGCAGGGGTTGGCGAGCTCCTCTCTGTGAATACATCTTGCGCCTATATCCACCTTCCATCCTGGGGAAGCTGGCAGTTCCATTTTTTCTCACCCTATAGTTTCCAGATTCCTCAAGGGCTTGGAGCTACTATACCCACAGGTCAAACGGCCTACCCCTACCTGGGACCTGAACCTCGTCTTAAGCAGGCTCATGGGGGTCCCCTTTTAAGCCTTTGGCCACATGCTCGCTGCTGTAGCTGTCCTGGAAAACAGCTTTCCTAGTTGCTATCACCTCGGCTAGACGAGTCTCGGAGCTTCGTGCATTGACTGTGGACCCTCCATATACTGTGTTCCATAAGGACAAGGTACAGCTGCCTCCGCTCCCGGCATTCCTCCCTAAGGTCGTCTCCGCCTTTCACATTAACCAGGACATCTTCTTGCCAGTCTTTTGTCCAAAGCCGCATTCATCCAGATGAGAGCAACAGCTCCATACTTTGGATGTCCGAAGGGCTCTCGCCTTCTACATTGAGAAGACCAAGCTCTTCTGGCGCTCACCTCAGCTATTCGTGGGGGTGGCGGAAAGTATGAAGGGCATGCATCTTGGGTTACATCGTGTATTCGGGCTTGCTATGACTTGGCTCATACTCAGGCGGGCCATCTCACTGCCCACTCTACCCGGGCTCAAGCCTCATCTGCCGCGTTCTTGACCCATGTTCCCATACAGGACATCTGCTGTGCGGCCACCTGGTCTTCCATCCATACGTTTGCATCACACTACGCATTGGTCCAACAGTCTAGAGATGATGCCGCCTTCGGCTCAGCAGTCTTACGTTACGCAACGTCTTGCTCTGACCCCACCGCCTAAGTAAGGCTTGGGAATCACCTAATTGGAATGGATATGAGCAAGCACTCAAAGAAGAAAAGACGGTTACTCACCTTTGTAACTGTTGTTCTTTGAGATGTGTTGCTCATATCCATTCCACACCCACCTAATTGGAATGGATATGAGCAACACATCTCAAAGAACAACAGTTACAAAGGTGAGTAACTGTCTTTTCCCCTTTGTTGTGAGACTCAAGGAATTTGGGTCTTGGGGTCCCCAGGGAAGGTTTTTGGGGGGACTAGAGTGCCCCAAAACACTATATTTTTGGCTGGTGGCAGCCTATCAGATCTAAGCTGGTAATTAAGCTTAGAGGAATTCATGCTGGTATCCCATCTTTTGGACTCTAAGGTTCAGATTGGGGAATTATACCATGACAATGTCACATACTAAAATGATTAAAAGCTGGCTAACTGATAGTCTCAAAATGTAATTGTAAATGGGAATTCATCGTCAAACTGGTGTATTTCTAGTGGGTTCCTGCAGCAATTGGTTCTTGACCCTATGCCATTTAACATTTGTATTAATGATCTGGAAGAAAACATGAAATTATCACTGATAGGGTTTATTACATAAAAATTGGGGGAGTGGCCAATTAGTAAATAATGAAAAGGACACATTACTGATGCAGATCAATCTAGATCTCTTGGTAAACTGGTTGCAAGTAATGTGTATTTTCATATGGCGTATATTTACATGTGTACATGTAGGAACAAATAATTTTGGCAATACTTACATGATGGGGCACTCTATCCTGGGAAGCAGGGACTCTGAAAAAGATTTGGGGATCATGGTGAATAATCAGCTCAACATGAGTTCCAAGTTTGATACTGTGCTTAAAAGGTTTAATTCCATCCTTGGATGCATAAACAGGACTCTTGAGTAGTAGTAGAAAGATTATCTTACCTCTATTTGAAAACTGCTGTAACTGCTGCTGGAATATTCTGTCCAGTTCTGGTGCCACCAATTCAACAATGTTGTTGATAAACTGGAGAGGATTCAGAGAAGAGCCATGAGAATGATTAAATTATTAGAAAACATCCTTTACAGTGACAGACTCCCAGAGCTCACTCTATTTAGCTTAACAAAGAGAAAGTTAAGGGATGACTTGTTTACAGTCTATAAGTACCTACATGGGGAGCAAATATGTAATAATGAGCTCTTTAATCTAACAGAAAAGTATAATGAGATCCAACAGTTGGAAGTTGAAGCTAACAAATTCAGACTGAAAATAAGGTGTAGATTTTTTACAGTGAAAATAATCAATCAATGGTGATTATTTTTAAATCAAGATTGGAAGTGTTTTGTAAAAGACTTGCTCTAGGAATTATTTTGGGGAAGTTCTATGTCCTCTGTGATACAGGGGATCTGAGTCGATTATCACAATGGTCACTTCTGGGCATGGAATCTGTGAAGTGACTTGCTCAAAATTACGCAGTTGGCCAGTGGCCAAGCTGTGAACAGAACCTAGGTGTTTCAGCTCCCAGATCCAATGCTCTAGCCACTGAGCTATTTTGCTTTCTGAAAGCTGTAATCAGTCATCAGTCTGCTTCACAGCTGCTTACCAGGCCAAGTACAGCCTGGTTGCTGAAGTGTACTTTGAGTGCCGCATAGTGCATGAGGTAAGTCAAAATGTTCCATTGTGTTTTCAATGAAAACACAGAGAGTCATAATTGCACTGGTTAAGAATGAGAACTGACTACTAACCTCATTCATAATGTAAAAAATCATTAAAGGTTCCACATCGGCTTTCATGCCCAGAGCAGTTTAGATTTGCCACTGGTTCTGTAATTTTCTTTTTGTCTCTCTATAAAAACCCCAACAAAACAGCTCCATAGCAAAGAGCTCATCAGGCATGTCAAAAAGCTTGTGAGTTCTGAGGACCCTGTTCACCATAGGTCATAATAACTCTGGAGAGTAAGTCGTTGTGGCTTTAGCATTTTGTTGTTAACAGTGAGGGCTATCATGTCTTTCAGTACTCCAGAAATATCACTCTAAAATCCCTCAGAGTGATGTTATGGTTTAGTTTTCAGAATGCTGTTTTACTAACACTAACATTATTTGAAAAGATTTTGCTTTTTAAGGTGATATTTCTGGAACTGACATAATATTTCAATGTGGTAGATCACAGGATAAGAGCAGGGAGGGGAATACATCTCTACTGGGAGATAATGCCAAATATTAATGAATCTTTTGCTACTTTCTAACTAAAGCCGTATCACTTTCGTGTGTCCTCCATAAATTTATGCTTGCTGCCCTTGGCATTTGTAAACTGAAAGAAAATATACCACTCGGAAACACTGTTGAGTAGTTAGTCATTCCAGAAAAAAGTAAAACACCAAAGGAACCTTCAACTTAATATTTATTGGCACCTCATGACTTTATAGTCAGCACTGCTTATTCGAGGGAGGTAAGGAGATTTTGAAAGACCATTTAACAAAACTCAGTCTGGGGCTGGATTTAAAAACACAGTATATTATATCTGCCTGAAGGAAAGATAGGGAACAGGGGTTTAGCTCTATCAAAGCTCCTCCAAGAAACAGAGAGAGAACAACTTTGCCTGGGTATGGCCAGTTTAAACTTGACAAATTCTCAGAGCTCATCAAGTTACAAAGTGACTGTGAAAAAGAACAGATCTTTTCTCCCATCCTGTTATTGGTCCTTTAATATACTGTGCCTCTTTCCCTCAGTCACTTACAATGTAAAACGTTGTGATATTTGGCAATGTTTTCAAAGAGAAGGATTAAAACAATTTGGGTTCAGAAGCACAATTCTGCTTTAAAAGTTATACTTCCATAAAATACTGTGGCTTTTAACATTAAGGTGCGTGGAGACTAATGAGAATGTGGATCGATCATTTAATTCTCTAGCAAGGGTATATAGATCTACAGCTAACTGTACAGACATCTGTTGTAGCATCAGTTTGGATTCTTTTCCACATATGAAATAGTTTAGAGGAAACAAAATACATATTTGTCAAAATCTGAAAGCTTGAATAAATAACTAAGGTTGGATCTGTCTTCTCTTATAAGGGTTAAAGCAGACTAATATGTCAGCTCTGAGTCTCTGTACCTTTACTCTGGCACTTTAGTCATCTAAACAATTTGGAAATGGCATGGCTTGCATCTGGATGAAGAATTAGCTTTAACGAACTTTTTACAAGATATTACATTACTTCTTATTTAACTCAAATAAGCTACCATTAGCAGAGACATTTCACAAATAAATCAGATTTGCAAAAGGCACTCTGTGCATGTGATACTTTGTTTTTCCTTTCTTGCAAGAAAAAACAGATGAGGCTTATCTGTTACTTTTAAATGCAATTAGAATACATTTAGAGGTAACCCATTACTACTCTCAGTATGGAAACAGACAAAATAAGTATCTTCTGAAAGCACAAATGGAGTGGAAGCAAAGAATGTGCTATTAGATGATGCCAGACCTGCACTGTACATTAAAGCCTTTGAGTAATGCAAACAATAGCTCTATGTAATATTATTAAGAGCTGCATAATGCATAATTAATTATCCATATACATTGTCATGCAATAGATTCGATGCAATGGACTAACACTTCATATTTAATGCATCTTCCTTTCCGGAAGGTCCCCATTAATAAGCACCTCCAAAGTTCCCTTCAATACCATCTAATGTAGAGGGCTGTGAGAAGCTAAGTGCTCCCTGAGCTACTGGGCTGTTTGTGTATTCTCACTTTGTGGCAATCCTCCAAGAGATAGCCAGTGTCCTGTGGTTGTGCATTTGTTTGTCGAATTACTTGACAAATACTAGATTCTGGACTGTAGAATAAAAAAAAATCATGTCTTTGTAAAATCAGCTCTGGTAAAAACAGCTGTAACATTCAGAAAGAAAAATAATGTAAGGAAGAGCAGCATCCTCCACCACCACCAATGGTTCTCATTTCAGCCTATGATTCATAATTGACCTCTTTGTTTTTAAAGATTGGAATTTTCAGAGAAGCTTAAAAGAAAGGCCCACTGAAAGTTGGGCATCTAACTATCTTGGTTTCCTTTGAAAATCCTAGCCATAGTATATTATCTATCGATATTACAGTAGCACCTAGATGCCCCAATTAATATACAGGCCCCATTATACAAACATATATTAAAAGACACATTCCCTGCCCTAGAGACAAGACATAACAGGATGCAGAGAATGGGGAGAGGAGAGAAATTGGGAAGACATCATTATGTAGACTAGCAATGTGCACAAGTTGTAACTTTCAAGTTTTTTTTTTAATATGAATGAACAAGGGAGAGACACAGGCAAATTTTCAAAAGTGACCACAGACTTTCAGTGTCTCAATTTCTGGGTGTTTAATCTGAGGCACCTTGGACCCACTTTTCAAAGTTTTGAGCACTATCATCTTCCATTGAAGAGTTTGCAATCATATCCTGTGACAAGAGACAACAGATGCAGAGAACAAACATATCAGGATAGGGCAGTGATGAGCTGCCAAAATCTTTACAACTGGTTCCCTATAAAAAGTTCTGATTTAAGGGGGGGAGCGGGGAAGGGCCTGGGGGAGCCTCAGCCTCAGCCTCAGCCTCTCTAGCTGGGAATCCTGGGAGCAACAGGGTGGTCCAGCCCACAGACCGGAGTTCTTTGCCCACCTCCTGGCCCTTTAACAACCGGTTCTCTATGGAGGTCTAATTTTAGCAACCGGTTCTTGGGAACCGGTGGGAACTGGCTCCAGCTCACCACTGGGAGAGGGGAAGAATGGATAAGGCAACAGTGAAAGAATTACGCTTGGAATAATAAACACCATTCTCAGTCTGCTATCTACATAGTTTGCAGAGTATAGCATTTCCTTTGCCTTATATTATTTAATCAAGTAAATTTAAAAAGTCAGGCAACAGAACTAGGGTGTCATGGAATTTCATTGCTGAAAGATAGCTCAGGAACACATTTAAAAGATAATTACAATAATGTTGCCACAATAGATTGCAGTGGAACAGATAATACACTGATTGTTCTGTCCATCCCAAATGAGTTTCTGATGCTACATTTATGGTATTGCACTGAGTATGTTGTTTTTTTTATATTGAGTGTTGATTGAGAGTGAATACCATTCAAAGTGATAATGGCGCAAGACCACAATCAATGTTGCTGTTGCTTTATATTTGCATAGTTGGATTACTTCTCTTTTAATTTGCTTAGAAGTTTGGCTTCATGCCTTTAGGTTTAAATAATTTTCATTCTAGTTCTGGCATTTACTAAGATGTTCTTTGCTCAAATCTATTTTAGGACATAGCTGAAAAGACTGGGTCGAATTAATCCCTGGGGCATCTCTGTTAATTTAAAGGGAGATAAATGACAACAGATGAAGATGTCTAATTAAGTTTTGTTTAGTATTAACATCCCAGAGCAGATACAACTTTTAGATAATGTTTTAACCTCTTAGGTATGTGCTCAGTGCTAAAATCAACATTCAGGTAAAACTTCCACTGATTTCAGCAGGAATTTTCAATTAGTGTTAACTGCAGTATTTTGCCATATGTAGTTAAAACTGAAAAGGCTATTGGATATGTGACTAATTTCTGAAACTCTCTTTTTAGAATGTATTACTTTCCAATTTACTTGTATGTTGTACTCTTCCCTTTCTCTCCAACTCTCACTGTTTTAGCATGTGAGCATTTTATGAGTGGTCTTTCCTTACCTTTTGTGCTTATTAAATACCTTGCAATTATTAGTTATTAATTATATTAAGGATATGGTGTCAGAACTAAAGGATTACAGGCAGTCTCCCCAGCCCAGAGCTGAGTCACTGTGGTGGATCGGTGGAAGGAAGTTTGCACCACCAATTTTCATATCATATTTTTTGTGTGATTTTTGTAAATACAGTACTGAACTTCAGTCTTGTACAGTCAACCTAGTACTTTCCATGAACATCATATATATTTAAAATTAGGGCTGGTCAAGTGATTAAAAAAATTAATCACAATTACTTGCATGATTAATCACACTGTAAACAATAATAGAATATCATATACTTTAATATTTTGATGTTTTCTACATTTTAAAATATATTGATTTCAATTACAACATGACACAAAAGGGTACAGTGCTCACATTATATTTATTTTTATTACAAATATCTGTGCTATAAAAAAGAAAAAATATTTTCAGTTAATCTCATACAAGTATTGTAGTACAATCTCTTTATCATGAAAGTTGAACTTACAAATGTAGAATTATGTACAAAAATAGCTGCATTCAAAAATAAAACAATGTAAAACTTTAAAGCCTACAAGTCCACTCAGTCTTGCTTCTTATTCAGCCAATGACTCAAACAAACAAGTTTATTTATATTTGCAGGAGATAATGCTGCCTGCTTCTTGTTTACAATGTCATCTGAAAATAAGAACAGGCATTTTCATGGCATTGTTGTAGCCGACGTTGCAAGATATTTACGTGCCAGATGCACTAAATATTCATATGTCTCTTCATGCTTCAACCACCATTCCAGAGTACATGCATCCATGCTGATGACAGGTTCTGGTCAATAATGATCCAAAGCAGTGCAGATCTACGTACGTTCATCATCTCAGTTAGATGCCACCAGAAGAAGGTTGATTTTTCTTTTTTTGGTGGTTCAGATTCTGTAGTTTCCACATAGGACTGTTGCTCTTTTAAGACTTCTGAAAGCATGCTCCATACCTCATCCCTCTCAGATTTTGGAAGGTACTTCGGATTCTTAAACCTTGGGTTGAGTGCTGTAGCTATATTTATAAGTCTCACATTGGTACTTTCTTTGTTTTTTGTGAAATCTGCAATGAAATTGTTCTTAAAATGAACAGCATATGCTAGGTCATCATCCGAGACTGCTATAATATGAAATACATAGCAGAATGCAGGTAAAACAGAGCAGGAGACATACAATTTCCCCCACGAGGAGTTCAGTCAGAAATTTAATTAACACATTACTTTTTTAATGAGTGTCATAGGCATGGAAGCTTGTCCTCTGGAATGGTGGTCGAAGCATGAAGGGGCATACAAATGTTTAGCATATCTGGCATGTACATACCTTGCAATGCCAGCTACAGAAGTGCCATGTGAATGCCCGTTCTCACTTTCAGGTGATATTGGTAGTAAGAAGTGGGTTGCAGCATCTCCCATAAATGTAAACAAACGTGTTTGTCTTAGCGATTGGCTGAATAAGAAGTAGGACTGAGTGGACTTGTAGGCTATAAAGATTTACATTGTTTTATTTTTGAGTGCGGTTATGTAATAAAAAATCTACATTTTTAAGCTTTACTTTCATGGTAAAGAGATTGTATTACAGTACTTGTATGAGATGAATTGAAAAATATTATTTATTTTGTTTATTACAAATATTTGCACTGTTAAAATGATAAAAATAATAATATAAAGTGAGCACCATACACTTAGTATTCTGTGTTGTAATTTAAATCAATATATTTGAAAATGTAGGAAAACATCCAACAATATTTAATAAATTTCAATTGGTATTCTATTGTTTAACAGTGCGATTAAAACTGTGATTAATTTCTTTTAGTTAATCGTGTGAGTTAACTGAGATTAATCGACACCCCTATTTAAAGTACAGCTCTCCTCAATACTGAGTTTGATATACTTCATAGAAAATGTTTAATATTTCCACTGCTTTAGCAGATGCAGCCTCTAGGTTTTTTATTTCCATTTCTGGCAGTAATTTTTGATGACATGCAGCATATGTCCACAGGGTCTCCCCAAATGACCTTTTGTGAATTTCTGCTCTAAGTACACTTAAAGGATTATATTAAACTGTGTTATTAAAAGTTTTGAGAATGAGATTGTGAAAAGCCACTTCACCTAGAATTTTCTGGCAAACCATGTTTTATTCATGTTTTTTTTCCTGATACAGAATTTTGATAAACATATATCAAGAGTTTAGATCACAACTTTATTTATTTGGCTTTCTCTGAACATTTGATCCTTGTTTGAAAAGGAATCCTATCTAATGTCACAAAAGATGGCTACAATAAGCTCTCAATCTGTTCATACAAAGTGCTGTGTATATACTAGAGAAATTTAAATGGCACAACCACTGTTTCAGCAAATTAATTAAGGTTTGCACAGAGCTTGGTGAATGTACATCTCTGTATAAATGGTAATGGCTAATAATATTAGCAACAGACTTCAAGCATCTAAATATTAAGACCACAACAGTAACAATTCTTATGTGCTAGATTGTGACTTAGATGCCATGCCCGTGCAAGGGAGTAAGAGGAAGTAATAACTCCCCACCAGGGCTGGTGCAAGGAAGTTTCGCGCCCTAGGTGAAAATTCCACCTTGTGCCACCCCCCAGGCTAACCCGCCCACCGCCCCCCCCCATGGCAGTTAACCACGTCCACACACACCCCTCCCACCCAAGGAGCCCCCCTGTGGCAGCTAATCCCACCTGCCACGGCAGCTAACCCACTCTCCCCACCCGGGGAGGCCCCCCTCGCAGCAGCTACCTCTGCTTGAAAGCTCCCCCTCCACAGCAGCTAACCCAGCCTGGGGAGCCCCTCCTCGTGGAAGCTAACCCCACCCCCCTCCATGGCAGCTAACACTGCCCCCCTCTGCAGCAGCTAACACCACTCGCCGTGGCAGCTAACACCTCCTGGGGAGCACCCCCTGTGGAAGCTAACTCCGCCCTCCTCCACGGCAGCTAACACTGGCCAGGGAGTCACCCCACAGAAGCTAACACTGCCCCCCTCTAACACCACCCGGTGCGGCAGCTAACCCTGCTTGGGGAGCCCACCCCAACTCTCCTCCTCTGAGCACGCCGGCGTCGCTCTAATTCTCCTCCCCTCCCAGGCTTGCGGCACCGATTGGAGGAGACTTAGAGCTCAGCAGAGGAGGCAGAGTAGAGGTGATCTGGGGCAGGAAGCGGTTCCCCTGTGCGCCTCCCGCAGTTATTGCGGGCGGCCCTCCCTGTGCCCCCTCGACCCAGCTCACCTCCACTCCACCTCCTCGCCTGAGCGGGCTTTTAGGCGCACTCAGCCACTAGGTGCCCTAGGTGGCCGTCTAGTTTGCCTAAATGGTTGCACTGGCCCTGCTCCCCACAACATCTCTGAGTGGACTACCTAGACCTTAGCTGCAGGTACACATGAGTAAATGAGTGCTGTATGGCCACTTACTCCTTTGCAGGAGCAGATGACAGGGAGATGTATGGAATGAGAAGAGTCTTGGTTTCACCTTCCCTCACTTGCTAGAGCTGAGCTGTATGAGTGACATGTTCTAACTTAAAGACCCATAGACATTAAGTTCAGAAGGGACCATCACAATCATGTAGCCTGACCTCTGGGAGAGTGCAGGCCACAGAATCTCACCCACCCACTCCTGTAATTGACCCCTAACTTCTGGCTGAGCTACTGAAGTCTTCAAGTCATGATTTGAAGACTTCAAGTTACAGAGAATCCACCATTTACACTAGTTTAAACTTGCAAGTGATCTGTGCCCCATGCTGCAAAGAAAGGTGAAAAACCCTAAGGGTCTCTGCCGTTCTGACAGGGGGAAAATTTCTTCCTAACCCCACGTATGGTGATCAGTTAGACCCTGAGCACATGGACAAAACCAACCAGCCAGAGACCTGGGAAAGAATCCTCTGTAGTAATTCAGAGCCCTCCCCATCTAGTGTCCCATCACAAGCCATTAGAGATATTTGCTACAGGTATAGGCCAAAAGTAAAGCCTATCACTCCTCCCACCTCCATACACAGCAAGGAGAGGTAGAGAAGGAACTGTATTTCAGCTGTGTTCCTGAGTCACAATGCTTTCCAGAGCTGCTGTGTGATTGATGCCCAGTGGTGTCCAGTGCCCAGTCCCCATGTTCAAAGCTATTCTTAGACACAGTGTAGCCATATGTAAGTAAAACTTGCAAAAGGAAAACCATCATAGTAAAATCTGTTCAATCCTTTTCACTTGGGGTCCTTGCCAAATACCTATGCAATTATTTTTAAGTAGCTAACTGAGGAACATATTATGGTAGACTTTTATTAATGGAATAGGGATGTGTGCTTTCCTTTTTTAAATAAAGGTGGTTAAAGCTACTTGAAGTTGCTGCTATAGAACTGTTGTAAACTGCAATGAGATTTGACATAGAACTCTATTGGGACTATAGATATGATAGTTTCAGTATGCTGATGACACCCAGCTTTGTATCTCCATCACTTCCAGCACAGAATACAGCTGAGTCTTTGCCAAAGTCTGGGTAATACTGAGGCACAGATAAGAGGAAGCTAGCTAAGTCTCAATTTGTATAAGACTAATTTTTTTTTTATGGTAGGCTGGAAGAACAAGCAGGAGGCTTTGGCTGAAGTTACATCATTCATTCCTAACTGAATGTGCATGTCTGTCTTTCATTTGCAATGTTCTGAATGTGGGTTTCTGACTAGATTTGCAGTTGCTTCTAAATAATCAAATAGTAGTAATACCAGAACTATTTATTTCATCTGCATATGGAGAGGAGGTTGTGCCATTTCCTCTTAGATATGACTTTGGCTCTGGTGAGCCATAATTTTATCACTTCCATATTGGATTACGGCAATACACTCTGCTTGGAACTACACCCGAAATCCATCTGGAACCTAACGCTAGTGCAAAGTACAGCATCTCACTTCTGAAAGTAGCATTTTATCATGAGCACAATGCCAGTACTTTGGGATCTGAATCGGTTGCATATTGGCTTCAGTGTTGAATTTGCAGTGTTGGTTTTGACCTGCAAAAACCTATGTGGCCTGATACTGACCCTCATACTGACCTTCAACCAATATATCTTTTTTGAGATGGGACAACCTGATCTGCACGCAGTATTCAAGATGTGGGTGTACCATAGATTTATATAGCAGCAATATGATTTTTTCTGTTTTATGGTTTCCTAATGATTCCCAACATTGTTTGCTTTTTTGACCTTTTGCTCAAGGTCTAGCTCCCCTGGGCTACTTCCTACCCCATATAGTCGCTGGGACTCCATCGAGAGGGGGCTCAGTCTCGTCGCCTTTCAGTTAGGTGTTGGCCACTGCAGTCCCTCCTTGGGTCTTCTGTTTCCTCCAACCACAAGGCATTGGTCCACTTGGGGACTGATTGAGATCCTGCAGGGGACTCTGCTACCTGGAAGAGATGTACACTCCCTCCTAAGGCCCAACACTAAGGCCCACCAGGCTCTCTTTTTATACTGGATTTGCTGCACCCATAGGGGAAAGTATAGTGGTCTCTGCTCTCCAATTTGGAGGAAGACCACTCAACTTCACTACACTCCCTTTGTCATCTCTTTTCCAAGCTGAATAGTGCCCGATTTTTTTAAGTCTCTCCTCATATGGAAACTGTTCCATATGCTTAATTATTTTCATTGCCCTTCTCTGTACCTTTTCCAATTTTAATTTTTTTTCTTTTTTGAGATAGAGTGACCAGAACTGAATGCAGTATTCAGTGTGTGGGAGTACCAGGAATTTATATAGTGGCATTATGATACACTGTCTTATTATCAGTCCCTTTCCTAATGGTTCCTAATATTCTGTTAGCTGCTTTGAATGCTGCTGCACATTGAGTGAGTGTTTTCAGAGAACTATCTATAATGACTCCAACATCTCTTTCTTGAGTGGTAACAGAAAATTTATGTCCCATCATTTTGTATGTATAGTTGGGATTATGTTTTCCAATGTGCATTACTTTGCATTTATCAACATTGAATTTCATCTGCCATTTTCTTGCCCAGTCATGTGAGATCCCTTTGTAACTCTTCACAGTCTGCTTTGGACTTAACTATCCTGAGCAGTTTTGTATCATCTGGAAATTTTGTTACCTCACTGTTTACCCCTTTTTCCAGACCGTTTCTGAATATGTTGAACAGTATTGGTCCCAGTACAGACCCTTGGGAGACACCACTATTTAACTTTATCCATTCTGAACATGCACCATTTATTCCTACTCTTTATTTCCTATCTTTTAAGCAGTTACTGATCCATGAGGGACCTTCCTTCTTATCCCATGACAGCTTACTTTTCTTAAGAGCCTTTCATGAGGGACCTTGTCAAAAGCTTTCTGAAAATCTAAGTACACTATGTCCACTGGATCATCCTTGTCCACATGCTTATTTACCCCCTCAAAGAATTCTAATAGATTAGTGAGGCATGATTTCTCTTTATAGAAGTCATGTCACTTCTCCAACACATTGTGCTCATCTATTTGTCTGATAAATCCGTTATTTACTATAGTTTCAATCAATTTTCCTGGTACAGAAGTTAGGCTTACCAGACTGTAATTGCCGGGATCACCTCTGGAGCCTTTATAAACATTGGTGTTAATGTTGGCTATCCTCTAGTCATCTGTTACAGAAGCTGATTTAAATGACAGGTTATATACCACAGTTAGTAGTTTTCAAATTTCACATTTGAATTCCTTCAGAACTCTTGAGTGAATACCATCTGGTCCTGGTGACTTACTACTGTTTAATTTATCGATTTGTTTCAAAACCTCCACGATGACACCTCAATTTGGGACAGTTCCTTGGACTTGTCACCTAAAAATAATGACTCAGGTTCTGTATTCTCCCTCACATCCTCAGCTGTGAAGACCGATGCAAAAATGTCATTTAGTTTCTCTGTAATGGCTTTATCCTCCTTGAGTGCTCCTTTAGCATCTTGATCATCTTATTCAGGAACTATAGCTTGGTGCATTTTTATGAATTATCTGCAGAAACTCCATGTTTCTTGAAATGGTTTTCTGTCCAAAATTATTTATCAAATCATTTTTGTATCTTGTTCATAAACTGTACATTCAAGCTGTTTGACTGGACACAGCTTAATCAGTTTTTGTACCCTGGTTAAATGATCATAAAACGGCTTAGCTGCAAAGAACATTCCACAATATTTGGTTAAAGCTGTCTATTTTTGTGCCAGTTAATTTGTTACAATATTTAAAGAAAATGAACACAAAATAGGAGCAAACACAGCTGAAGCACATTCATTTAAAAGTTTGAACAGGTGGACATATGTTTACAATATCCACCCTTCTCCAGTCAAATTAAACGATCAAACATTTTTTATAGATAAGTTCTTTTTTGGGCTCTTTCACCATACACTCAGGAAAGACTCCTCCTTTTCAGACAAGAAAGCATTGTACTGCAGCAGTTCCACATTTATTATTATTTGTGTTATCTTAGCACCAAGGAGCCCATGACCTACTGTACAAACACAGAACTAAAGACAGTCCCTGCCCCAGAAAGCTAACAATCTAAGTATAAGACAGGATATCAAATACATACAGAAAGACAGATGTGGCAGAACAAAGGAACAGTAAAGCAATATTGATCAGCATTTCAGGCCATGATTTCGGCATGCTAGCTGCCTAAACGCTATCAAATTTTTGTTTGTAGGCATCTGTCATAAACAGATAGCTAAGGGTTAATGTCTCTTTCATCTGAAACACCTGACCAGAGAACCAATCAGGAAACCGGATTTTTTCAACTTTGGGTGGAGGGAATTGTGTGTCTGAGTCTTTTGTCTGTCTGCCTGCTGTCTCTGAGCTTTGGAGAAGTAGTTCTGTTTTCTAATCTTCTGTTTCTAAGTGTAAGGACAAAGAGATCAGATAGTAAGTTATATGGTTTCTTTTCTTTGGTATTTGCAAGAATATAAGTGCTGGAGTGCTTTGATTTGTCTTCTTTTTGAATAAGGCTGTTTATTCAATATTCTTTTAAGCAATTAGCCCTGTGTTGTATCATCTTATACAGAGAGAACATTTGTATGTATTTTTCTTTCTTTTTTATATAAAGCTTTCTTTTAAGACCTGTTGGAGTTTTCTTTACTTCAGGGAAATTAAGTCTGTACTCACCAGGGAATTGGTGGGAGGAAGAAATCAAGGGGAGATCTGTGTGTTGGATTGCTAGCCTGATTTTGCATTTCCTCTGGGTAAAGAGGAAAGTGCTTTTGTTCCAGGATTGGAAACGGAGAGGGCAAGTCCCTCTGGTTGGATTCACAGAGCTTGTGTCTGTGTATCTCTCCAGGAGCACCTGGAGGGGGGAAGGGAAAAAGGATTATTTCCTTTTGTTGTGAGACTCAAGGGATTTGGGTCTTGGGGTCCCCAGGGAAGGTTTTTCAGAGGGACCAGAGTGCCCCAAAACACTCTAATTTTTTGGGTGGTGGCAGCAGGTACCAGGTCCAAGCTGGTGACTAAGCTTGGAGGTTTTCATGCTAACCCCCATATTTTGGACGCTAAGGTCCAGATCTGGGACTAAGGTTATGACATGGTGTAGCAGCGGTGGGATCTAGACAGAATCCAGAAGCCAGTAGGAATATTATATTTTTCTTTTCTCTGCTAAGGGCTTTTTAGCAGAGAGAAACAGTTTGGTTTTAAAAGGGAACCAGAGAGAATTTTTTTTTCTGCTCTCTCTAGCAGTTTGTGGTTTGCATGTTAAGCGAGAAGCCATTAAGAGATTGTTGAGGGTCTTTTGTCATGCAATAGCCCTCCCATTAGGAGGCAAGTACCAGCACTTATATGCATGCAAATAAAGTGGTTTTTCAGGTTTACTTAACATTGAAGATTAGCTAAAGGCACTGTTGCTAGGCAGACTTCAGGAGGCAACAGAGCCTGCAGTTCAAAAGAGAAACACCGGAGGGCACCCCAACACAAGAAAACAGGAACCATGTCTACCAGGACAAAAATGGAGGCTGAAGACCAATTCAAAGAAGCTAAACACAGGCGAGAGATGGAAAAACACAAACAGGAACTAGAAATAAAACAAAAAGAGATGGAGATAAAAGAAAAGGAAGAAAACATGAAACTGGCAGCCTTCCAAAGAGAACAGGCAGCCCAAGAGGCAGCACACAAAAGAAAACTAGAAGAAGAAGAGGTGGCCTACCGAAGGAAACAAGCAGAAGATGAGGCGGTCCACCGCCGAGACATGGAAAAACACCAAAAAGAAATGGAAAAACAACAAAAACAAATGGAAAAAGAAAATGAAGAGAAGGAAAAACAGAGAAAACATGAACTGGAGTTGGCAAAAGCTGGGCTGCATGTGCCAGCCACCCCTAACAACCCTGCGCCAATTATTGCTCCACAGCACAGAAAATTTCCCACCTACAAGGCAGGTGATGACACCGAGGCCTTCTTGGAAAATTTTGAAAGAGCCTGTCTTGGGTACAGCATCCCCGAAGACCAGTACATGGTAGAATTAAGGCCACTCCTCAGTGGTCCTTTAGCAGAGGTGGCAGCTGAAATGCCTAAGCGGCAAATGAATGACTATAAACTTTTTCAAACCAAGGCCAGATACAGAATGGGGATAACCCCAGATCATGCCCGTCGGCGCTTCAGAACCCAAAAGTGGAAACCAGAGGTGTCATTTCCCAAACACGCCTACTACATTGCAAAAAACTATGAGGCCTGGCTAACAGGAAACAACATTCAAACCCTGGAAGAACTGAACCTCCTCATACAAATGGAGCAGTTCTTGGATGGTGTTCCTGAAGACATCACACGGTACATACAAGATAGAAATCCCAAAGATATCGCTGAGGCGGGGGAGATTGGAGCCAAATGGATGGAACTGGCAGAAAGCAAGAAAGCTACTGTCAAGGGGAACGAGTACCACAGGGGGCACACAGACCATAAACCCTACAACCGAGGACAGCCAAAGACCCCACATACCACCCAAGTAAAGCCACAGATACCCTACCCTTCAACCTCACCAGTCTCCAGTAACTCACCTCGGCCCAGTGACCCATCAGATGGAAGATGCTTTAAGTGTAATGAACCGGGACATATCAAGGCCAACTGTCCCAAGAACACCATGCGAGTGCAATTCATTACACCACCATCACACCAAAGATCCCCAGGCCCGGATGCCTCTCAAATACCCTTGGAGCGAAGGGAAAATTTGAGAGTGGGCGGAAAGAAGGTTACTGCGTGGAGAGACACGGGGGCACAAGTGTCAGCTATCCACCAATCCTTCGTTGACCCCAAATTCATCAACCCAAAGGCCAAAGTGACAATTTACCCCTTCATGTCACAAGCTGTAGACTTGCCTACAGCTCAACTGCCTGTCCAGTACAAAGGCTGGTCAGGAATGTGGACTTTTGCAGTCTATGACAATTATCCTATCCCCATGCTACTGGGGGAAGACTTGGCCAACCAGGTGAGGCGGGCCAAGAGAGTGGGAATGGTTACACGTAGCCAAACCAGGCAAGCTTCCAGACCCATTCCTGTTCCTGAGCCGTCCACAGAGGCCCCGTCTGTGTTACCAGAGACCCAGACAGAGGTAGTGGACCCGGATTCCATGCCTACCACTGAAACAGCCACAGCATCTCCAGTCCCAGGCCCGGAACTGGAACAGCAACCAGCACCAGCAAGTGCAACCACATCTTCAAACTCAACGCCAGAGGGCGCCAGCGAGCCAGAACTGGCAGAAGCAACAGACAGCCATACCCAAAAGGCTCAGCCAGAGCCTGAAATACCCTCAGGTGCACCAGCGGAGAGCGGTTCACCAGCAACGGAAACAACCCCATCACCTACATCGCTTCCAGAGGGACCAAGCCCAAGTCCACAGTCTGAGGAAGAACTGGTGACCCCAGCCTTAAGGGAACAGTTCCAGGCTGAGCAGGAAGCAGATGACAGCCTTCAGAAAGCGTGGGCGGCGGCATGGAGCACCCCACCGCCTCTCAGCTCTTCTAATCGATCCCGGTTTGTTATAGACCAAGGACTTTTATACAAGGAAATTCTTTCTGGTGGACACCGGGAAGAATGGCAGCCGCAAAAACAGTTGGTGGTTCCAACTAAGTACCGGGGGAAGCTCTTAAGCTTAGCCCATGATCATCCCAGTGGCCATGCTGGGGTGAACAGAACCAAGGACCGGTTGGGGAAGTCCTTCCACTGGGAGGGGATGGGCAAGGATGTTGCCAAGTATGTCCGGTCTTGTGAGGTATGCCAAAGAGTGGGTAAGCCTCAAGACCAGGTCAAGGCCCCTCTCCAACCACTCCCCATAATTGAGGTCCCATTTCAGCGAGTAGCTGTGGATATTCTGGGCCCTTTTCCAAAAAAGACGCCCAGAGGAAAGCAGTACGTACTGACTTTAGTGGACTTTGCTACCCGATGGCCAGAAGCAGTAGCTCTAGGCAACACCAGGGCTAACACTGTGTGCCTGGCCCTAACAGACATCTTTGCCAGGGTAGGTTGGCCCTCCGACATCCTTACAGATTCAGGGTCTAATTTCCTGGCAGGGACCATGGAAAAACTGTGGGAAACTCATGGGGTGAATCACTTGGTTGCCACCCCGTACCACCATCAAACCAATGGCCTGGTGGAAAGGTTCAATGGAACTTTGGGGGCCATGATACGAAAATTCATCAACGAATTCTCCAATAATTGGGACCTAGTGTTGCAGCAGTTGCTGTTTGCCTACAGGGCTGTACCACATCCCAGTTTAGGGTTTTCACCATTTGAACTTGTGTATGGTCACGAGGTTAAGGGGCCATTACAGTTGGTGAAGCAGCAATGGGAGGGGTTTACACCTTCTCCAGGAACTAACATTCTGGACTTTGTAAGCAACCTACAAAGCACCCTCCAACACTCTTTAGCCCTTGCTAGAGAGAACCTAAAGGATGCTCAAGAAGAGCAAAAGGCCTGGTATGACAGACATGCCAGAGAACGTTCCTTCAAGGTAGGAGACCAGGTTATGGTCTTAAAGGCGCAACAGGCCCATAAGATGGAAGCATCATGGGAAGGGCCATTCACGGTCCAAGAGCGCCTGGGAGCTGTGAACTACCTCATAGCATTTCCCAATTCCTCACTAAAGCCTAAAGTGTACCATGTTAATTCTCTCAAGCCTTTCTATTCCAGAGACTTACAGGTTTGTCAGTTTACAGTCCAGGGAGATGATGCTGAGTGGCCTGACGGTGTCTACTATGACGGGAAAAAGGACGGTGGCGTGGAAGAGGTGAACCTCTCAACCACCCTGGAACGTCTGCAGCGGCAACAAATCAAGGAGCTGTGCACTAGCTTCGCCCCATTGTTCTCAGCCACCCCAGGACGGACTGAACGGGCATACCACTCCATTGATACAGGTAATGCTCACCCAATCAGAACCCCACCCTACCGAGTGTCTCCTCATGCCCAAGCTGCTATAGAACGGGAGATCCAGAACATGCTACAGATGGGTATAATCCTCCCATCTACCAGTGCATGGGCATCTCCATTGGTTCTGGTACCCAAATCAGATGGGGAAATACGCTTTTGCGTGGACTACCGTAAGCTAAATGCGGTAACTCGTCTGGACAACTATCCAATGCCACGCACTGATGAGCTATTGGAGAAGTTGGGACGTGCCCAGTTCATCTCTACAATAGACTTAACCAAGGGGTACTGGCAAGTACCACTAGATGAACCTGCCAAGGAGAGGTCAGCATTCGTCACCCATGCGGGGGTGTATGAATTCAATGTCCTTCCTTTCAGCCTTCGAAATGCACCCGCCACCTTCCAGAGGCTGGTAGACGGTCTACTAGCTGGACTGGGAGAATTTGCAGTTGCCTACCTCGATGATGTGGCCATTTTTTCAGACTCCTGGCCCGAACACCTACTACACCTGGAAAAGGTCTTTGAGCGCATCAGGCAGGCAGGACTAACTGTTAAGGCCAAAAAGTGTCAAATAGGCCAAAACAGAGTGACTTACCTGGGGCACCAGGTGGGTCGAGGAACCATAAACCCCCTACAGGCCAAGGTGGATGCTATCCAAAAGTGGCCTGTCCCAAGGTCAAAGAAACAGGTCCAATCCTTCTTAGGCTTGGCCGGATACTACAGGCGATTTGTACCACACTACAGCCAAATCGCTGCCCCATTGACCGACCTGACCAAAAAGACCCAGCCAAATGCAGTTAAGTGGACTGATGAGTGTCAAAAGGCCTTTACCCAACTTAAGGCAACACTCATGTCTGACCCTGTACTCAGGGCCCCGGATTTTGACAAGCCATTCCTAGTAACCACAGATGCATCTGAGCGTGGTATAGGAGCAGTGCTCATGCAGGAAGCAACAGATCGCAACTTCCATCCTGTCGTGTTCCTCAGGAAAAAACTGTCTGAGAGGGAAAGTCACTGGTCAGTCAGTGAAAAGGAATGCTATGCCATTGTGTACGCCCTGGAAAAGCTACGCCCATATGTTTGGGGACGGCGGTTCCAACTACAAACTGACCATGCTGCACTAAAGTGGCTTCATACTGCCAAGGGGAACAACAAGAAACTTCTTCGTTGGAGTTTAGCTCTCCAAGATTTTGATTTTGAAATTCAACACATCACAGGAGCTTCTAACAAAGTTGCTGATGCACTCTCCCGTGAGAGTTTCCCAGAATCCAGTAGTTAAAAAGTGTTCTTAAAATGTAAAAGTCTGTTAGTTATATACTTAGTGGTATATGTAAAGGTGCATGTGTTGTATTACCCTGGTTATTTTCAAGTTCTAGAAGGAAATCGCCGCCAGTGAGCTTCCCCACTGTCTGCAATTTGGGGGGCGTGTCATAAACAGATAGCTAAGGGTTAATGTCTCTTTCACCTGAAACACCTGACCAGAGAACCAATCAGGAAACCGGATTTTTTCAACTTTGGGTGGAGGGAATTGTGTGTCTGAGTCTTTTGTCTGTCTGCCTGCTGTCTCTGAGCTTTGGAGAAGTAGTTCTGTTTTCTAATCTTCTGTTTCTAAGTGTAAGGACAAAGAGATCAGATAGTAAGTTATATGGTTTCTTTTCTTTGGTATTTGCAAGAATATAAGTGCTGGAGTGCTTTGATTTGTCTTCTTTTTGAATAAGGCTGTTTATTCAATATTCTTTTAAGCAATTAGCCCTGTGTTGTATCATCTTATACAGAGAGAACATTTGTATGTATTTTTCTTTCTTTTTTATATAAAGCTTTCTTTTAAGACCTGTTGGAGTTTTCTTTACTTCAGGGAAATTAAGTCTGTACTCACCAGGGAATTGGTGGGAGGAAGAAATCAAGGGGAGATCTGTGTGTTGGATTGCTAGCCTGATTTTGCATTTCCTCTGGGTAAAGAGGAAAGTGCTTTTGTTCCAGGATTGGAAACGGAGAGGGCAAGTCCCTCTGGTTGGATTCACAGAGCTTGTGTCTGTGTATCTCTCCAGGAGCACCTGGAGGGGGGAAGGGAAAAAGGATTATTTCCCTTTGTTGTGAGACTCAAGGGATTTGGGTCTTGGGGTCCCCAGGGAAGGTTTTTCAGAGGGACCAGAGTGCCCCAAAACACTCTAATTTTTTGGGTGGTGGCAGCAGGTACCAGGTCCAAGCTGGTGACTAAGCTTGGAGGTTTTCATGCTAACCCCCATATTTTGGACGCTAAGGTCCAGATCTGGGACTAAGGTTATGACAGCATCACAGCAAAGGAGAGTTTTAAGAAGAGATTTGAAAGAGGACAATGAGGTATAATGGGCTGCTCTGGAGAAAGCATGAAGGTACTGCTGCAAAATTTAAGAAGCGGGCAATGAAGGCTGGCATCATTAGCTGATCAGAGGACAGAGTTTCAAACAGTGAGTGATAGATAGGGTCGGGATAGTCTGTAAAGGGCCCTGAAAGTCAAGATAAGTATCTTATGTTTGTTGAAATAGAAAATGGGGAGATAATGGAGCAATGCAAAGAGAATGATCAAAGCTTTGAGCTATGAGAATGATCCTTGCAGTAGCATTCTGAGTGGATATGAACATGGGACAAAATTTCATTTGTCAAAGCCAAAGAAGAGGTTGTTCCAATAATCAAGAGATGAGGTGATGAGAGCCTGGATGAGAGTTTAAGCTATGTGGATCGATAGGAAAATCTGTATGTTAGTGATCTTATGCAGAAAGTATTGGCTAAAATTACATACGGCCTAGATTCAAGCTTTAAAAAGAGGTCTATTGGTGTTATTGGACATAGTGTGCAGAAGTGAATGTTAACCTTTTAAACACAAATAAACACTACAATGCAAACTCCTGCAATCTTGTGATGTGAGGATTGCCCAGATCCATATGTTGGAAACCCTGACAGGTTGGAAACCCTGGCATATATTTTTTCCCTCATTAGTGAAGCTACCTGTATTGTCAGTTCCAAACATCCATGCCATGCATCTTTCGGAACACCCATTAATCTGACCTGAGAACAGGAAGTAGACACTAGGGTCTCCCGCTCCCCACCTCCAAGGTCTAGTAAAACACACTCCAACAGCCGCTCCAAGGCTTGCCTACCACCCAAGACTGGCTCCAGGCACCAGCTCCTCAAGCTGGTGCTTGGGGTGGCCAAGGGGAAGGGGCTCTTTCGTGGCAATTTCATGGCAGGTCCCTTGGTCCCTCTTGGAGGGAAGGACCTGCTGCTGAATTGCTGCCAAAGAAGAAAGTGGTGCAGTGGAGCTGCCACTGATCACAATTGCAGCTCTTTTTTTTGTGCTTTTTTTTCCCCCCACTTAGGGCAGCAAAAACCCTGGAGCCGGCCCTGCCGCCACCCCTCCTTATTCCCACTCCCTTCACAGATGCAACTCCCTGTCCCTGTGCCCCTTATCCCAACTGCCCCCCGCAAGTCCTTGATCTCCAGCCACCTCCCCATATATATATACAGAGAGAGAGAGAGAGAGAGAAAGAGAGAAAAAATCTTAGTTAAACCAGCTGCTGACTATTCTGCTGTGTTAACAGTAAACTTCCCTTTAAAATAAAAACACATTAAAATAAAAAGAGACAACTTGTAGCAAACAATGTGAGTTAATTGCACAGGTGAACAAAGGTTCAGACTAAAAATGTCAGTGGTGGGATATTCACCAAAAGCAATAGTGCTGGTACATTCCCTCGAATTATGTAAGAAAGCATAAAATGTTTTTTTTCTTTATTTTTACATACACAAACAAAGAAATGAACATGTTCTTAAATGCTATTCTCAGTTCTGGTCCCCCAAGTTTTAGTTGGTGCCATGCACCACCATGGATTAAACTTGAACATTTTGATACACATCACACAAATGGTTTGATCTCTGGGGTGGTGGGGAGGAGAGGGCAGAAGCAATACCTAGAAACTTTTTGAAAAAATGGCTGTTTTTTCAGGGTTTATATCTCCTCAACAGCTAGATCAAATGATCCCAAATTTGGCTTTTTTATCCTATCCTGCACCCTCCTGAGGCACACCAAATGTCAAAGGAATCTAACTAAGCATGTTGATTTTAGTGGACTTAGAAATGTCAACCTTTAAACAGAAGTCATGATGCAACTTTAGCTGTAGTGGCACTGCTGCACCACTATAATTCCTTATTAATGAGGGATTTCCTAGTAACAGTAACACAAGACATTTATATTTCCTAAGCAATGAAGCCTCTTTCTCTCAATGAAGAGAAATAAGAAATTAATTCTCTTTTGACTTAAAGCTGGAGATACCCACAAAGTCTTTACTTATAGACTTAGCAAATTGTAAAATTCTGCTTTTGTTTTTGTTTGATTAAGTGGTCCACAAAATAAATTTAATTATATAAGGCTATTGTGATGCCCTGTCCCTTTAAATGATTGAGCACTCTTCCTCAGTGCAAAGCCTCAATTTCATGTTGGTTTCGGTTTTTCAGTGTGAACAATTAACATTTGCATAGCAACTAGATACAGAGAATCTCATTTAAGCACATCTGTATCTCTTTCTCTGCTGGATTCAGATATAACATTTGGTGATCAGGACCAGCGCCAGGGTTTCTGACGCCCTAGGTGGACAGCCATTTTGCTGCCCCCCGCATGTCCAGTGGACCTACCGCAGTCATGTCGGCGGACGGTGCGCTGCTGGAAAGGCTCCGGTGGAGCTGCTGCAGTGATGCCAGCGGGTGGTTCGCTGGTCTAAAGGCTCCGGTGGACCTGCCACAGGCATGACTGTGGTAGGTCCGCCGGAGCCTTTAGACCAGTGCACCGTCCGCTGAAATAACTGCAGCAGCAGCGGACCGTCCGCCGGCATGACTGCGGTAGGTCCACCAGACCCGTGTGCCGCCCCCCCCCCGGGCAAAAGAGCACCCCCCAAAAATTCTGGCGCCCTAGGCCATTGCCTCGATTGCCTAAATGATAGCGGCGGCCCTGTTGGTGATGAAGGATTTATATCCCACGAGTGTCCGGTGCTGCCTCTGCCTGAACAACAAGAAGAAAAAGTAGGCAAATAATACTATAAGAAAGGTGAAAGTTCACCTGCAGGCACAAAGTGACAAGCTGCTCTTTTTGCTATGGGCACAGCATGAACCAGAGGGAAGTAGGAAATAAAGATAGAACAAAGAATAAGGTTTCTGCAATTACTGTTGGACCTGTTCAAACAAAGCATTAAGAGGGAAGCTAGCAGCTGTCTTCACTGACCATGTGCAAGCAGGCAGACAGAGAAATAGCTTAGCCTGCATTGAGGGTCTATAGCAGGGATCAGCAACCTCTGGCATGTGGCTCACCAGGGTAAGCACCCTGGCAGGCCGGGCCAGTTTGTTTACCTGCCATGTCCACAGGTTTGGCCAATTGCGGCTCCCACTGGCTGCTCCAGACCAATGGGGGTGGTGGGAAGCAGTGGCCAGCACATCCCTCAGCCCACTCTGCTTCCTGCAGCCCCCATTGGCCTGGAACAGCGAACCGCGGCCAGTGGGAACCGTAATCAGCTGAACCTGCAGACATGGCAGGTAAACAAACTGGCCGCGTAAGGCCCTTGAGAGGAAGGGTAAGTACTATACTACGTGTCAGGAAATTCAGGATAATCTTGACTCAGCTTATTCACACGCTTGGTCATGGCTTCAGACATGGCCAGAAGTTTTCAGAATGACTTCCACTGAAGCTACCAAGACCACTGGATATCTCCGTCCCTTATTTAGCCAGTTTGTTACAGCTGATGAGTGACAATGGATTCATTTCTGTTCTGAATAATTTCAGAGGTTCCTGTCTTCAAATGGAATTAAGCACATATGTTCCACACCATACCATCCGGCTACAAATGGACTAGTGGAACACTTTCTACAGATATTTAATGGATGCTTAAGAACTAACAAGTCTATTTTGAGTCATCAGCAGAAAATGGACAATTTCGTGCTTGTTCACAGGACCACACCACAGGCTACTACCCAGGAGTCACCTGCAACTCTTTTCTTGAAGCTATTTTTGTGTACCTGCTGGGACCTGTTACATCTTAATGTTGACTCATAGGTAGCCAAATCACAAGCTATATAGGTTGATGGAAGAAGTGTGACTCATCTTTGTTCTTTTCAAATAGGAGACAGAGTGTACTTACAACTACAGTTAGGGAGTGAAATGGGCACCTGGAGAACTAGTAAAATGCACATGGCCTGTTTTGTTTGTGGTAAAACTATCTGATGGTATTCTGATGAAACAACATTTAGACCAATTGCAGCCTCAACAAATACCAGAGTCCAGAAATTTTCCAATAGGACAGTCTATTGCTCCAATCAAATTCCCCTCTGTTACAGCTGCTAATTTTGACAACTTGTTGGGAGAAACTTTGATACAAGATCTAGTACATTTCATACAAGCTCCAGTTGATTCCTTACTACCTATTGTTTCTGTTGTTCGGGACACTGTCATATCAGCACGTTATCCCAACAGAGTGTGAAAACAAACGGTGTATCTGAACTTATAAATTGTTTAGTTAGTGAGTTGCTATTACAGCGCAGATTAATCCTTTGCAATTTAAGAGTTTGCAGTAGTCCACCCATGTCATGGTATAATTCCCCACTCTGAACCTTAGTGTCCAAAAGATGAGGTACCAGCATGAATTTCTCTAAGCTCAATTACCAGCTTAGTACTTGTAGTGCTGCCATCAGCCAGGAATTTCAGTGCCTGGTACACTCTGGTCCCCCCCAAAACCTTGCCCGGGGACCCCCAAGACCCAGTCCCTCTGGATCTTAACACGAGGAAAGTAAACCCTTTCCCTCATCATTGCCTCTCCCAGGCTTCCCCTCCCTGGGTTACCCTGGAAGATCACTGTGATTCAAACTCCTTGAATCTTAAAACAGAGAGGAAAATTCACCTTCCCCCCTCCTTCTCTCTCCCCCTCCCAGAATCTCCCTGAGAGAGAAAGTAATCCTAACACAGAGAGAAATTAACCTTTCTCTCCCCCTTCCCTCCTTTCTCCCCATCAATTCCCTGGTGGATCCAGGGGTCTCACTAGAATAAAAAAACAATCAGGTTCTTAAACAAGAAAAGCTTTTAATTAAAGAAAGAAAAACAGTAAAAATTATCCTTGTAAATTTAAGATGGAATATATTACAGGGTCTTTCAGCTATAGACACTGGGAATACCCTCCCAGCCTAAGTATACAAGTAAAAATTAAAATCCTTTCAGCAAAATACAGATTTGAACTCCTTCCAGCCAAATACACATTTGCAAATAAAGAAAACAAACATAAGCCTAACTCACTTTATCTACCTAGTACTTACTATTCTGGACATATAAGAGACTGTATCAGAGAGATTGGAGAGAAACCTGGTTGCACGTCTGGTCACTCTCAGAACCCAGAGAGAACAACAACTAAATTCTAACAGCACACACACAAACTTCCCTCCCTCAAGATTTGAAAGTATCCTGTCCCCTGATTGGTCCTCTGGTCAGGTGACAGCGTGGCTCACTGATCTTGTTAACACTTTACAGGCAAAAGAGATATAAAGTACTTCTGTTCTATTAACTCCTACTATTTGTTTATGACAACCCACAATGCTTTTAACCAAGTGAACAATAATGTATATATATTTGGAAAGTTTCCTAAAGTAGGGTGGAGAAATGTGGTGTCCTGTCTGTTTAAATGTTTGAGCTCTCCCCTTACTCCATGGAAAGCCTCACTTTTGTGTTGGTTTCAGTTTTGCAGTGAGAACAGTGAAAGTTTGCAGGGCACTTAGCTGTGCTTAAATGAGCTTCTGTGTGCCTGTATCTCCTCTGCTGAGTCCAGATGTAACAGCTATCAAAAAGGCTTCAGAGATGTTGTATCTCATAATAATATTCTTCTTCAGACTACCGGAGACTGTGTTGTAGTGTGAAAGGAATACCCAGAAATACCATTAAAAGAATAACCCCACAATACCCACAGTTCATAAGTATAGATGAGTTTGAGGATCCAAGGGATGATTCTCATGAGTAAGTACTATTCTGTGAGTAAAGGCAGAAGGGACTTGGAGGTATAAAAAGGGTATGAGTCTTAAGGTGTGTGTTGTATAATATCAGAGAAACTCTCTAAGGTCCACATAATTCTATTGGAATTACACAGTGCACTGTTCCATGCATAGACTATGATTCTGCATTTTTACCATTTGAATTCTTTACCTTCTGTTTTAGTGGTCACACTGACTAATAAAAATACCTCATTAATCTGACAAATTATTTTTCCTATTAATTTATAGTGGAAACATAATTATATGCTATGGCATGAAGAATAGCAAACTATGAAGCCAGACAAGGGGAAAAAAAAGTAATTTAAAAAAATTATTCCTCCTGGAAATATTAGGAGCAGCATGTAGTGGTTTGTTTTGTGTCTGTTTCCTGCTAATTTAGTGCATTCTCACAACACTGTCTGTACTTACTCTTGAAAATAATGAACTGTTACATGCATTTTACAAGTTGGCTCTCCCTTGAGTGCTTTTAGCAAGCTGTACTTTTTGAGCAACCAGCATAGATTTAATGGAGATTGAGGTAGGGTACAGAGAAAAGCTATGAAAAAAGGTTACCAGAAAAAAAAAGACTGCAATTTACTAGCTTGACATTTCTCTGCACTACCACTTCTGTTTGGCACAAGATGGAAAAAATTGCTTGCTGAAATAGTAGCAATATTTAGAACTGTTTGAATTCATTGCAGATTACAAATATGTATTTATGTCTCTCCTCCCTCTTCTCCCAGTTTTTAACTATTTTGGTTAAAAAATAACTAAGTCTGAAATGCCTAATACAGGTCTGTTGCATCTTACACGCATGTAACATGCACGATTTCAGCTTTATGTGCTCAGCAAAAACAAACAAAAAACAAACAAAAAAAAGAGAAAAATAACAATTTTAATACTGTACCTGTAGTGCGAGTGATTCTGCCCACCATTACACTCAATGTAATTTTGACTATACATGATTTTCGCTTTACGTGCTGACTGTGGAACGTAATCCCAGAGTAAGATGCGACAGACCTGTATTACTAGTTTGCAGTTTTGTTTTTGCCATGTTGGTCCCAGAATATAAGACAGAGAGAGAGAGGGTGGGTGAGGTAATGTTTTTCACAGGACCAACTTCTGTAGGTGAGAGAGACAGTCTATGAAGCTCGAAAGCTTATACCTTCCAGCAACAGAAGCTGATTCCATAAAAGATACCTCATTTACCTTGTCCCTCTAATATTACTTAGCATCAATGTCCATTGTTTGAACAGAGAAATTAGCTTTGCTCAAGTTTTCTCTAAATCAAGAATATTTTTTCAATGGGCTGTATTCAGCCTGTTATCTTCTAGTATAGAGCTTGATGTCTGATTCTCCACCATATAGTATTCAAGTGCAAAGTAGCATTTCATGTCCCAAGTTTAAATGATTTCTACGTGCAAGGCAGTGGTGAATTAGGCCCAGCAGATCTCCTGGGCTCTGCAATTAAAACAGCTACTCCTGTGTATTTCCTGTGTATTTCCAGTCTGCATACAGACAACGTTCTTAGATATCTACAGACTATAACCCACAAAAAACCACAAAGTTTTCACAGCTATATACACCACAAAAATGTAAGGTGATGTATGTAACACATATAACATACTTTGGTAATTATTCTATTAACTGTGTCCACTGAATAACTCATTCAATATTCTACCTACTGTGCCTCTTGCCAACTTATCATAAAATAATATTTCTCCATAACTTTCTTTATATCCAAAGGAGCTGTCCATTCTTCTTCAGCCTTAATATGTAAGTTATCATCCTCTTCCCCCTCCTCTTCCTGATTTTTAGGAAAGCTTTATTCAAATCCTTGTATCAGATCCTCAGTTTTATTATACATTAATATATATTAAAATAATTAGCATTTTGATGTATTTTTAAAAAGAAATATTTATAGAATATTAATAATAATTTTCCAACTCTCTCAACAAAACAGAAATGTTCATATGTAATATTTTAACTGCAACCCCTTTTTTCTATTTTTATTGTCTAATAATATATATGTTATGTATTAACTATGCCTGGGTTATGGCATTTTTCACAGGAAGAATAACTTATCATGATTAACATGGGCTGATTGTTTTTGTTTTGGATTTACACTGTAGCTCGTTAATCAGTAACAGTGAAGGAAACTTATTACACATGCATCAGTAGTTAGCAAAAGACCAACATAACACTAGACAATACGAGCAAGAAGGAAACTTCCTCCTTTGACAATATTTTTATATAACAGCATGAAAAATTACAGATAATTTTTGAACTAGTTTTGTTGAATAATTTAATGTCCAGATTCTGACCTTATTTCCAGCATTGTAAATCAGGAATAACTTCACAGAAATCAGTGGAGCTTATCTGGTGTAACCAAACCACCTGATGTGAGAACCATACTGCATCCCTGAACAAAGGAGTATCAGGAATTGCTATGCTGATAAGGCCCCGATTCTCAGCACCGAAGCACATGCTTAAGTCCTTTGATTACATGATTTCCTGAACAGGGATCAAATGAAGCATACAAACCTAAGCATGTGCTGAACTGGGTGTTAATTATTTTTTAGGGTCTATACTGTATTTAAGAAAGGAAGGATGGTCCATTTGATTGGGGGCTAGCCTGGTGCTCAGGAGAGGGGAGTTCATTTCCTAGCTTGATCACAGACTTTCCTGTGTGACCAGTGCAAGTCATTTTGTCACTTCATGGTTCAGTTCCCTGTGTGTAAAATAGTCATAATGGTACTTCATTGCCTCACAGGATGTTGTGAAGAAAAATACATTAAGGATTGTGAGATGCACACATGCTACGGGGGCTGGATAAGCACCTAGCATAGTTTAAAACAAATTAAGACAACCAAGTAGGGCTATGAACTATCAGTCATCTGGATATGTGTGTAGCTCAGAGTTTGTGGAGTCAGTGTTTTCTTTTCAAAAGGTTTGCTTTACAAAATTCTTAATTCCACTGGTGTGAAATGTATATGAAATACATGCAACTTGGGAAAGGGTGTTTTACTATTGCCTTGAATAAAAGGAGACGGTCTGCTTTTCCAGATGAGACTTTAGAAAGGTTTATGGCAAGGAATATGTTAGATAGTAAACAAAAAGGGCAAAAATATGCTTTTACTTGTACATTCACCAGTGCAACTGCATTCCCCTTAATGTTACTATCAAGATAAGAAATAGCAGGGTGTTTGCCTGTACAATAGTTGTGTGTGTAGTCGGAGTGTTCATTTTTATCTATGCCCTATATCTTCTTTAGGAGATAGTAAGAGGCAAAAACTGGAAAATGGGTCATAACAGGGTATCAGAATCTCCAGTTTCTAACCATGAGGACTGGAAATACCCTGGAACACAAAATAATTATAAAAATATCACCCCAAAGGACTGGATTTAAATGCTTAACAATAATGTTTCTCTAACGGCATTCCACCTTTCATTTCCAGTCCACTGAAGCCGTCTCCTCTAGTACAACAGACTGTGAAAATGATGAACACTGACATTTGTTAATATTAAATAGAAAAAACAAAGGCCTGAGAGATAATAGACCCTACAAGAGAATACCCACCATTCTTAATTATCAGTTCAACCACTAATCCCTGATAAAAATACAAAACTCTTTTATTATGATCTCTTTTGAAGTAGCTGCTCAGACCAAAACAAGAGCAAGAAGAGGAGAAGGGCAGAAATAGCTTGGGAATCATGAGACAAAGATCTAGATGAGAAGGGGGCAGGGGTGCAGGCTGACCACAAGAACAGCAGCTCAGTTCTAATAAGACTTTCTTGATTTGTTTTATGTTTAAACATTGTGGCATGTTGTTGTAAAATACAATTATAAAATTAAGCTAAGGAATCTTTGACTGGAAAAAAAAGTTCCTAGGTACAATTAAGTTGAAGAAGAGTTCCTTCTTTTTAATTACTTTTGAATCATAGAGAATTTTCCTGGACTAAGCTGAATTCTTATTTTGTTTTATTAATGAAGGGTGATTAATAAGAGGCTTAGCAGAGCTAGAGAATGAATATGGTATCTGTCATAAACAGATAGTTAAGGGTCAATGCTTCTTTTATCTGTAAAGGGTTAAGACGTTCACCTAGACTAGCTGACACCTGACCAGAGGAACCAATGGGGGAACAAAATGTTTCAAAAGGAAGGAGGGAAGTTTTTCCTTTGTTTAGAATTTCAGTTTTCAGCCGGAGTGAAAAAGATCAAGGAACCAGCCTCTTATCGGAGTAGTAAGTTTTAGAAAGGGATAAATAGGTTTATGTTTATTTCCTTTGTAATTTGTCATGGTACCATTAAGGGAATTATGAAAATTGGGTATTTGGTAAAACTAAGTTTTTGACCGAAGAACATCCACTGTGTATGAATCTGTTGTTTGTGAGAATAGCTGGTATGCTAATCTCTCCCAGAGGATTTTCTTTTACCTTTCTTTTCTTTAATTAAAAGCCTTTTTCTTAATACCTGATTGATTTTTCCTTGTTTTTTAGATCCAAGGGGGTTGGATCTGGATCCACGAGGAGTTGGTAGGAGAAAGGAGGGGGGATGGTTAATTTCTCCTTGTTTTAAGATCCAAGGAGTTTGGATCTGTGTTCACCAGGAAATTGGTGAGGTCTCTCAAGGCTAACCCAGGGAAGAAAAGTAGTGCTTGGAGGTGGTGGCAGCGATACCAGTCTAAGCTGGTAATTAAGCTTAGAAGTGTCCATGCAGGTCCCCACATCTGTACCCCAAAGTTCAGAGTGGGGAAGGAACCTTGATAGCATCTATGAATGGAAATAGTAGTGTTGTTAAAGTTTATTTCTCACCTTCTCTGGAACGATAGTCTCAGCTTGTGACACTGTAGAGTATAAATTAAAAAGCCAGTTTTTCAAATCATGGCCTCCATTACGCACAAACAGCTTTGTGCATGCAGTTAACTTTTTAGGCAATTAAGGGATGTGTGCTGCAATAATTTACATGTGTTTGTGCATGTGAGTGCACTGCAAACTGAGCAAAAATTGAGCGGAAGTTTACTTTGTGCTTGAAAATTTGATCATTCATGTGCACAAGTATGCATAGAAAATTGTGTGTGTAAGTAATTTGTATGCAAAATGGTGCGTAAGCACAAATGGCAACCTAACTGAGGGCCATTTGAAAGTTGGCCTGATAGGTGCAAGCATCTGATGCATAGAGACTGAAAAGAGAAGGTTGTTAGAGTGTCCTGTGTATTTCCATATCTTACCTAGTTTGGATTTCTTTTAATTTTTTTAATGTATTTTACCCTAAATTATTGATCTTTACTTTCACCCTTAACATCAGTTAAAATTTTTGTCAGGGATTATACAAATGCACAAAGTTAAACAAAGTCTGATTTTTTCCCCTCTCATCTTTCAATTATTGTAATTTTGAGAGCTAGATATTTATTTTTTAAAGAGTAATCAAAATCATTTCAAGCAGAATTGATGTTTCACTGATGCTTTCCCCTTAAGGAAGGATATAATAGAAGTGGAGGTGGTCAGCTTACAGAATAGCTTTGAGAGGAAATTCTGGATATAAAGGTGAGCATGAAAAAAGGAACAAGGCTGAGAGTGGGAGAGGGACACAAAAAGAGGGGCTAGAATGGAGTGAAGGGCTCGAGAAAGAGACAAGGTGTGGAGATGCAAGCAGGAGTACAGCTGTGAAAGTGAACACCAGAAGTTGGACTGTGGTGCAAAAGGTAAAGTGAAGCCAGTGCAAGAAGTAAGTGTGACAGTCTGTGCAGCTATATAAAAAGGCAATTTTTGCAGCTGCATTTTATTGAATTTATTTGCTGGAATTGCACTTTATTATCCAGAGAGTATTAGCCATGGAAGAATCCAAAGAAGTTTAATGAAATCTTCCTATTTTACCTCTTCAGACCAGCTTTTTGTGAATCCCAGAGTGCGGGATGGGTTCCCTCACTGAACTCGTTCCTTTCTAAGCCACTTTTTGGCCTGAATCTGCAAAATCCATGAAAGCAGAACCTATGATTTGTAATTTTCCACCGTCCTTCCTTAGACATAACACAGTACATATGACTGTTTTATAGATTTGTTTTAGATCATTCACACACTCTTCAACTACATTTTAAATGTGAACATGGGACCTAGATGTTAAGAGCCAATGCTTTAATGAAGAGCACAACTGATCTTTCATATTGAAAGATAAAATAACTCTTTTCTGTGTTGATTCTGGACTGGCTATATTAAATATTTTTGAAGGCAGTAAATTAACCTGACTTTTTCTCTGGTTTTGACCTTTTGTTCATTTCAACTAACAATTAATTATGTTTAATGGAAATAAATTGGCATAGTACGTGCAATTAGTAGCACTTTTTTTTTCTTTTTATGGATTTTGTTTCTTTTCTTTATCAATTGAAAATCGTACAGAATCAGAAAAACAGTTGTGAAAGCCAAAACCTATTTATATATAGTGACTATTAGTAAGAGTATTATTTGTTCTTCAGATGCACTTAGAGCACCCAATCTCAGTTGGTACTCAATTTTGCTAGGAGTTTTAGATGGATAGTAAGAGACAGCTTCTGTTCCAAACAGTGCACCATCTAAAAAGAAAAGATAGGCAAAGGGCGGAAGAGGAAACAGAACCACAGAGAAGCGAAATTACATGGCTAACTGCAGATTAATGGCAGAGCCAGGTGAAAATCTATCAATGAAATCTATTGTTCCTGTCACTGCATACTCCATCAAAATATGAAACATATATGTATGAAGATACAGTTTTTAAAGCAAGCTTTTCACTTAGAATGTTTGTGCTGTGATACAATTAGAGATAGGAACAATGTGTTGAAATAAATATAAGTAGTTTTATAAAGGAAAAAATATATATTTAAGGGAGATTGGATTGGAAATGGAGTAGAAAGGCTTTCATTTCTGGGATTGTGTCCACCGTGAGGATTTTTGGCACAACATCTCCACTGTTGATGCTACCCCCTTGTGCCAACAGTGGTAGCAATGGTGAGAGTACTATTGTGACCATGCTCTTACAAGTGCTCAGAGTTTTATTATGTTTTCGTCTAAGTCTGCTGACAGCAGGTTTTAATTAGTCAGTAGTAAAAAATCTGGTGGCCCTAGGAATCTTGGTGTTAGAACAAGCTATCTAACGTGATCCATCATGACACTTCTAAATCCTAGCATGGTATCAAGTATCAGAGGAGTAGCCGTGTTAGTCTGGATCTGTAGAAGCAGCAAAAAGTCCTGTGGCACCTTATAGACTAACAGACGTTTTGGAGCATGAGCTTTCGGGGGTGAATACATGCATCTGATGAAGTGGGTATTCACCCATGAAAGCTCATGCTCCAAAATGTTTGTTAGTCTATCAGGTGCCACAGGACTCTTTGCTGCTTCTAAATCCTAGTTTTGACAAACCCTAATATTTCCAATGTTTCTAACATTGGTGGAGCTCACAGCAGGAGATGACCTTAGAGAGCAGGGATATTGGTTTGAAATAATTGGACAGAGAAATTTAATCTTGGGTAGTATTCTGAGAGAAAGGAAAAAAAACAAAGTATGATTTGAATTTTTCTTGATACAGATTTACTGGTTTATTGTTTTGAAACCAGACAGAGTGGACTTTTTAAAACATGTCCCACCTGTCTGAAAACTTTTTATACCAGATGTAACAGTATTTCCCATTCAATGCTATGGGAATGTCTCTTAAACCAATAAAATCTTTCAAAACACTGGAAACTTTTAAAGCATGTCCACTGTAGTGATTATGCTCTATTAGATACTTAAACCACCAATCTGATGCAAGGTGTTTCCAGCCTGAGATTTTCCAGGAATTTCAGAAAACTGATGTATTATTAAAGATCCAGAGATCCTAGATGAAGCTTTTGTACACATTGAAGAACAGTAGAATGACACAGAAACAGTCTAGTAATTTAATTTTTTTTGCACAATCCCACAGTCTGGAATTTAGAGCACAGTTTATTATTTACTTTACATAAAGCAGAGAACTGAATTAAAGAAAGAGACTAATCAGAAAGCTTAATTCCTATTTTATCACAATTTGTTACCACTTGAGTATACTGATGCTATTTAAGGGTGTAAACCCCTCTCAGGTACAGAGCAGGGATTGGAATCCACATCTCCTACTTCCCAGGTGACTACCTTAATCACCAGGCTATACAGTTGTTCTCTGTATCTGGCCCAATGAATATTTATATATCTACAAAAAGTGGAACAGCATGAACAGGAAAAACTGACAGTGCCCCGCCTTAGAATAGCCTAGTTGTTAGGAGGGAAATCTGAGTTCCACTCCTGTCTACAGAGTGGGGATACAAACCTGGGTCTCCTGTATCCTGGGCAAATCACCGGACTAAAGGCACACACATATACAGAGTTTGCTGGCCCCAAACAGACTTTTTCTAATATGCTGAAAAATTCCAAACATTTCCAGAACCACTAAATCAAAAGTTTCTCTTTATTTTTTCAGTTTGCTGGCCAAACCGAAAAATAAATTTGTTCACCTCAGATCACAGGTCAGGATCAGATTGCTAACCCTTCTCTCCCTGCCATATTTTAAGATTAAGCCCTTAGGATTTCATGTATTGCATCTGAATCAATACAGGATTCCATATACTATTTGGGTGTATATACCCTACTCCGTTCTGATTTATTTGCAAAATATGTGGATAAATCAAGTGATTATATCACAAGTGGAGAGACCTCTTGAAGCAGAATACAACTCCCTCTCGCCTCAGTGCTTCACAGCATCTCCCTCACCTCATGCCCTGGTCATTATTTATTGCAAACCAAAACAGTGCTTCATGGATGACAAGCATTTCTTTGTAATTAGTGGTGATCACCACTTCACTGTACTATATAATTTGCAATACAAGCTAAAAGGTGTGCCTACCTAAGTAGCATCCACATGTAATGAGAGGTATTTACATGCACAGCTCTCTTAGATGTAGCAGAAGATAGTGCACATTAATAAAAGCAGTGAAAATTAGTTTATAAAAAAATCAAATTTCATCTGTACTTAATATCCTTTGCATTAAGTATATAGACGTTACAGAGGAAGATATGTGGCTGCTTCTTAACTCGCGCGTCGGCTAATATCTGCAAATCTCAAGATTTCTGTGACTTCTATTTCTGATTCAAATCAAACCATTTCCACTAAATTAATGAGTTTTTAACAGCGCAAGGGGTCAAGTATACCAAGTTCTCTCTACATATTTCATTGTTTTCACTGGAGACATTGCCAAATAGAGAATTAACATCAAATTTGCCACTGTTAAATACTATGTGTATTTTGGGAAGAGAGTTGGAAGCAATTGGGTTGAAGAAGCTGCAACCTTTTTCACATTTCATGTACGTATTCATACCTTTTTCATGTTTCCCTTGTATTTCTTTAGCCAGACAAACAAGGAGAAGCAGTGCACATGCCATAATGGAATGGGAACTGCCTGAAGAGCCATGCCATTAAGAAGTGCATTAAGGAAAGCCTCTTCAGCCAGTTCACTCTGCGCAAATAGAGCTCAGAGAGGCCTGCTGCATACAAACAAAGCTCTTGAGATGCACTTTGTTGTGTTCTTGCTGGTCAGAAAAGTAGTGTTATCCTATATTTGTGCTTCTGTGCACAATATTTCAATTGGTGTCATTTGGTGGGTTTATAGAGAACAGTGGCCTTTTGTTTGTAGCTAGCCCGGATTGAGGCATGCTGAAACTCTATCAGCTATCTTTAGAGTCCCACAAAATTTGTACATATTCATACCTTTGGAAAGTGATAAACACAGACTCTTGCCTCTTGCAAGCAAAATCATCTGTTTGGTTACAATAGTATTGCAAATCTCATATAAAATTAGAAAAGAGATATTATTAATGATTTTAGTATGTTTTCAAATGCTAAGAGGGAGCTTCTAAGAGCTTTTAGCAATCATTTTGTGGCTCTGACTGCTGTAGGATTGATGACATATCTCTTACTAACTCAGAGGAATTTTTTGCGGGGAGTCTATCCCCTTACCCTCTCAGAGAACAGCAAACCTGACAATGAGCAAAAAGCTCACAGAGGCAGAGTGGTAACACCTCTGCAGTTTATCAGCCTTAATTGGAAACACAAACCTCATGCATTAAAGCACTGCAAAACCAGGCATCTCCAGGCTTTATATCATGAGGCTTAGATCCATCTGTGTGGATCTGTGTTTAGTCTGGGGGGCACAAGAAGTCTGGTTAGGAGTAGGAATCTCTGTCTCTGTGGCTCTCTTGAGCTTTTATCTATTTGTGTCGAAAGGAATCAGGTGTGTTTTTCATAAAAACAATGTGAGCAAGGAGGAAATCCATGCCTTTGACTATTCTATCCTTGCACTGCAACAATGTATTAGAACAGGATTATATGGTTGAGCAAGTTTGTCAACGCTTTTCAATTACATACCATGTAATTACATAGTAACTATTTACTGTTACCAAATACATAATTATTTTTGTCTTCTAAACCAGAGTGAATGGTCTGGTACTTACCTTGAGGTCTCCTATGCTATAGAGGTTTGAATATGTTGTTATTAGAGAGCTGAAAAGAATCCTCGATGTAAATCTGTGTAGTTATTAGTGATAGGACAGCCAGGGCCAGCTCCAGGGGTTTTGTCACCCCAAGCAGCCAAAATAAAATAAAATAAAATAAAAAGCCGCGATTGCGATCTGCGGCAATTCAGCTGGAGGTCCTTAGCTCTCAGCGGGAGTGAAGGATCCTCTGCCGAATCCCTGAAAGTGCTGCCCCACTCCCGAGTTGCTGCCCCAAGCACCTGCTTGATAAGCTGGTGCCTGGAGCCAGCCCTGAGTACAACCTCAGCCAGTTTAGAGGTTTGATTTGAATAAAAATTCAAAATGTCCTTTTCAGATCTTATCCTTGGCTTCACCAGCCTCCTCACCATCATCTACAAAAGTCTCCTCAAACTTACAACAGGATTTTCTCTAGTTTAACATGTCCAGTGGCCTCAGAATTTCCCCAGGCTTGTGATCCCTGCTAATGATCCTGTCATTGGTCTAGCCGATGTATGAGGAAATGGTAGGTTTTATGTTTAATGAGCAAAACTATAAACAAGAAATGTCAGTCCTAATCCTGCTCTGCCACAGACTTCTATCCTTTCAAACAAGTTATTGACCATCTGTACATTACTTATTTTTAAAATGATGGAGAATAACTCCTCACAGGCACGCTAAAAGACTGCTTCAGTGTTTGCAAAGTGCTTTCTCTCTGCTTTGGAAAAGAATGTACTTTATAAGTTGAAAGATATCAACATCTAGGTGTGTGTTAGAAATGCTGAAGTTGTATCAAATACATGTATTGTCTGTTATCTGTAAGCTTCACCTGTAGGCAAGTGTCTTAATTATATGTTTGTTCATACTCAGGTCTTGCTTCCCAAGAGCACACCATTGTTATTTGCATACCTCTTATGGGAAACAGCTTACAGGCAGCATGAGAGAGTACATTGCTTGATTAAATTAAACCTGCCTGGGCTTCCCAATAGATAAAGATCCTATGCTTGGTCGTGTGTGTTTGGAATAAGTCACCTTCCATAGCCAGATCCTCATGAGGGAATGATGTGTCCTACACCTCTCATGCAACTGCATTACAGCTGACTCTCACTCCCCATACTAGTCATTGGAGACTTGAATGAGAGTTTTGACAGCTACTTCCCTGCTAAGAGAACAGGACTACATGTGGCACCTTAGAGACTAAGAAATTTTTTTGAGCATAAGCTTTCATAGGCTACAGCCCACTTCATCAGCAGGAGGAAAAAGAGATGGCTCATTTTAGACAGTTGACAAGAAGGTATGAGGATCCTTAGTATGGGGAAATAGATTTACCCTGCAAAGGTGATTGTTAAGAAGCAACAGTCATGAGAGCCTGATTCCTCCAATAGCATTGTTTTCCCAATCCTTTTTCTGGGCATCTCAAAGTAATGCCATAAGGAGATCATCTAAATTGGAGTGAAGTGGGCTGGTAGATGGTATGATCTCAAGAGAAAGGGAGTTTTTTCCTCCCAGCCCATTGGTTAAATGAGGCGAGTAACTCACTTGATCTTTAAAAAAAGGTTTAGGGTTCAGTGGAACAGAGCAAAAGATGAAGCTTAAGAGAGATCTTCTATTTCAAGAAATGTCTTGCTCATTCCTCATAGTTATCTTGACCCAAGTTCTTCTCCCATTATAATGAATACAACTCCAGTTGAAGTCAGTTGTGGTTACACCAATGTAGCTAAGAACAGAATTTGACACACTGCAAGTATTTTTTTTTCTTGATACATGTCCTGGAATTTAAAGAAATATTTATTGTTGTATTTTTGTAGAATCCATGTAGTAAAGGAGAGAACTCTATAGAATGATGCCTTCTGCTGTATGAATTGGCATTGCTCCATTGATTTTATACCAGAGGATAATCTGACCCTACGTTCACAAAAGAGGAAAGCACTGAATGACAGTGCTGTTGTTTAAAACCAGTGCTGTGTGCCAGTTTCAGTGTATAAACATTGCAGGAAGTCACCTATTTTGCATAAAAATAAATGCTGTAACAAATTCAGGCAACCTGGGACCTTTGTGCTGTCATTGTGTTGAACACAGTAGTAACCCAGCATATCCAGCAATAATGTGGACAGAACCCTCTTCTCTGAAATCACAGGCCAATTACAAACATATATATATTGCCTAATTGTCATTATAGGGCTAATGACTAGAACTGGTTGAAAATTTTCTCCTGTGTTTTACCAGCTTTACTATTGATACTCATTTGAATTGTGCTGATTACATGCGGTAGAGCACCATGGTACACACACAATAGCCATCGCCTTAGAATACAATGCACTTGCCCCTCATCAGAGGATCTCAAGGCACTCAGGCCACGTCCAGACTACCCGCCGTATCGGCGGGTTAAAATCGATTGCTCGGGGATCGATATATCGCGTCTAATCTAGACGCGATATATCGATCCCCGAGCGCACTTATATCGATTCCGGAACTCCATCAACCCCAACGGAGTTCCGGAATCGACAGGGAGAGCTGCGAACATCGATCCCGTGCAGTGTGGATGGGTGAGTAATCCTATCTTAGATATTCGACTTCAGCTACATTATTCACGTAGCTGAAGTTGCGTATCTAAGATCGATTTCCCCCCCATAGTGTGGACCAGCCCTCAGAGACTGCTTAGTTCCATCCAGCCTGTCTCACTGATCCATTAACAGTCTAGAATGAGATTTGAGCATGTTACATTTTTTTCTAGGACTATGTGAACAAGAACCAGTCAAGACAGAACGATGCCTCTCATTGTATTTGGTTCCTCAAGAGGCACGCCTTAATGGCTCTCATCAATAGAAGTTGACATCCTGATGCAATTGTACTTGAACAACTGACTACAGTGACAGTTGCAATAGTTTTGCCCCTTTTGGCGTGGATGGGATTGGTGCTCAACTAAGTTTTGAGGCATTTGAAGATAGTTTTTGATTCCTGATACAGACCAGAAATGCTTTAAGCAGGGCTCCTATGTAGCTGTGACTTATCCGAGTGGATTGGTGCTCTTGAATCATTGTATGGATGTTTGAAATAAGTCCCCTTCCTTTATTGAGCTCTAAACAGCTTGTGGTAAGTTGATAGTTCAACTTGCAACTCAAGTTGGACATTGTGGATCAAATCTAAATAGTCAGTTCAGAGCTACGCAAAGCAAATCAACATATTTTGACACAGATTAAAAATAAAACTAGAACAGAAATTAGTAAACTCAACAAAAGAGAGGTCAGGTCTAAAAGAAGGAAAATAAATATTAACAGATCATTTTCTATATCAATTAATATATGGAGCAGTAATTTAGCCAAATTATAATCCACCACTCTAGGAGATAAGGAATATGTACTGCCAATGACAGTTTATGATGACTTTGTAGTGTACAAATGTGGCAAGTTGATAGTACTTGTTGCAATTCAAGGTGGACTTTGTGGATCAAATCTAAATAGTTCAGAGCTACTCAGAGCAAATCAACATATTTTGACACAGATTAAAAGCTAAGTGAAGAATGTAGGGTGACAATACATCCTATTTTGGACAGGACAGTCCCCTTTTTAGGCCCTATCCTGGCCATCCCAACTTTTTTTGCAAAACTAGGCATTTGTCCCATTTGTTCTTGCTAACTGATCATCAGTTGGCAAAAGAAAACTGCAGAAATGCACAATTTTGCCAAAATGTGGGTTAATGACTATAAAGTTAACCTAACTCTTCAATTTCCATAGGAAATTCTAGCACTTCAAACAAGTTTTTATTCTAATTGAAAACTAGGAATTTTGAAATTTCCCACAGAAAGTAAAAATCCAAACATTTTTGTTTCAGAAAAATCAAAATATTTTCATTCAGTTTTTCTGAAACAAAGTGGAGCAGCTGGCTGCCCTATCTTCTCATGGACTTTTTATGCTGCTTCAGCTCCAGAGTTCCCAGTCATTGACTGGGGAGCCAAGAAGCCCTGGGAACCTGGTGCCAGAATCTGTAGCAGGGCTCCTATAAAATTTGTGTGCTTCCCAGTCCCAGGGCAGTCCACATGAGGGGCCTGACATTGAACCATGGACCTGGAAGCCTGGCCTCTCCAGAAGTCTGCCAGGTAAGCTGGTAGGAAACCAGGTAGGTTTAATTCAGCATTAACATTTTGGTTTTGATGAATCAGCATTTTCTGATTTGAAAAATATTTTGTTGAAAAATTCCTGGTTACCACCAGGAAGCTATTTTGTTTGAAAAATGGGAAAAAATCTCAAAACCTTGATTTTTTTTTTGCAAAATGGAATTCTTGTTTTCCGACCAGCCCTACTTTAAAATCCCTCTGCAAATTTTTTGGGTTTTTTCGCTTTTGCAGTGAGTTATCATACAAAACACAAGCCTGAATTTACATTGGCTTAAAATTTGCTGAACAATCAAAAGACAACATGCAGTAGTTTTCTGTGGCAATATGCTGGTTTATATGTGCACAGTTTCTTAATTTTTCCTCTCGACACTGGCAGTCATCTAATACTTTCTGACAAAACAGTGTTCCATTATATATAATTCTAGTTTATACCCAATGTGTCACAATCTGCCATATGAAAGGTATGATGGCACAGAAAATCTTAAAAGCCTTCATTTAAAAAAATAGAAAAAAGCTTGAATGTTCTACCAAAACAAAACAAAACAAAAATGAAGATTATCAGTTAAAGTTGAAATGTGCAGAATGCTGTTTTGAGTAAGGATGAGGAGTATTTTTGTTCTTTAGAGTGTATTGTACTTGAATGTGATTTTTCTATTGTCCAAGATTTATTGTAGCTAGCAAGCAAGATATGTGATTTTAATTAGTTGGGATGTTATATAATACCCAAGGATGCAGCAGCTATTTAGGTAGGAAATATACATTCTATATATTTGTATGATACTTGCTTCTTGCCAAGTTTCACACACAGTGCAGGATTAGCAATGTTTTCAATTTGCTTCATGTGTCTTGATGGATGAGGCTAAAATATGCTTTTCTTGTGTAAGGAACGTTAAAGTCATAGTTTCTAAGGTCAGAAGGGACCACAGTGATCATCTAGATGACCTCCTGCATAGCACAGGTCATAGAACTTACCCAAAATAATTCCTGTTTGACTTAAGCATACCTTTTAGAAAAAAACATCCAAACACGTTTATGGGTGGCAAGCTACCAGCATTATGTTCAAATTGGCAAATAAGCTGTTTTTGCCAGCTATAATTTGTTTAGACATATTCACATATCACTACAATTGGAATGCTAGAGGTGACTCTGAAATTACTGAAACTACTTAGATCTTCGTAAAGTACTTTAAAGTGAGCTACTTAATTATTCCACATTCCTTTGAAGCACACTGGTGTTCAATTCAGATTAATTTAGACATAGAAATGGATATATGATAAAAAGAGCTAGACAAAATTGGTGGCACGTGTTTGTGAAAGCTCGTATGATATTTTTAGCTTACTCATTTAGTATGATTTTCTCTATGCCCTGATTTATATTTTTAAATATTTCAGGATATGGAAAATGTGCATGCAATAACTAAACAAGACTTCATTTTATGAAAATTTGAGCAGAAGGAGATGAATATGGAGGCGTGCAGAACTACTGAATTCTGTTTTCAGTTATGTTTCTTTCTAACCATAATAAAACATTGGACTTGTCCCACATTTTTACAAGCACAATATATACATTTAGTCCTCATAGCACTTCTTTGAAGAGGGTAAATAGGTAAATATTGCTGTTATTTATCAGAAGAGAAAAGTAGCCTTATTGTAGTCTGTTCTGGGTCTTATACTGTACCCATGACCTTAGCATATCTATATCAGGTTACCTATGGTATCTGTGATCTGGCAAGTTGGTGTCAAACAAGGATTAGAACCTAGCTCTAACTTCACCCTGTGCTGCTGCTTCTAGGTCACAGTGCCTCACAGACAAATCACTAGACCTCTGACACATTTTAACTATCTTCAGAAGTGAAATAATACCACATATTTTTCTATAATTGTCACAGACTGTACCCTTATCTTCAATACTTTTACAAGGCTATGATAAATGTTGTGCAAAGTATGCCTTGCGAGGTATCATGAGAAAACTCATAATCTCCTCAACATTAGTGATCCCCCACATTCTTGATAACCAGTGTGGGAGATCAGGAGCACAGTTTGTGACTGGTTGGTGAGTCTAACTTCAGTGTTAACCATCAATTTTGGGAGTATCTGCTCTCCCTTTTGCAGCCTGCTGCGATCTTGGCATTTTCAGTGGGGACTACCCTAGGCATATCAGGTCAGAAAGTGAAGGGGTTTTAGGGTCCACTTGAGGGAGGCTATTCAAGGTGTAAGAAGCAATATGGAAAAAGTCACAGAGATGGATCTAGGAGAAGTATCATTAGTGGAGCAGAAGGGTGCGGGGGAGGCAATAAATCAGACAGTATATTGGGAAAGAATTACATTATGAAGGCCCTTGAAGGTAAAGACAAGGAATGACATTTTGGATCCATTTTGGTCAATGAAAGTTTTGCCATTGACTTCAGTGGGGCAAGGATTTAACTTATTATTATTTAAACTTGATTTACTTGAGAAGGAGTAGCCACTGAGGGCTCAGACAGAGAGGTGCTGTTGTCAGATGTATGGTCCAGGCAGGTTATTTTATCAGCTATGATTCTGAATATAGTGGAGTGAATGATGTGGGAATTTGGGAGTTCAAAAGAGGGGAAGTTGCAATAGTCAAGATAGAAGATGATGAGGACAAGGATGATATTTTTGGCAGAAAGAAAAGACTGGAGTTTAGAGATGATGCCCAGAAAGAAGTAGCAGGATTTGGACCTGGCCTGGATATGTGGAGTGGGAGGGAAAGAGAGGAGTCAAAGATGACCTCTTGGTTTTGAGTGTCAATGTCATAAAAGTGGTTTTGTCAACACTGACAGAGAGTGGAGGGAGAACCAGTAGTTCAGTTTTGGTCATGTAAATTATAAGTAGTTAGCAATTTGTCCAGGAAAAAGATTTCAAAAAGACATCAGGATTGGACAGAGAGATGTGTTTCAGGAATGGAAAGGTAGATATGTGAGTTATTAGCATAGTAACCATAGTTATATGGATGAGATAGAGAAGAAAAACATTCTGAGGACCATGGTTTTTACTTTTTTTGGACTGGGGGAAGGAATGTTGACCAAATAATTTAGCAAATGTGACACAATTTTGCAAAATGTTACAGTTGACCTGAATCTGAATTTTTCACTGAAAAGTTTTGCCCCCAGAGTTTTGCCCAGATCTATATTCATATGTACAGCTACATCTCTACTTAACAGAAATTGCTTGCAAACACATGCTCTAGCTACTTCTTCTTGGCCAAATATCAGGCCCATGCTCCATCCTTAATTTTCCTGACCTCTCTGCTGCTTCTAACACCACTGGTAACACTCTCCCTCCTTAACATCCTGTCTCTTTTGGCTTAGTGTCCCCTCTCCTCTTTGGCTCTTCTCCTACCTCTCTGACTTCTCCTTTAATATCTACTTTTGTAAGTCCTCCTCCTCCTCACTCTCCTCATGCTCTTTGGGGATTCTACAAAACTCTGTGCCTTTTTTCCCCTGTCATGGTGGGAGGTGAATACAAGCAGACGCACCTCTGAACTCTAGGTCTTCACTGACAAAGGACAACAACTGGGAGTGGGGTGTGTTGAAGAAAGAAAGGGCAGCATGTTACAAGAACCTGAGGTAAAGGACACTGCCCAACATACCCTGGGGTGGGTGTTTTGTCCTTGGTTTTATATTTATGAATCTTGTTTGCACTGTTTCCCCAAATTAATGCAGGGTTATTTTCCTCCTTTTATTAAAAAGTCTCTTTCTACACTCAGACTCTGTGCTTGCGAGAAGGGAAGTATTGCCTCCTAGATGCATACAGAGCAAGGCATGTAATTTTCTCAGCTGACTGGGTGGGGACTTGAGCCAGTTCTGTTGTATTGTTGAAGAGGAACCCCTAGATATTGAACCTGGCTCTGACTCACTGCTGGCTCCAACTGGCAGAAGGGTTACAGAAGAACAGTGTGACCTGTGAAAAATCAGCACTACAAAGCAACGTAACAAATGCTCATGTCACAGAAGCAGAGGAAAATGTAGCTGAGTGTTATTTTAGTTTGAGGGACAATATCAAGGTTGGTAGAATCAAAGTTTGATAACTTTCACCATGTTTTCAAAGCTTGTGTAATGAGCAGTGCAATAGAATCACGATGAACAATATATTTTTGGAAGCAAAGTTGTTACAATATGATGAGTTGCATAAGGGTATTTTTACAATAGTCTTCAATGGAGTTGTAAGCCAGAACATAATAGCTTTGTGCTAGAGGGAGCCATAAAAGAGAACCTTTAGCTGAAAGAGTATTGTTCTTGTCGTGCAGACTAATCTGTCACCATTAGCTGACTTTATTGATGGTAAGGGCATCCTTTTTCCTTGTGGGTTAAGATTTTTTTAAAATGGTATTTTCAGGTAATCCACAGTGCTAGTTTGAAATAATATACAGTACACCTGATGTCTTCATAGTTTCACACATAATACAAAAAGTTAATTTCCACAACTCTGTTTTTACTTGGGCTGTCCATGCAGATGGCTACAATATGAAACAATCATGTATGCTTTGGGCAAAAAGTACCCATCTATTAGACTGTGTTGCGAATTATACCTGTAGGCCACACGCCATTCGTTTCTAGGCTGAGGCACAAAACCCAAAGATTTACACAGTGTCCAAACAACAAAGTTTTATTGCGCAAGGTTTAAACAACGTTCAAACATAGTGTCCCAGTGCTAGTCAGGGAGAGACCCAGGCTGCAGATTGCATAGAAGTTATATACCTTTTAGGAGTGCATGCTACCCTCGTGGATCGGAAGCCTTAGCCAATAAACAAGCCATTTTCTTATCTTTAGCCTATTACAGCTAATCATTGTCCTCGTGCTGGCTAGTGCACAGTCCAGCTGTTACCTTGCTCATGCTATTTACCCTTAACAACTGGGTATGAAAGGGGTTGGAAGGTGGGTATGGAAGGGGTTGGGGTTTTGAAATCCATTGCCCCCCACAACTGGGGCCAATGAGTGTAACTGGTTTTGCAACATGCTTGTCCTTGTGCCATAAGTATCACATCCTCCAGGTGGCAATAGCAGCTTCAGCCCCTCAGTTCCTTTTGAAACCAAGTGGATTTGAATTGAAGCCAAATGGATTTGTATGAAGATCCCATGTCCTGTTCTCCTGGCCTCCATCATGGCTTTCCTCACCAGTTTACACTAAGTTGGTGTAGGAACCATTTCTGTAACTCATAGCAGAGTGCACAGGTATAGCTTCTGATGTAGCATTTCCCCTCTCCTCACAAAACCATCTGTGGAGCTTAAGTGGCCCAGAGAACATATTACTAGCTCTCTATAACATGGGTGAAATTTGCCATTTAATATGAAAAAAATCTGATGAGGACAAGATAGAATAATAGGGTTGGAAGGAACCTCAAGAGGTCATTCAGTCCAACCCCCAGCTAAAGCAGGACCAATCCCCACCTAAATCCTCAAATGGCCCCCCCTCTATGATTGAACTCATAGCGCTAGGTTTAGCAGGTTAATGCACAAACCACTGAGCTATCCCTCCCCCACACTAGTTTACATCTATGTTTCTGAAAAGGATGAAGAATAAGGCACTATTGCACATGTATGATATAGTGCACAAAGGAAAATAACTTCTAGTGTTTGATCTCTGTCTGTAGAGTGTGATTTTAGGTAACTTATTAATGTGGAAAATAGGGGTAGGAAATCTGGAATTTCAGGAGGGAATGAAGGCATGAAGGATGGTTGTGCTATAGTAAAGAAGATACTCTTATTGATATAATTAAGAGTTTCATGATTTATTTGATGCCCATATGGTGCTTACTGTGCAAATACAATAATACATAAACTAAACTAAGTACAAACTTTGGTTGTCAATTTACTGGTAAGACTTTATTACCATAAAAATTGATATTTGTGTTTGATGTGAAGCTATAGTTCTTGCTATTAACTGGGGAAATGAACTGCTTAAGGCACAGATTAGTACAATGCACAACTACATTACTGGAGAATTGTTTGTTGAGCTTCAGAGAAGGTCTAAAAGTGTGAAAATGAAACATTCGTATGGGATGCTGCATGAATTTAATAACTACTAAATAGATCAGCAGTGAGCTGTTATTTTTTGGTAAGAAAATGTAGTTAAAAGCTGAAGTAAAAGCTCTCTCAGAAATGATTCAAGTGAACAAGCACCTTCCTTTTCAAACCAGCCTTCAAATTTTAGATCAGACCAGTCACCAAATTTTAGATCATTTATCATTCCACAAGTTACACAAATTATTAGCATTGAATCATGAATTGGGGCACTTGTGATTTCTGGTCGCTTGTTGTAAATCATGTAACCGCATAAGGGGTTTTTTAGCATGATCAGAGGCAATACTTGCTATACAACTAAAACTTCTAGGAAATGCCCACTCCTCATTTTACTGGGGAAGGATCTAGAATGTGCCAGCAAGAGAAAGACAGTTGTTCAGAAGGGAGGGCAGAAAGGGAGAGAAAAAGAATGAGAAGCTGGTATCTTAGGAAGTCACAGCTGGGCCCATCTTCCTTGTTACGCTCTCCGTTTCCCATTGAACAACCAGAGGAGAAGAGGAGCTGATTGGTCTCTGTTCTCCTCTCCCAATAATGTAACCTTGTTCCTGGCTATTGAGTCTTCTTGTGCCCTTTAGCTGCCCTAGGATCCCTCACTGCATTTGTATTAAAGAAGCTGCGTGTTCAGGATGCTGTGAGTCTGACTGATTTCCCGTTGTGAGATCAGAAATGAATTTTTCCCATGGGGCTACATTGACAGCTTTGCAAATCTTAACCCATACCACTAAAATGTTGTACAAATATTAAGATATAGTATTCACAGTTCAAAAAACATAAAATTGAGAATTTAGAAAAAGAAAATAGCAATTTTCATCAGTGGACATTTTTTAATGACTGAGAATGTTGATATTGTATCACCCAAAACACCATCCTGGCACAAAAACAATATTATGCTTTGGCCCAAGGGAATGCTTAAACACAAAAATATGTTGAGAGGGTGGTACCTCCTTGTGTTTTATAATGGTCTGTTTTATTCCATTTTATATAGGTTCTTAAACCATCCTTGTCACTCTACCATCTGAGCACCTTCCAGTAGTGCATTATGTAATCTAACTAATATTAGTCACACGAGGTTTGTTCTTTCTCTTATCCTCTCCCCAAGGGAAGAATTGTATGCACAGTGGAGTGTTTTTGTTTTGATAGGGTTTGGGGGATTGCTTTTTGTGTCTACTCTGATCTGTGTTTATATTGGAGAAGTCAAGGTCGAAGAAGTATGCCTTGCACCTGGAGTGGAAGGGTGATGAGATTTGTGAGGATCCTGAGTTCCTGTGAGAATTGGTTCCACAGTGTCAGCCCAGACATCAAGAAAGTGCCATTTCCATGTGATGGGACTCAGGTGCCATTACTCTGCATCTTTGACAAACACAGGTCACCATGAGACTTCTTTGTTTGTAAATACCAGTATGTACTTTATTGACTATTTCTCAGTTCCTGTACCAATACATATCTGATCATCCACACTCTTGCTCTTTCCTCTGCTTTCTGGCCCTTTTGACCAGGGTCAGGGGGAGAGTGGTTGAGGTGTCTCTATTCCAGTGTTTCTCAAACTGGGGTCATGGCTTGCGTAGGGAAAGCCCCTGGCAGGATGGGCCAGTTTGTTTACCTGCCCCGTCCACAGGTCTGGCTGATCACAGCTCCCACTGGCTGCGGTTTGCCGCTACAGGCCAATGGGGGCTGCTGGAAGCGGCAGCCAGTACGTCCTTTGGCCTGCACTGCTTCCAGCAGCTGCCATTGGCCTGGAACAGCGAACCGCGGCCACTGGGAACTACAATGGGCCGGACCTGTGGACAGGGCAGGTAAACAAACCGGCCCGGCCCACCAGGGGCTTTCCCTACACAAGCGGCAACTCCAGTTTGAGAAACATTGCTCTACTCAGAGAACTCCCCTAGTCTCCTCTCACTCTTCTTCTCTCTTTCTTCCCGTTTCATCCTCTAGCACTTCTTCTTGTGTTCTTTTGAAACCACTTGCCTGTTAATGGGATAACTAGCTCATTAAACTTCATAACTCCAGTCTGGCTGGTAATTTGGCACACTCAGGACCAATCAGGCCTTCTCTGAGGGAAATTAATTGGTGCAAATGGTGACCAAAGTGCTGGCTCAAACTCCATCTCTCAGCACTCTGTCACATTCCTACATAGACAAGCTTTACTTTTAGGGATTTACTAACACTCGTGGTGGGTTTTTTTAACCTTTTCGGAGGTAAGTCCACTCTGTTCTTTCTGTATGTTAAGAATCCCAAATAACACCTTTGAGATGTGCCTTTGGGCAGTAGCTACACTACCTGTCACAAAGTCAGATACTACAGTGATCTGATAGGCAGATCCACTAAATGAATGATACCTGAAAGAGTCAATTTTCATGACTTAATCAAAAGAGAACTGGCAGATGCAGATTTCAGTCGGCTAACCTCTGCTTGGAGTTAGTACATATGTCTCCAAGGAATAATTTTCTGACTCTTCTCTTCCCTAGGTATTCAGTAAAATGATTTTAGTGGAAGCTGTCCTTGAGTAATGAGTACAGGAATGGCCTATACATTTTTTTTTGAAAAGCTGAACAATTTATATTATTACAATACTTTGCCTTATTGTACACAAGAGTGCATTAAACACCCAATATATTCACCATGAAAAATCTTGATTGAAAAAAAATCATTCGTGATTTCTGTTTGAAGTATTTAAATTTTGTACAGAAAATTTTCAAAATGAAATGAAATTATTTTGTCTTACTTGGAATGGAATTTTTTGTTTCTGTGTGGTTTGCTTGAAATTGGAGTTTTGTTTTTCTTCCCCTCCTGCCCTTTTTCCTTCTTTGCCACTAACTACAACTGAATGACTTTTATCTAGGGTTTCTCCCTCCTCACCCTCCACCAACATGGTTTCCATTTTTATTCTTTTTGTCACTAACTTTTCTGAAGTTGGAGAAATTTTGAAAAGTTTGAGTGAAAAAAGTCATTAAACAATTTAATAGTAATTAAAAACACAGCCAAATCTGAAATAAAATACAAATGAATCAGTTGTTAGCCAGAAAAATGCAATTCAAAAGTGAGTAAATGTTTTTGTTTCATTTAGACATTTCCTATAAAAATTAGTTTTTCACTAAGATCATTTTTTCAGCAGGGAAATTTTTGATCAGCTCTATAGACTTTTCTTCTGAGAAAGTGGATTACGAGCATTTAGAACATGCTGGCACCTTAAATGGTAAAATAATATCTTTGGAATTATATAATTTCAGCTGTCATGGCTTTAAGAGCTTGATTTCATAAAAGCTGCCACACTTACTCAGGATGAGGAGTATCTTACTTCATGAATATCTCCATTGAAGTCCCTAAATAATTTTAAACCAAAATGGGTTTTCCTTTATAAATCCTATTCACTCAATGGGACAATTTGGGAAATAAGATACTCCACACAGTCAGTGAGGTTGAGAGAATCTGGTCCTTTATATTTAAAGAATATTGGCTACTAGGAATTGTGGGTTTTTAGATATAAAATGTGGAATTTAAAATGCATTCTGAAAATGACCTGAATACTGAGAATATCTGTTCCCAAGTTATTTGCAGGCATTTGTTTTACTGTATCTACAATACCTGTTGTAGCTAGTTTTGAATGCATGTGTTGCTTTTATTACCCAGCAGTTACATTGCTGTAGATTGTCATTAGGTATATTTGTAGGTCAGGAAGTTCTATTTGCAATGTCACTTCTCTGATCTCTTTGGCATCAAGCTGTTGACCTTTGTAGTATTAATTGACAATAGTTTGACCTCTAACTCTTTTAAAAATGTTTCTGTTATTTAGTTAACATGCAATGCTGGGTGAATATGCTCTAGCATCCTGGAGATTGTCCTGGGCCAAAAGGACTCATGTAAATCTATTAGTTCTTCCACTTTTATTAAATGCTCACATGCAATGGCCTGAATATTACAAGTTGGAAGCATATTAAGGGATTTGACATAATTTCTATTGGTATTGAAAAGGGAAAGGTAATGAACAATAGTCAGGGGAAAAATGAGGAGATCAAAATAGGAGATCTAAGTTGCACAAAATGCAGCATGGGTTAGTACTAGCCAGATAAATTAAGGGGGGATAAGGATGGCTTTTAAAAATGATATTGGAATATATAAAGAGGAACTACAGTGGAAGTAGTTAATTAGGGCCAGATTTAATATCCTTATTCATGCTGAGTTGTACTTTACTCCTTACCTTGATCAGTCCAATTAATATCAATGGAGCTTCTCAAAGAGTAAGGGGCACTCGGCATGAGTAAAGGTGACAGAGTCTGAGCTTATAGAAGGTGGGAAATAAAAATAATGATGAATCAAAATTTATTATTAAATGTGTCTAACCAAAAAAAAAATAGAGAGCCTGATGCTCCTCCCATCATACAAGTAAAAGGAAGTAAATACCAGACAAGAGGAAGACCAAAAAAGGTAGGGGAGCAGTAACTGTGTATAATGTCCCTTTCTTCTATTGGAGCCCATGGAAATGCCTCTGTAGGGCACATTGGAATCAGGATTTCATGGTTTGGAACACAGTAATGCTTTCAAGCACACAATCTTCTCAGCATGCTCTCTTGGTGATGTGGCCAATTCCATAGCAGACATCTGTATTGTAAGCAGAATTAATGCCCTTTAAGAGTCGGAATGTGGGGGAAATATTGCAGGGTAGGGGGAGATATTTCACAATGAAAAGTTGCTCCCTCTGTTCAGGGAAGTCTCTTGTAAAGGCCAGCTTCATGCATTGCTGTCCCTGAATCTGCAAGGATGGAATTTGATTTCCCCCTCAGTCAAGCTTCAAATCCATATCTTGTGCATGGTCCCTCAGGTCATAAATGTCTTAAATGTGATGAGAGGATGAAGAATAATTTTCATGGAGGGAATTTTGTTAAGTGTCTAGAAATGTAAGGGTCATAGCCAGCGAAGAGCATAGAAAGGAAAAGGGTGATCATAATAATATAGAATTGCTGCTTAATGTTTAAAAAGAGCTGGTTGGAAAATTGATACTATTTTTATGTGCAGAACATCAACAAAAAACAGAAAAAAGCTTTTATTGACATTTTCCACACAAAATTTCAAATTCAATGGCAAAATTTTTAAAGTTTAAATATTTTGGCTGAAAATTAAAATATTTGGAGTTGGGAAATGTTGCTGTGGTGCCTCATGGGGTTGTATTTTGAGTCCTCATGCCATCATTCTCTTCTGTAGGCTGGGCTCCGTGGTCAGACCTTGTCTCCCATGATGCAGCATGATCTCTTTTCTTGGGGAGCAGAAGTGGTGCATTATGAGAGCATCATGAAGTGTGATGGAAGATGAAATATGGTTGGGGAGCTCAACACATAGAGCAGAAAAAGAGGACATGGGAAAACTGGGCTGGGACTTGTAACTCATCATGAGAGTTATTTTGTAGTTTTAGATTTTGACAAGTCTTACTAGGTATAAAAAAATACCTTTCCCATATACCAGAAGAAAGAAGTGGAAGGAACTGACATGTCCCGGTGGTCTTTCCTGAAAAGAGCAGTCAAACCATTTTTATTTTCCTTATCATAATGACTTTGGGGAGGATCCTTAGAAAAATGTCTGGAATAATTTGTGAGATGGTACAATTTTTGCTCCCTTTTGGGGCAGATTAAGATAAAATTAGCCAAATAAGGGGAACTTCTAATTTGAATTTATTGCAAGAATTTGCTTTTATTGCTGGATTGCTTACTGTACTCGCTAAGTATCTTAATGGTTTGATAACTTTTTTTATTCAGTTTTTGATTTTTTGTTACCTTTCCTTCCTTTCACTTCTTGTAGGTGAAAAAGCATAAATATATTTTAGGAAGCATTTGAAAGTACTGAGGAGGTGATGTTGCATAAAGGTTTCAGGAGGATGTTCTATAATGGGTGGTGTAGAAAAAGGCATAGAAAAATCTGTTAAGGAAGGTTATGAAGGTAGTATTAATGGGATGGAGGAGGCAAGGGGAAACATAAAAGTAAAAATATAAAGGCAGGAACAATGAGTGGTAGGATCTTAAAGATGAAGACAAGCCGTTTAAATGTTTTGTGTAATGCTGTCATAACATATTCCCAGATTTGGACCTTAGCATCCAAAATATGAGTGTTAGCATGAAAACCTCCAAGTTTAGTTACCAGCTTGGACTTGGTAAAGCTGCCACCACCCAAAAAATTAGAGTGTTTTGGGGCACCCTGGTCCCCCCAACAACCTTCCCTGGGGACCCCAAGACCCAAATTCCTTGAGTCTTATAACAAAGCAGAATAAACCATTCCCCCCCCCTTCTCCCTTCCAGGTGTTCCCTCCCTGGGTTCCTGGAGAGATACACAGAAGCAAGCTCCGTGAATCTAAACAGAGGGACTCCACCCTCCCCATTTCCAGTCCTGGAAAACAGAAGTACCGAGAGCTAATCTCTCTTCCCCCCTCACCCAGAGGGAATGCAAAGTCAGGCTAGTAAATCTAACACACACAGATTTCCCCCTGACTTCTTCCTCCCACCAATTCCCTGGTGAGCACAGACTCAATTCCCTGGAGTTCCCCACTAAAGAAAAACTCCAACAGGTCTTTAAAAGAAAGCTTTATGTATAAAGAAAGAAAAATACATAAAAATGGTCTCTCTGTATTAAGGTGACAAATACAGGGTCAATTGCTTAAAAGAAATATGAATAAACAACCTTATTCAAAAGAACACAATTCAAAACACTCCAGCAACTACACACATGTAAATACAAAATAAAAACCATATAAATCACTATCTTATCTTTTGTACTTACAACTGGAAAATAGAAGATTAGAAAAGCAGGAGGCAGAAAAATCCTCTCATAGCCGAGAGAGTACAAGCAGAAGACCAAGAACAAAGGACTCACACACAAATTTCCCTCCACCCAGATTTGAAAAAGTCTTGTTTCCTGATTGGTCCTCTGGTCAGGTGTTTCAGGTTACTGCTTTCCAGGTAAAAGAACATTAACCCTTAGCTATCTGTTTATGACAAATGCAATGGAGAGCAATTGAACTGCCTAAAAGAGAAGGGACATATGTTGTTGAATTAACAGAAAGAAAGGTGATTTGGGCAGTAGTCTTTTGAATGGACTGGAAGGGTTGAAACTGCTTTGAAAGAAACCAGAGAGAAGACAATACAGGAGATAAGGACATGACCAAGGGAATTAACTGTCAGGATGAAAATTAAAGGAGCTATTTTTTTAAACATTGTATGGAGGAAAAAGCAATAGGCTTTGGCTACAGTCTAGATATGGAGGAGGATAACGAACATTTACTCGAGATAAGCATTTTTCAAAACAGGAAGAGATTACTGGCAATTACTGTCTGTCAAAAGTAACTTCAATGCCTAGTAAAATAAAGTAACAACTATTAAGAGAAAAAAAATCAAGTGTCTAGGTGTTAAAATACAAAATGAGTAGCCTGGGTTTGTACAGAATAAATCTGGTCAGGAAAACATATTTTCCTTTGTTGATATTGATATAGGCATGAAGCAGACCTTCAATAAATTATGAATACTGTATGTTGACCTGGTTATAGGAATATTTACTGTATGACTATATTCAGTTAAATATTGAGGTACTTACTGTATGACTCATGACTGTTGGGAAACAAATAGGAAGGCAAAACAATGACTCAAAATACAGTATCTGTCAGTAAGCACTTGAAGATTCTTATAAGACAATGGAGAACCATTGGCTCTACCTCCCACTGAGCCTATCAAATTCAAGGCCAAAAAGTCCATGAACTGAGAGAACAAAAAACTCTGGATAAAAAAAATGATACTCTGGGTGTGGGGAAGAGAGTTGTGACTGAAAATTTTTTCAAACTGAAATATTCAGACACCACTGGAGATGTCTGAAGAACTTAGGCCTTCCCACGCTTTTGTGGAGATGGTACTATGTTAACTTGAAATTGTTTGATATGAGATGTTAGAGGATAAATATTAATCAAAATTGCATGCTGGAGTATGTTATGGGACAAAGACCAAGAAGAACATATGGTGCTGGGAACACCAAGACACAGGATAAGTCTACACAGCAATTAGATACCCTGCACCTGGCCCATGCTAACCAACCCAGGCTCGCCGGGCTCAGTCTGCGGGGCTGTTTCATTGCTGTGTAGACTTCCAGGCTCAGACTTGCGTACAAGCTGTAGGACTCTGTGGGGAGAGAGGGTGTTAGAACTTAGGCTCCCGCTCAAACCCAGAAGTTTACCCCGCCAGGAACCCAGGTGTGGGTTTGTCTTTGCTGTGTAGACATAACCACAGCGGCTGGGACTCCTGGATGGAAGCTCCACCCAAGCTGTTTCATAGACTCTAGGACTGGAAGGGACCTTGAGAGGCCATCGAGTCCAGTCCCCTACCCTCATGGCAGGACCAAATACTGTCTAGACCATCCCTGATAGACATTTATCTAACCTACTCTTAAATATCTCTGGAGAAGGAGATTCCACAGCCTCCTTAGGCAATTTATTCCAATGTTTAACTACCCTGACAGTTAGGAACTTTTTCCTAATGTCCAACCTAAATCTTCCTTGCTGCAGTTTAAGCCCATTGCTTCTTGTTCTATCATTGGAGGCTAAGGTGAACAAGTTTTCTCCCTCCTCCTGATGACACCCTTTTAGATACCTGAAAACTGCTATCATGTCCCCTCTCAGTCTTCTCTTTTCCAAACTAAAGAAACCCAATTCTTTCAGCCTTCCTTCATAGGTCATGTTCTCAAGACCTTCAATCATTTTTGTTGCTCTTCTCTGGACCCTCTCCAATTTCTCCACATCTTTCTTGAAATGCAGTGCCCAGAACTGGACACAATACTCCAGCTGAGGCCTAACCAGCTCAGAGTAGAGCGGAAGAATGACTTCTTGTGTCTTGTTTACAACACACCTGTTAATGCATCCCAGAATCACGTTTGTTTTTTTGCAACAGTATCACACTGTTGACTCATATTTAGCTTGTGGTCCACTATGACCCCTAGATCTCTTTCTGCCATACTCTTTCCTAGACAGTCTCTTCCCATTCTGTATGTGTGAAACTGATTGTTCCTTCCTAAGTGGAGCACTTTGCATTTGTCTTTATTGAACTTCTTCCTGTTTACCTCAGATCATTTCTCCAATTTGTCCAGATCATTTTGAATTTTGACCCTGTTCACTCAGAACTTTGGGGGGTTTTAATCTGAAGGGTCATCAAGTGGCTCCTGAGGAGGATTACAAAGGGGGTTAGGAAGCTACACTGGGATTATATGGGGAAGCCCTGCCGGGCTCTTGCAAAATTAGGCTGTCCCTAGAAGAGTTAGAAGGAAGGTTACTGAAAGCTGATGTTGAGTTTTTATTTACTCTGGTTAAATACAAGATGAGTGTTTTTCAAACCTACTCAGTGGGGTGGGTTTTGAAGAGATCAGCAGAGCCCTTAAAACAGAATTATGAAAAGCAGCCAGGACCACCCGATACTCTCAGGCCATGTTCCTGTAAATAAGCTTAATGGGGTAAAAAGGCTGTGCTGGTAACACAGAGACACTGGTGTTGAACAGGGTGATACCCAGGGCGTGGCAGGTTGTGACAGCTTTGATCAGGAGAGGGGGTGGCCTTTAGGTGAGATAGTCGTGCATGAAGACTGTTGTTTTAAAATCCTTTTTGTCTTATGTTACTTTTATTCCAGCTGTTAAAACTAAACAAGCCCCACCTTCAGTCCTGCCCCAGCACCTTCCCTATGCTGGGGTTTGTGATAGGCTCTACAGAAGGCTTAATCTTCCACAGTGTCTGGGATGGGGGAATTCTCCCTGAACCATAAGCAGGGCTTTTAGGGCTGCTTTATGCCCTCTGGCCTTTTACTGAGCATGAATGGATCTTAACCCTTATCTTCTTCCAGGCACCTTATAAATAATTCCTCCTATGCCTATGTTACCAGCCTCGTGTCTTACTGCAATAGCTCCCACCCTCTCCATTTCACCAGCCTCAATTTCCATCTTAATCCTACTTTTCTCACAAACTTTGTGCTTCCTCCCACTCTACCATCTTTACAAACCAGCTCAGGAAGGACATTCTATGTAGAGGGAAAGGTAGAGGCACAGGGGCAGAGGTCAGATATGTAGGCCCATGAAGATAACAAGAAGTCTGAACAACAAGAATAAATAATAAATTTTGCTGTCAAAATTGGGCTTCAATGGCCTGAACCTGCAAACTTTTACTGACATGAGTTAAAGATGAAGGTACTTCAGGAATGCACATGAATAACTTGTGTGAATCAGGGCTGCATATTTGGACCCTAATTTAGGAGGAAAAAGAAGCCTAGAGACCAAATTCTAGTTCTGCTAGTTGTAGAACATTTTATATAAAAGTTCAGTTCTCTCCAAAACTTAAATTAAGAACCACTGTTTGCTGTTGATGCTATCATTCACTCAAATGTGCACACAGAAATAATGATTGTCCTGTTTGGCTTTAGAAAATTTGGTCAATGAAATAAAACTATGACACTTGTCTAAACAAAGTAACTGTCAACTTATATCACAAGCTCCTTCTAAATAAAGGGCTCCAGTGCTCCAAATTTGTTTTTCTTTAATGAACCCAAGCCTTTCCACTGTCATTACTCATTCCTTCTAAAAACACTGGAAAATGCAATACATTACTCAACAGTGACCCAGAATGTCCTAAGGTGCATATTTTATTGATGTAAATAAATGAGATTCTGGCCTACCCAAATACCAGTGTTTTGATTTTATAGAAATTCTGTGTACTTTAAAAGTTGTCATTAGTGCAATGATTATTTTCCCTGGAGGTTCTGATGATAGTCTGAAGGACCACTGCTAGAAGCCTGCTTAGTATCAGCAGGTTTGCAGGGTGGGTGAGCTACTGCAGCAGGGTGTATGAGAGGAGTGGGAAGGGGAAAGAGTTAACATGCTTGCTGATTCCTATACTTTATTCCATTGTGTGTTTTTCAGTCTATAAAATGTTAGAGGGTTGAAAGTGTATTAGTTTCATACTTATGCAAATGCAAAGCTCAGCTGAAGAAATTACAGTGTTAAACTCCAGCACTACTGAGCATGAAATTAAAGTGAACCATACACTAGGCATTTGCTATTATAAACTAACTAATAGCAAATTAAAATAACCATGTTACAGTGCTCAGAGCCATAAAAAAAATTATAGCTGCTTTCCTATGCTTAGCAGGTAAGTTGTCTCCTATTCTTCCTAGATATCAATCTTAGAAACCAATACACATGTAAATTCTATTTGCCTTACATCTCTTTGCCTTTAGGTGGTAACCAGTTTTATTTTATCAACAGGAATTCATTTGAAAAAGGTCACTGACTTAATGAAATTGTTTTCAATGTACATGCTCATGTCCTTCTTTGAGGAAAAACAGATTTGTCTTAACTAGGTATTCATCAGTACAAATTAGGTGGGAATATTAAACGCATAACTATTACACTTGTGAGAGAAATGAAAAAGCTCCAGTAGCTACTCCAGGGGAAAGGGATAGGGAAGGGGTGATGAGCTCTATTAATGGAAGAAGAAAACCTTTAATGGAATGAATGACTGAGGAGTCCAAGCTGATCCCAATGATGGAGCTCCCTGGAGTTGGAGGCTAAACAAATAGAGTAAGTTTTTGGAGCTGTTTACTGTAAAATATAAAATATTCCAAAGCTAATAATAATGTGATATTTTAATAAAACAAAAATAATGCTCAGTAATTTTGTAACACTCACTAATCATCTTTTCAGTAAGACTGGAGAGAGCGAGAAAGAGAGGAGGGATGGACCAATTGATTTAATAAGTTTTTCCCATTTCTATCTCCTTTGATGCTGTTAAGGTGCCTTTTTATGAATGGGAAAATGGGGAAACTGATTTCAACAGGCAGGTCTCTTTGTATGTCAGGATTCCTGCTGAGAGAGATGTATTTTGGTTCAGGGCAAAGGAGCAAGGTAAACAGAAATAAGGACCTGTCAATATCTTTATACCCCATAGTTAACACTGTGCTTGGAAGTAAATGTTTGCAGGGCTGGGCCCCAAGTGGAAAAAATTAGAAAGATGCGAAATAGTTTTAAAATAACTAGACTTTCAAAGGTGATTAATTATCATAAAACTGCATTTGTGGTTGTTTTAGCCATTTTGTCCTCTTAAACAGTAAATCAAAATCTTGATCCTCAGACTATTCAATTTTAAGAAAAAGACAACTTAAAATGATAGTGGAATGCAATGTCATTTTTCTGATTTTGTCAAATAGGAGACAGCATTCCTTTGGTTAGGGAGACATATCTGAGGCAGCTCTGAGTAATAAAATCCACATCCAGTGAAGCTGTTGGTTTTGTTAGTAGTTGCAAAGAGTTTGGGAATATTTAATTTTGTACAGTATGTTGGATCCTGGTGCAGCACAGATGTTAATAAAATTGGTGGAAGTGCGATTTGAAGTATTAGTGAAGTGCTTCTATTAACTACTGTTGGGGATCTGTGTTATAGGAGGAAAACAACTTCCATAGATATAAAAGAAATCCTTGCCAGATTACATACTTAAAAAAATATTTTGGTGGAAATTGCCAGTTATGAGTCTGATACTCTCAAGCTTATGCTTTAAGATAGTTTTAAACAAGGAAAGCAGCCTAGACTCTATTTATTTCTTCAATATAATTAAAGTAATAATAATTAGTTACCACAGCAACAGAGCAAGACAAGAGGCCTCTCTGATGCTTTTTAGGAAAATGTGAAATCATTGCTAATGTAAAACAGCTGTTGAAATATGAAACACATGTAATTTACAGGTGGTGCAGAATGCTTTCAATAAATTTGTAAGGAAAGTTTGTAGTAGAAGTTAGATTTTGAATCTGAATGAGAGAAATAGATGGAAAATAGATACAAACTAGAAGTATAATATTTTTTCAGTTAGGTCATCATCATAGAAATCAGGAGTAGTAATATATTAAGGAGAGAGTTCTCAAAAACTTGGCTTCTAAAATGTATTCAGGTTGAGAAGGCAATTCTGATGTATATAGGATCTGATCACAGCAGTAGGTGGTAGAACAACTAAGCATGGGATATGTGAAGTGTTCTGTGAAACTGAAACTGTACAAATGTGTGAAATCTCCTTAGATTATTTTAATTATTTTGACCCTGTGTCATAGAAAGGGAAACAAGATAATTGTTCCTGTGCTCATTTGCAGGCAGATTGCTTTCCAGAAAGTGCAAATGATACTTTACAACAGAATATTCCCAGGCAATTTGCAGTTGCTAACCACACAAACAGAAGTGAGCACTCTACTAGCCAAACATTCCCTCCGCACAGAAAATGTGATGTCATCTTAACTGTAAGACATCGTACTCCTGCAGCTAGTGCAATGATGGAGGTCAATTGTATCACAGAGGGAAAGGCACTGCCCCTGTTCTGTCTCTCATACTAGTTTTACACCAGTGAAATTTCATGGACTTTAATGCTGTAACTCTGTATTCAGAGTGGTGTTAAAGCAGAATCAGGTCCAGAGAATTTTGGGTGTGGAGGGACTATACTCACACTCCCTGCTGGAGGTTGAACACTGTAGCTATGACATGTAGGTTAAGGGGAGACATTCTGTCACCGTTCATAGACTCACAGACTTTAAAGCCAGAAGGCACCATCATGATCATCTAGTTCAGGGGTTCCCAAACTTGGTTTGCAGCTTGTGCAGGGTAAGCCCCTGGTGGGCTACAAGATGCTTTGTTTACTTGGGTGTCTGCAGGTACGGCCGCTTGCAGCTCCCAGCGGGTATGATTCACTGTTCCTGGCCAATGGGAGCTGCGGAACACAGGTGAACAAAAGTTTCTTGCAGCCTACCAGGGGTTTACCCTGAACAAGCCGCAAACCAAGTTTGGTATCAGAGGGGTAGCCATGTTAGTCTGGATCTGTAAAAGCAGCAAAGAATCCTGTGGCACCTTATAGACTAACAGAGGTTTTGGAGCATGAGCTTTCGTGGGTGAATACCCACTTCGTCAGATAAATGCATCTGACGAAGTGGGTATTCACCCACGAAAGCTCATGCTCTAAAACCTCTGTTAGTCTATAAGGTGCCACAGGATTCTTTGCTGCTTTTACAAAAGTTTGGAAATCCCTGATCTAGTCTGTACTCCTGCACAGTGCAGGCCATAGAACCTCACCCATCCACTCGTGTAATGGGCCCATAATCATTGGCTGAGTTACTAAAGTCCTCAAATTTTGATTTAAAGACTTCAAGTTGCAGAGAACACAGCAGTTACACTAGTTCAAATCAGCAAGTGACCCAGGCCCCACTACAGAGAAATGTGAAAAGCACTCCTTGGCTGGGCCATATTTCCAATTAGGCACAGTAGGCACATATCTAGGGGTGCCGGCATTCTCGCGGTGCCTTACCTCTCTAAAGCAGGGTGCAACACAAAGGTCAGCTGTAGGCAGAGAGAGCACTGAAGATGCTGTGCCTGGGGCAAAATATAAATCTGGCCTTGCTCAGGTGATCTCTGCTAGTCTGAGCTGGGGGGAAATTCCTTCCCACACCAAAAAAGGTGATCAGTTAGAACCTGAACATATAAGCAGGACCTACCAGCTGGATCTTCTCTCTCTGGTGGACTATGAGGTCCTTGCTTCCATCCATCCAGCCAGCATATTGGCATTAAGTATCTTATTATCCTCTGGCTTCTATGTCTGCTGGACATTAACAACCTCAATAACATCTTTGTCTTCACAATTGGATTACAATTGGTTTTGTAATTGTAATTTTGTAATCTACAAGAGAATTTGCAGTGGATTGGGTTAGGATGATGACAGCGAGGACTGCAACAAAATCTATCAAATATTTGCTTGATTAACCAGATGGGACCAATTGGTGAAACAGAGTTAATTCTGAGGGCTTAGAATTCCCCTGAAGTTTTCTTCTTGTAATTTAAAAACATTCAGGCCTAAATATGATCTTTCACTAAAAACTGTAAAACTGTTTTGAATTCCCAGCTAATTTTCAGCCTCAGTATTTCCATCTGATAATAGCTTTCGAATGCAAAAACATAGTAAATTTTGAGTCTTTTTTTTAAAGATAATGACACACTGATGTCAGTGGTTGGAAAGTAAAGGAAAGAAAACTATTATATTGATAAAACAATTCCATATTTTCCATACTAACTCCAGGATGGAAGAAAAACTGAAATTGTTTTGCTGCTGGAAGAATTTTCCTTGCTAGTATTTATTGTTTCGGTACTTTTTTCTGACACGCATTGGACCTGATCCTTCAAGGACTTATGCATGTGCTTAACTTTATGTGCCTGAGTCACTGAAATCAGTGAGACTGACTGCATGTGCTGCCTTGCCTACTGAGTCGAGAAAGGGCTTCTAACACCCGGGGCTTGCATCTTTAAAATCTTCCACCCCTTACATTCCCCAGGAGTGAGTCAGCGCTGCAAAGCTGACCACCACTCACCTTTTTGCAGCAGTTTCTAACCTTTGCCCTCCCACTTTCCTTCAGCAAGCATAGAAAATGTTGCCCCCACTTCAGGTGCGATCTTATGTATTGGATAAGTCCATGATTGCAGCCATAGTCTTGTTAAATATGTTAAGAGGTAACTCTCTCAAGATTATGATTAAATGATGTTTTTGAATAGTTAAATAAAAAAACAAAACAGGAAAAATATTAGTCTATTGATTGAAAAATTGAATAAACCAGGTGAGAATCAGTTGTTTGATTTGATGAGAATTTGAATAAAAATGTTCTACTTGTCTGTTTTTTTTAGTGAAAATTTTGTATCTGCATTGCTAGTCATCTATCTCTGTCATGATGCCTATAATATCAAATAATTCATCATGGCTTGATAATCAGAAGGAGCTAACCGGCATTTACTTTATCTATTTAAAATAATCCACACACCCACAACTGCAATTTTTTAGAAAAAAAATGTAGAATTCTCTCCCCAAGTTTCATATGACATTTATTGTCTTAGGCCTCAATCATGTAAGTACTGACACATATGCTTAAGCATGTGAGTAGTCCCAACAGGTGAAACCCCGGCTCCATTAAACTCAATGGCAACAATACTAATGACTTCAGTGGGGCAGATTTTCACCTTGTATGAATTAAGCTAAGCATGCATGTAATACGGATGGCCAGAAAATAAGAATTCTGTTTCATGAAAAAAGTTGAAATGTAGGCATTTGTTTCTATTCCCATTTATAATGGATGTAGAAGATCTCGTCAATTATCTCTTTGAAGAAGATAATGGAGCAAATAATTAAGCAATCAGTTTGCAGACATCGAGAAGATAATAAAGTGATAAGGAATAGCATGGATTTGTCAAGAACAAATTGTGTCAAACCAAGCTATAGCTTTCTTTGACACAGTAACTTGCCTTGTGGAAGGGGGAAGCAATTGCATATCTTGTTGTATATTTTGATGTTAGTAAGGCTTTTGATACTGTCTCACATGACCTTCTCATAAACAAACTAGGGAAATACCACCTAGATGGAGCTTCTATAAGGTGGGTGCATAAGTGGTTGGAAAAACGTTCCTGGAGAGTAGTTAACAGTGGTTCACAGTCAAGCTGGAAAGGCACATGAAGTGGGTCCCACAGTGATCAGTTCTGGGTCCAGTTCTGTTCAATAACATCAATATATCAGGGTTCTGCCCCCAGCAGCAATCCACAATCTCGGTCTCCCCACCCAGGGGAACCCCCAACCCCCTATCCCCACCTTGTCTCAGTGGTTACTGCCAGTCCCCATCTAGCCCCTGCTCACTGGGGCACATTGAAGTCTGTACACCACTCATCATTGGCAAAGGAGGTCTAGGACCTGCTGCCGTTGCTTGTCTCTGGGCTGCCTTCCTGCAGCCCCAGTACCTTTTTGGCCTTCTTAGCAAGGCCTGCAGCCTGGGATTTTTATTAGCCTGGAGTTCCCCAGTTCCTGCTACCCTTCCCCAGCACCGCTTTATCTCAGGTACCCTTCCCAGCTTCCAGGCAACCAGGTCCTTCTCTCTCAGAAACCGAAAGAGAGATTGTGTGTTAGCTTCTGGCCCACAGCCCTCTTATAAGGGCAAGCTGGGCACTGATTAAACTGGCCACAGCTGTGGCTGCTTTCCCCATCAGCCTCCCTTTTCCCAGCTGCAGCCCTCTCCCAGGCTGCTTAGCCCCTTCAGGGCTGGAGTGGGGTGACCACCCCACTACAGATGTATTAGCAGGAGTGTTATAAGCAAGACCTAAGAAGTAAATATTCTGCTACCCCGTGCTGATTAGGCCTCAGCTGGAGTATTGTGTCCAGTTCTGGGTGCCACATTTTAGGAAAGATGTGGACAAATTGGAGAAAGTCCAGAGAAGAGCAACAAAAATTATTAAAGGTCTAAAAAACATGACCCATGATGGAAGACTGAAGAAAATGGGTTTATTTAGCCTGGAGAAGAGAAGACCGAAGGGTGACATATTAACAGTTTTCAGGTATATAACAAGGGGAATGGAGAAAAATTGTTCTTATTAATCACTGAGGTTACAAGAAGTAATGGGCTTTAATTGCAGCAAGGGTGATTTAGATTGTATGTTAGGAAAAACATTCTAACTTTCAGGGTAGTTAAGCACTGGAATAAATTGCTTAGGGAGGTTGTGGAATTTTTGTCTTTGGAGATTTTTAAGAGCAGATTGGACAAACACCTGTTAGGGATGATCAATACTTAGTCCTTCCTTGAGTGCAGGAGACTGGACTAGAAGAGATCTCAAGGTCCCTTCCACTCTACGATTCTATGGTTCTAAGGCCTTGGGCAAAGACAGAAGGAGAGGTTGCAGAGGGGAGATGGTGAGTAGCCAATAGCTTGAAGGTGTAGGTCTTTATTTTCCTACAATTTATACAGTATTACAATTTAACCATAATTTAGAATTTCTTGGTTTTCTTATACTGTTTGTTTTAAATTACAATATTTTTGTAAGTCCCCCACTCCCTTTAAGTAATTGATACATATTTTAAACCTTGAATCTAATTTACTGAATCCATTTCTTGTGGGAAGTTATTTATTGAATCTCAATAGTGTGTTCAACCCTGTACAAACATAGGCACAGAAACAGTTACTGCCCCAAAGAGTTTACAGTCTATTTAGGCATAGACACAACAATTCAGACTAAAAGTAATACATCTAATGACACAACAAGTCTGAGGCTGTGCAGTCTTCCTGTGTCAGCACTTTATAAGAATCCAGGAAATGATCTGCAGAAGGATGTTTGAAGAAGAGATTTGACGGGAGAGAGGTAGTTCATTGATGTGAAATAGGAAAATTGTAAAAACATAATGGGTTTTGTCCCTGCCTGCAGGTATATGGGATCTTGGGGAACAATTACCACACAGGTGGGGTGCAAAACAAACTTTATTAAGAAAATGCAAAAACAGGGAAAATTTAATAGTGAGGGGTATGAGGTTTGTTAAGGTAGGCAATTGGGGAGGGAGTTCTTTTAGTATAGTATAGGGGGTTTCAGTAGTGGGGTACAATACAGTGGGGTACAATACAGTTGGTAACCAACTAACACTGAAGTATAAATGTAACAGGTAGCTAACAATTTCTAGGTAAAGGGTGTGTCACAGCAGCATATAACCAACTAACAGTTATGGGTAAAATGTGTTAAATAACCAACAACTCTAGGTAAAAATGTGTCACAGTGGTGTAAATATAAAATGTGAGGTGTGTGAGAGAGAAAAAGGGTAACCAATGGGGTTTTATGCTAGACTTCAGTAATACAATTGAGGTTTGGCAGCAGTAGGAGCGGGGTGAACACGTGGGGGAACGGATTAAAAGAGAGAGAGAGAGAGAGAAAGGCAGTGGTAGAGGAATGAGGTTAGGGGATGGGGGAAGAGGAGCACGTGGTGGAGCAGAAACCAAAGATAGAGGCACTACAGAGGGAGATTTAAACTCAGGGAGACACAGAGAGCAGACAGGCTGCAAGTTTAAACAGCAGAGAGACTGCAATAAGTGACTGGGGAGCTCAAGGGGGGGGGAAATTGGGGCAGTGGGAAGACAAATTTAAATAGTAAAAACCTTATCTATCCCCTAACTTAATCAAACTTATATAAAATGACAAGCAGCTACAGAATACAACCAGGCAATGATTTTCTAAACTTATCTTAACCAACAATTAGGCAACACAACAAATATCACAGAAACTTACAAGCTCTACAATCTTAACAAACTATGACTTATTAAAAAAAAAACCAAGACCTATGGTGCACCTTATGCTATGGGGAGGTTACAGAGGGCAGAGTGGTATGTATCCAGGACCCAGCTCCAAAGGAAGCCAAGGGATGGTAGCTACAGCGGTGGATACAGCTGAAAGCAGAGAGCCCCAAGGCAAAGCCCACAGGAGCAGAGCTTAGCAGTGGCAAAGAGCCCTGTAGTTTAAGAGAGGTTTTAAGACACAGACCAAGGTTTAGCTTGAGTCTGTGTGCTGGGGAAACAGAGCCAGCAGCTAAAATAATAAAATAAAAGTATAGAAAGTTTTACAGAGGGATTCTTACCAGTCCCCAAGGCAGCAGCAAAGGCAGAAGCAGCAGCAACATCAGAAGAGGCAAGGAGGGTTCGGTACAGTCTCAATAATCAGGAGATCTCTCAGGTAGCAATTCGTTTTTCATGGGTTTTTTTTTTCAAAAACGGGGGTACGCTCAAAAATAAAACGAGAGCGGAGAAAGGACCCCCCAGAACCCCTGGCTGATCAGACCAGGCAGCAATGCAGGAACCTTTCTGAGGTGTGTTTCAAAAATGTCTGGTTTTAAAGGCAAACTTGGGCAGTTTCCCACCAGTAATCCTGATAGGCTCCCTCTGTCACAGGGGAAGGGGCACAGGGGAAAAACTGAAGGTAAGCCCAGAGACATGCCTGGACATAGTCCTGTGCAATAGGTGACTCAAGAGCACATGAGACTATGACTCATGCCCAGGATCTTAAAACCACAATAGGCCTTGCAGCTCTGGACATTGCCTACCCTACACCAAGCCCAGGTTCAACGAGGTGATAACAGGACTAACCCTTTGAAAAGGGCAGTGGTCCCATTTAGCATGCAGCACAAGTGGCCATCCCTTTGAGAAGGGCAATGGCTCTTGTTAAACAACTTAAGGGGCCCTCCCTTTGAGAAGGGCAGTGGCCCTGGTAAACAACTTAACAGCCAGGGAAGGGCGGCCACAGGAGAACAGAAAACAAAATGGAGTCTGGGGAAACAAAATGGAATAGGAGAATAGCTGTAACGGACAGGTTTATATGGAAGAAAATGCAGAGGAAGAGTGCCCACCCTACCAATCATCTCTGATATGCTATGGAGACTTTGATTCCTGCCTCTGTTCTGACAGTGATCCCATTCTTGATTACTCATTTGTTAAATTTTCCAACATGCACCTTTGTACTTTCTCCTATGTATGAAGAAAGCCCCTGTATATATCCCCACAACCACCTCTTTCTCCTCTTTTAAATCCCTCTGTTAAAATGTACTCTGTAATGAAACTGACAAAATTCTGACAATATGTAGGCAGTTGAGCAATAAATGGTTAAGGGTATGCTGTGACCACTGTTTATCATGCTGTTCCTAATTGTCTCACTGTCTCCATGTGCTCCCCACAGCTGTTTGCTGTTTCCACCTGTTGTCTCTCAATGTATGCTTAAATTGTAGGCTCTTCGGAGACAACTAGTTAGCTGTTCATACAGTGCCTGAAAACAATGTGCTCCTGATTCATGATAGGGGCCCCCAGACACTACCGCAATATCAATAAAAACAGAGAAAATTAAAAGGAAGGCACATAAGGAGAAAGTTTCTGTGCAAGAGAAAAAAAAGACAGATAATAGGGGAAAAAAGGAGAAGAGTAGGCAGGAATTGTGCAAGGTTGAAGATAAGGACAAACAAGTTTAAATGGGATACTTGGGGGACATTGGCTCAAGAGGTCTCAGACTGGTTTTTAAATCAGAAACAGCTTTTTTTTTTAAAGGGAAAACAATGAATAGTGAAAAGAATAATCATTAACATTTCACACATAAGTGCTTATCAAAATCATATGCTAGTAAAAGCAAATGTAAGTTTTATATTGTCATTTAAAAATTTTCATCTGAGCTTCTCAGTAATTACAGAAGTCCACTTTCTACTAGATTGGTAATATGTAATTCACAGAAACTATGAACGTATTTCCCAAACTACAAAACAATCAATCATACAACACTAGGCTCTCTGGTTACAAAGGTGAGGCTGGCTAATTAGAGAAGGCAAAGTATTTGTTCCTCTTTCCACATAGCAGAAGATTGCTGGAGCCATAAATGAATTGTAGAGAAATGTGTTATCTTACCCTGTGCTTAACAGAAAGCAGATTAGATTTTTATTACATCTAGCTCAAGTCATTGAATAATATCATAGTGACTTCATTACACAGAATAGTAATTGCATAGTAGCACACATTATTAGTTGATTATTGCATACACAGCTTTCATCACTATCAGGCCTTTTTGTGTTTTATAGATAGAGAACTCAGGAGCACTTTCAGTGACTACACTCAAGATGAATCCATAGAATGATAGAATAGCAGTGAATGGTACTGTAGTTAATAATAGTGCTTAGCTCTTATACAGTGCTTTTCATCTAGAGCAGTGGTGGGCAACCTTCAGCCTGCGGGCCGCATGCTGTCCATTAGAGTAATCTGATTGCTGGCAGTTGCTTCCCGCAGCTCCCATTCTCCAGGAATGGTGAAGCGCGGCCACTGGGAGCTGAGGGGGCTGTGTCTGTGGACAGTCAATGTGAGAAAAATGTCTCTTGGTCCGCAATCAGATTACCCTGATGGGCCGCAAGCAGCCCACGGGCTGCAGGTTGCACACCACTGATATACAGAGCCAAAAAAACTTTACAAAGGAGGTAAGCATAATTATCAGTGTTTTACAGATGGGAAATTGGGTCATAGGGAAAAGAAGTAACTTATCTAAGGTCACTCAGAAATCCAGTGGTAGAGATGGGAAAAGAACACAGTCCTGTCCACTTGGACACTTTGCCTCTTACATTAGTAGATGGATTTTACAGTCATCCAGTACCCCTTAGTATTTTCAAAGGGGTAACTTAATGTACTCTTGTTTGCAAAAATGTCACGGCATGTGACTTTGTATAATTAATTAAATTCTATTTTCAACAAACCAAGTCAGTAAGCATACAGCTATATTAGAGCCAGCGATGTGAATGGCAGCTCATGTAGATATACCCCACTAGCTATACTCTAGACAACTCATTGAAAACAGAAGCGAGGATACCACAGCAGAGACTTCACGTGGGCTGCATAATCTCACCTGACCCATCGCCCTGTGGGTACGTACTCACTTGTGGAGCTGACACGGAAGCCCTCGCCATAGTGTCCTCACTTCTATTTTTAGTGAGCTAGTGAGAATACAGCTAGCATGGATATGTCTACATGAACTGACATTCATGCCCCCAGTTTCAATGTAAATATACCCTTAATATATAACAAACAATGTAATGTGTGCAGCAACTATATTCTCTGCAAACTACAAAGGGAAGGACATTGCTGAGAAGAAGGACATTATTAATAAGTTGTGTCATCTGGAAAAAAATGTTGATAGATTACTAAGCTATTTATTTATAATTTTTCAAAACTCTGGTTAAACTTGGTCCCATACTAATTTAATATACAGCGTACAACTGATGCTATTCAGTAGATAGCCCAAAATGTCTTCCGCCAGAATATTATTTGATATATCATCAGGCATAATCTTCCCCTTTTGCTCCTTCTGCTGCTGCCGCCAAGGTGATGGAACAATCTCAGTTGTTTAATAGCATTGAATTGATACCAAGGATTTCAATGAGCTTTGGGTCAAAACCTTAGATAATTAGGAACAAATTTTTCTTTCAGTTACAGTGAGGCTACTGCACTGACGTCAGACCAATTGACTTGTACCAGAATTGGTTCTTAGGATTTGTCTGCACAGGGGGGTAATTCCTTCTATGGGAGTGTAATTTCTAAAACCCACTAACCTGTAGCCCATTACTGTATTCATCTAGGCCCTGCTGATGTGCTTTAATATGGTGCCATTTGAAGCAGTACTATGTTAAAGTGCACTAGGTAGCATTTAGTGTGCACCAACAGGGTCTAAATGAGCCAATTAATGCACAGGATGTTACTGTGCTTTGGAAATCACCCTCCAGTTGAGTGCTTTACACCAGAGTATAGATAAGCCCCTAGAATCAGACTCACAACTACTTAATGTGATAGAGATGGGAATTGTAAAGAGTTCAAATGACTATGTTGAAATGTGCAAGAGAAGCATGAACATTTGGGACAATATTTGTTACATGGATTTTCTGGGGAATACCTTGGGAATGGGTTAATGTCACAGCTCTGGTTACGGATAAAACTGAGTGTTCTGAAGCTATACGATAGTTTCTCAAACAGGGGTCGCCGCTTGTCTATGGAAAAGCCCTGGCAGGCTGGGCCAGTGTGTTTACCTGCCCTGTCTGCAGGGGCAATTGGGGCTGCTGGAAGTGGAGGCATCTGGCCTGTGGGAGCTGCAATTGGCCGAACCTGCAGACGGGGCAGGTAAACACACTGGCCTGGGCTGCTAGGGGCTTTCCCTACACAAGCGGAGACCCCTGTTTGAGAAACCCTGAGCTATACCATGAGGAGAGGATCATTGACTGGAGATTACCTTTTCCCAGAGATTGGAGATCAAAGGACCAGTCAGTTTATGGAAAAGGCTGATCTGCCCATTCTGGATTCTGGTTCCTGATTTGAAGACTGATATGAACTTATTATGGCAGGGAAAATCTAGTTGTGGGCTTTGAAGGACTGACACATACCAGAGCACTAGACTGAAGTTGAGGTGATCTCTGGTAAGCTTCTTAACATGTATGTAGGTTCTTTCATTGTTTTTATATACCTTCTCTGTAATACTTTTACCTAAGAATACATGTTCTTCCTTAGAAGGAGCTGTGTGGTAACTTGCAACTGCAGGCGATACACTGGTCCTACTCCTTGGAGAGAAAGCAAAGCACAGAATCTGGTCTCTTAAAAGATTGACTTGCTGGAAACATCACAGCACAGATCAGAGAGCTGTGCAGCCTTAAAACTCCCAGCCAGAAGGGCTTGAGTTGTAATAGGAAGGGTGATGGCTGGGAGCCAGAAAACTTTAAGGGAGTACCCTCCAGGGGAAATACAGGTGCAGTTTTGCTTACAATGGTAACATTTACCATCTAATTACGTCCCTTCTCATGCATTACTATGGAAGTGGCACTAGGAGTCGAAAGCAGTGTAATTTATATGCTGAGAAGCCAGACAAGAGAAGTGTAGACATAAAAGCAACTAAATGAAATGAGTATGGAGTGTAAATTTAAAGAGACTGCCCTCTATTTCAGTTTATACTTGCTTCCAAATGCTCAGGATGCAGCTTGCACCAACCTAGACTCCCTGATGCTCTCATGTTGGTATGTAAGTGTAAGAGAGTTTGAGACTGAAAGAGCTTAAGCATGTTCCACCCTATTTAATTGCACTCTCCTTCACTTCATCTCTCAGTTTCGTCCTGTGTTTTGTTTAGTGTAGTTCATGAGGTGTAAAGTATAGATATGAGTACATGTCCATTACATTGTTGTTTTTTCTCCTTAGTAGATACTATTTATACCTATGATAACAAAAACACACATGTTCTTAAATCCTGTTCTTCCACCAGTCAGGATCCACATGCTCTGCAGACAGCAACCTGGGAAATCCATCACAAGATGTTACACAAGTGAAATGTTTATATGGAGAAAGCAGTTTTAAAATAGTCAAACCCCACTTTGGAAAGACTTGGGTTTATTTCAGGAAGTTAGAAGCTGTTGAATTCTGCCACTTCCATCTTTGTACTAGAATGCCAGGAGAACAGTGCTGGAGGCCTCTGCTATTTTTAGCTGGAGTGAGCAGAACATATGACTTTTGTTTTTTAAAGAAATGTCATTTCCATGATATGCTGCTAGCTAGTATCACATATCTCCAAGGTGACTGTTAGAGCAGTACCTTACAGAGCATGATTGTGTGCTGGAAACTGGAAAGAACAGCTCCCTACAAGATGCTTAATGATTGGGGCAATATTTCCACAACTGACACAGGACTATACATCATCATTGTTAACTTCCAGCTGTAATATGGGGATTCTTTTGTAAGAACAGCTAGCATGCATGCATATGAGAAACATTTTCTCTCTTTTTTTTACACCCTTGATGGGAAGTGAAATGTGAGATAATAAAAGCTAGAGTTAGCTGTACTGAAAAGACTGAGATCTGATTTAGGTCAGGCACCAGAACTAATCACTTCAAAGTTCTACGGTTCAGCAGAGTTTAAACTTTTAATTTAAATACAATGTTGGTCAAGTTATGGCTTTCTTTGATAAATGTGTAATGTTTTAGGACACTAAGTGTTGTTGTAATTATTGTAAGCAGGGTCTGAATGAGTTATCTCCTGACATCTAGTGATGAGCTGTGGAAGAGGACTTCAGGAGCTGATCTCATTTGCATGGGCACACCCACACTGCCTACGTGCTCAGCATGATGGGATTGCTTGCCCAAATGATCACTTTTTGGCTGGTGTTGTATCCACGGTCTTCTTGTTATTGGGATAGGAGTAATACAGCATTGTTATCCTAGTTGTGTGGGACTCACTATCAACTAAATAACCTTTGCTAGACAGGGGACATGGGTTCCAAAGCCTCATGAGTTGAAAAAGGGTGGGGATAGGTACTTGTACTTGGTGGGTTGGGCCCTGAGTAATAAAAATGCTAATTTAGACTCAGTTAAGATTCTTGTTACACACTACAGAGCTGAAATCACTGATATCTAGGTTTAAGTGCTAGACCTGCTTTGGGATAGTGTGTCTGATGCAAGAGACTTCCCAGTGTGCACCAGCAGTGAGGTTCTCTCCCTAACAACTGAAATCACTGAATGCTGTGTTAAATGGTGTGTTCTGAAGACATCCCAATGATCAGCCAGCAGGGCAGCTGGTGGAGAGGTGTGGTGATCGGCTAACAAGGCAGCTGTCGGAGAGGAGCTGATGAGCAAGTGCCCAGGCAGCAGAGCGAGTAATATGCCTTCTTATCTCCCCTCTACCCAGAGTGGAAGGTGAACTTTGCAGATGAATGTAAGAACTCTGGGTCTGCACTGACCAAGGACAATGACTGTGAGTGGGGTCCAGAGAAAGGATGGGCACATTAAAGGGACTTTTGGTTGCTGGACTTAAGAACCTGAGGCAAAAAGACACTGCCCAATGTACTCTGGGCTGGGGCTTTTGCTCATGATTTTATGTTTATGAATCCTGCTTGTGGCATTTTCCAAAATTAATGGCAGGTTACTTCCCTCTTTTTATTAAAAATGTTTTTTCTATGCTCAGACTCTGTTCTTGTGAGAGGCGAAGTATTGCCTTATAGAGGTGCCCAGGAAGTGGTATGTAATTGTCCCAGGTTACTGGGAGGGAGCTTGAGCTGGTTTTGTGCTGTATTGTTGAAGGGAGAACCCCTAAATATTGAACCCAGCCCTTTTTGTTGTCATTCCAGTGGGCAGAAGGGTTACAGGTATTATTTCTGTAGCCTCATAGTTGTGCATGGCACTTTAGAGGAAGAAGAATAAAAGGTGCTTGTGTTTATTCTAGTTAGACATAATACAAAGGAGAAAATGAGAGAGAACATATAATGTCATATGATTTGGATTGTTTATATTGCTTTTGTCTTCTTATTTAGTTCCCCCAGTCTAGTCTTATAAAAATGAGTTAGTATTAATATTTTATTTAATTTTACATTAATATTAACTTTAGTGTTTACATGATCATATTTCGATTATGAGATTATGAGATTGAAGCATGATTGTTGCAGTGGTTAGTTAAGAAAAGAAGGGTGTCTAAAAGAAGCAAATCACTGGTAAGTGTGCACGTAGTAATATCAAGTGAATAAGTGTCTCCAGTTTACTGTGAGCTTATATCCACCCCTTTGTCCATTACAGAAAGAAAAATGCTAAAACTGTTGCTGATTTGAGATGTAGAAATTTGTTGACCAGCTCAGCTAAGCATCTTTTTCCACTAGTCACCCAACTCACCAGTACACCATTCTTCTGAAGTTCCAAGTGCGTGCTACAAATATCTTCAAGTAACGGAATGGTGAAAATCCCAATGGGGAATTGAAAGTATATAGCATGCATTAAAGGGACCATAACCTAGAGAACAGGGTAAAATTAAACAAAGGATAAATATTAGAAGAAATGTCTTGACCAGTGTGACCTGTGAGCAGGTGGAATAGTCTATAAAGCAGGGTGAGAGACAGGTGAAAAACCTTTTTTGACCATTTATGTATAGAATATTGTTGTTCTGATGGAATTCCTATTTTATATGCATTTTTATGGCCCACTTGAGTTTAGTGACAAAAAAGAAATGGTTTTATTTGGTTTTATGAGGTTTCAAAACTGGCACAATCAAAATATGTAAATGACAAGCCGCCTATTTTCTTTATTGCTAATTTTCTTTGACTCACAATTACGCACCTCTGGGAAGTATGGAATGGTGCTTACCTTCTGTTTGTGATGTTAGCATGGCATATAGTACAATGGCAATTCTGAGCTCTGAGGAAGAATTTCAAGAGGATAGTAATGTTTCATCAGTGGTCTTCCTCTCCCTTGTCTGAAAATGGACTTTTCATTATTACTATTGGCACAGCAGAGAGATAAGTCAACAAAGCTTGGGAAATAACATTTTGTCCATTGCTCCTTGGTCAAGTGGCCTGGGTGGGATAACAAATGTAGAATATATTGGTTCTGCTGGGTGCTAGTTAAAATTTTAAGGTAGTGACGAACAGTTTAAATGCCTGACTACTATTACCACCAATAAGAATTGACTATTAGTATTAATTAAATAATTAGATTATTATTATCACTAAATCTGTGTGTGCTATGTTGAAAATGTGCCCCTGAATGTTAGTATGTGTCTGTGAACATTTACATAAACAAGTCTCGCTAAACTCTCTTGACCATGGAAGTTTTAGTTTTGGTGTCTTTGGAAAGTTTTGTTTTTCAGGAAAAAAATCTATTCACTATTGAGAGTGGGAAGGATGACTGAGAGATTGGGATAAATGAACCTACTTAATTTTTTATTGGTAGTAGCGTGAAAGCAGGATAACCATAGGATGAATTGCAAAAACAAAACAACCTGAAATAGTTCTTTAACTCCACTTTCTTAGGACATTTTACCAAATGTATCAGCCTACTTTAAATTGTATCACCTATTTAACCATAGATCTGAGGAAAAAAAATTCAGGCAAATATTTTATTAACTGAAAAAGCAGTTTTGGGTAAACTGAAACTATTCACTATTTTTTAAAAAAGGAGAAAATGTCTAAATGTTTAGTTTCAACATTTACAAGCCATTTCAATTTTTAATTTTAAAATAATGTTTTGTTTCAAAATTTGCCCAAATTCATTTTTAAAAAGTTAACCTCCCTTTCCCAATCAAAAACGTCAAGCAAAATGTTTTAGGCATCATGAACTATATTTTTCGAGGGGATGGAGGGAGTGGAGTTTGTTTCAACAAGAAAACAAAAAAAAATCATTTTGGATCAACCCAAAATTATTTGTTTTCAGTTTAGCAAGTGACGTGAAAAATCAATTATTGCATAGCTCTGCTTAACCAGCATAGCAAAAATCAAAGGAAGTGAAAGTGTTAGGTAATAAAGCAAGTCCTCACTCACCTCTCCAACACCCAAGTTCGTGCGGAGTTGGAATTTGGGCACACAATTCTGTCAGAGACCAGACAGCAATGCGTTGATCAACGGGCTCACACTACCCCAAAAGCTTTAGAATAAGTGTGGCCCCTTTATTAGGGGTGAGCATCAATATTTATACACAGAAGTAAACAAAGTGATTAATAAAAGATAATGGTCATGCATAATCAATCAAGATTTTACAGGAAAAGCAAGTTTAACAAGTAAATGCATAGAGATAAAGGCTAATGGCTACTTGAGGAAGGGGGTGTCATGAGTAGTTTGCAGGTCAGTGCTTTGTTCAAAAAAAGGGTTCAGAAAGGATTATGCAGAGACGGCCAGTCTGGGTGTTTTTTTTGGCTCCAAAGTTCACCAAAAGTTTAGACCCAACAAAAGCTTGGGAGGGGGAATACTGTTACATTTCATTCTATTATAAATTTTCACTTTGCATTTGCATTAGTATCCCTTTCTTCAGGAGAAGATGTGCACACTACTTGTTTTTTTTCCCTCTATGATATTGTGTGGAATTATGTACTTGATATTCTGAAGTTCTTAATTTATTCCCGCTAGTTCTTGTCATGATTCAAGCTTTTTCTCAGTTTCTTCAAGCAGATTTCAGCCCATTGGTGATAAAACTTTTACTATCTATGTACTTGACAAAAAGCCATTCTTTAGATGCCACAAAAACTTACTCTCTTTTGAGTATTTAAAAGAAACTTACAACTTTTCTTTTCAAATTTATTTTGGAACAGTGGTCTAGATGCTTCCTGAACTTCATAACAGGCCTTTCATCTCTAGATGCTACTTTTAAATTTTGTTTAGTTAGTTTATTTGGACTGTAAGCTCTTTGGAGTGGAAACCTTCTTTAATTTCTGTTTCTACAGTGCCTAGCACAGTTGGGTCATGGTCCTCGATTGAGGCTCCTATGTTTGAGGGCACTATGAATCATAGAATACCAGGGTTAGAAGGGACTTTAGGAGGTCATCTAGTCCAACCCCCTGCTCAAACCAGGGCCAATCCTCAGGCAGATTTTTGTCCCAGATCCTTAATGGCCCCCTCAAGGATTGAATTTACAACCTGGTGTTTAAGCAGACCAACACTCAAACCACTGAACTATCCCTCCCCTTGGTAATAATAATGATAATTAATAAAAGTTGTTACCCTCTGACCACTGCTCAGGGATCTATTTGGAATTAATTGATGGTTTCATTCCAGTTACTACTTGGCAGATGAATCCATGAAAGAAGAAGAAAAGCAACAACAAAAACACCATTGCAAATGGCTTGTGCTAAGACTACCAGCAAGGGGGCCATTTAGACCTGAATTCTACCCCTGTAAGTATCCACTTAAAAGAAAATGCTGAGGTACATATTCCTAAGCTCTATCTCTTTTGTTGCTAAACAGAGTGATTGATGCTCCATTGTTATCCTGTCACCTTTTTACAACCGCTATTTTAAAATCAGCTTTAGTGCCTAGGTTGATTTTTCTTTCTTATTTTACTCAAAGGCAGGTCATAATCTTTAATATTCACTCTGGAAACATGTTCTTAAGAGTTGCCAACATTCCAGAAACACAGACACCATATGTCCTATATGTCCAATCAAAACACCTAAGTTCTGAATATTGAATATTTGCAATTAATCACAATTGAAAGAGCTAAAGGCTAAGAGTTATTTGCAGAAATGACTTATTTTTTCATATTAAAATAACACTAAAACATTTGGGAGTGTTATAAGGATAAAATCCATTATTGATTGTGAGGCTCCCAGATACTATAGCTGATGAAGGTGATATAATTATCTAGCTATATGAATATGTAGTAACAAAATATGTTCCTTAGCATGTACTAAATCCCACTTACCTCAGCAAAATCCTTCTGCAGGCCAAACTTTCCCTGTAAACAACTTCTCCATCTTCGCTCACAATCTAGAGAAGTAGGGTAACCATACTTCCCTTTGCTGGTAAAATTACTCATATTCGAGTGAGTTCAAAGGCAATCAGTCAGAACTATGTAGTATAAACATTCAAATTAACATCAAGTTGACTGATCCCCCATTAAAAAGAAATACTGCATAGTTGAATTCTTTTTATTTACCTTCTTCTTTTTAAGGCTTTAGGATTCGCACAGGAAGGGGTAACACACACACCCCTAACCTCCCCCGCCCCCACATGGGGAGAGGTGACATACACACACACTCCCATACACCTCTCTCACACAGGGGTTTGGTCAGCCAACCAAACTGACCCTCCCTACCTGGCGCTCTCTCCTTTCTATGCCTGGCTGTGACCCCAGGTTGGACCTGCCTCCCCTGGTACCTGGCACCACATCTTTCCGAGGCAACACATGGGCAGGGGGAACACAGGGTCACTTGCCCCCTCAGATTTCTGCCAGAGTTCACAACAGAATGTGGCCAGCAGCACCCATTCGGCACTGTGTGGGAGGAAAAGGACGGGAGCTGCTTCCAGTCACGGGGGTGGGGGGCAAGGGATGACGTGGTCTGTGTCTTCGCAGAGCTCATGTCTTCTTTTCCCCCTCCCCATGCTTCCCTGTTGCTGGAAGCAGCTTGTTCCTTCCTGCCCACACAGTGTCAAAAAGCAGCAAACACCTCCAGGCTGCTGCTGGCCACCAACATAACCCAGCTGCCTCCTGTCATCCCCGGCTACAGCACAGGCAGGAAGAGGTTAAGCACTAAGGATGTATTTGCTCACTAAGGCCCAGGGAACCTGCCTTCAGGGGCTTCTGTGAACCAGACAGGGAAGTGGCTTAGTCAGGGAGGGTGCTTAGGGGATGGGGGCAGGACTCAGGTTGGGGAGTGAAGAGGATGTTAAGCCCCTGCCCTGGGAGCTGCTGTGGAGCCTGCAGATTTGGGGAGTGACCAGACTGGAAATCATTTCTCCTCCACCACCACCCCCCCACACCGGTTGGTGGTTAAAAGTTAACCTTTGCTAACAGATATCAATCAGGTACCACAATTATTTCCTCTTCTAAGGATAGGGAAAAATCTTGGCAACTGTTTCATAGTTATTGTCAGTGTATTTCTTTTAGCCATGCAGAAGGTGGGGAATGTAGCGCCACACTTTTTTTTTTTTCACCAGTGGATAAACTGACAATGATTGCTTTTTAAAAATATGCCTGAAGTCTGTTTCATAAATCTATATTTAGGCACCTAAATAAATGGGCTAATTTCCAAAAGTGCCAAAATTTTACAAATTGGAATTACTTACTTTTTGCCTAAAAATGGATTGAGGAGCCTAACTTTAGCCTCTTTAAAAAAAAAAAAAATCCAGGCCCTACTTGCTTACTCTCAATAACCTTTTTTAGTTAGCTTCACTTCTGTTTTCTTCAGAGCTCTCTGATCATGGTATTAGTCAGATATGTACTTTTCTGGCTACAATAGTAGACAGCTCATTCTGTAAATGCCTGTTAATGTCAGTGTTCAGTGGTGACCTTTTTAGTCACCTAGAAGGTAAATAAAAAGTTTAGAACTCTCTGTCTAGGGTGGCCTTTTGTTATTTGATTTGTACAACTGCAATTATCTCTATTTTTAGCAGTGCTAGGCATATTGTAATTGTTAACAGCACTGCCTTACTGCAGAGTGACTTAACTTTATGAAAATAAACCAAAGCATAGCTTCATCTTTATATGAAACAGAGATTAATGGTCTGGAAGAGGAAGACATTCTAACAGAAGAATTTCAATAAATCATTGTAAAACCTTTATTGTTCTTTAGCCAGTTGCAGTGGATAAGTTGGTACTTACTTTATGCTTCATCATTTTCATTATGAATTATGGAAATACAACACACATGATATATCTTTTCTTTCAACATAGCACCTTTCCTCCAAGATTCTCATAGTGTTTTATTAACATAATGAAACTGAGCCTCACAGTAGCCCTTGTGAGAAAATACAACTCTTAGGTTTTATTTTTATTTTATGTATAGGTCAACACATGCACAAAGAATTTAGGCCCCAGTTCTGCACTCGCATCTGTTCGCAGAGTTCCTTATGCTGCCAGAATATTAGTGAGCTGCTCAAAGTTTTAGTGACTTCTTAAAAGGAAGAGCCTAGCCTGTACTTTAGACAAAAGACTAGTCTATCACCAGTAGTAACCACATAAGGAAGAATTCCTGTGATTTTTACTTAAATCTTACTGTTTTACTTTTATAAAAGAATAAAGCTTAATGAGGTTTATTTAGAATTTTAAATATTTATTTATGGATGTAAAGAGATGCAAGTTTCCTGCCTTGAAAAGCTTACAATTGGAGGCTCTGATCCAGCAATGCATTTAACACTTGCTTAACTTTAACCATGGGGGTAGTCCCAAGGAGGTTAATAGGACAATCCCCCTTCTCTCTTGTCCTTCTCTCCCAGTACCCTGCCCCTCTTAACTCTATTCCTCTAGTCCAGCAATCACTTCTTCTCCCTTCTTCCTTCACATTCTTACCTATGTTGACATTGGCTGAGTTTCAATACACCCATGAAGAGAAAACAAAAGACAAACATCTTTACTTAGTTATTATTACCAGGTTGGCTAATTGCAGTGTAAGTATATTTAAAGAGGCCTGAATGAGCTCTCCTCTGACATCTAGTGATGATGTGGGCAGGGCCAGTGCAAGGATATTTTGCGCCCTAGGCGAACCTTCCACCTTGCACCCCTCCCCCCTCAAATAATCACATACATTATACATGTATACATTTAAATCAACCCAGGGCTTCCAGCCGCAAAGGTGGCTGGGAGCCCCCGAGGCTCACAGGCAAATTAAAGGGCCCCAGGCAGCAGCTGCCATTGAGCTCCAGGCCCTTTAAATCCCCACTGCAGCTCCAGCTGGGATTTATAGGGCTCGAGGGCTGAGGCCGGGATTTAAAGTGCTCGGAGCTCCCCACTGCTGTGGGGAGCCTGGAGCCCTTTTAATCCAGGCTGCAGACGCCGGTGCGGTCTGGCACGGCATACTGGCTCTTAATGGTATGCCGTACCAGACCTTAACACTTTGCTTTCACCTCTGGTGGAGGCTGAGCTGAAACCCTGCTGTCGCTCCCGTCTCCAGGCTTGTGTTACGTGAGCGCTAAGCAGAGCACTGCCCAGACACTGGCGCCCCCGTCGGCAATGACAATAATTGCATGGAGCGGCCGCTGTGCTGGGAGAGGGAGTCTGAGCCACACGTGTCAGCGCGCCGCCAGCAGCCCAGCCAGGAACTCTGTAAAAAAACAATTGAGGGCACCGCTTTTTGACACCCCAAAATCTTGGTGTCCTAGGCAACTGCCTAGTGTGCCTTAATGGTAGCACTGTACCTGGATGTGGGAAGACACTTCTGGAGCAGACTGTGTCTGCAAAGCCACACCTGCTCTGCCTAGGTGCATAGCAAATGGAGCTGCTTTGCCAAAATGATCAATTTTGGCTGGTTTGGGTTGCAAATCACTCTAGTATTTGAATGTAAGGGTAATGGAATATTGTTATCCTTATTGTATGAGTGAAGGGCAGCAGCACTGTACTTAGCATGTCCTGATCAAGGGGGCCACCTTAAAGTGAACCTCACTTGCTAAGCAGGGGATAGACATGCCAAATCCCAGTGAAAGGGAAAGAGGGCGAAGATGGATATTCCTCTTTGGGAATGTTGGCTCTGGTTAATGAGTTATAGACACGATTTGATTTGCCTCCTCCAATGTTTAATGATAGAGCTGATTAGATTCAACTGAAAGTCCTTGTTTCTAGTTAGAGATTCCTAGAGTTGACATCACTACTGAACAGGTCTAGGGGCCAGGGCCGGCTTCAGGCCCCAGCACACCAAGTGCGTGCTTGGGGCGGTAAGCCGCCGGGGTGGGGTGGGCTCTGCCGGCACCATAAAGGCGGCAGGCAGGCTACCCTCGGCAGCTTGCCTGTGGAGGGTCCCCTGATCCTGCGACTTTGGCGGACCTCCAGCAGGCACACCTGGGGGAGGTCTGCCGAAGCTGCGGGACCAGCAGACCCTCCGCAGGCAAGCCATGGCAGGCAGCCTACCTGCCATGCTTGGGGCAGCAAAATTCCTAGAGCCTCCCCTGCTAGGGGCTAAGCCTTAGACCTTTTGTGGGGACAGTGAAATACGGCTCAGAGATTGCACTGGCTGTGAGGATCCTTACTAACCGGGGGCGGCTCTAGATATTTTGCTACCCCAAGCACGGCAGGCAAGCTGCCTTTGGCAGCAGCCTGCGGGAGATCCGCCGAAGCCGTGGGACCAGCGGACCCTCCGCAGGCATGCCGCCGAAGGCAACCTGCCTGCCGCCCTCACAGCGACCGATGGAGTGCCTGCGCTTGGAGCTGCCCCTGTTACTACCTGTTGAAATCATTGAGATGTGAAATCACTAAGAACTGGCTTAAGCGGTGGAACCTCAGACCATGACATTGCGGGAGCAGCAAACAGTGGCAGCCAGCATCAGCAGAGAGAGAAAGCAATGGCAGAGAGACAACGGTAGCTGTGAGCCAGTTGCAGAGGTGGCTGCAGCAGATATATTACTCAACACCAAGGGTGGGAGGTGAACCCTCATAAATACACTTCTGAACTCTGGGTCCTCACTAACCAAGGACCTCCAGCTGTGAGTGGGGTGCAGCAGAGGGAAAGGGGAGTGGTAAGTTAAGGGACATTCATTTGTTGCACTTTCACACTGCAGGGCTCAGTGGGGGCTGAATGTTTGCTAATGGTTAAATGCTTCTGAATTATGGTTGTGGTGTTTTCAGAAATTAATATTGAGTCCCTTTTTGTCCCCAATGTAAATCTGTAGTCATTGGCTTAGTTGGGAAATAAAAATGACTTTTGGATGAATTCTTATTAAGTTGTCATATGCAAAAATTGGGAAGCCAAAAACAATATCTTAATGCATCTCTAATCTATTTGCCTTATTAAAAATTGCATAAAGTCAGTTTCTCTCTGTATATAGCACTAATGAAAATATGGAGGATCCTATTTAAAGCAGTTTTATAGTGTCATTATCATCAGCTAAGTGGTGAACTTGAAAGGAGGCTAGCCTGACACTTGAATGTGCCTTTTGTGTACCAACAGAAATACTTTTCAAATATTAATAATTTACATTATGTAACCAAAAGAACCTCTGTGTTCACACCCTACAGGCTATTTTAGTAATCCTTGTGCAAAATATACTCATGAGGTATCATATGAAAACCAATAACTTGCTGGTCAATAATATCATGGTGAAATGTATGTAGCAATATTATATATAAAGTTATTAATTCTCACTGTATTATGTTGTTACCATGTGTTTAAACCCACAGAGTCCTGACTAGGGAAAAGTTGTTGAACAGGTCTAGTGAAGCAAAGGAGAATTAGATCAGCCATGTTGTTGGGAATCTGAGGTAAGGATTTTACCTTGAACCAAGTGGAGCTTCTTAAGTTTTAGCTACTAGAAAGCCTTTGATCTTTATTTCTCTTGTAATCATTTCAGATTTTAATACCTTATACATATACTCACTTAAAATCCTATTTTCTTTTGTTTTAATATTTTTTAATCAAAACTAATCCAGTGTTGTGGTTAAACTGAACTGTTTGGTAACTCCAGTTAAAGTAGCAAACTCATGAATATTGACACGTTAAAGGGGCAACAGACCTCTGATATCTGAACTGGACAGGAGAGGGCTGGAAAATTCAGAACACGACTCTGAGGGAAAATTCAGGACTGGTGGTGTATCAAGGCCACCTTGCAAGTAGTCACTGAGGCCGTTGGAAGCCAGAGTGTGACTGGGGTGTTGCTGACAGGCTGCTGGGGTCAGAGCTGCTGGACCAGGGCTGTAGCTATACACAGGCACTCAGGATGTGACCTGCATTCCTTTAGGCCCTCTGTGAACAAGCCAGGTTTGGAGTTACAACTGCCAAGCATTGTGAGGTATCCAGGATAATGGGGCAGGTGGTGACAGAACCTCTCACTGGTCTGGACTGTACCCTGGAATGTGACACACTGCAATAGATTTTTGTTGATCTTGACAGAGTTCTGCACCAGAGCTGTGTGAAGCTTTAATTATGAAACCTGTGGTTCAAACCCACAATTCGGCCATTACCAAATTGCTCAATGAAGCGTGCAAACACTACCAGTTTTTAGTGAATTTTAGCTACTTTATGATTTTGCATAGAGAGAGTCTAGTCTTGTGGTTTCACATGTTTTTTTTTAATGTGAAATGAGTTGAAAGTCAGTGGTTTGGAAGTAGCAGCACTTTGATTTTTTTTGGATGTATTCACATCCTCAACTCAAAGTCTATCTTAAATTTGGGCATCCATGTGAATCAAAGCCCAAAAAAAGATTTTAATGAATCCATATGTACCCAAACTATTGAGTTATTACAAGTGGGAATGGTGAATCAGAGGGCAGGTAGTTGTGGGTAAGGCATATTATGGAGTGCTCTCATGTTATGTCAAAGAGAACAATGTAGGAATGCAGAGAAGGTGTACGTGACTGGAAGGAGAACAGAGCCATGCACCAATCATACTAAATGAAGGACAATATATGAAGTAGGTTATGCTGCTTTTATGATGTGAAGAAGTATTTTATTTTCCAGTTATACCCTTTGGCAAATGAACTTCAGAATCAAAACCTTAGTGAGCAGCCTTTACCTTTTCAACATAGAGAGCAATATGTTGAATGGGAGCTTAAGTGGAACTGAAAAACTGTAACTGTGGTTCATTGTTATAAAATAACTTGCACAACTCCCTTAATTCAACATGTCATATGAATTGTGGTTAAATATCCATGGCTTATTTTGAAACACAAATTAATTATCTGTTACAAGCATGCTATCACTTATCTCTTTCAAAGTCTCATTATTATGCAAATGCCTCTAATTAGGTCACTGTCAGACAATAGTTCTGTAGAGTCACTTTGCAAGGTTTAATATGATGGTTTTGGTTCCTAAATATTTATAAATAGAGTCCCTGAAATCAGCTTTACTTAATAAGGATCATACTGAAAGTCTCATTAGTTCAGTGGAATTAATCTCAGAGAACAAAGGCAAAAAGAATTTTTTTTCTGAAGATGGTATCTTTAAGTTTCCACATACAGTATTAGCAGGTTAGGGAAACAACATTTTATATTTAATAGGAAATTAACTTTTTCTTGCCATATGAAACTGTGCATGTTTTCTTTCCAGTGCATTCTTCAATAAAGCAGTGAAGACAAGAAGAATTTTTTTTTCACCATAAAGTGAATCTGGTGCATTGAAAAAGGTAGGTTTTGCAGGCAGAATAATTGTCTACAGTATATTCAATATATCATGTAACATAGTTCCTGGAACTAGGATTGCTGGGGTGCAGCAGCACTCCGTGGCTTGAAGTGGTATCCATCATATATAGGTTTGCAGTTTGACTCAATGGCTCTCAGCAGCCCCACTGTACAAATTATTCCAGCATATAAAATAATAATCCAATTCTCATTAAAAATATTAATGGAAATTTAAAATGGAAGGTTCTTGCAGCAATATCAACTGGCCTAATGCATATTTTGTAATTTCTTTTTAAAAATATGTCAGTAATATTTTGTCCAAGCACGAGATTTTCATAAGTCACTTACATGCTTCCCCAGAGAGCCAGGGATATCGGAACTGAAAATATCAACTTATCTCAAATAAACAGAAGGGTTCTAGAGAGCTGGCAGGAGAATGGGAAGGATTCAGGTCTCAAGCACTCAGGAAATGTGCACATTTCCTAGGCTGTAGCAGCTTTGTCATGTGATTCAGCATAGCTGAAAACTTTGTGCTATGCATGCAGGGTACTCAGTTTTCAAAGGGAAAAACTTAGTTAAATCAATATCAGGTTTTGTTTGTTTGTTTGTTTGTTTGTTTGTTTGTTTGTTTGTTTGTTTTGTTAATAACCTGGCAAAGAAACTGTCAGCCACCTGAGATGAAAGCAGTCTAACCTTGTGGTTGGAGCAGGTGTCCAGCCTAAGTCAAAGCCAGCAAGGAGGGGTGTGGGACAGAGGCAGGACTACTGTAAGACCTGGCCCTGCAATAAGTAAGTGCCACATGAATAGACTCCATCTTTGCAGAGCTCATTGCATAATCAAGGCCTATATGTGATTAGAGTACTTTGTAAAGGAAGCATTTTTTTCACCACAGCCTTAATTTATAACCTGCCTGAAGGCATTTGGCTCAAACATATCTCAAAAATTCACGTTTATGAGAAAGAAAGCATGCAAAGTTCTATCTGAAAAGTGTTTTTTTCCAGAAAGTTATGAAAAATTTGAAAATAAGTTATCATTTGAAATTTCCTGCAATCTTAAGTATAGTATTTCCTGATGTAGTTATGGCTGGACACTGATCTGTTCCATTAGTGTTCAATTTGTATGATCATTTCCATTACAATCTCCCTGTTTAAATATAGATGCATAATAACTTTTGGGGGAATTTTTTTGGTATCATAATTAGTTATTGTTTGGTTAAATTACCAGAAATAGGCATTCCATACTTCCTTCATGTTTTATTGCCTAAAAAATAGTCCAGAATATGAAGGACCTGCTCTGGGGTGAGAAGAGGCTGCAAGGAAGCCAGCTGGCGGGTGACAGAAATTGACTTGCTCCAAGTTCGAGGAGAAGAAGCCAGCAATTGTGGGGGTGAGACAGTCAGCATTAGCATCAGGAAGAGAGAGACATACATAGTTAGCTACATTGTCATGACAGAAGCCAGGTGACATTTAGCATAGTGAATAAAAAGCCTGTTGTCCCTGATATGTCTTGTAAGGCAGGGAAGAATCCTGGATTTATTATTCCTTCCTTCTCTGATGGCTGGTCCTGATTTTAAGGTGTAGTGAAAATGTCCATAAGAGCTTGCCTACACCCTAAAGTTCAATACCACTCCCAAGTTCTCAGTATGTTTGAGAGGGGCCATCCCCAAGAAAACTAATTTCTGCTAATTACATGGTGTTCCCATAGTCTATTCCTTTCCCCAACGTTTTCCCCCTCGAACTCCAAAGAAACCTGCTAACTGCTACTCCCTGGAAGAAGTCCCTGCCTGGGGAGAAAGGATCTACTCTCTTTAAACAGGTAAATTGGGCCTTGCGGGTAGATGGATAATCTCACAATCATAAAAAAAAAATATCCATGGTCTCTAAACTGTTTAATAATGGACCCTTGGATAAAAATATTTCCTTTCATTGTGAATATTGACCTCTGCTTCTTACCTGCAGGCCTACCAATCATTTTGTCACTAGCCACAGTGGCAGCTGGGCACCCAGCAGTTCTTACGGATGGAAGTCCATGGGAGATGCTGGGTGCTCAGTACTTTTGAAAATCAGACTCATTTTGGGGCACTTGAATTCAAATTTAGCAGCCTAACCTTTGGACCTTGTTTCTTTTAAATCCTGGGCATTGTGACTGTACAACCTGTCATTGAGGATGAATGAGCCCAAGGGGAAGGGCTAATAAAGGATTAACACAGAAGGCAATCTAAATCTTAAAACTCCTTGAAATCTTATATTAAGATGCAAGGGAGGGAGGGAAAGATAGAGACAGAGAAACCAAGTGCAGGGTTTGCATTACAAGGCACTTGCCCCTTGTCTTCAGGGGAGGTATTCACGGTGTGTGTGTAACTGATCTATTTTTATAGGGTTTTTACATTTTAAAAATGCTCCATTTTGGTATGCAACAGACTCATTAATTGTTTCTGCCCTTCTTCCCCTAAATGAACCTACAATGAAGAAATCTCATGCCACAGTTGCAGTGTTACAACTGTAGAAAATAATTTAAAGTATGGATTCTTTAGTGGTTCTGAAGCCTTCCGGAAATATTCTCACACAGAGTATGGTGTTTATGTTGCAGGACTTTGCTAAAAAACTTGAGAGTGCTGAATTTTTTTCCAGTTATTTTTAAACTGTATATATATTGGAATGTAAATTTCATAGTCATTATAAAGAAGCAAATCTGAATCATAGCCAAATGACTCCTATATTAGCTTATTTACAGTCCAGAGATCACATACAATCCAGTTAAAGTCCACAGGAGTTTTGCCATAGACTTTAACGGGACCAGGATTTCATGTTCTGTTATGCTCATTATTTGAGTTATCTGACATTACAGTGTTTGTCCATTTAGGAAGCACTATATGATCATGAATTTATCACATCAACATTGACTATCACATATGTGTTGTGTATTACCAATTAGTCTAATACTAAATATTTTCTTTTAGAAGATATGCACCATGTAGGATTTCTGCAAAAGGTCATGAAACATCTTATATTTATTTTCATTATGTTTGTCATGTAATTTCACCATTGGAGGAAAGTACCCAGACTATACATAAATAATAATAATGAATATAAATTATATACATTAGAACAGAACAGAGTGTGCTATAGTATTCACACATTTCACTTGGGACTAAATGCTCCCAAATGGGAAAAATAAGAGTTGATGAGTAGGTAGAAAGAAGGGAAAAGGTTCCATGAAATAGGAACAATTTTTCCAAAACTGAAAGCTTTGGAAAACATCAGATTTCACAAACGCTTTAGATGAATGATTCTTTGAAATAAAAATTATTACATATTTCTATTTGGACATTTTGATAACATTCATTTTTGCTGAAGTATTGCACTAGTTTTCTTAGAGCCAGTACAATAATAATGAGTAAAATGAAGTCCTCTTCATTCAATATGCAGTACCCAAGAGATGTTAGTTTTCATAATATACCCTAAATTATACCTAATCAAAATCTCCATGTTAATGTTCTCCATGCTACCATTTCTGCTCCCTGGAAAAGCATTTGTCTCCCCTTGTGTATTCCTGTGTCACTTCATGTTCTCAGGTAATTCTTCAAGAGATACATTGTGGTTCCTTGTTCAGTATTCTCTGATGTAAATCAACGTAAAGTTCCAGGCAAGAGGGGCAGAATTTCTGGTGCAGGCCTCCATTGCTAGGGAAAAAGATTATTTCCAAAGATAACATCAATTTGAAATAAAGGTAAACTTTCCTGGACCTGGTATGGGTAATAACTGCAGCTTTGCACAGGTACTTTGAGAACCATAATCAGCCAATAAGTCTAAAATAGTTAAAGAAAACAAGGTGTATTCAAAATTAAAAAGAATTAGGGCTGTCTACTAATCGCAGTTAACTCACATGATTAACTCAAAAAAATTAATAGCTATAAATCACAGTTTTAATCACACTGTTAAACAATAGAATATCAATTGAAATGTATTAAATATTTTGGGATATTTTTCTACATTTTCAAATGTATGGATTTCAATTACAACACAGAATAGAAAGTGTGTATTGCTTACTTTATATTATTATTTTATTGCAAATATTTGCACTGTAAAAACGATAAAAGAAATAGTATTTTTCAATTCACGTCATCCAATACCATAATGCAATCTCTTTATTGTGAATGTGCAACTTACAAATGTAAATTTTTTTTTGTTACGTAACTTCACTCAGAAACAAAACAATGTAAAATTTTAAAGCTTCCAAGTTCATTCAATTCCACTTCTTGTTCAACCAATCACTAAGACAAACAAGTTTGTTTACATTTATGGGAGATAATGCTTCCGGTTTCTTATTTACAGCATCACCTGAAATATTTGTAATAAAAATAACTGTAAAGTGAGCACTTTACACTTTGTGTTCTGTGTTATAATTGAAATCAATATATTTGAAAATGTAGAAAACATCCAATAATATTCAAATAAATGGTATTCTATTATTGCTTAACAGTGTGATTAATCATAATTATTTTTAATCATGTGATTAATTGTGATTAATTTTTAATTGCTTGACAGCCCTAGAAAGAATTAATTAAAATAAAAATAAATAGCAAAGCTTCTGACTGTATTCTCAGGTTGCCTTATCATTAACCTTGCTGAGTACACATTTTAAGATACAAGTACATCAGCCAGGTCTCTGTTCCAAGCTCTGATTTCTCTTCCCTCTCTTTCCTTTTCTAATAACTTGTCACAGATCTAATTTACTTAGTAATGGCTCTCTCTTCCATGCCAGGTGAGTCATCAATTCAGATTGTCTTGACCTATTTGAAGGCTGATAAATTCTTCACCTTGACTCAGTGGCGAACAAAAAGCCACCCTATTCAGGTTCAATATTCTTCCTCCTTCTCCAAAGAAGCTGAGGTGAGGCCACCAGAATCCCTGAACTCTAACCTCAGGAGCATTGGAACAAAGACAGGAATTTCGCTATGGGGCCATTGCCCAGGAATGGCAAACCACGGCCACTGGGATCTGTAGGGGGGCCATACCTGTCGATGGTCAACATTAACAAAATGTCTTGAAGCCCAGCAGCGGATTACCTTGATGGGCCGCGGAATGTTGCTGACTTCTGCTTTTGGGTGCCAGTCAGCACTCCAGTTACACACATTTGTGTAGAGGGGAGATTTGACAAACTGACCATATCCTGCTATATCCTGAACAAACCTTATGAAAGTCAAATAAACTTTATTGAATTAAATGAATGAATTAGGATTAAATTGTTTAGAGTTCATTATATTACAAATGCAAATGTTTATGTACTATTGTGAGACTAAATGGAACTTCTTTAGCAGGAAGACAAGATTAATTAAATCTCTGGAAGGTATTAAGAAGTTCAAAGGTCTTTTTGGAACAATACATGTGAATTGGATTTCCTAAGGAAATTAAGGGAATACAAATTCTCCCCCTCCAAACCAAGCTTTTGAAAATATGCCCTGGGGAAGTAGGCTCTTTGTATGCTAACTACCTGCTTCTGGAAACTCCAGATCAGAGACCTCTGAACTATACAAAAAACTGAACATGTTATGAGTATGCTTGTTCTGAGCTGAAGCTCGTATGAACTTGTAACTACAAGGTTGCCTTTAGTCTGGGATATTAAAAAACTGCACCCATCTGAGAGTTAGGTGAACTCTGGTAAGCTTATTAGCATCCATGTAGGTTCTTTTATTGTTTTTAATAATTTTTTCTCTGTAATTCTTTGAAAATTAAGAATAAAATAGGCTTGCTTAGAAAGAACCTCATAGTAACTTATACCTGTAGCAATCACATTATTATCTATCTTTGAAAATAAGCAGGTGTGGCAGAGCAAACTGTGTGTGCTGGGAATAACAAAGTAAAGGCAAGGGAATGTTGCATCCGGGGAATATCCCAGTCAGAAAGGAGAAAGATGCATATCTCCATCCAAAAGAGGCAGCAGAGGGGAAATGAAAGCCAAGACAGGGAGCCCTTGTTGAATCACTAAAGAGAAGTACAGGTGCAGTTGCCTTGAACTGTGACAAAACTTATTGTGAGAATTTGGCAAAAGAGGCAGAAGAGGGAATAAGATTTAATAAATTATGACCTCCATTCCAAGCTATTAAATCATGTTGATCCAAAACTAGGTCTCTGCCAATAAGTGAAGCTGAGGGTAAAACATGCTTAACCAAAGAAGAAGTCCTGCAAAGATGGAAAGAATATTGAGTCTGAACTTAACTATCATGAAGCGACTCCATGTCCAGATCTGAATTCATTAGCAGTAGATGCAATCCTTGACCCCCAAACTTGTATAGATGCACCTACACTGGAAGAGGTTTGATCTGCCATAAAGAAACTTAGAAGTGGACAAGCTCCTTGACCCAGTGACATAATGCCTGATCTTCTTAGGTGTGCCATAGTGCCCATAAGTGTTGCATGACACCAAATTTTTGTTTGGGCTTGGACTGCTCGGAGGGTGCCAGTGGAGTGGAAGGAAATGATCATTGTCCCACTCTGTTAAGGGAAAGGCCTACATACTGAGTGCGATAGCTATAGGCCCATAAGTCTGTGCTCTCTTCCTGGAAATGGCTTCACTCATGTCCTATTCACCTGACTCCAACCTCACATTGTGAAATGCCATCACCCAGAGCAATTGGTCTTCACTGCTGGGCAATCTACAATGGACCTATCCTTCTTCTCATATTTGTCTGTTATCTGATATCCATCATGATTCAAACAGCCTTTGACAGCAGCATATATGTACCTAAAGGCAGCCATTGATAGATAGTCTGGTGATAGAAGGCAGCAATGTTCCTGACATCCTCCTGAGGCTAATTCAAGACCTGCATAATGACATGCATGGGCATGGCTGCATTGGCCATAGATCTGACAGGTTTCACACTAGATCTGGGGTAAAGCAGAGATGTGTCCTGGCCTCAGCCCTGTTATGCCATTCAGTGGATTGGCTCCTCAAATGTGTCTCCACAAATATTGGTGTAACTGTTGGTTCAATTTCTTCACCTATCTAGATTATGCAGATCATGTCATCCTCTTTGGTCAGGATGCAATTGATCTCAAAGATGCATCAGAGATCTTCCAGTATGAGGCAGCTGCCCTTGAACTAAGGTTTTATTGGGCAAAAACAAAAATCCAGAGTGTTGGCATAAAAGTTGTGATACAAGAGATCTGGTCTGCTGGGCAAACCATGGAAATAGTGGAAGGCTTTATCTCTCTAGGCAGTAAACAGTCATCAGACAGGCACAGCCAGCCAAACATCCTAAGGAGAACTGGTTTAGCCATAAGGGACCTGCAAAGGATCTAGAGCCAAAAGAAGGCAAAACTATATACAAAAGTACAGATTTACCAAACCTGTGTACTTCTGATCCTCCTATATGGATCTGAAATATGAAGATTGCTTAAACAAGACATCAGGAGGCTGGAGGCATTTCATAGGAATTGCAAGCAGCAACTATTCTGTATAAGATGATTTGACTTTATCAGAAATAGGAAGATATCACTGAGAACTGGCCTTGAAAGGATTGAAATCATCACTGGCCATTGTAGACTGGCCCTTATTCATCAAGTTGCCCTTCTCAAACACAAAGTCCCTGCACATTGAACTCTGAAGATCAGACTTGAGATCAAGAGGGGTCACTATCTGCTCATGGACTAGGCGTCATGTGGTCACCCATGATTAACCTCATCGCACCAGATCAATGATAATCCTGTGAAGGTCTTAGTTGCCTGGAATAAAGTTGTACAGTGTGGTCATGGACATTTGGCGCCATGGACGTCTGCTGTCTAAGCATGCTATTGTATTTTTCATAATCAGCTCTACTATTTGTACAGTACTGCATTCTAACAGGTAAATCAGTTTTGAAAGAACTTATTTTCATGATTCAGGGCAACTGCATCTGTATTCTCTACCAGCGGTTCAGGCCAGGCACCCATGTTCAGGCTTCCAGCTCCCCAACTGTTGCCTCTATAGGGTGGAAACATGCTTCTCTCTCCTTTCTGACAACGGTATCTTCAGGCTGCACAGTGCCCTGCCTTCACTTTGTATTTCCCAGCACAGATGGGATGCCCAAAGACACCTGCTTGCTTTCTCTTCAGAGACAGTTAACAGGGATAATTGCTACCACACCACACTTCCTGTACAAGCACATTTTATTCTGAAGGCACAAAGCAGTACAGAGAAAACATATTAAAAATAATACAAGAACCTACACATGGGCTAAAAAGCTTACCAGAGTTCACTGCAATCCTGACAGGGATTCAAGCAGAAGTCCCTCAACCTCAGTGCAAGGGGATTCCTTGTGGTTACCAGTTCATCACAACTTCCACTCAGAACAACCACACTCCTGACATGTTCAGTTCATCCTTATGCAGATCAGGGAACTCTGAGCTGGAGTTTTCCAAAATAGGTACTTAGTACACAATGGGTCTCTCTCCCCAGAGTGTACCTTCAAAAGCTTGGCTTTGGAGGCGAGAATTTGAGTTCCCCCTTACCTAAAAGTACTTCCTAGGAAATCCACTTCATAGGTATTCTTCAGAACGTTGAAGTTCCTGATACCTGCCAGAGATTGTATTAATCTTGTTTTCCTGCTAAAGAAGCTACGTATATAGTCTCATAATATTGCATAATACTAAATAAACATTTGCATTTCTAATGCAATGAATTCCAAAAATGTTAAACTTAATTCTTTAAAGTTTAACTTAATTCAGTGAGGTTTGCCCATGATATTATAGTATGTTGTCAGTCTGACACATCCCATTTCTGTTCTAAAATTGTTAATGATACATGTATGAAGTACAGAATGGCGTGGTATAAAAGTTTTAGCCATAAGAGTTTGAGATAGACATATCGCCCAAAGGTGATGAAGCCATGAGCGAATTTTGCAGATCAACCCAAATGAGTGCTCATAAAACCTTTATAGCATACACCATACTAACATATTCTGTGCATGCCACATATGTTATAGTCTAAAATATTTCTGAAAAAGTTTGACTGTTTTCACATTTTTATTGGGGCTATTTCTTCCACCTGTGAAGCCAAGCAATGTGGTTAATGGGAGCCTCACTGTGCAGGACTCTGAAGGAGCCATAAAAGCCTGTAAAAATGATCAAAAATACCTTTTTTGTACCTAAAAATGTCACAGTTTTAAAGTTCATTGCCTTGTGCCCTCCAGGGCTAGAAGCAAAGGCTGGTTCCCTTTAGTAAGCTGGCAATCTTCCCATTCCAATGGCATCAAGTCCTTGCTGGGATCATCTAAGATGCCTAGGTAAGTGCATATTATGGCCATAAACAGTTTTATATGATTTTTCAAAACAAACAAACAATAGAACATTGTATATGCCTATATAAATAAATAAAATAATGGCCCATGGCCCAGAACCTTGTGCAGCCATTGACTTCTATGCAAAGGGGGTGTAAAATGTTAGCACTCTCATTTGGTGCTATATTATACCCATGCTGCACTCTCCTTGAAGAGTTGCAAGTGACTGTGTAGGGTGCAGAGCAGTGGAGAAACAAATCCAATGTTTGAGCAGAAGGAAAAATTAAGGATCTGTTCCAAATCTCATTGGAAGTCAACGTAGTCAATCCATTGACGTCGGTGGGATTTGGATCAGGCCCTAGGACAGTTAAATAGAAATAGTCTGGCTAAGTTACAGCTGGAAAAGAAATCACTAACTAAAAATATTTGAGATGAACACTGCAGATGAAGAAAAAATTATATAGCATTGGATAAGTGGTTGTATGTAAAAACAATGAGCTGAACCTAAGAAACATAGATTTCAGGATGAATTTAGGAAAATCTTCTTAGAGGTGAGATCCATTTGCATGTGGTCTAAACTCTAAGAGTAGTGTCTGAACATGTCCAGACATGTAGGAAAGTACTAGAATGTAAATTATATTCTACATGGAAATATCAAGGATGGATCGATCCTCCAATAGTAATGATATGAGTCAATGATCTAATGGATCTTTTTCATCTCTAATTTCTGTTGTTCTATGAAAAGCCAGTTAAGTAGTTGAACTGTTTTTTCATTATGAAATACCTCTTATGTTTCATTCTACAATACTGTCTTAAGAAAATCTGTTTTCAGTCACTTTGTAGTGCCATACATATCTTTTGAATCACCAAAATTATATTAAATATTAGAGCTCATATTATATACCTGAGTCCCTTGTCTATTACTGCACTTCACCTCCTGCCTTCTGTGGTTGTGTTCATATTTATGAAGTCTCTGTACTGAAGATGTGGTTTCCTACTTTTTGCATTTTATTCTGAAATTCATCCAGCTGGCCTTTCTTAGGTGGCTCTCCCACTGAACACGGAAACTATACCATCTGGCTAAAAAAATGCAAAGACTTTTGATCTCTGATGAAGCTGCTGAGGCTACAAAGCCAATCAAAAACAAACAAGACAAACAAGAATAAAATTGTAGACTTTAATAATTAATCGTTAATTATGCAGTGATAATAATAGTGATAATTGAGAAAAAAACACAAACCCTGCATTGAGAAAGAGTTAGGGAACAAAACCAACATTCAGACTCAAAAACCCATAAGAATACTAAGATGATGGAAAAATATGAAATGTTCCACTAATATACTTTCCCATAATGTTTTATAAAGTGCTTAAAACCTTTTTTTCAATTAATAGCCACGGATACTTTAAATAAATCTAATCGGGAAATAGTCATTATTATGAAATATTTAAAATCTTTTAAGCCAGATGCAAGAAGATTAAACAGATCTTTTAAAATATTTGCTGAATTTTAACAAAGAAATAGCAGTCATAAGCCCTATGATTTGAAATTAGATAAACAATAATTGAAGTTTTACAGAGAGGCAGTTGCGTCATACCTCTTAAAACTGATAGCAAACATCTCTCTCTATATGTGTGCTTATACAGCATGTGTAATATATATTCTACCTCTCTGTATATATATAAATATATATGAATATGAAGTCTCCATTTCAGCCACATAAACTATTCATAGTGAGCTATTTATTTGATGTATATATTTGACATATATTATCTTTTCCATTCTGTATGTTTTTTATAGATTTGTTGATTTTTCAAAATTAATTGATGGACATTTCATGCTACTAAATTTCACCCTCTGGATGGATCACAAATTATGTTCATTGCATATATTGTGATTTATGATATATTATCTGTGAGTGATTGATTACTTTAGAAACATAATTCTATCCCCTGACTGGATGAGTGGACTGCTTTTTTAAAAAAAGGGAGGGGTGTTGTGAGGAAGCAAATATCGTGATTAAGCAACTGGACCTTGGATTCTTTCAGGGGAAAGGGTGATAAAAGTGGTAAACCAACCAAAACCAAACCTATAGAATGCATACGCATGCATGAGGAGGATCTGCATTCAACTCATAGAACTCAAATCACCTGATGCACCATTTTTGTTTACATGTGAACTATATATTTCAATTGGAGCCAAATGTCTAGTGGAAAACAAGTCCTGCTCCTCCTGGCACAGTTCCTTCTCATAGGTCCCTGGACCATGCCATAAAGGAAAAGGAGAAGCTACATAATTTGAAAAGGGTTATCTTGAAAGAAATCAGTCTTATGATGGTATGTATAAGTTCATGGGGGGCTTGAACTCCTTTTGTAATTTGTTCTGCATGATGCATTGAAAAAGGAAAGCTAGATGCAAGTATACAGGTCTGAGCCAGTATGTGAATAAAATAAGGAAGAACACACACAACTTCATATATTAAAATTATCTACACGGGAGTTACCATCTTTACTTTTGACTACAGAGGAACTGTACACAAATTTTGAAATTTCAAACTCTGCTTGAGTTGGGGTGATATTTTTCTGGTCCTCCAGTATAGAGAGCGTGAAATTTCAAACTCTGGAGGTGTTACAGTTCACCCTATGGCAAGTATTAATGTTTTATTCACACAGCTATACTGAGACTGTTTGTTTGCATGTCCTAAAGACCTGTCATGGCGATTTGGGACATATAGTTCAAGTGCACTGAAATCTGATGGTGGTTGATTTTATTATTAAAAATCACCTACAGCTCTGTATATTTGTTCAGTGCTTTACAGGTTTAACATATGTACCACAGACTCATTCTGTAATCCATTGTAAGTCATTTGAGCTGTGGTGATGCATAACTGTTGATAGCTGAACACACTGCCTGCATAAAAACAGTAAAAATATAAACTCTGGTAGAAATCAGAAGGGAGTACATGTCCCCACATGATTCCTCCTCCAGGCATTGCCTCAGCACCAGTGTGTGCCTAATTCAACAATACAAAATTATATGAAAATCCTTTAAAACCTGTATTGAATCAGAACTGATTTACCCTAGTTAAATAGCATTTTGAAACATTTGAAGAGTATTTATTGCATGGATTGTGTGGCATATATAACATAGTTTAGCTTCTAGTTTCATATCAGTTGTATTTAGAAAGTGAAATCCTGGCCCCATGAAATCAATGGTAAAACTCCCATTGACTTGAGTGGGACTAAGATTTCACCCAAAGTACCTGGTATGGTGCTAACCAGACTTCCGATGCAATTGAATGGTTTTGCAAGTATTTTGTTTCTTATATGAGATGGCCTGATGGGGTTGGAAATAAACTTTCACCTGTTCAGTTAACATTTCTTTGATATATTACATCTGCAGCAATAATTGTAAAGAAGCCTCTTCTTTGACAAAGAAGAGATTGGGGCTCAAAGTATGCTCTAATAACTAATTAGTTACCTCCTTTTCTCATACATGAAATTCCCTTTCTACCCTCTCAAAAGAATGTAAATAATCTTTTCTGCTACAGAAAGCAAACAGGGAGCTATGATTCTGTTCATCTTGTGAAGTTAACGCTTTTCATGATGGGCCGATTCTCCTGGGATTTCTTTTGTGTGTGATGTAACACCAAAATATATATTAGCAATAATTTCTAACAGAGAACAAGATTCTGCTGTGTATGACATCCAACCAGCCATGAAGGGAGGTAAATTCAGAGGCTACCCTGGAGAGAATCCAGCAGCCACCCCACATGAGAGCTCTATATAACAGATGGGACTAGGATGACTGATTTAATTAGAATATTTTAATAGAAGAATGGAAAAACATTGCACAGCTCTGTCAGTGAAAAACACTCCATTAAATTCCCCAAATTAATTGTTCCATAGGGAAGAATATGTCAAATAAAGCATATCTCACTGTAATCTTTTTTTTTATTTGGGGAAATTCCAGATGATGATCATGAAAATGAATCAGTTATCCTATATATTATAATATACCTAATGCCCTACTAGAGAAATGAGCATTTAGAGATAGTTAAATATTTATCTACTCATATTAATTAAAATGCTCAGCAGCTTAAAGCCTGTGTTTTTATCTGATCCCTGCCATTCAGCCTTTGCAAAGATTCTTCATTGAAGAAATAGTATTCCTACTCATGAGTTCAGAAAATAGAACCTACAGTGATAAAGAAGTCAGTTAATGTACTTCATAAAATATATAACCTTTGTCCAGGGCAAAATTAATTCTTCTGAGATTATTTAATATAAAAATAAGATTTTTTTACTCCAAAACAATGTATTATTCTATTACTTTGAATTGATCAGAGTCATGAAAATTGAATTATTTTCTTATGAAAGCTTTTATAAATGGTAAAAGATTTTGAGGTCTTTTCATAAAAGTCTAACAATTGTTCCTGTAATATCTTATTGTGTAGTCAAAGAGCTAAGGATTCTGTAAATTATTTTTTCCAATCCCTAATAGAATCTGTATTAAATAATTTTAGCCAAATGTATTCCTATCATTCAGGTTTGAAAAAATCCTATATCTTAAACAATATACCAGGCCTACGGATGATAATGAAAGACTGACATACCACAAAGCTTAGCAACACAGCGCTTAACAGTAATTCAATTGTTGTAATAATGGAATCTATGTCAATTAACCATGACAGAATCTCCTATTCAGTAACTGTTCAAGTGCCAAGAAAAGGAACAAAAAGTCTAGCTAACAGCACTAAAAGAGAGCAGCTTGGTATTATTCTTGGGTACCTTCATATTACATGAGATTACAAAGGCCTGGGGATTGCTAAAAGTACATTGAAGGGAGAAATAGGATACTTATGAATAAAAGAAAATAAACTGAACCAGGGACAGTTATTCTTTGTAAAAATAAACTGGTTTTGTACAGTCAGTAATAATTCACTTGTACCCAACAGTGGAGACTTTTTTGTTTGTTTGTTTGTTTGTTTGTCATAATGCAAGAGCAAGAATATATTCCTTGAATATGAAAGGCAATAACATTAAAAATTGATAAAAATAAACTTTTTATAGAACACACAATTAACCTGTGAAACTCATTGCCACAAGATATCACTGAGGCTGAGAGCCTTCATAGGATTCAATCTATGCTTGGAATATAACCCAACCCTTTGGCCGATATAGTGCAAAATAATTAGTCATTCACTAGGAGTGTGGCAGCCTCTTAGTTTCGACTTCTACACTAAGGCTACATCTACACTATGAAGGTGTTATTCCCCTGCTCATATACACATACGGTAGCTTTCATTGAGTATGTGTACATGGGTATGACGAGTAGGTGTACATGACCAGCAGAACTGCACCTCTAGCTCATAGTGTAGATCAGTGACCAGCAGCCTTTGGCACATGGTCCATCAGGAAAATCCGCTGGTGTTCTGGGACATTTGTTTACCTGCAGCATCCAGAGGTTCGGCCGATCGCAGCTCCCACTGGCCACAGTTCACTGTTCTAGGCCAATGAGGGCTGCGCGAACCGGTGGGCAGCACATCCGTCAGCTTGCGCCACTTCCTGCAGCCACCCAAAGGTTGCCGATCCCTTGTGTAGATGTAACCTAAAAATGGAATTTGAAAATCTTTAGTTTGAGATATTTAAAAGAAAATGTATTTTGTTTGATTACTTTGAATCCAAACTGACAACAGTAACTTAACTACAATCTGAATTACTTTTTAAGTTTTGATAGGTTGTGACATGACTGCTTTTTGTTTGTACTCTTTGGATCAAGATTTTTTTTATTCTTCTACATATATGAAACGTAACTCAGATAAAACCTTTTGCCAGTTCCCTGATAAATATCCGATGTTATTTTAAAGAGGCAAAAGCTTATATTCTATTGATCAAATTCTGTCCTCAGGTCTGATCCCTGCCTATGTGGGAAAAGCAGGCATAATAGACATTTACTCCTGTATAACCATTTTCAAACCATAATCAAACCCTGACTGAGGGGTATGGAGATGAAGAAGGCCCATAGCCATTCCGCAGGGGCTCCATGTCCATTCTGCTCCGTATCAACCCTACAGGAAACCATCTGGGGATGAGGAACCTCATAAATGAGTTCTTCCTCAGCAAGTGACCCCTCGGCTCATTCTCTTATCTTACCATGAGGTCCTTGTCTCGCTATGCTGAAAGGACAGGTTAACCACTGGATTTGGTTAATCAGGCTGCAGCTTTAGTCCTAAATGTCAGGGAATACCTGGCAGATAAGTATATAGTGCAGGTAGTTCCATAATCATTTATATATATGTAGGTGGGGGATGCTACTATCGGCTATTCCCCCTTTGCCCATCCTAGTCTCAAGCCAACTTGCTGCTGGGACCTCACCACCCCCACCACTCGAATGAGGGTTCAGTGTGAGAGGTGTTTAAAGGAGGGGGAGATGCTCCCTGCCATACCAGTAATAGAACACCCAAACTCCCCCGTTTCTGCTCCTTTATAGAATACCTCCTTTAAAGCCTTTCCCAATCCATTTTATCTGATTACTGTATCTGTTCCCTATGGGGTAGCTGCATTGCACATCTGCCCCATGCTTACATAATGAGTTGCAACATCATAGCCTAACTCACATTTCACATTTGCCCCAAATAAGCCCACAAACTACTGTGGGGAAGGCAAAAAAAAAAACCCCAACAAACAAAACTAACCCAACAACAACCTACCTTGCCTTGGCCAGTCTTGGCCATCCTTTGCAAAAAAAGCAATTAGTATAATGCCCACAGGGGATTCTGACAAAACCTGAGAATTTCTCATAATCATTCTCTTTTCCTTCTCCTGATTGCTTGGTGCAGAGGGATCTTTACCAGCATGTACAGCCCCTCTCCAGATAATTGCTGGATGTCAAATGTGTCAGGGGAATCCAAGACCCTGCCCTGAGGAGTCCGGGATAAGTGCCCATGTAGGATCTATGTTTCCAACCATGAGGAGACTCTTGCAGGATATGGGTGAAGTTTTGTGGTTGTGAGGCACAGCTGGGCCTGCATTCTGTGCTGTGGAGGCTACAGACCAGGCTTTGCTCAAAAGCTGTACCACAGCAACACCATTGGAGTCAATGGAATGAAACAGGTGTAACTGAGAAGAGAGTTCAGTTGGTATGTTTGATCAACACATTCACTCATTCTACTACTATATTAAATCCCATCCCTTCACCTGTAAAAGGAACTGTCTGTTACTCATGTTTGTACAAAGTGAAGCCCCATTTTCAGTTGGCTCCTAAGCACTACCATAAAACAAATAATAAATAATAGTAGGTCAGTGTTTTACAAATGAGGATAGGGAAAGGTAAGTACTGAGTACTTTGTCCTTTGTGCTTTATCTCAGCAGTATTCACAGCTTTCACTGAATTTTATTATAGCCTGGACACATTCTGAAGCTACTCATTTTAAACAGTACATCTTGCAACATAGTATCTGAAAAAATGACCAAATATTAATAGTTTCATTGTTAAATCTGTGGGTTTTTTTATCCCTTGAACCGCCACTTCCTCATCTTGCTCTGTTGCACACAACTTACAGCTTTCTTCCACCCATTTAGATCAAAATCTGTGTAATACAATGTTGTATTTAGTTCTAGGCATATGATCTACAATATTGTTAGCAATCTAAAGTATCTATTTTAAAACTATATTGTTGCCATGAATTTATGTCAAATGCCACTTAATTCATAAAGTAACATGTAACACTAATTTGGCAATCCTTATTTTTCACCATAATAGCTGTGGTCCTAGAATCTATAATGGTATCTGTCTTTTGATGCTCATATTCCATCAATGAACCCAAACTTGTGACACACACTTAATGAACAGGGTTTGTCAGTGACTGGAAACACAATTAATAATTTATGAATTTAATGTCACTATTTTGCTGTTCACAAAATATCTGAAAACAAATTTTCTTACATTTTTGTTATTTGAAATTATTTTAAATTTATTGAGTATGGAAATAGCTGTTGGTCTGTAGGTTGTTGGTGAACAAATTGTGAGTATTCAGTATTCACAAATTGCGCAGTTTAGATCGGACACATGGGTAGGTTTCTTTTTCTTTGAATGGAGACACATACATCTTTGGATCTTGCTTCTGGCATGAATGCTCATGATTACTGGTTTGGTGAGTAAACTTAACTAAAAATATTCACCAGAACATATGCATATAAATGCCAGTTTTACATGCTGATGTGCCAATATCAGCATCTGAATGGTGGATTTGTACAGCCTATAATGACACCTCAGAATTGAGATCACAGTGCCAGCACTGTAGATGTCTTCACTTATATGACCTATCAGGAGCAGACAAGTTTTCAATGAATTTTAAGAGAGTAAAGAAATTCCTGCCATGAAAAACAAGGGGAGAAAGGACTCCCATTAATCCTTTTCCACTGGCACAATATTAGATATAGATACGCATAGGTGCTGGAACTAGGGGTGTGGAGGGTGCTGCTACATACCCTGGCTTGAAGTGCTTTCCATTATATACAGGTTTTACAGTGTGATTTAATGGCTTTCAGCACCCCCACTATAAAAATTGTTCCAGTCCCCCTGTAGATACTAATTCTACAAAGTGCTCTGAGCACCTACTCATTTAAAGAGAATTAAAGGGTGCTCAGCACCTTGAAGCATCAGGCATCTATTTCCAAGTCACTGTCAGACAGTATTGGACTTTGATTTGGGGATGTCACAGGTATAAAGGGGAATCTCAGGTGCCCATTTATTAAAATGGAAGCGGTGGATGTGGTATACCTAGACTTTAGTAAGGCATTTGATATGGTCTCACATGACATTCTTATCGATAAACTAGGCAAATACAATTTAGATGGGGCTACTATAAGGTGGGTGCATAACTGGCTGGCTAACCGTACTCAGAGAGTTGTTATTAATGGCTCCCAATCCTGCTGGAAAGGTATAACAAGTGGGGCTCTGCAGGGGTCTGTTTTGGGACTGGCTCTGTTCAATATCTTCATCAACGACTTAGATATTGGCATAGAAAGTACGCTTATTAAGTTTGCAGATGATACCAAACTGGGAGGGATTGCAACTGCTTTGGAGGATAGGGTCATAATTCAAAATGATCTGGACAAATTGGACAAATGGTCTGACATAAACAGGATGAAGTTTAACAAAGACAAATACAAAGTGCTCCACTTAGGAAGGAACAATCAGTTTCACATATACAGAATGGGAAGAGATTGTCTAGGAAGGAGTACAGCAGAAAAGGACCTAGGGATTATAGTGGACCACAAGCTAAATATGAGTCAACAGTGTGATGCTGTTGCAAAAAAAGCAAACATGATTCTGGGATGCATTAACAGGTGTGTTGTGAGCAAGACACGAGAAGTCATTCTTCCGCTCTACTCTGCATTGGTTAGGCCTCAACTGGAGTATTGTGTCCAGTTCTGGACACCACATTTCAAGAAAAAATGTGAAGAAATTAGAGAGAGTCCAGAGAAGAGCAACAAGAATGATTAAAGGTCTTGAGAACATGACCTGTGAAGGAAGGCTGAAAGAATTGGGTTTATTTAGTTTGGAAAAGAGAAGACTGAGAGGGGACATGATAGCAATTTTCAGGTATCTAAAAGTGTATCATCAGGGGGAGGGAGAAAACTTGTTCACCTTAGCCTCTAAGGAAAGAACAAGAAGCAATGGGCTTAAATTGCAGCAAGGGAGGTTTAGGTTGGACATTAGGAAAAAGTTCCTAACTGTCAGGTGGCTAAACATTGGAATAAATGCGTAGGAAGGTTGTGGAATCTCCATCTCTGGAGATATTTTTGAGTAGATTAGATAAATGTCTATCAGGGATGGTCTAGACAGTATTTGGTCCTGCCATGAGGGCAGGGGACTGGACTCGATGACCTCTCGAGGTCCCTTCTAGTTCTAGAATCTATGAATCTATGAAAAGAGTGACCTTCTACCAAAATAGTCTTGGACACATGAATTGATGTAAAGGGAGTACTAGAGTTGAAAAGAAAAGGGCAGCTGGGTGCAACATTTGGAAAAGAGACAGAGTAGGCAAGAGGAAACTTAAAGATTTCATTACCTGCTTTGTCTATATACAGGAAAACGTTTACATCTGGGAACTGTCCAAAGTGTCATCTAACTAACTCTTTCCGAAATCCTTTGAGTGGCCATACTCATCGTGGTGCAATAATGGTAGCCTGGAATTTATTGGGCAGTGAAGTGTGCAAACAACATTTGGCAGGGCTGTCTCAAAAATGGTAAGAATGTCTACACTATATGATTGTCTCCCTGTCTCTGAAACTAGGTTGTTTATCTTGGAATTAGGGGAGCACAGATACCATAATGAGAGCTGTGGGAAGAACTTCGCATCCTAAATGAAGTCATTAGTCTGCTTTTGCCAGTTGTGATGCTTTTTTCTCAGTTGCTGGAATGTTGTCTGCAGCACTTGCTCCTGATTTTTTTTCCCCTTCCTTTTTAGAATAGAGGAACCTGGGACTGAAAGTAGGCATGATTATAACTAACTTCAGATGTTATGTGGTATTACAGCTCTGCCATGGTCATAAATCTCAGTAAAACAAAATAAAAGCAAAGAACAGAAAGAGAGAGAGAGAGACTGATATGAAAATACCCAGCCCATTAGCCTTGATACTATTGCAGATTTCTGTAGCTCATTCATTACTTCCAAAAAGTGTTTGGTTCAGTACTGTCATGACCCAAACAATCATTGGTGGATTTCATGTGAATAAGGATAAAATTTGCCAAAGAGCAGAATTTTACATTACATAAACTTCTGACTGACAAAATATAGAGGATCCCATCCATTGTATATTTTAAATGGAAGGGTCATCTCAGGAGTAGCATGCTATGGCTCGTCAAGGGTTTCAATGAACAATCTGAGTACAGTAAAAGATGCAATAAAAGACATTGTAAAGCTATCACAGTGTAATATGGTGTAAACTTTTTATGGGAAGAAGGCAGAAATAATGGAAATGAATACATTTCCATTCCCTAAGGGCCTATGTTAATGCCCAGCTGTCTGCCACTTTGGTTCAGATGCTATATCCATGTTCAGATATGGACTGCTGACAGGGCTCAGGTCAACATCACAAACCTAGTTAGAGTCTTAGATTTGTCATTAAACCTCAAGCCAGGTAAATTTTGTGTGGTTTAAATTCACCAGGTTGTGAGATTTTGTTACAAATGTTTCTTGCAGCTCTAGTTATATGGTGGCATGCACCAATTAAGGTAGCATCTCTTCTTTTTGACATAATGAAATGAAGCTGAAGCAGGTGTCCACCTAATCACTTGCCTTGTTGTTATAACTCAGCACCTTAAAACTCTGCAAAGCTAGCTTACATATACACTCGATAGCATTCTGCATTCTTCTGGGCCTGTAATTTCTGTTTGTTAATGAGCAGATAAATGGACTTGCTGCCGGCACACTGCAACAGGGAACCATAAATCTGTGGCAGTCAATGCTTCAAGAGTGGAACTGACCCAAGTATTTCCTGGCATTGAAAAGCAAAAATATTTTTCTTCTATTCTTTATTTATGATTTATTATTCATTTAATATTTGCTTCACTGTCAGTGCAATGAAAAGATAATTAATTCAATGATGGGAAATGCCCAGTGTGTTTATTCTGAGACACTAGAAAACATTCAAGTTCAAAACACTCTTTTAAAAGTCTTTCCTTTCTTCTAATTTATTACTCAAAAGACAAATGGCTTTGTCATCACTGCATTACAGTAGGGAAACACATTTATTAAACAGTGCCTAATAAGGTCTTAATCCCTTGTTTCCCTGTGAATATATCCCTTAAATTTACTCTCAAACCATTGACTTTCTTGGATTGTTCTTTCAATGTGGTTTCTATTTTTTATATGTAATGAACTGGCCAATGTGAATTATATTATTTCCTTCTACTTGTTGGAGTCAGAACTTCTCGGCTGGGATTCATAGGCTAGATATTGTTTTGAAGATTCTCCTTTAGCTCCAGTGGCAGAGGCCTGTGATTTGGGGGTCTGAGCCAACTTCCACTGAATTCATTGGCAAAACTCCCACTGACCTCAGTGGTGCAGGATCAGATTCCTGAAGCAGAAGAATCTGAATTTTTGCCTAGATGTCAGAATGAATTTTCAGTTGGTCAAGGTGTCCAGCACAGACAGAACTGTAAAGACCTGTGAAGCTACTGACTTCTTAGTAAAAGGAACAGGAGTACTTGTCGCACCTTAGAGACTAACAAATTTATTTGAGAATTTGAGTACTCCTGTTCTTTTTGCTGACACAGACTAATACACAGCGGCGGATTAACAAATTTGGCACCCCTAGACCCTCAAAAAATTGCCGCCCCCCCCAGCTCACTTCTGCTCCACCGCAGCAAGCCTGGAAGGGAGGGGGGAGAAGGGGAGTTGCAGTGCCCTCGGGGGATGGTGGTGGTGGAGCAGAGGTGAGCTGGGGCAGGGAGCAGTTCCCGGCCCCCCCAGGTTACTCCCCACACCCGTGGGTCCCAGCTCACCTCTGCTCTGCCTCCTCCAAGCGCACTGCTACTCACTTCTCCCTTCTTCCCAGCGCTTTTGCAAGGCAAGCCTGGGAGGGAGGTGGAAGGAGGGAAGCACAGAGCACCTGGGGGAAGAGGCAGGCCGGGGATTTGGGGAAGGGGCGGAGTTGGGGAGGGGTCACAGGCGCCCCTGCAAATTTGCTGCCCTAGGCTTAGGCCTTGTTGGCCTAGGCGATAATACGCCGCTGCTAATACGGCTGCTACTCTAAAGCCTGACTTCTTAGTATTATTCTGCCCCTACAGGATGAAGTACTTGCATACGTAGAAATAGGTCTTTCTGAATTAATTAGTTTAGTTAATTTATCTGATTTATAAATTTAGCCTTTGTTCTCTTTGTGAATTGTACGTGAGCAGGTGGTAATTTTTACAAATGTGTTTATTTGTAGTTTTATCTAATTTTAGCCTGGAGTTTGTCCATTCACTATTTGTTGTATTTTCCCAGCTCTGTTTATAAAGTTAAAAGTTAAAAATAAAGACATAGGAAAACTTTTGCAGTATTTCTCTTCTATACTTTTTTTTCTGGTTTATAATTTATTTTTAGCTAATGATTTTATGCTGTCAAAGTAGTACAATGGAATGGAATTGGTGTCAGAAGGTGCCCAACAATTTGAGGCTCAGGTAATACAGAACTTTCAAAATCACTAGAAAAGAGTGAGCCTCCTTTATTATTAAGAATTTTAAAATTATAAGTCTGACTTTATGGAACCACTGCAGAATATATTAACTGTAGGGTATGAAATGAAACATTCCTGACCACCCAGTGGTCTCTGCTATTACTGTTGTCAGTGCTGCATGATGTCCTCTGACTCTGGCTGCTGTAATATTTTTATCAGGCCACAGAGTTTATATTATCCAGCAACCACAGTTAAGTAATGAAATCTGTTTATAAATAAGGTTGGTTTTGTTGGTTGTTTTTAATAAATAATTTATTGTGATATTTGAGTATGGAATTTCAATGCAATCTGTAGATATAGCAATGATTTAGAAATCATGGCTAAGTACACTAATGCTATTTACAGAGTTCAGTTTTGTGGGTTTACAACTCAGCTGAAGGCCTGATTCAGAAAAGTGCTTGCACCTACTTTAAGTATGTGAGTAATCCCACTGAAGTCACTCCTAAACTTGTGTTCAAATACCTTGATGAATGAGGGCCTAATCTGACACCTCAATTTAGTTAAATCTTATAACCAATAATGAGTGACTAAATTTGTAGTCAGTTAAATGCTATAAGCACTGCGTTGTTCATTTTTTTTCAATAAAAGTATGTATCCACACTTTCTCTTTTGATGCGGTGCCCATTGATCAAAATTTGGAGCAGGACTTTGAGGAAGAATTACTCTTGAATCACTTGAAATTACATAACTGTTGAGGTGTCCAGCTAAGTTTTTGCTGATGTTGATAGTGTCCTAGGTGATTCCTTTATGGTACCGTAGGGAGAAGTTTTACTTTCTTCTCCTTCAATACCTGGCTGCTATAGGAGAAACTTTTGCAAGAAGAAGTACTTCCTTATGAGGTTTCTCAAAACAATGGGTAGATAGGCCCAGAAAGGACCACCTCAGTTTAAGGGTGAGTTTGTTGCGAGATAGAGCCAACATAGAGTCTCCTACACTGCCCACTCTCCCTGCTGTTGGCATTGTGAAAAAAAAGGTGTGAGGCTACAGAAAGGGGATGAGACCAGGATGCCACTATACCATGCCAATCCTAGACTGTGTTTCTGGCCACAATGATTATTAAAGGCCAGTTTGATTTAGAATAGTCCTTAAGCTTCTATAACATAGTGAAGGTGATCTACCACACACAGAGTGGTACCAGAGTTCAGGGATGGAAAGGAGACCTGTAAACCACTTTAGCACACCTATTCCTGCCTTTCACGGTATGCATTTTAGTCATATCCAAGGATCTAGCCTAATACATTTGTAATTTATTTAAGCTATTACCTTTCCATTTTGATGATGTCTAGCATAGAGCGATCCTATGATGCTGGGTAACTGGATTATATGGATTTATTGTTTACTTTCTTTAATATTGTACTCTGCATTGATTTGTTTTGAAAGGCTGGAAGTTTCAGCAACACTAATTACTTATAATATTGGAAGAAGGTTGAAGTACAATGGTGTTTGGCTTTTAACTTTTATTATTTTGTTTTTAAATTTCCAAAGACATCTGTCAGGCTGCCATTTTGTGAGGAAGATTTGACGCCTCACCTTAACAGAATAACACTGCCTCTTGGATTCCCTCCTAGACACTTTGCTTTTGTTCTTTCTTAGGGTTGGGGTTATTTGTTTTATTTTAAAATAACTCAAATTGTATATGGCTGCTTTTTTCTGCCTGGAAAAAAAATATAACAAGAAATTTTTCTCTTTTTTACTTTTCCTGAAAGCTGCTTTGAGAATTTTAGAAGTTGTTTCTTTTTCTGAAGCACCAGTTGTCTTGCCAACACTCTGGAGTTGATATTTACCCTCTAATTTGTTAATCATAGGCTTTTAGGAGAGGAGCTTTTAGTGGCACCTGAGGGGAACTGTTCACCGCCAATTTGAAAGTTTAATATTACTCTACTTGACCAACTTACAATGGATGGTGGATGCATGTGGAGTGAAAATCCTAATCATGGGTAAATACATCTTGAGCACTTATAGGTTTTTGATTGTTTTGAACTAGGTTGGGACGCCATCTAAAATAAATAAGCCCCAGCAGTTCATAGATATTTGATATTGGTCACTCAGATCAAACTTTGTCAGGAAATGGTTCACTTAGATTAAAAAAAAATTTAGAAACTCTAGTTTGTCCTTTATGTCACCCCAAAAATTGAAAATTTGGTTTGGAAATGCTGCCACAGTGTCTCAAAAAAGTTGTAATTCAGTTCCTCATATGCCCATTTTTCTCTGTGAATTGGCTTCTGCGGCTGGACTACAAGTCCCATAATGCACCACAGTGACTCAGCTGGTGAATCACAAGAAATGCTGGGACACTTGGCTGATAGAGGAATGAGGACTGGTAACAATGGGTAATTGTGGCACCTGAACTATGACCTCCATGAGGGACTATGGCTGTATTTCAAAATCAATATTTTTCTGGTTTAAACCAAAAGTTTTTGGCCAACATATCTTAATTTATACCCAAAAATGTCTGGCTTTGGATTATTTTGCCAAAAAGTAAAGTAAAATAAAATAAATGCCAGAAGTAAAAAGGTAAAACTGCCAAAAATTTTGGGTTTTTTGCCAAAAAGTAAAATAAATAAATATATAAAATAAAAGTAACCCAAAACATTTTCCAACCAGATCAGAAAAATAATTATTATTGATGGTCTGAATATAAAAAAGCAGCATTACTTACTCAGTTTTTCACAAACCTATTTTTACAAATAACTAGAGTGTAAATTGACAGACTGGATTATGTAGTAATATTTATTGTTAACTCTTTATTTGTAAATTCACCTCTGTGATTAACATGAAATGTTCTTGTAGATTCTAAACCCCTTCCCGAAAAGATGAAAAATGAAGTCAGTCAGGGTGCAAGTACATTATCCACTGGAAAAAAAAATCCCTGGTCTAGCTGAACAGGAGTCCTACTGGGATTTCAATAGCACACTCGTTTTTATATTTAAGCAGTTTAATAGATTTGGCAGCTTAATAAAATCCATTTCACTCTGAACCTTATAAACCTCTCACTTTTTCTGTTGTGCATGATGTAGCTCACACTTTCTTCACATAGAGGGCAGTTTATACCGCTGTATTGCAGTTTCACATGCCATTTACATCAGCCTTTCCCCAGATAGACAAAACTGAGTAGAGTCCAAAACATTGTAATAACATTTGTCTCTGTTGTTGACGAGGGCCAGCACATATTAATTTGTCATTTGCTGTGTATTTATCAACCAGATTGCTGACCACTGCCATACCAAGGCTGTTAAAAGCCTTTATTAAAACTGATGCAACTGAAAACTAATGGCTAGCATTGTATGGATGATATTGTTGATATAAATGTATGTATATAGATATGTGAAACACTATAACTATATGTATATATAATAGTGTACCTAGACCACAGTACACAGTGTGTATAGACCATAGTGTTTCACAAATCTATAGCTACTAAAATATGAATTCAGAAATCCAGCACAGTGAAAATTTTTGTACCGATTATGGCGAGAGATATTTTCTTTCTTCTGCTGCAGTGCAAGCCCTGAAATATCTTTAATGAGACAGTATTACTGGTGGAACTGGTACAATAGTAGCTGGTAGTTACCATGGCAATCATAATTTTTAAGTATTTCATTGCCCAGAATCTCTATGGTGCAGCATCAGTTGAAGGAAATTCAATCCAAGTCAGGCAAGCTGACAGTACTAACATACATTTGCATGTTCTCTTTAATGGACTCCACCTAGAAAAAGAGTGAAAATATGGATTTTTTTCACATTTCTGATTGATCTTGTACTATGGGCAAAAATCCATGCCCAGCATACCAAGCAGTTTCAAGCGAACTTCTACTCAGCTCATCTCAGCCATACTTTCACTACCACCACCTGTACTCCTGCAGCTACACGGCTATGTTGATTAACACTAATGCTTCCGTGAGCATGGGAAATCACACCCTTCATTTGTAATGTAGTCATAGCCTAAAAGAGAATGTGAGAAGAGCGATTAAAGTGCATTAAGATCTATGGATAAAAATAGCTATATAAGAGCTAGGTACATTAAAGATAATACCTTTGTGATCTCACTTGAAAATCATCCACTTTGGGAGCAGAATACTGTAGCTTCACAGAAGAGATCCCGTACTCACTGTGTCCTAACACAAGAATTACTTCTAAATATCCATTAAAGCCCCTCTTCCTGATAGTATAGGCAATGAACCTGTAAAGTAAAACAATAAAACAAAACATGCTGGATATAGCTCCATGTTAACATGGACTACATAACATTGCATTCCTATACTATGATTTCCTCTCATAACAAAATTTATTGTAATTATTAATGTATTGTCCATTAACTTCATTATAAGAAAGACTAACACTTTGTATTAAGTTAATTAAATTAAATATGACCTAAATGCTTGTATGATTTATGAGTAATACCTCAACAAGGCACACACAGCAAAAAAAACTATTAGCATTGAACCCAAAATAGATTTTTTTCATCCCACAGGAAATTCCAGTATTTTGGCATTTATTTTCATTCCAAATTGAGATAAAATATGGAAATATCAAAATATTTCACACTACAAAACAATCTGACATAGTTTGATTTGAAAATGTTGAAACAACATTTTCTAAATGAAACAATCTGACTTGTCCAAAATGAAGCATTTTGACTTTTTCCACCCAGACCAGGAAGTCCAATAAGTGTCCATTTTGAATTCAGTTTTCATTGTGTCCATGCTCACTGTCAATTGATCAGGGTGAGAGTCGGACAGCTCACTGATGCATGGTCAACACAAAAGACAAATAAATTAATAAATGTCCCCCTGCCCTTAGGACTAGGACTAGGGAGATGATGAGGAGTGAGGTGGGATCATGAGGGTAGGGACACAATGTGGAGGAAAATGAACAGGAGTACTTGTGGCACCTTAGAGACCAACAAATTTATTTCAGCATAAGCTTTCGTGAGCTACAGCTCACTTCTTTGGTAGCTCACGAAAGCTTATGCTGAAATAAATTTGTTAGTCTCTAAGATGCCACAAGTACTCCTGTTCTTTTTGTGGATACAGACTAACACGGCTGCTACTCTGAAATGTAGAGGAAGCACACTCTCACTAGGCCAGTAGTCAGCATTGCACCAGTGTTTGGGAGTCTTTGGCAGTGGTGACAGGACAGCTGGATGTGGCTGCTTGCCATCACCAAGAAGGAGGCTCAGTGATGCCATCACCAAGAAGGAGGCTCTCATTCAGACAGTGAGAGACTCCAACAGGAGTGTCCTATTGTGCCACCTCTACAAGAGGCACTCCAAGGCCCCAGTGCACACCTCCGTGTCAGAGATGGCTGTCATGTACTACCCATTACAACAACACCTTGCTAACCCCCTTCAACCAGCTCCAGGTGAAGCCACAAACATCTTGCCTGGGTCCCATTCTGGACACTGTGATTGAGCAGGATACACTGTTGCTCTTATATGTGTGGTGGGAAAGGAAGACACCATAGACACAGGCCAAAATACTGCAGGAACAGGAATGGGAGTAGGCAATGAGGGAGCAGGCAACGGAGGGACAAGAGTACTTCATGCCCAAAATTTGCAGGAAAGGAAGAGATTCCTAAAATGAAATGTTAATGAAAAGCAAGTGAAAGTGCTTGTAATTGGTGAGATGAATTCACAGCTTTCATTTGACTGAATAATCATGAATTCTCTTTTAAGTTATTCACACAGTTCTAATCTCTGCTAAGGCAGGGGAACAATCTGTGACATATGTGATACAGGCAATATGAGGTGGATTTCTGTGCCAAATGAATCATGAGAAAGCCCACTTTATTTCCTTAAATATTCTTTCTCATAAGGACAACAGGCAGTATCTATAGTAGGGTTGCCAGGTGTCTGGTTTTTGACCGGAAAATCTAGTCAAAAAGGGGACCTGACACCCAAAGTCTGGATACTGTGGACAGGGGAGGCAGGAAGGCTTCAGGTCATTACCCACGTCAGCCCCTACTCAGCAGGGGTCCCCTCCTACCTTATCGGGCGGCTGCAGCTCCCAGCTCCAGCTCCACCAGAGAGTACCTCCTTTGACCCAGGAAGAGGGGAGGGGTGGAGAGAGGGGAAAATCAGCAAGCGATGAGGGGGTAGGGGAAAGAGGATTCAATGAAGGGGGGGCCTTGAGCATGAGACAGGGCAGGAGAGGGGCCTCGGCGGAAGAGGTGGGGCAGAGGTGGGGTCTCGGGGAAGAAGTTGGATGGGGAGGATCTGGCACTCCTTCTGGAGTGTCTCATTTTTAAATATTACAAAGTTAGCAATCCTAATATGCAGGCATTAGAGCATATAAGGTAGCACTTTCATTTTAAAGGTTAATCCTCTAAGACAGAGACAACAACTAGTATAATCATCTTGCCAAATCAACCTGAATCCTACATAATAGGGCTGGAATATTGCAGATTTATCTATCAGTTGAATAGGTGGCTGTACTATGTTATTGCTGGATGGGCCCTGCGCACATATCAAGGAAGCAGAGGGAGAAACTTGTGTTTCTAAGTATGGGCAATTATTCTCTTTTATTTGTAACAGAAGGGTTATGTAGCCTGAAAAAAGAGATATCCCCTGAGGGAAGAGCAGGCTACCTCAGAATTGTTTTAGAAGAATAGGACAAGAGTGAAAATAATAAAAACTGTGAGTGTGAGAGTGATCACTGAACTGTGCTATGGAGTAACTCTAGCTATTGAAGTGACTGGGCAGAGACAATTAGGCAGAAAGCAGCATGCAGCTCAGAGACCCTATTCCCTAAACCATACCTCCTAAAATGGAATATTTACTATTTATTTAGTTGGGAGATTGAAATCTGGAGGTATGTTCCAGCTCAGTAGTAATTATCTTATTCATTACCATTACTTGCTCTTACTCTGTAGAGTCCTTTGGTTAAAAAAATCAGAAATCACAACTCACCAAAGGTTTTTGTGTGATCCACTATGGGGTGGGCAAACTACGGCTTGTGGACCACATCTGGCCTGCCAGCTGATTTAATTTGGCCCTTGAGCTCCCACTGGGGAGCAGGGTCTGGGGCTTGTCCTGTTCCCGTGGTCCAGCTGGAAGCAGTGGCATGTCCCTCCTCTGGCTCCTGCATTTAGGGGCAGCCAGGAGGCTCCGTGCACTCTCCCAACCCCAAGCTCTGCCCCCCACAGCTCCCATTGGCCACAGTTCCCAGCCAATGGGAGTTGAAGGGGTGGCACCTGCAGACAGGGCAGCATGTAGAGCCGCCTGGCTGCACCTCTGCATAGGACCCAGAAGGGGGCATACCGCTGCTTCCAGAAGCTGCTTGAGGTAAGTGCCTCTCTGAGCCCTTCCCGAGCCCCAACCCCCTGCCCCAACCCTGATCCCCCTCCTGCCCTCTGAACCCCTCATCCCCAGCCCCACCCCAGAGTCTGCACCCCCACCTCGAGTCCTCATTTCCCCCCTACCCCAATCCCTTGCCCCAGCCCAGAGCCCCAGCCTGAACTCCAAACCCCACAGCCTGGAGCCCCTTCCTGCACCTCAAATCCCTCATCCCTAGCCCCACCCCAGAGCTCGCACCCACAGCTAGAGCCATCACCACACATGCACCCTAACCCCCTTCCCCAGCCTTCATCCACCTTGAATCCCAGCCCAGAGCAACCCCTTGATCCCAGCCCAGAGCACTCTTCTGCACCCACCCCAAACCTCTCATCCCCAGCCCCACGCCAAAGCCTGCACCACCAGCTGGAGCCCTCACTCCCCCCATGCCCCAACCCCCTACCCCAACCGTGATTCCCCTCCTGCTCTCTGAACCCCTCAATCCCAGCCCAGAGCACCCTCCTGCACCCCAATCCCTCATCCCCAGACCCACCCCAGAGGCTGCACTCCCAGCTAGAGCCCTCACTCCATCCTTCACTCCAACTCCAATTTCATGAGCATTCATGGCCTGCCATACAATTTCCATAACCAGATGTGGCCCTCAGGCCAAAATGTTTGTCTACCCCCATATGCCAATACGCTTTTTTCATCAACAAACTGCTGGTTTGAAATTCACAAAACGTAGGGGATCAGCAAGGGTATACAGATCCTGTAACCTCTAAATCACTGCTTTGAACCCAGCCTGTATAGCTAATGGCTGAAAGTGGCCATCATCATCTAATGTCTGTTTAGTGGTTTATGTTATCTGAAATGAACTGGTGTTCACAGCCTGGTGGAAATATGATCACAACACAAATACCAAACAAACAATGTCACAGCTGCTGTCCTTATTACCATCCTCAGTAGAGGGGCCAAGGATTGGGGGGAAAAAAAACAAAAGAGAATTACTTTGTTTCACATGAGGTTATCCTTCGAGGTCACAACTGAGATGCATTGGAGGGTTGTTATGCTGAACTTATTTTCTGAATTCAGTCTCTAAGACTGTCAACCAAGCATCTTGCAGGAGCATTAAGTTCAACATTAAGATATATTAGGAAATGAAAAAATAACAATCTAAGAAACCTCCATGCAGCATCAGGTCAAAGTGAAGGTGATACTGGATATTGTTCTGAATTACACTCTGTTTTTAATTGAAAGCATAGAGCAATGGATGTTTTAGTTGGCTTTTTAAAGTATCTTGCACACGTGGTGCTGTATAAATAATAATTTTTGATTAAACAAAGACTCCTCCAGCTTCACAGATAGAGATCCAGCAGATAAGCCCACCTAGATCTTCACTATTAAACACTCTGGCAGACAGGCCAGCTGGCATTTCAAATTGAAAAGGCAGTGAGTCTAATGATTAGAGCTGATCAAAAACTCTTCATTGCTGATAATGTTTGTTGTAAATGTTGGCAGGTTTTGTTGCACAAACCCTTGTGAACTTTTTTTTTTTAACTATTGAACCATCTCGATTGCTGATAATCACTGGTGTTAGTTAACTGCACCTGACAATGAGGGAAATGTGTACCTGCCTTCAGCTACTGTACAATGCTTTACAGTTACTTAGACTAGAGAAAAAACATTTTCATGAAAGATTATCCAACCAGAATGCTGTGCTCTGTTTTTTTTGGTTGCTTTTTTTTAAAGTCAGCATTTGGCCAACGTTTATGGCTAAGGCTGTATAGAATATCTTTCCAAAATCCGTTCTGAAAACTCTTTAAGTTCTGTTGGAGATTTAGGCCTCAGTTCAGCAAAGTTCATGAGCATGTGTCTTATGTTACTCCTGGGAAGAACCTTCTTTTAAGTAACAGAGTAGACACATTGACTTCAGTAGGACGCCTATGCCTAGTAAAGCACATGCTTAATATCTTTCTTAATAGGACACTTGGTAAGTAACAAACAACAAGAATGACACTACTGTCTTCCTCATGATTCTTTATTTCCTTTTTCATCTGTGAAAGAAATAATTTATCTTGTTGCAGGTAATCATTCTGAGGTAACTATAGTTTGACTACTGGACCACTGTTTGGGAAATTGGCAGGTAAGATTACTCAGCTGCCTGCTTGCAGGTGTTTTAGAGATAGCACTGAGTAATAGGTATTTTGACTCTGGGTCATGTGAAATTTGCTAGAAAATATACTCTTGAGCTAGAAATTTGTCATTTTACACTAATATGTCCTTTTCCTTCCTTTCTGGCTTCTGTATTGCTATCAGCAATGAATCCTACAGACTGCACAGTACTAAGGGCCTGATCCTAAGCCAGTTTGGGAGACATTCCTCAGGTAGTAAGTAGTAGTACTGCATAAAAGTTTCTAAAAATATAGCTGATAATTTTCTAACACAAAAGGTAGTACAGTCAACACAAGATGACTTTCTTTGGCTCTTATTATTAGGGATAAAGATGAATTACTCACTACATTAGATGGTAATGATTGCATTGGGACTAATTATAATAATCTAATTACATTAATATGGGCAAACAGAGGGCAAACCCAATCCGTAATATATTTATTTGATGCTTCAGAAGGATTAAATAACCAAAACTGAGGAAAATTGTGAGCAAAATTGTTTGGGAGGAAAAATTTAGACAGAAAAATGTGAACGATAGTTGGGCTCAAGTTTTCTTGTAAGGTTTTCAAACTATTACCAACCTGCTTTGAATACTGGATTTATTTTTTCTTAAACAAATCCCAAAGTTCTGTGTACTTTGGTGTTTTGTAATGAAATCCTCCCTAGTCACCGCAAGGTAGAGCTTGCTATGGAGAACTGCAGACACACATGCCCTGATCAGCCATTATGTCGGGCGATGGCTGATTGCCCTCTGGGGTCTAAGGAGCACCAGTATTAGTCAGCAGTGGCTAGGCAGCCTCCCACTACTTTCTTAATAATTGGAAGCCCTTCCTCCCCCTCCCCCTGGCATTGCGCTCTCTCTTGTCTATGCTTTGCCCACCCAGCGTTGTGCTGGACCAGAGGAATCACATTTTACATCTGATTATGTAAACTGCTCAAGTGTTCTGTTAAATATTCTGTTTGCTGTGTTGCATTCCCTGCCCTCTCATCCCTCTGTATCAGGAAGGTGATATTGCACTTGATCATATGGATGTTATTCTTGTCATGTATTGAAGTTCATAAGTTTTGGTTGGCAGGGTAGTTCTGGCAGGAGAAAACTGACAATTAAATTGGGTGATTGAGGATTTACAGTGCTCTATAACTGCTGTACTTTGCCCTGGAGCCACATTCAGGGGTGGCAGGTTTGTATAATTTTTGATGATGCCCAGAACGGGTCAAAGTCTCCCCCCGACGCACACACCTGCCTTGTACGCCAATATATATATTTTAAAATAATGTAAAAATAGACTGGAAACAGTAAGCGTTTAACAGTGTCCCTATATTGCACAATGTGGGGCCATGGGAACGTGGATGAGGGCTCTGGCTGAGGCTGAATGTTCTGGGGTGAGGCTGGGGATGAGAGGTTTGGGGTGCAGGAGGGGTTCAGGGCTAAGGCAGAGTGTTGGGGTGCAGGGATGAGGGCCATGGGGTGGGGCCAGGGATGAGGGGTTCATGGTACAGGAGGGGGCTTAGGGCTGGGGAGAAGGCAGGGTGAGGGCTCTGGCTGGCTGTAAAGGTGCTGGAGTGAGGCGGGGCTGGACATGAGGAGTTTTGGGTGCAAGAAGGCTGCCTTGGGGCTGGGGCCAGATAGGAGGACTGCGGGAAGTGTCGCAGGCTGAGGGATATGCTGGCCACAGCTTCCTGCAGCCCCCATTGGCCTGGAGCGGCGAACCGCAGCCAGTGGGAGCCACGATCGGCCGAAACTGTGGACGCAACCGGTAAACAAACTGTCCAAGCCCACCAGGGTGCTTACCTGTCTCACACCTTACTCTGTGGGAAACCACTCACTGTCACATCCTGAGGTTTGCACCGTAGTCTGTTTGTGGTGAGTTCAGTTACATGCTTTGGAAACCAATGTCTGCCAGTATCCTCCAAAGGCAGACATGTCAGATGGTATAAAACACGGTAAACGGTAAAGCACAATAAAGAACTGTCTGCATTTTTCAGTTTTGTGACAGGTATTCACAATTTGGTCACGCATCCCTCGACCTTTTCTGAAACTAACCTGTTGTGATAATTTTGCTTCTATCCTTCATTTTGTACGATCCTGGATTATGTGGCATAGACCTTTTCTTGCACAATACTCGATTATGTCCCCTATCTATGGTAAGGGCAGAAAAATTGTCTTCATCCAGTCTTGGACAATTTCTAGCCATCCATATATCATTATCAATATTCCACATAAGATCAGTACCCCTTTCATCGATCACTTTTAACTATTCTGCAGGCATGTTATTTACCTCTTACGCTTTCCTAGACTTCATTTTCATAATAGTACTAACCACGTCTTCTTTCCCTATATATGGGTACAACTCGGTACCCTCTTTTCTGTCATTCTGTATTATGAGTGTCTCTGGGGAGGCTCAGTAAGATCTCCATCTACCTTCAATATCATCACTTTCAGTGACCTTTTATTATGTTTGGTCAATGGGAAAACCTCCTGGTAAGAAGTCTGACCACTGTGAATATATATTTTGTTTTATTACTTTCTTTATAATTCTCAGGTTCCATACATTTTTCCCTTGTATGTTTGTTCTTGTCTTATCTAGTTTGCCTTTGAATCTGTCTGTTCAGTCCTTATATTGTGTCCTACATTCTTCTGTGTCCAAGCCATTCTCTTTCACTTTATGTCATTTTCCCACCAGCTCCAACACCTTCTCAGTTAACCATGGTGCAGTAAAGAATAATTATTGCATTAAGAGGCAGTCTCAGCTGATCTCCCAATCATAGGCCACCAATTTTCCAACTGGTAATTAAGGAAGTGATATTATGGCAGGAGACCCATTGCTTTAATGCAAAGTTCATTTATATATAATATGTATGCATTCCCTGATGAACGTGTTTTTGAAGATAAATATTAAATAGTAAGAACAAAGAAGAACTTACAATTCCTTTAGCCCACAAACACATCCAGAACTCCAGAAATCAGCTTTATATGAGTTTCCAGTCAGATTATCTACTGTATAAGTGCAAGCAAGACTATATGTGTTTAGTCTAGCTGCAACATGTTGAACGCTTTCATGCTATGGCCAGATGCTAAGGTTGTCAATCAAAGAAATCTGATCAGGTGTACCAAATGTCGACCAAAATTACATCTGAGCTCATATTGATGGATCTGTATTTGTCATTCTACACAAAAAAAGAATTCAAAAGAATTTATAGTCAGCGTTCTTACTTGACTCTGATGAAAGGTTTCTACAAAGAAACCTCTACCTGCAAAACAAAATGATTTTGTCTCTGGTATGAAATCAAAACTATTTTCCCTACGAAGATATGTAAATAAGGGAGGGATCATGAAATATTAACATACTTTTAAATTGGATTTTGGAAAGCCAGTTCAGTCCTTTTATCCTAAATGAAGCAGAAAGGTGTTTGGAGTATTTCCTAATCATCTGACTGTCCCATCTTCTGAACAGGAAGAATCTGAACTCATGGGATAGATTATTCTTTGTTGAGTGTACATAGGCTCACCACATTTTTAACTGTATTTTTATTTGGCAATATGCACTATAACTGGCCAAAATATTTTTGACTAATAGTTTTTCATTAAAAAAACAACAACAATGTTTGAATCTGGAAAAATTTGAGTCCCCGTTTGTCAAATTTGACAAAATGTTTCAGTTTTGGGGGTGGAGGTGAAGAGAGTTGAAAAGTTTTATGTTAACTCTTTCAACACTTTTTTTAAACATCTTGTTTCAAAATATTTTGAAACAGTGGTTTGATCTGATATTTGGCCAATTTAAAAAAGAACACCCAAAAAGGGTGAAAAACACTCCTAACAGCTGAGTCAAACCAGAAACTAAACAAAAAAAATCTTTTGTCTCAGCTCTCAACATTCTACCTTGATTCAAAATAAATTTTTTTGAGTTTTTGTTTTGCTAGAAATCTTTCAGGTTAAAATGATTTCAGTTCATATCAAAACGGATTTTTTCAGATTGTTTATTTTGGCCCACAAACAGAAAAATCCAATATTTGCTGTCATAAACAGACAGTAAAGGGTTAAGAAGTTCACCTAGCCTAGCTGAAACCTGATCATAGGAACCAATGGGAGGACAAAATGTTTCACCCAGGAAGGAGGGAAGAGTCCTTTGTTCAGTCAGTTCATTAAATTGTGTGCTGGAGAGAAAAGATCCAGGAATCAGCCTCCTATCAGGGTAGTGAGTATTAGAGAAGGAATAAATTAGCTTATGTTTATTTTCTTTTGTGACTTTGTCTTTTTGCATTAGAGGGTTAATCAAATTGGGTTTTCTTTTGTGTAACTAAGATTTTTGCTCAGAGGAACATCCTCTCTGTTTTGAATCTGCTGTCTGTGAGAGTAGCTTGTATGCTAATCTTGCAGAGGTATTTCTTTTACCCCTTTTCCTTAATTAAAAGTCGTCTTTTTAAGAACCTGATTGATTTTTTCCTTGTTTTAAGATCTAAGCGGTTTGGATCAGTGTTCACCAGGAAATTGGTGGAGAAGTCTCTCAAGGTTACCCAGGGAAGTTTTACAGTAATTGGGAGGGAGGGATTGGGGGGGGGGGAAGACAGAGTTTCCCAAATGACTCATAAACAGCTGTTTTAAACAATTTGGGTGGTGGCAGCAACCAGATCTAAGCTTGTAATTAAGCTGAGGGGTTCTCATGCAGGGCCCTACATCTGTACCCTAAAGTTCAGAGTGGGGGTCAAACCCAAATATGTACATGTTGCATATTAATGCTTTCAACAAGGTTTACCATAAAATCTTAGTTACTGTGGCACCAGTAGCTAACAAACTATTGTACAGTGCTTGCAGATACTTCAGTTACAACGCAAAAGGCCCTTTAAAATATTTAGGTTAGACTGAATACAGATGAAAACCCAGGAGAGCACTTCCTGTTCTGTTATCAAGTCAAACTACAGAATGTGTGGCACATTGTCATCATATTGGGTCCTGAAACTATTTTGAATAAATATATGCATCATAAAATTTGATGAAGGTTTATGTTATGATGCAATTGTTTTTAAATAATCAGTGTAGTATAATGGAAAATAATATCAACTTACTTGGATTTCTGTAGAATCCATAGCAGTGTATATGTCATCGTTTCTTTGACTTACAGCAAAGATGTCTGAATATTGTTGAACATTTCCAACAAATATGTGTTAGAATTCATGAATAAAATTGCTTTGATTGTGTTCATGCTCTTGTATTTTTTTTCTACAAATAATCTAACAAATGAGTTTACTGGAGGGAGAAAGACATTTTAAATGACTATTACAAAATATTCATGTAAAGCAATGTTTAAATGTATAATTTCATTTGTACCAGAAAGCTGATTCTAAGAGTTATTCTGATCCAGTCAGGGAACAGAAAAATACTGTGTGATCTGTGTCTCTGTTCAAGACAGATTGAATTTCAAATACTGAATGCTCATAACAGACATCATGCGAGCTACAAATCAAGAATTATTCATTGAAATTATGTGGTGAATAATTTTGAACAATAGATACATTAAAGAAAATTGCACTCTATTCACAGACAATTTGTGACTGGATCAATTATTTGTTTTAAATTATCAGCACAGCTCTAATCTATAGCAAACTAATCCTCAGATACAACACAATTTAGCAATTCATATTTACAACACAACCTGAAGGGTCAATGCTATACTTACAAAGTTGTCTTATTTTGATGTTTTCACTCACTTTGAAATTCAGTAGGTATCCTCTGAATTAAAGCCATTTTTACCTGACTTTAATTGATATTTTACTCTATTTGAGTATTCTCATTGAAACCAAGTAGATCTCAGAATTACGCTTAATTCAGGCATATGGATCTACTTAACATGGTTTCACACTAAATTTGTTCAGTGCTTGATCTTCCTACTATAAAATGGCACTATTTTTTTTGTCACCAACACATGCGTGGCCTACAGCTGAGTGTTTTTATAGTTTTTAATTAAAGTCTGAAGTGGAAAGTGTCTATTAATCAGTGTGTGAAGCCAGTCATAAGAAAGAGGTTGTACAAAACCTGCATTAGATGGATTGTTGTTACATCACTTTTCCCACCTTTGTCTTCATGATGGAGAGAAGCTCATTCAAGTTAATTATATCATAGTGGGAGGTCTGGAAGTCAGAGCCTATTTTGACAAGTGTGCTAGATTATTAAGGACCTACAAATGTATTTGCAAACTGAAAGTTTTATTAGTCTTTGATTGGTTTTCACAAAATTATTCAAGAGTCACTCTCATAGTATGTGGGTGAAATGTTATACATGAAGCTCTTTTCCTGTTAGAACAATAGCTAACCTTATAAATTATTTTGCAATCTTCCTAAAATATAGTTCGAATATAAATATAAATGGCAGGGACCTGGGTACAAATTCCCAAATTTGTATTTGTAGAATGTGAACTTCTTTCAAAACATTACTCAGCAATATATGCCCACAAGGGCATAGGTTATAAAAAAAATGTATAGTGTTGACCACTCCTTAATAGATTGGCCTTTGTCCTCCTTTCATGGGCACTTGGTTTACATTCCTGTAGCTCCACTGACTTTGGTGGCGTTACTGTTGATTTGCACTCAGTAAGTGAAATCAAAGTCAGTCTCCTTCTCTCATAGACCGCTCTGTTCTCATTTACAAACACATAACATCCCTGGGGCAAGTAAACCAGACACTGACAACGTAGAGGAGCAACTGGGAAGTGGTCTAATGTATTTGTATTGACTTCAGAGCAATAAATGTTAAATCCTTTTTGAAAAAGATAATCATGCTGTTCAAAAAAGAACTAGATACATTCATGGATAGGTCCATCGATGGCTATTAGCAGGGATGGGCAGGGATGGTGTCCTTAACCTCTGTTTCCCAGAATCTAAGAATGGGAGACAGGGGATCGATCACTTCATGATTATCTGTTCTGGTCATTCCTTCTGGGACACCTGCCATTGGTCACTGTTGGAAAACAGGACACTGGGCTAGATGGATCTTTGGGTCTTATGTTCTTATGCTGTATACTTTTACTTTTACTTTCACATTCCCCTGTCTCTCCCTCTGTTTCTCTTTGCATACTTTTTTCCTATTTGGTTCTCTTCTCCTTTTTCCATTTACATTCTTTGATTTTGAATGGTGCTCCTCCTTCTTCTGCTTCCTTGATCCTTGGTTCCCTTCACCTTTGGCCATATTTCTCGGCTGCCTCATTCCTTTCTCCATTGCTGTTCTGAACATTCCTCTCACAGTGGTGGCTGGCAGCTCCAGTCCCTGTTAGATTAGGTCTCTGATAGTAGCTCCTGTTTTTTCTGTCTTTGCATTAGACTGGTTCCTCCTTGCTTCCAGCTGCTTTTACTGGCCATCAGGCTTTGTCTTCACAGTGAAAGAAGCAGCTGGGAAAATGGAGAAGGCCAGCACCATGTGACTGAGCTCTCTATAGACCACCAGCCAGTGCCTCATAGTTCATAGTTTGCAAATGGCTGTGCATGTAAGATTTATTTATTTAGGGAAGTCTTTTGGCCTGTGTTACACAGGAAGTTAGACTCGATGATCACAGTGAAATCTTTTGACCTTCTGAGTAAGATGAGGTGTTATCTCCATATCTATTTTCTTACATAACTTCGAGTTTTCACATACTCAGATTTAAATCTAAGCCAGAGCAAGTGTATTCCATGTAAGATCAGTAAGATGATTCAATTGTACTGTATATGTAATGATTATTTGTGGCCTCAATTTATCTGGCATGAATGTAAAAGCTGACTTGACTCTTCACTTGAAATTTTTTTTAAACTATGCTCACACATGTATTATAAAGAAAAACAAGACCTTACATTTTGCTGCTAATAATTCACCATACTTCATTTTTTCCACTGCCAAAACACATCAAACCAACTTCTACTTAAGGATTCTGGGTAGAGTAGGCCAAAGAGCATCTTGTATAGCAGTTAGTACCATAATTAGAACCATCACTAGAGGATCATCAAAACACTATGTGCGCAAGTGACTATAGTATAATAGATACATGGTATTTCACTTGATGTTGTTCTGCTTGTCATAGAAGATGAATCCTCTACTAATTAATTCTCTTGTAAATATTGGATAATTACACCACAATTATATGTATTCTGATAACTTCATTATGTAAACTGCCTGTAATTTTTGTTAGTATCATTCTCTGTCCTGAGATCATCAGTACAAATCCAATCCCAACTCATCAAACCTATCACCTTTTTATTTTTGTTTCAAAAGGTCAGCTTTGGATTTTGTACTGGGAAAGAAAGAGATTAATTGGGCAGAAAAAAATATAGATGTGTTCTCCCTTTTCTTTTATGTGCTTCAAAATTCCCGTTAAATGATCTTACAGTACTGGGAGAATATGTCTCAATTCTTTTTGTGTGTGTATGTGTTAAAACGACTCTGGTCTTTAAGGCCCAAATCTTCAAAGATCACTAGGTGCCTAATATATATGTCATATCATGCTCTGGAACAATTTTGCTTGCTGCCCTGTGATGCTATCACTTTAGACTGAGGCAATTGGCATTTAGTCTTGTTTGACCCTAAGTACCTGGGATATTATGTCTTTACTCATACGAGAGAGACTAGTTTTAGATACATTTATCATAAAATGAAATAAATCAGTCAATGTAATAGTGGTAACTTTTGTTCAGGTTCCATCTTATTATAACAACAGGTTGTGTGTTTAAAGTGAGTCAGCAATACCTATTAATACTCAGAATTTAGGAACAGTACACCTCCACAAAGAATCTGATTTGGAACTTGTGTAACGATATGGGTTTTCAAAGATCCAATTACATTCAAAAGAGAAAGCTAAAACGTCATTATATAAAAATGGCTAGGTCTCAAATGATAAAAAAAAAGTGTGTGTGGGGGGTGGATTTCAGAGAAAAGTCCTGGTGACACCTGGCTTTTCATGGATGAGAAATATTTGCTCAGGTGCAAAAGGAATATTGTTTTAATTGGATGCCATAAAAGATGAAAGTTTGTTAAATACTATATAGGACTGGTAATAATTTAATTAAACTTAATTCTTGATCAAACATCTTTAGGAAACTAATGGCCAGAAACATTCAATTATGCAATTTTCTAAGAAATCAGTCAGTGCCAAGCCTTTCTATTATACAAAGCCGCTAAATCTAGAAATTCATATCTGAAGGCCACAGGGACCTTGAGCATGGGTGGTGAGTATCAAAGGTCAGGGCAGCCTAAGCCTCCCCTAGCCCAGGCCATGGCTCCCATGTTCTCCCCCCTCCAGGTCCCATGTCCCTTCTCATCTCACCTGAAGCTAGGGGGGGCTCAGCTCCAGCCAGCAGCCTGGGGCTGCGGTTGCCCTGGGTGGCTTGGGCCAGCCCAGGGTTTGGGCCAGAGGGTCAGAGTGGCACTGGGGCCAGTGGCTTAGCCTGGCGCTCAGGAGCACATGGGGGGGAGGATCAGGCTCCTCCAGTGGTGGGGGAGGGCAGAAGGGGTAGGGCCAGTGGGTTAGCCTCCCCAAAGTGGGGGTTCACCCACTGTCCATGACCTTGAGACAGAGAGGGCAAGCTCCAACTCAGTTTGGTAGTCAGGAACATGACTCAGAGAAAATAGTAGGAAGGGGCCTGAGTCTCTTTCTTACTTGCCTTGAGTGGGGTAGTATCAGAAAGATGCTGTTCCTGAGAATGGACTCAAGTAGGTGAGATTATTTTATATAAAATATTTTAAGATGCATATTTTTGCCACTATTCTTAATGTGAGGAAAGCCTGAGAGAGAGAGAGAGAGAGAAAGAATCATAAAGTAGGTGCCTTCTATGCTTAAAGTGGTTTACTTTAATTGTTTCTGTTGCAAACCTTCTTAACACTAAGGGTCATATTGTGATTTGCCCTTGTGGGTCAGGGGAGGGGTGGATATGCACACAAAGACTCTCCCTCATTGTGTAACTTATGCAAGGGGGGTGAAATAGCTCAGTGGTTTGAGCATTGGCCTGCTAAAACCAGAGTTGCGAGTTTAATCCTTGAGGGGGCCATTTAGGGATCTGGGTCAAAATCAGTATTTGATCCTGCTGGTGAAGGCAGGGGCTTGATGACTTTTGGTCCCTTCCAGTTCTATGAGATAAGTATATCTCCATAATTTATATTAAGGATAGATTTCAGTGAACAGCATGGAGAAGAAAGGCAGCAGCAGTTATACAGGGAAAGTACCTTTGGGGATAGCTTGGAGCACAGCTTTGGATATGTTTGTAGTGTCTCAGGGATTGAGGATTTTGCACAGGCTAAGGCTAGTCATCAAGATAACACTTGTTTCTTTCTAATACAGAAAGGCAACTGTACTGGCAGTTCAAAAGGGACTTGTGGATTGCACCTTTTCAAGTAGGTGGTCTGTATGTGCTGCCTATTACCATTTTGTACTTCAAGCAGGCATCTAGTATAGAAAATGCAATAGTGACTGACAAATGAATAATGTCTCTTTTCAGGAAACTCCAAGAGGCTTAAAACAAGCACATGCTGCCATGCAAGCGTGCCATGGCCAGTAACAGGGAGAAAGTTTGTGAGGCTGGGGGAAAGTGGATATTATCAATATCCATGCTGCACAGAGCAACCAGGGACAGTCTTTCAACAGAACACAAGTCATTTTTTGTTTATCTTCAGACCTTTTTGATATAAAGGGACCCTTCCATCTTGTTTTTCTTTTAATTGACTAGTTATAAAAGAAAAACATTTTCTGTTAGAGAAGCTTTTAAACAGTATGTGCTAATATTTTTTTAAATTTACTTTAAAAGTTGCATAAGTGTTTTCTCTCCTTCCCTGTTAATTTTTATAACAACCTTTTCAGCAAAGGAGAATTTGATTACCTAGCAGGAAAAGTGAAACTTGCTTCTTTCATTTACGACATTGTAGATGTTATATGTAACTATACAGGTGCTGGAACAATTTTTATAGTGAGGGTGCTGGAGGCAGAAACCGTGTATTTGGATTGTTATTACCACTTAAAGCCAGCACCCATTGTTCCAGCACCTCTGACTATACATGCTATAGTTTACAGTATACACATCACACTTTCAGGCAGAAGCAGGGTGCACAGGCTGACAGTGTCTCTTTAAGTTATCAAGTTATCAGGAAAGTGTAAGTGAGAATAGCTTCTGTGCAGCCGAGAGCATATTTACCAGCAACAGCTCTGCTTTTATGTATTACAGATATGACCTGTTGTGGAAAATCATTTTGTTCTCTGAAACATCTGTGGTATATTAGTGGGGAGAAGAGTGATGTATTATCGGTTTATACATAGATTTGCTATTAGTTTATTCTATGTGAGTTTGGTGCCTAAGGCTTAGCCAGTAAAACTTCGGAACACACAGTGGGACAAATCCAGCCACTTCTTCTGTATCCATGGAATTCCCTTTTCAAGGGGAACAAGGGTCATCCAGCACAAAATCAAAGCATTAATCCCATTACCAGAGCAGCAATCTAACTCTAGCTCATCAATATGGAGGAGCAGACAAGCTCTGTGTTAGTAGCACCAGTGCTAGAAATGGTAGTCACATGTGGGATGTCCAGCACCGAGGGTTGTTTTCTTCTATGTTTGTTATTTCTTGTTTTGTAATGATTTCCTCCTCTGTAATCTGGTGACTGGCATTTGTCAATCTGGTACTTATTTGGTATAAGAGCTGAGTGAATGCTGCAGAAAAAGTAGTCACAATATGTAGTCCAAATATAACCTCTCATCTCCTCTTTAGTGATATTTATGAGGCCTTTTATTAGCTTTCTGTGAGCATCCAAACAAGAAAGATTTTGTTTGTAAAAATGTGTGTGTAAAGAGAAAGTGTGTGAAATCATGCAGGAATATATTTTTGCAAAAAGTGTTTATGAAGCCAACTTCAAAGCTCATGGTCAAGGGAATCAGTTCTGAAAGTAGCACCTTACGTGGGAGCAGGGTGAGGTGCAGATGTTTGGAAGGTATAAAAGTAGTTTCTCCTTCCTTTTCTGCTGCTTTGTCCTAGCTCTGCAGGATTTTGTTTTTCTGCACTGGTGGGTTAGGGTTATTAATACTCTCAAGCCACCTTGGGCACACACTCTCGGGTTGAGAAACACTGAACTAGACCACACTGCCCCTTATACTGTTCAATTGTACCTTTTGGCCCTGTCGACATGATGGAAGTTTTCTGATAATTTCGCACCATTGCTCAGCTCCATGAACCCATCTGAGCATGCCACTTGAGAAAGACCTCAAAATACAGTAGTGGGCAAACAACAATTTTAAAAAGAACAAAACTTCAATGAACAAAAGGAAGAAGCACTAGAAAAAATTGTCCCATTTGGATGTTGGTGAAGGGTGGAATGGGAACTAAAAAGTGAGATAAAAATAGAAATAAGACACTTCTCTGCAGCAGCTTACTTAATTATCAGAGAAGCAACTGCTGTACTTTTTATAAAAAATCCCACTCCATTTTTTATGCGTTCTATGACTTTTTTGTTGCTTGTTTGGGAAAATTCAATAGATCAAATTTGCTGCTGGTTTACTTTCTATTATTTCAACTGGACCAGGTTCAATTGTTTTTTACCTCCTAAATTTTGAATTCTTTTTTCCTTATGTAATTTTTTAAATAGCTAGCACACTTCAAATTCATTCAGTCACCATGCTGGTAGGGAAATTATGTATCTTTACCTTGGCATGACATAGAGGCAACTTCTTCTTCAGATGTCCTTAACAATCATGGCCTTTTTGCCAGTCATAGTTGAAGGGCAGATTGACAAGTATTGAATTTTTCTTTATTTGTTTTCCTATTATGAAAACTTCACCTTGTCACTTCTTTCAAAATATATATGGAGTCCATTTTCCTAGTATGCTGTGCTCCAATTCCCATTGACTTAAGTTCTGCATAAGCCATGGGTTGCATATGCTTCAGAGAGTCATCAATGTTAACTTGATAAGTATATTAATCTAAGCACAACATGTTATTTATTTCTATTTCAGCATTGTTCTCATATTGTCCCATAAGCCCCATATTCAACTCAAAATAAATAATTCAAATTGATGAATATTAATGGCATCAGATTGTATTAGTAACATCCACACACCATTAGCGGCCTCAGACGATCATATGTCAAAGGTATGATGAATAATTATCACTTTTTTAGTAAGAAAAACCTGTCCTCTGGTGTCCATGCCTTGTCGTGACGAGACAGCTTGCGTGCTCTAATGATCTCCAGAGTCTGTATCAGTTGGGGCTTTTTTGCTCCTGGTAGGATCAACCATGCCAGATTGGTCTGATGGGGAAGGACCAGACAAAACAGATACCCTGGTCCTCCAGGTTGAGGGTTAGGCACAGGGCTAACAATCCTTTCCCATAAAAAACAAACTATGTTACGGAAATAACTATGGAGAAATCGACCATTACTGTGTGACCTTCAGGAGTCAATGACCAGTATGACTGCCAGTGGTGAAAGCTGAAATGAAGCCACTGGCATGGAGACTGAAGTGCTCAGCACCGGACGAAAACCAAACTTGTTTTTTGGAATTTACGGACAATGTATGAAGCAGGAAAGCTAGCTCAGGTCACAGCAGAGATGAGACACTACAGCTTACATATCCTGGGTGTCAGTGAGAGCAGATAGACGGGATCAGGAAGATTAACGACAGCCTCGGGAGAATCGTTGCTGATTTCTAGATGGGATGATGGACAACACCATGAGGGTGTTGCCATCCCTTTGAAGAAGGTAGTGGAGCATTCCCTGCTTGAACGGAAATCCATCATCATCAGACTTATGAGAGCCAGACTGAAAGGGAAACATAATAATATCACCCAGATTCAGTGTTCTGCTCTGACAAATGACACTGATGAAGAAGTAAAGGACAAATTCTACCTTACACTACAGGTGGAGTTAGAGAGAGTACTACACCACAACTTATTGTCATGGGAGACTTGAATGCCAAAGTCGGTAAGGACAACACAAACAACTACAGAGCAATGGAAAAACATGGATGTGGCACTATGAATGAAAACAGAGAAAGGCTTGTTGATTTCTGTAATATGAATGTCCTAGTCTTTGGCAGAACCCTGTTTGAACATTGTGAAATTCACAAGCTGACATGATGTTCTCCAAGTGGCAGAGATAAGAACCAGATTGACCATATCATGATCAATGGCAAATGGTGACAGTCACTGACAGATATGAAAGTGAGAAGGGGTGCAAATGTTGGCAGCAACCACCACGTTGTGACAGCCTCCATTAAGCTAAAACTGAGATTTGTGAGTCCACCAAACAATGAACATAGATGTTATGATATTGATAAGCTAAAGTCCCTTGAAATACAGAAAGTCTTCATTTTGCAGTTAAAGAACAGGTTTCAAGTACTTGCAGACCTTGATGAATGCGGATGAGAAGAAAAAAGTTTTAGACAGAAAATCGCAGAAGCTGAAGGACGAATATCACAAGCAGTACAGCAAGGCACACTGGGATGTCAAACACTTTGTGACAGGAGACAAACGGCATTATATTGATAATCTGGCAACACAAACAGAGGATGCAGCTGCTTGTGGTGAACAAGGAACCGTCTACAAAATGACACGGCTTATCAGTGATAAACGGCAGATACCAACAAACACTTTCATCAGGCTCAAATAAGGACACTTAGTAACAACTGAAAAAAAACAAGAAATGCTTTGGACAGAACATTTCAAAGAATTGTTGAATAGGAAGCCATTTAAAGAGGAAGCAAACATGCAGGAGGCAGAAGAAGATTTTGATATCAACACAGCCACTCCAACTAAGGAAGAGATCATTCAAGCCAACAAATCCTTAAAAATTTGGAAAGCTCCTGCCAAGGATAACTTGAATGCAGAATTGTTCAAGGTAAATCCTAAATTAACAGCATATATCCTGGCCCCTCTATTTACATCAGTCTGGGAAAGGGAAAAAGTACCAGATGAGAGGACAATGGGGCTATAGTGAAGATACCAAAGAAAGGAAATTTCCGTGATTGTAATAACTGGTGTGGTATCACATGTTTATCTGTGCCAAGTAAAGTATTGTGTAAGATCATAGTCCAGTGTATTTCAGAGGCTGTTGATGAGTTTTCAGAAAAGAGGAAGCTGGTTTTTGGAAAGGATGTGGATGCACAGACCAGATCTTCAATCTATGAAACATAATAGAACAATGCTTAGAATGGCAACAGCAACTCTACATAAATTTCATAGACTTTGAGAAGGCTTTTGATAGCATTCACAGGATCAGCCTATGGCACATTCTGTGGGCATATGGAATTCTTTTCTGTATAATCAATGTCATCAAAAGCTTCTATTTCAACTTTACATTCAGTGTTGATCACAGTGAGCTCAGTTTTGAAGTCAAAAGAGGAGTATGTCAGCGGTATGTCATGTCTGCAATCCTCTCCGGATTGCCATCGACTGAGTAACGCGGCGTACAACAGAAGACATGCCTTGATCCATTAACTCTTTTCATCCCTTGAATACCTGGACTTCACAGATGATGTTGCTCTCCTATCACATACCCAACACCATATACAAGAAAAAAACTTGATTCAATGCATTCAGCCAGCAAATTGGACTGAAAATAACTGCAATAAGACAGATATCATGATCTTTAATGTTGCCTCACCATCACCAGTATGGATAGAAGATTATGTTCCATCAGTGTAGAAACATACACATACTTGGGCAGCACCGTGAGCCAGGACAGTGGAACAAGCCAGAACATCTGAAACAATATAAATAAAGCCAGAACATCTTCAGGAACTTAAATACAGTCTGGAAATAATCAGAATATGATACCCAACCAAACTCAAGATTTATCAGAGCTATGTACTTTCAACACCACTTTATAATGCAGAATGCTGGGGAATGAGAAAGTATGACATGTCCAAACTGTCTTCAGTCCATACAGCTGGCCTTGGAAAAATCCTCCGTATCTTTTGGCCCAGAACAATCTCAAATCAAGATCTATTGACACAGTGCAGCCAAGAGGATCTGAGCACCATCATTGCCAGGAGGTGTTGGAGATGCTTTGGTCATGTGTTTTGGATGGAAACTGATTCAATCACCAGAGTAACAATAAGATGGACACTTGAAGGCAAGCAAAAATGAGGCCGCCTGAAATCAACATGGTGAAGAGCTGTTGAAGCCAACCTGAAAAACCTGGGGTACAGCCGGGGAACCATTGGAAGACTTGCCAGAAACAGACCGGAAGAGAGGAGCTTCGTCATTGCCCTACATGCCAGAGGTATAACAGGAACATGATGATGATGATGATGATGATGAGTAAGACAATCATGCCTCCATTTGCCCTTCTCATTCCTCAAGAAGTCTTTGAAATTGTAGAGGCTCCATGAAGTCGTTGAGAGTCATATTTTGTTAAGAGTAAGCCTCGTGGACTATGGGCCACTGAAACCCTTATAATAGTATACAAAGTTAAGTTTATGTATAATTGTTTGCAGGAGCAGGGCCTAACATCAAATAACAAGGATCTAGATTGTCACTTCTTTATTCTTAAATTTACCTTTAAATACAGTACTGTACATGGTGTATGATTTTAATCCATATGGGACCCGAAGTAATATTTGTTTCTTTCTCCACTGCCAAATTAGGACTCTGATAGAAAATAACCTGGACTATGTACTGGCCTCATTCCAAACTCTGCTTTTAGATTAGTACTCAATTTAATGTTTTGAGTATTAGCCATTGTAATTCATCTTGTAACTGTACAGAGATACCAACTACTCAGTCCCTTTGCATTAGATTTTAGATTTTTTTATAATGAAGGGCTGAGCAAAAGATTAAGTAAGTCAAACACTTTTGGGTTTCTTCTTTCATCGATGTGCAGAGAATATACATGCATAACTCAGGTTAGCATTTAACAGAAGATCCTCAAGTTAATCACCTGGGCTTTGATGGGAGAGATAAGTCTTTTCTTCTGTGGTTCAATATATCACTCTTTCTCAGAAGATTGTCACTATTATTATTTATTATTATATTCAATTTTACATAAACAAAATATGATGAGACCTACAGTGTAGTTCTAATCAGAAAATCAGTATGAATATTAACTATCTTGTGTGGGAACATATTGCATTTATTGAGCAGTTTATTGTAAATAGCCTAGATTGAGTGTTAAAATCTGAACAACAATAATTACTATGCTAATGTACTTGTTGGATTTTCTTTAGACAGACACTGCTGTGCATATGCTTAATGAAGGCCCATACCACAAACTCCAATGCATAGGAACAGTCCCATCCACTGCACTATAAGGAGACTACCCTATGAGAAGCCACTACTTGGATGTCTGACTGCAGGAGCTAAAACTAAATAATCTGTGAAGTGAGTTGTGAATCCAAGTTAACTGGAGCCCAGTTCTACTTTCCTTACACACCCAAAAAATCCCTTGAAGTCCAAGGCAGTTTTGAGTGCACACTGATCACTATATTGTATGCTTACAGGGGGGTCACTTGCGTCTTCAGCTGTAGTTCTGTTTCTTTTAGTGTGAAATCCTGGAACCATTGAAGTCAGTGGGGGCTTTGTCAATGTCTTCAGTGTGGACAGGATTTCACCCATACTTGTTCCCTAACTCTTCCTGCTTTTAGCTTTTAACAGCAACCTATTATCCACTAAATTTGAACCAAGATTCTCCACTTATCCTATTCTCATTGTTTTCTTCTTAATCTCTGCTGTCTATTTGCCTGCTTATATTTCCTGTATTTATGGCCACTTATTTAAGGATATTTTGTAGTGAAGGCTGTCCATTTATTTCTCTGTGGCTCCATTTTCATAGGGATTGGATGATATACCTTGGGTTTTGTTAGAAAGACAAGGTGAGTGAAGTAATATCTTTTACTTCTGTTGGTGAAAGAGAGAAGTTTTCAAGCTACACAGTGCTCTTCATCTAATCTGAGAAAGGTACTCAGTGTCACAACTAATAAAAGGTGGAACAGATTGTTTAGCATAGGTAGTTACAACATACTGTAAGAAACCATTCAAGGTAAAGTGGCCCATTAAGGAGAAGTAGGTTTCGTTGTCCTTTCTGGGCATGGCAGACTATATTTTGACTGTTCATGGTGGCATTAGCAATTTTCTGCTTTTTTTCTTAATTGACTGGTTCATTGAATAAATAAACTTGAGTTTTGAGATTCATCAGAAAGCCTATTTTAAAATAATAATAAAAATATAAACTGCAGAGAGATATATTTAAGCACCTTAGCATTTATGTAGTCAACTGACAGTATATGCCTTTTTTTAAAGCCTGGCCTTTAATTATGTACCCACCATTTTGTAAATGCTATCAGCATCAATCTGTGTTAGCCTAGCCTCCCAGTGCTGCATGTATATGATCTCTGGCCACTGGATTCACATTGTTACCAGTCTGCTTTTGGCTGTCCCTCATCCCGCAGACCAACATAGAGACAGAAAGTGTGGAGGATCCCTTGGCTGGTAGGTCTTGCTATGCCCCACTACTGCAGGACTGAAGTGGTGCAGGGTGGCCGACCTACCTTGGTGAATTTCATCTTCTTTTTATGTGGGTTGAGATCAAGATTCTGCTGGATACAAATGCCTGCCAAATGGGATGATCTGTGTCTAGAATGCATGTAAGTTAGTGATTTATCATATCCCTATACATAGCAGCTATTCCCAAGCAATATATAGCCATGATCATAATCATGAGTTTCTTCTGTGCCATTGCTTATGATTCAAAAACATAAGAACACACCTAAAGAATAGCTGCCTAACATTCATGCCCTTAACATTATTCTGTTTATATGGCTCATTACTGTGGATGTGTATATGTGTGATGTTGGAAATATTCTTGCAAATAATTCATTACCACAAGAGTTTCATTTTCTGACTGTGTGCTGCATGTTTTGATGATATTTTAGAGACAAGTGTCTTTCTTTAATGAAAATGCACAAATGAGGTATCATAAGCTGTTAAAATGAAAGTGATTATTATGCAAAGTGAAACAAATGTCTTGGAATTGAAGGTGTACATTTGCGAATCATGAATTGCTTGGGGGATTCTTGGAATGCAGCAACAAATGGTAAAATGTGTAAGAAGCGAAAAGCTTAGCATGTTTTGAAAGATGGATGTCAATAATTATCCTAAGCAATGGCTGACTCTACTGGTTTCCACTTCCTCTTTTTTTCCAACATGCACTCCAGACACCCATTTTGCAAAATTTTAAAATTTCTCATTAATCTAGAAGTTCTGATGTGCATTAACACTACCAAAAGTTTTTTGTACTTTCCACAGGTCAGAGAATGTCTGCTCAGTTGCTTAATATACTAATAACAGCCTACACACTAGATGCCAGCTGGTACAGAATTGCATTTCTCATGGTAATTTTTGTTTATGCTTTGGAGTTGTTTTAACTATTGGCTTTCATGACTGTTACTCCTTATCTAAAAGAAATGTTTGCATAAAGTAGCTTTAAATGCTGAACATTTTTGTCCATAAATGCTTAAGTATATATTTCTGTGTTTGTTCCTGGCATGTTATCTTTCTCCTAGTCACACAATTATAAAAACAGGAACTGAATATAAATTGGTCCTCTTCAATTTGACATATTAAAGAAGAGCAATAAGAATTCAGCTTCCCTCACACAAGGAAAAGAGTCTTTTTGTCACCCTCATTTTCAGCAACTAAATGCATTAGCCTGGTAGATTTCCCTTGCTAACCTCACTACAGCTATGGACAGAAGACAGCAAAAGAAGGAACAAACCCCCTTAATGATGATCTTCAAAATGGTAAATTCTCTCCCTGTCCCCTCTTCTCTTGACTAGCATAAGTGGAGGGAAGTTAAAACTAGACATGGTTAGGGAAATATCAAGGAGGGGAGAGTATTGGGCTGCTCAATCCCATTAAAGCAAGTCTGTCAGAAGTTCAGGGGGTGCAGGATATGAGAGTCTGCTAACTGTGCCTGAATTGGTTGAGAGGGATGACTGCTCTTTTTGTCAAACTCAGATAGATTTTCTCACAGCAGATAATACTGAGTCAATCAGAATTATCTTCCATGTATTCCCTGGTCACACACTGAACCCGACTCCCCCATCAACAGGGGGCTTTGAGAACAGCAGAAAGGAGAAGAAAGGAGGCCAAAAAGGAAAAATTAAATGGATAGGAATCCCAGGAAGGATTTTCAGCATGGGTGCTGGGAAGGTGGAGTTTAGGAGAGAGCTAGGGAGAGGAATAAAAGTTGATGGATATTTCATACGAACAACAAGAAAATATTGTTTGACAAGACAGAAGAAGACAAAGAAAGAGAATGAAATGGAGAGGGAAGAGATGTGGGAGCTGGGAAGATGGAGGGAAATAGATGCAAAGAGGCTGAAGAGAAAAAGAAAGCAACTAAGCAGAGGAAACAAGAGGACTGACAGTAGGGATAGAGACAGACTGAAAGTGGGGAAAGAAAATGGGAAAAATAACAGAAAAGAAAATGAGCAAGGAGAGAATGGGGAAACCAATCTGAAGGTGGGAGAAAGTTCTCCCTAACACTACTCTAAGTTTAGTATCCTACAGTTTTGCTTCTCCCACCCCTCACCCCCCCCTTTAATTTCAGCCTTTATTATGGGGGTTGTCTGCAATCAGCTGGTTTAACGCTGTCTAGGTTTCAGCAGGGAGAGTGTTAAAGATCACAGCTACATCCTCTTAGTACTGGTCTTGTCAATCAGCCTAGCAAAGCTAGGCAAACTGTCATGAATTAATCCATTCCCCCTGCACACTATGAGTGTGCTACAGTGGGGAATAGGGTCTGCATTTTACACCCACTGCCCATATGTTGATAGGAACCTATTCATTATATGTTTTCACTGAAGCACAGTACCCGTCTTTCCACTCTACATTGTTCTGTGGCCCCTAAACAAACTTGTGAGTACCATAAGAGAATGAATAATAATCATATCTTGAACAGAACCTAATTCATTTCCAATTTTGTGGATATTTACTAGTAACCTTTCTTAAATCAGTCTCTAAATGTGGATTGAAAATTAGATGCACCAAATTTCAGAAGTTTGTTGATAATAATTATTGGACTAACTTATAAAAATCAAGTAGAAGCTTTCACAAATTGCATTATCTTCATCAGCCCATGGGAATAGTAGGAAACAGAATAAATGGCATAGTGGTAAGCTATTGATTCAGTTCTTATAAATTAATCAAGGCCAACAAGAAAGGGGTGAATGAACGAGCATCTGTGAGACTTTTGGTTTGTTTCCAGATCTCAAATACGAGTAGAGCTGGGAATTAGCTGGGAGTTGGAAATAGGATCAGACACTTCATAAACACTTTCCCATTGTGTTTCTCCCCAGTCCCTTACATAGACTCATAGACTTTAGGATCAGAAGGGACCAATATGATCATCTAGTCTGACCTCCTGCACAAAGCAGACCACAGAATCCTACCCATCCACTTCTATAACAAACCCCTAACCTATGTCTGAGTTATTGAAGTCTTCAAATTATGGTTTGAAGACCTCAAGCTGCAGAGAATCCGCCAGCAAGTGACCCATGCCCCACGCTGCAGAGGAAGGCGAAAAACCTCCAGGGCCTCCGCCAATCTGCGCTGAGGAAAATTCCTTCCCGACCCCAAATATGGCGATCAGCTAAACCCTGAGCATGTGGGCAAGACTCACCAGCCAGCACTCAGGAAAGAATTCTCTGCAGTAACTCAGATCCCATCCCATCCCATATCCCATCACCGACCACTGGGCATACTTATCTGCTGGTAATCAAAGATCAATTGCCAAAATTAAGCTATCCCATCATACCATCCCTTCCATAAACTTAGCAAGCTTAGTCTTAAAGCCAGATATGTCTTTTGTCCCCACTACTCCCCTTGGAGGGCTGTTCCAGAACTTCAGTCCTCTAATGGTTAGAAACCTTCGTCTAATTTCAAGTCTAAACTTCCTAGTGTCCAGTTTATACCCATTTGTTCTTCTGTCTACATTGGTACTAAGCTTAAATAATTCCTTTCCCTCCCTAATATTAATCCCTCTGATATATTTATAAAGAGCAAGCATATCCCCCCTCAGCCTTCTTTTGGTTAGGCTAAACAAGCCAAGCTCTTTGAGTCTCATTTCATAAGACAGGTTTTCAATTCCTCAGATCATCCTAGTAGCCCGTCTCTGAACCTGTTCCAGTTTGAATTCATCCTTCTTAAACATGGGAGACCAGAACTGCACGCAGTATTCCAGATGAGGTCTCACCAGTGCCTTATATAATGGTACTAACACCTCCTTATCTTTGCTGGAAATACCTCGCCTGATGCATCCTAAAACTGCATTAGCTTTTTTATCACATTGGTGGCTCATAGTCATCCTGTGATCAACCAATACTCGAAGGTCCTTCTTCACCTCTGTTGCTTCCAACTGATGTGTCCCCAATTTATAACTAAAGTTCTTATTATTAATCCCTAAATGCATGACCTTGCACTTTTCACTATTAAATTTCATCCTATTACTATTACTCCAGTTTACAAGGTCATCCAGATCTTCCTGTATGATATTCCGGTCCTTCTCTGTGTTAGCAATACCTCCTATCTTTGTGTTATCCTCAAACTTTATTAGCACATTCCTGCTTTTTGTGCCAAGGTCAGTAATAAAATGATTAAATAAGATTGGTCCCAAAACTGATCCCCAAGGAACTCCACTAGTAACCTCCTTCCAGCCTGACAGTTCACCCTTCAGTACGACCCGTTGGAGTCTCCCCTTTAACCAGTTCCTTATCCACCTTTCAATTTTCATATTGATCCCCATCTTTTCCAATTTAACTACTAATTCCCCATGTGGAACCATGTCAAATGCCTTACTGAAATCGAGGTAAATTAGATCTACTGCATTTCCTTTGTCTAAATAGTCTGTCACCTTCTCAAAGAAGGAGATCAGGTTGGTTTGGCATGATCTACCTTTTGTAAAACTATGTTGTAATTTGTCCCAATTACCATTGACCTCAATGTCCTTAACGACTTTCTCCTTCAAAATTTTTTCCAAGACCTTTCATACTACAGATGTCAAACTAACAGGCCTATAGTTACTCAGATCATTTTTTTCCCCCTTTCTTAAAGATAGGAACTATGTTAGCAATTCTCCAGTTCTATGGTACAACCCCTGAGTTTACTGATTCATTAAAAATTCTTGCTAATGGCCTTACAATTTCATGTGCCAATTCCTTTAATATTCTTGGATGAAGATTATCTGGGCCCCTGAATTAGTCCCATTAAGCTGTTCAAGTTTGCCTTCTACCTCAGATGTGGTAATATCTACCTCCATATCCTCATTCCCTTTTGTCATTATCCCTAAGCTCCTCATTAGCCTTATTAAAGACTGAGGCAAAGTATTTATTTAGATATTGGGCCATGCCTAGGTTATCCTTAACCTCCATTCCATCCTCAGTGTTTGGCTGTCCCACTTCTTCTTTCTTTGTTTTCTTCTCATTTATATGGCTATAGAACCTTTTACTATGTCCATGAAGTGGTTGCTATGATTAGCAATGCAGTGTGAAATGGATTTTCTTTGAAAATCAGTTTAGTCTTTCTCCCCTTCTTCTTTCCTTTATCTTGCCTCAAACTATGGACTAGAGAAGTAGGGTACTAAAAAAGGCCAATTAAGCTGTTTTAGATTTTTTCTGAAACCTCTCATATGTTAACATTTATGTTTTTAAGTCCTAATAACTTTAAAATCAAACCAAAAAGTAAATCAGTTTTTTGCATCTGTGTTTTATTCCTCCATGAAGTTAACCTTTTGGCCACAGCCCTTTGTTCTCAGCAGTAGATGTATCTCTGGGTATGTCTACGCTGATCTTAAACACAAAAAAGAAGCTTACAAGATGTGGAAGATTGGACAAATGGCCAGGGAGGAGTATAAAAATATTGCTCAGACATGCAGGAGTGAAATCAGGAAGGCCAAATCACACTTGGAGTTGCAGCTAGCAAGAGATGTTAAGAGTAACAAGAAGGGTTTCTTCAGGTATGTTAGCAGCAAGAAGAAAGTCAAGGAAAGTGTGTGCCCCTTACTAAATGAGGAAAGTAACCTAGTGACAGAGGATGTGGAAAAAGCTAATGTATTCAATTAATTTTTTGCCTCTATCTTCACAAACAAGGTCAGCTCCCAGACTGCTGCACTGGGCAGCACAGTATGGGGAGAAGGGTGACCAGAAGTGGTTCGGGATTATTTAAAAAAACTGGATGAACACAAATCCATGGGCCCAGATGCACTGCATCTGAGGGTGCTAAAGGAGTTGGCGGATGTGATTGCAGAGCCATTGAGCATTATCTCTGAAAACTCATGGCTATCTGGGGAGGTCCCTGATGCCTGGAAAAAGGCTAATGTAGTGCCCATCTTTAAAAAAAGGAAGAAGGAGGATCCGGGGAACTACAGGCCAGTCAGCCTCTGGAAAAATCGTAGAGCAGGTCCTTAAGGAATCAATTCTGAAGCACTTAGAGGAGAGGAAAGTGATCAGGAACAGTCAGGATGGATTCACCAAGGGCAAGTCATGCCTGACTAACCTAATTGCCTTCCATGAGGAGGTAACTGGGTCGTGGATGAGGGGAAAGCAGTGGATGTGTTATTCCTTGACTTTAGAAAAACTTTTGATATGGTCTCCCACACTATTCTTGCCAACAAGTTAAAGAAGTATGGGGTGGATGAATGGACTATAAGCTGGATGGAAAGCTGGCTAGATCGTCGGGCTCGATGGGTAATGATCAATGGCTCCATGTCTTGTTGGCAACCGGTTTCAAGCAGAGTGCCCCAAGGGTCGGTCCTGGGGCCGGTTCTGTTCAATATCTTCATTAATGATCCTGAGGATGGCATGGACTGCACTCTCAGCAAGTTTGCAGATGACACGAAACTGGGAGGAGTGGTAGATATGCTGGAGGGTAGGGATAGGATACAGAAGGACCTAGACAAATTAGAGGATTGGGCCAAAAGAAACCTGATAAGGTTCAACAAGGACAAGTGCAGAGTCCTGCACTTAGGACAGAAGAATCCCATTCACTGCTACAGACTAGGGACCGAATGGCTAGGAAGCAGTTTTGCAGAAAAGGACCTAGGGGTTACAGTGGATATGAGCTGGATATGAGTCAACAGTGTGCCCTTGTTGCCAGGAAGGCTAACAGCATTTTGGGTGGTATAAGTACGGGCATTGCCAGCAGATCGAGGGATGTGATCATTCCCGTCTATTTGACATTGGTGAGGCCTCATCTGGAGTACTGTGTCCAGTTTTGGGCCCAAGAAGGATGTGGAAAAATTGGGAAGAGTCCAGAGGAGGGCAACAAAAAATCATTAGGGGGCTGGAGCACATGACTTATGAGGAAAGGCTTAGGGAACTGGGATTGTTTAATCTGCAGAAGAAAAGATTGAGGCGGGATTTGATAGCTGCTTTCAACTACCTGAAAGGGGGTTCAAAAGAGGATGGATTTAGACTGTTCTCAGTGGTACCTGATGACAGAACAAGGAGTAATGGTCTCATGTTGCAGTGGGGGATGTTCAGGTTGGATATTAGAAAAAATGTTTTCACTAGGAGGGTGATGAAACACTGGAATGAGTTACCTAGGGAGATGGTGGAATCTCCTTCCTTAGAGGTTTTTAAGGTCAGGCTTGACAAAGCCCTGGCTGGGATGATTTAGATGGGGATTGGTCCTGCTTTGAGCAGGGGGTTGGACTAGGTGACTTTCTGAGGTCCCTTCCAACCCTGATATGCTATGATTCTATGATACATTGCAATGTAAACCTGGGGCTCAGATTTAGGTGCAAGCCTAATCGCCCCCTTCCATTTACACACAAATCACACTACCCCAGGAGCTACAGGGTCTGAGCCCAAGCCAAACCCTGATCCTGGGTCCAAACCCTATTGTTTTGCAGTGTAGATGCAGACCCCCGACTTGGGTCCTATTAGTCCTCCAAAAAGTATACCACAATCCCATGGGCCAACTTTCCTTTGTCCTCCCAAGAGTTTCCATTCGACTGCATGGAAAAGGGAAGCAATCCCACCTGGCATACAGCAGCAGCTCAGTGAGTCAGCGTTAATCCTTCCATTGTCTTCTGACTCGTGAGCTGTAAACTCATCATCAGAGAGCCTTTTGAGTTTGCAATGGAGACTCAACAGAGTAAGCCTTTTGCAAAGTGTGCTGCTTCATGGTCATGGGAGTGCAGCCTGATTTAGGTAGCAGTCTGGTGCAAGGCCAGCAAAACTAGATTTGAGTAAGAGTACCAGGAATGACCACACATACCAGCAAATCACAAAGAAGCTGGCAGCTTTGTAAATGTACTGGACTGGTGACCAGAGCAGAGTTGGATTAAATCGCTCAAGAGTGAGTACTGGAAAACCAGGAACCAGAACTGTACTTGGGGCAACTTGCTGAAATCAAGTCCATTTTATGAGGTGTTTCACTGGGTGCTGGGCACTGTGCCCAGCATGAAGCTAACCATGGTGCATGATGACCTGGTGAGCTGGGATGGGCCCAGAATCCAGCAAAGTTACTGATGGGAGTTAGCAGCAGGCACAGAGTGGGTAAAATGAAATCCCTCTGTTGCTAAAATTAGTTCCAGAGCAGGCTTTGGACAGAAGCAGCAGCCAGCACATTCTGAGTTCATACTCAGAGAAGCTGTTTGATTCCCATCCACCCCCAACCCGGAAGAAACAGCTCATTGCAGAGCCTGTAGCAGACACAGATAGAGCAGAAGCGATCCCTGAGTCTGATGATGGGTGTTTTTTTTAATGTTTATTAAGACAGTAATGGGAGGGATTTCTGCTCTAAGAACCAATGCAAAAATTATGATAAACCAGGGCTAGCAGTATGTATCTGCTAAGGGGGATTGTATGCCAGCAGCTGCTTGGCGTTCCACCTCCCCTTCCCCACCACCACCACGTAGTGTTCAAAATGGCAACTGGGGAATGCAAACAGTAAAGAATGCCTTTAAAGTGATCTTTTACTGGAAAGGCCAGATTTTTGCTAGATCCATTCCCATTTCTTATGAAAATAATAGCCTTACATTGCCAGGCCTGTAAATATGCCACTTTGTAACCATTCTGCAGTCTATCAAGCTGCCTGGAAACAGTGAACTGAGTGGGGCTAGGGGAGCTGGAAAAATGTTCCATTTACAAATCTAATCCATTTCAGTTTCGGTAGCCCATGCAGTCCATAGGTGAGAAAATACAACTGGGGTTTGAAATTTTGTCCAGAAATGTGCTGGGGCAGGGAACAGGAAGGCTGTGGAGTACTGTGTTTTTGCATACAGCCATAAAAGGATAAAACATGTGGAAGGTAACACAGCATTCTGTTGATTCCTTCATGAATTCTGAACCAATCCCAGGTGCAGATAGCTGCAAGCTTTTCTTGAAGTAGGAACTCCAGATAGGTATTTTCATTTTGGCGAAAGGCATATTGTCCAGGGCCAGCTTGGCAGCTGACCAGTCCACTCCACTCATATATGTCTCATTCTATACATGTGAATACTTCTGTTGCATAAACTGCAGGTTTTCCATCAGCAGCTTGGAATAATATCTCCTTTTTGCCAGTCAGGCACCACAAGAACTGATATTTCCTCCAAAATGCCCTTATTACCCCCCAACTAAAGTAGTTTTGCAATTTTTAGAAAACAAAAAGCAGCTTTGCATTTTTAACTTACCATTGTATCTACAATTTTTTCGCTGTGATTGACCAACCTTTGTCCAGGGAGCTTCTGTGGCCTGAAACATCCTTCTTACAGTATATTGAAGTTCATTTATTAAAAGTAACATTTCATGTCCTTGAAATTCCACAAGGATTTTTTCTGTGCTCCTGCAGTGAACTATTTGAGACAATAACCCTGTGTCTTATCCTGATCCAGACCCCTCGATGTCTACTGGCTGCATTACCTCCACAGATCACCCACATCACAGCAGGTACCTGAGCCAACGTCCCTTCATGGATGCTTCCAAGAGCAGGCATTTCCGGGAGGAACTTATAGTTGAAGTTCCGGACAGGACCAACAAGCAGATCCAGTGCAAAAGGCAGAGGGATTTGCAGCTAGAGGAATGTGAATATATGTGTGGTCACTACCCTTGGTCTTTATGTGTTCCTAGATACTCTAACTCTAAAACAAAGAGCAAAGGTGACTTTCACTCTGGTAAGCTTAAAACTGTAGCTACCAGAGTCAAGCCCGTGGTGGTGTAATATCACAGTACAAAATTCACTTTAAATAAAATAAAAGGCTACAATAGACACCGCAAATGGCATTTCAATCTGTCAAACATATATTCAACAACCATTCTGCACCCTGCTGAGAGTGTAATTAAACCATTTTTTGCCAGGAACTCTGAAATCAGGGTCCGGTTTCATAAGCCAAGGCAAAAGCAGATATGCAGTGAACTTAGACTAATGGTTGGACAGTAATGCCATTTATGACTATGTCATTTGGTGGGAATAGTGTCCCAGCCCATCCAAGAATGTAGATTTCTGATGGGCAAAAAGTCTTGGCATCATGAACTTTCCAGTGCAACCCACATTGATGTTCATAAATCACCCTCTGTGGTCCACGAAGAGCTGCATAACAATGGAGCAGTACCCTTTGTGGTTTATGTACTCACATGCTCCTTGAGAATGCTAAACAATGGGCACAAGTACCATTAATGGCCCCAGCATAGTTTGGAAATCCCTTTGTCTCACAGCCAGCAATTATTCTTTTATGCTGACCACTTTGGAGTAAACCAAACACCTGATTGCCTCAGAAACCTCTGCCACCACTGTATCCACAGTCAACTTTCCAACCCTAAATTGGTTGGCAGTGGACCTGTAGCATTCTGGGGTAGCCAGCTTCCAGATGGTCATAGCAACCTCCTTATGGACCAGCAAGAGTGGCTTCATGCATGTGTCTTTATGCTGGAGGGTCATAACAAGCTGTTCTCAAAGCTTAAGATATGTAGCTTTCTTCATGCAAAAATTCTGGACCCACTGTTGGTCATCCCAGGTCTACATAATGATGTGATGCCACCTGTCTGTGCTTGTGGCCCTGCTCCATCTGTTCTACATAGGAGGCAGCAGCAGTAGCTATAGTGAGTGTCATGAGCAACATCAGCCAGTTCAAGTTGGCCAAGCCTGGGGGGTAGTCTCCTTTGCTTTTTCCTATGTCATAAGCTGTGTCAGGTGGGGTCAGAAAACGCTGCCAGAATGTCCATCAGCATCTTACACAAACTCTGCCATTTCCTGACACAAGTAGCTTCCTCCATGTTTCTGGCTCTGGTAGCTGGAAGCACATCCACCAAAATGACAGTTCAGTGGGATGTGTTGGTGGACCGTTCAAACTTCCTGAAATGGGGTTGGGTAGTCAAGTTTTCCCACAATGCACCACGGTCAAAAGGCTAGACTGGCCACATTTCAGGAGAGTGCTAGGGAGTCTGAGGTATAGTTGGTTTGACTCAGGTTTGTGTGCTGAAGTGTGAATGCCAATGTCCCAGGATCAACCCAGGTTAGAAAATTCTTAATGCAAGGTTAACAATCAGTGTAGATGCTCAAACCCTCGATTCTCTAACCCAGGGTCAGCTGGCTCAAGTCCCACTAATGCCAGGCTTACATTGCAGCATAGACATATGCTCTGTTTTCTGTGAAACAGTGATGTCACAAACCCCTTGGATATGCTAATCAATTACCTTTAATCTGAGCTCTAGCTAGCCAGAGAGATTTTCCTCTCCTACACTTACCGTGATACCACAGGGCCCTGGCTTTTGGAGCCATGCACTAACTCATATTATGATGTATTTTTAAATAAAAATAAGTGATTAGCTGCTTTGGTTGCAGAGAAGAGTTTGAAAGTGAACTGAGTGTAACTGATATAGCAATGTTTGTGTCTTCAGAGAGTCTGAAATGATAGCTTTGAGGTGCATACGATGTGTCCAGCTCCTCTCCATGGGAAGTTAACAATCAAGACCCAACTCTTTGGAGAGTCCTGCAAACACCAGTCCAGAAGAGGATTAAATGTGTGGCAGAAGGAGAATGCAGTTGGTCCAGATCACTCAAGAGACACTCCCACTGCTGGGGTAAGTACTGGGAGGGAGGAACTTGGACCTGCTGCCCAACCTGGTTCTTTAGGGGTTGGGGAGATGCAATCTACCACTTCACTAGCTGCCATTCTTGGGGGTGAGAGGAAAGAGGTGTCCACCATTACCACTCCTGGTGAGAGCTACAAGTGGGCTCCAGGCAGGAGTGCTGGAACAATTTTTATAATGGGGGTGCTGAGAGACATTGAATGAAACTGTAAACCCTGTATATAGTGGTAACCACTTCAAGCCAGAGAGTGTTTCAGCACTCCTGCCTAGTTCAAGCACCTATGGCTCCAGGTATGTCTAGCTGGGAGAAAATGTATAAAATGTCAAAAGGATTTACTGGAACACATCTATATTTCTTATATAGTAGCTGCATGGTCCATACTTTGCTGAAAAAATACTAATGAAAAATCTTTAGATGCTGGTGGAGATGTGGAGTTTGGGTGTTGTCTGTTTTTAGAGATGAATATAGGAAAGTGATTCTCGTGTGCTGGGCACAAATGGAGTAACTAATCTTGAAATATAAATGGCTTATTATCACCTCACTTTAGGACCTGACTATTTCTTAGTTCTTTTAGGGTACTTTGGTCTTAAAATGTTGGACTCTCGTAACAGTGGCTATGGGTCTACCATGCGGGTAGTGACAAAATTATCCTATTGCTTTTAATCCAACTATTTTTTACTTCTTATTTTAATCACAGCAGGAATCCATTGTTCAAAGAAAGATGTGGGTTACTTTCCTTAGTACCTTCTGGGAGTCCAGTCAGTCTTAAATTTTTTTTTCCTATGGTTCTCACGTTCTTCCAATTTGGCAGACAGTAGCTTTATTTGCTCTACCATTCGGTATCTTGATTATCTGTCTTTGTTCATTTAACATCGAGGCACTGATCCATCCTTCCCTCAGACAGCTTCTTGTACTTCTGAAATTGTAGTGTTCATCTTTTCTAATTTATTGTCTTTTTTAGCTTCCAGCATGGCAAATTTTGACTCCTAAATCATTGTAGGGTTAATGTTAATTTCTATGAAAATTTCCCTGGCCATTTGAGAAGTAAGGTGTATTCTCAATTGCCTCTGATTCTTGCTGCACATTTCTTTTCTTGATCTTCATTGTAAATTTATTTGGGGATTTTTGCATGGTATCACTAATGTTTCCCCAAAATTCAGACAATGACATGTTCACACTCTAGCCAAAGGGAAAATATAACACTCTAATTCCAAGAAGGAGATGAATACAGTAGACAGAATGGTCTTTTCTGCCCTAGTTTTCATGGGTCTCTCAGTTGTTTTATAAGAGCATTATTTTTGCAAGTGAAACAATGGCTTCTGGCTAGTGCAAGCCATTACAACATTGTATTACAAAGTTGTACCACCTGCTTTGATCCCTAGGAAATCTATTCTTTATACAGACCCACTTTTCACAGAATTTCATCAAAAGAAACATGGGACTTCTGACGTTAATAATATGGAATTAGGAGTAATTCAGTTAATTGGTTCCAGTCTACTGCAATGTTTAACAAACTCAGATATAAATAGGCTAATCTTTGAAAATTAGCCTATTAATTTCTGGTTAAAAATAAAAAAAATATTACATCAGTGGTACTCAAAGTATATCCTAGGGCACTAACAGCTCAGCACCTTTTTACTCTCAGCTCACTCTGCTGTTTTGTAAACTTTGTTTGAACTGAACATAAGAAGGCTCTATACAAACTTAAGAACTATTATGGCAGATGGCTACCATTAATGGTTTAAAACAATCAGTGTTATAGTAGCTAATAAAGTGGTGTTCTTCTTCAACATGCTTTTTGTGTTTACAGCTATAGATACAGCATGAACAAATTAAATTATAATATAAATACAAATGTTAAATATGTGTGTATAGCATATTATAATTAAATAATTCTTGGTGATAATGAGCAGCAAACTTATTTGAAACATATAATCAGTTTTAGGTTGATGTATAAGATACTTTAATTTAAAGATACTGAAGTAATTCATATAGGCTTTTGTGTACACTAGCAGTTTTCCCCCTAAAATTCCCTATTATCACTGTTAGTTATTTTAGCTCTATATTATGGGGGAGGGATAGCTCAGTGGTTTGAGCATTGGCCTGCTAAACCCAGGGTTGTGAGTTCAATCCTTGAGGGGGCCATTTAGGGAACTGGGGTAAAAATCTGTTTGGAGATTGGTCCTGCTTTGAGCAGGGGGTTGGATTAGATGACCTCCTGAGGTCCCTTCTAACCTCAATATTCCATGATTATATCCATTGTGTCACATATGCCTACCTGCTCTGAATATGGTAACCTACAAGATGTAATTGTGACCCCACTGAAGTTTTGCTATTGACTTCATTAAGGCCAAGATTTCATCTACAGTACTAAAGCATGGACTGCTATCTGGAACTCTGACTGCATTATCATTCCTATTTTTCTCACCAATGATGATAATGATGAGACATTTTAGGAAAATATCCTAGCATAGAAACAGCTATATATTTTTCACTGTGGAGCAGTAGGGAGTATTTACAGTTTTAACTGAATAGTTGGAATAATAGAACACTTGGAAGAGAATTCATTAGAAGAAAAGATTTTGGTCCAGATTCTAAGCTGCTGTAAATCAAGATAGCCCCATTGAAGGGGCCAGAATTTCCTTCACTCTGTTAGGCATCCATCTGCCCGTCCAGAACAGGGAGAAGGGTAGGAGGCTTGAGGGGAAAGAGGGGGGCTGATCCAGTGAAGCTACACATTCCTCTCTGATCTCTGTGGCAGGGTTAAAGAGCAGTGAACGGTGATGCCAGCAGCCCTCTACCTGCAGTGGGAGGGAGGGAGAGAAAGGCAAACACCTGTGTGAGTGACGACCCCTGACCTTTTCCTTTTTCTCTCCATGGTATGGTTCATCTCTGGGCAACCAGAGGGAGAAGAGTGCCCGCACTGCCTACTGATGAACAGTGGAGCTTGAGGTGCTTGATCCTGACCATACTCTCTGCAGACAGATTCCTGGTGCCCCTTCTTGTCAGGTCTTAGACACCAGTCCAGCTGAAAACTTCAACATGTGCTTAACTGAAAAAATGTGAGCAGCTCCACTGAAATCAATGGTATTACTCATCTGCTTTAAATTAAGCATGCACATAAGTGCTTTGCTAGATCTAGTCCTTAAAAAGCTCCTCTCCTCAGCAGCTTGACCTCCTCCCATTCTGCTTCCATGAAGGAGCTTCAGGGAGATTCTTCTGGACATGTTGTCAGTTGAGCTGTCTGGAAAATAAAAATTCCTTCCTGAGGAAAATTTCACATTTTGAGGAAACAAAAATCCTCCTGAATTGGAGTCCAAAGACAAAAATGGTAAAATTTTCACAGGAAGACATTTTAAAAAAATAAATCCATCTGAAAAAACAGAAACCAAATTTTTCAGCTTGCCAGCTGGCCACTACAAGCCTCCTGTCTGTCTCCCTGGCTCTCCCTTCCTGATTCCCTCCTCAGCAGAGTTGTCAGAAAGTGAAACTGAAAAGAGTCTTCCAGGTCAGCAGTGGGGGAGTTATCATTTTGGTTCTCCTAACAAAAAAAATTAGAGTTGTTTTTGCACAAAGGGCATTTTTCATTGGAAAATCATTCTGATGGGAAGTTCGCAACCAGCTCTGCTCAATAGCAAGGGAAGAGTCTTATTTCTGAAACCAGAAAGAGGGAAGCCTATGTTCTTTGACCTCCCAGAAATAAATAAATACAAATAATTAGATGTGTTTTATATCACCACCCATCATTACAGTACCTGAGCACGGTCCACAAAAATATATTAGCAATTAGAGCTGGTCAGATTTTTTTTTAATGGAAAAAGCTGTTTTGATTAAACTGAATTTTTTGCAAAAGAAAAAAATCATTTTTTTTTTAAATTGGGGAATTTTGAAAATATTAGGTTTTGTTCTTATTCAGCATGAAAATGTTACAAAACTGTCAAAATTTCCCAGAAGATGACAATTCTGAGTTTCAACCAGCTCTGGTTGTAATAGCAAAGTTCCCGTTGATTTCAGGGAGTCTCTGGCTCATCTCCCCATTTGTTTGAGGGTAGGGAATTGGTCAGAAGGAGGTGGCAATGTTGTCAGTTTGGAGCCATAATTTTTGCAACCAACAACTAGAGGATCTAGCAGCATGTTGTTTGAATTCACTGACTTTTCATTTAAATTTTGTAGTCTCAACACTGAATTAATATAGTTCTTATTCCAAGCCCATTCCATAAAGGGGGGGAATGGAGGGGCAGTATCTGCTATTATGAGCCCTGTGCTGCGTAAGTAGATAAGTATCTGCTCTGGTGCTTTGCTCCTGTTGGGGTGGGGATGACATCATTGGATAAAAGACACTGGGTGTGGTTTAATTAGGCTGCAACTTTATTCCTAAATAGCAGGAAATACCCAGCAGATCGATTAATTGGGTTGGAAGGGACCTTATCTAGTCCAAACCCCCTGCTCAAAGCAGGACCAATCCCCAACTAAATCCCCAAATGGCCCCCTCACAGATTGAACTCGCACCCCTGGGTTTAATAGGCCAATGCTCAAGTGTACAGTGCTGGTAATTCCTCGGGGATGGGAGGTTTGCTGTCATCCCTCCCCCTTTGCCCATCCTGGTCCCCAGCCAACCCACTGCTGAGACCTTGCAACTCCCTAGGGTGACCAGATGTCCTGATTTTATATGGAAAGTCCTGATTTTTGGGTCTTTTTCTTATATAGGCTCCTATTACTCCCAACCCTGTCCCTATTTTTCACATTTGCTGTCTGGTCACCCTACCCCCCCTTTGAATGAGGGTTAAGGGGGGCTATAAAAGAGATGGGGAGATTGGTTCCCTTCCGTACCAGTCATTTGAGTCCCAACCCCACCCCCTGTTTGTGCTTCTTTAAATAATACCTACTTTAAATCCTTTAGTAATCCATTTGATCTGATCACCATATCTCTTTCTTACAGGGTACCTGTCCTGGACATCCGCCTCACATTTACATAATGAGTTGTGACATAAAAGCCTAACTCTAGTTTCATGTTTGTCTCATCTCGCTGTGGGGAAGGCGAACCGCACCCCTCCACCTCACCTTGGCCAATCTGGTGGAGAGGGAAAAATTCTTCCCAGGCCCTCAAGAAAGGAGTGACTAGCACAAAATCCACAGCAGATCCTGACAAAACCTAGTATTTCTTCACTTCCATGGGTGGGAAGTTGCATGAAATGGCCCATGTAAAAGAGGGTTTTTTTTCTGCACCAACCTGGAACTAAACAATACCTCTCTCTTCTGGTTACCTGGGGGCAGGGATGGGTCAGCTACACTGAGCTGGTCTGAAGCTCCTGCTGCAAGTCACTCTCTGGTTATTTGGCCTTAAAGGAGTCACACACCTTTTCCTACAACCCAGCCAGCAGCTCACACTGCTTAACATGAGGTGAAGTCATTTCCAGTTCCTATTCCCCAACTCTCACTTATATTTTCTGAACAAAGCCTGTTGAATTGGGCTTTGAATAGGGGCTAGGATTTGTCCATTTAAATTCTCATAATCTTTTATGACTTGCCTGTGCAGACACTGAAAAGGCATGTATTCAGCAAACTGACTCAAATTACAAGTCAGTCAGTAAAGAGTGAGTTACTATCTTGACAATGTTGTGTACAGTATTTTGTGCATTATTGTAAATATTTGTGTACAATATACGCAAAAATGGTGCTGTTGCACCCATGAAAGTATTGATTGTGTGTGTGTATTTAGAATAGATCAAATTTTCTATTATACATCCACTGTAAAAATCACCTTAAAATATTACTTTGTATCAATACTAACCAGTTTTTAAACTCAACTTATCTCTTGGCTATTTTGATATGGAAATATCCAAAAGGTCTCGCTCCCCCTACTTGGGATTTGTAAACTAAATCTTGCAAAATTTAATTTTTAAAATTGAAAGAGTTTTTGAGTTTGAGAGTAAACAAATAATCCTGAACTCATATTTTTTTAACCTATTGGCATTTACTTAAAAATAAGTGAATGAAATTTAGGCAAATTGAATTAAAAATAATGTATTTCTAATCAGAGATCCTGGAGGTGAAGTTTCAGTCTGTCGTTATCTTGTTGTTGAATTATACACTTCTAATATTTGGGCTTTAATGGAAATGTTGACAGCACAACCCAGAGGGGGGAGAGGGGGAGTGAACGGCTCTAAAATAAATTAAATCAAATAATCATCAAAAGAATGAGAAATGTCTTGTTCTAAATCTTATTTACCAAGTGACATTACGGGCTGTGACTGAAATACAGTGTTGTAGAGGTCCCAATAATGAATGTTAATCTCACACACACAGTCTCCGGTATTAGTTTTATTACACTTAGATTCTGAAGAACTGTAAGCCTCTTTAAAGCTATTGATCTGCAGACTTTCTGAAATTAAACTGCCAGGTATCACTGTGTTCTTGATATGTTATTGATTTTCTTCAGAATGTTTTGGAGCAATCTGACAGAGCTGCAGTACGACGAGAAAGGGCTCAGTTTTCTTTAGTAGATAACTTGATTATACAACCATCACATTGACCATAATATTTTTGCTTCCCTCCCCCATTCATACAAAATTTAAGTTGTAAGTTTATTAGGACCCATACAAAATTAACATCTCCTTCCTCCGAATCATCAAATATTCATTGGCCTGATTTTTCAAAGGTACTGAGCCCCTAGTGTAACAGCATTTTTAGCTCTTGCTTCAGGGCAGCTTTAAGTTCCCTTTGTGTCACTGAAGATGTAAAAACTTAACAGAAAGAGAGACCAAAGATCTGCCCCTTCTCTTCATTCTTAAGTTCCTTCAGAGTGTGTGGATGTCTGGGCCTGGAGACTTGTAACTTTTTAATTGAACATTTATTCTACTACTTTTGATTTTGACACCGCAATTTTCAACAGGGCTTCATCTTCATTATCTGAAAGAATAGGTATAGGATACGCATCTCTGCAATGTCTTCTGTGCTGAAGGCTGGAAAAAATATATATAGTGTGTGTATATGTCTGAATATATTTATTTATCTGCATTTCAGTAGCAACCAAAGGCCCCAATTAGGATCAGGACCTATTGTGCTGAGCACTATATAGACACATAGAAAAACAAGTTCCTTGTCCAGAATAGCTTGCAACTTAATTTGAAACAGTATGCAGCAAGTTAGTACACTAAACAACAGGGAATGGGAAGAGAGGTCAAGGACATTGATAACAGGATTTTATAGTTCCATAGGTCAGCTATTGTAAAAATGATGGTAATACAGCATTTGAAAGTTTGGGGAAGAGGTTGTTTGGTTATTTTTGTTGTTTGTTTGTTTTATTTACCCAATCCTAATTAAAAATGTATTGATAAAATTAGCTATCTCAACATCCTCTCAATCTAGCCATCATTTGTTAGCTGATTCCTTACAGGCTTCAAAGCCATGTCTTCTTTACATGTCCTTATCCTCCTTAATTGGCTCTTTTACTCCTTACATTGTCCTGCAGGTACATTGGTTCCCTTGCAGACTCCCTTCTTCTGAAATAGTTAAATAATTTTGTGTCCTTTGTTTTTACATCTTCAATTGTTTGCTCTTCAAGATTCCTCTTAGCCTTTCTAACTTCATTTTACTTGTAGTTTGTTCTTTTCTGTTAACTTCATTTGAAGTACATTTCAATTTCTTGAAGAATACCTGGTTGGCTTGAATAAAAAAATAAACTGTTTCCCCACTGTTCTTTTCATGTGTAGAGGTACCTTAGACATATGCCTTCTGCAACTCTATGGTATTCTTCAATAGCCTCCATGCTGAGTCTATGGTTTTAATTTCCTTTAAACCATCCTCCTTTCTGTTTTAAAGTTCCCTTTTCAAAAGTTTAAGACAACATTGGTGGCTGTTGGTGCTAGCCCTCCCACAAGGATATTGAACTTTTTTATTTCCCCCTGCGTGATCTAGAACTAGCAGCAACAACAAGCATTCAAAAAAGGTGTCAGAAAATTGCATCTCAGATCTTGTCTCAGTATGACATATGACCTGTTTGTGTATGAGCAGATGAAGTCACGTTACTGTTCATTGTTAGATGTAGTTGAATAAGTGATCTCTCTTGATGATGTGCACTCAATTTCAGTTTGATCTGGAAGCTGGCAGTACATTGTTACTTTTATAACAACAACAACAAACCTTAGCCTCCAATGATACTTGTCAGCTAATAGTATTCTAGGCTCTCCTCAGTCAGTCCAGGTCAGAACATGGTACAAAGACAGCGCATGTTGCTCTGGTAGGATGATCCTTTTTTTGCCCATTGAGAAGGGAACTACATCCATCCTCATCTCTGCTATATCTCTCTGACATTCTGTACCACTGAACACCAAATGCTCCTATCCCACTTCCAAGAAACTCAAGACTGAAAGTAAGGAGTGATGATTAGCTAGTTGTCCTCTGCTGCAAGAATCCTCATCTTCTCAAATGATTCTATCCTATTCTCTATCCAGTTAGATGCCAAGAGCTGAAATGCCAAAAATGCATTGGTAATATCCAGCTCTACATCTCTATTATGGCAGATGTAATCTCTTCCAGTGCCAGCAGAGATCTGCACCTGGAAGAAGAATATATGGCTAAAGCTTGATCCCAGCAAAGTATGCTTCTAGGAAGAGAGAAATTCGTCAAAGGATTTCTTTTTCTTCAAAATGCCCCTTTGTACCCTGCATCTTGATTGTAAAATTGTTTTGCAGCTTTGGGTTGTCAGTGTTCAGCATATTTAAATAACACAGCTGGAAAAAGGCTACTTCAACCTGTTTTGCCACTTGTGAATAATATGATTATCCTAATCTCATGCTGATAAAGTATTTCTATCGCATTGCACCTAAAAGTATACTGCATATATGCATGTCTAGCTATATGTACCGTGTTGTGTGTTATATTTTCTGTCAATTCCACCTTGAGTCTCTCTTAATATGTCATTTCCATTTGTTTTTGTTTTAAATTTATTTCTAGCTACAATAATTTGATTCTGTCTTTGGTCATGATAAAAATATATAGTAGATTTTATCTAGTTCAATGTATTTCATCTTCAGGAAATCTCTTATTTGTGAAATAATTGATATTACTGCTATAATTGCAATGAAGAGGAGACTGGTCTAAAGAAAGATTATCACAGATTGTAGTTATTTTACAATAATGGGAGAAAACATAAATTTTCTACATTAAACATACTCACAGGTAAAGGATGACTTGAAATCCAAAGTGATTAGTGCAGCAAATATATGGAGAGCATTAGCTTTTGAAAGTTGTCAAAAATCAGAGGGGTAGCCGTGTTAGTCTGGATCTGTAAAAACAGCAAAGAATCCTGTGGCACCTTATAGACTAACAAGACGTTTTGGAGCATGAGCTTTCGTGGGTGAATACCCACTTCATCAGATGCATGTTTGAAAGTTGTTTTAACTGCTTCATTTTCTTTCTGCAAATGTCTCTATTTTATGATACTTCATTGTCATAACTGTTGGTTAGGTCTCCAAATCTGTTGTTTTCAATATCAGCATGTCAACAAACATATCATTTTGGAGGATACTATGCTTATTCTGTGATTAAAAATTCTAACATAGTTGAATAAATTACTGTATTTTGACAGAAAAAAAATTAAATCCACATGGTTAATACTTACAATCCATCCTTCAAAAGACTCTCTTATTTTGAGACTGAATAACAGTGTTATCTGTTTTATGAGCATTTATTTGGTATCACTGCCCCCAAAAGTGCTTTTATTTTCCAGACCAATTTCAAACGATGTCAAAAGCGCAATTTCTTTTGGGTTGTTAGATAAGTTATATGCAGGTATTTGATGATACAGTCACAGAGTGCTGCACTTTCAAATAAGAGAATCATGTCCAACAATGAAATACACTTGAGCCTTTATGTTTCAAGCCTTTGTATTCCTAACTGTATAATGAAGACTGTGATATTTCAGTTTCTGGAGGTGGTGTACACTGCACCATTTTTCAGCATTCACTGTGGTTTAGCATATATCACAGACATATTGTTAGTGCTTATTCAGATAGAAATACCTAAAGGGAAGCCTACATAAGTGAACAGAAATTGGCTTAAGTAAATCTGCTTAAGCTGATCCCTTGATTTTCATAAGAATGAAACATTATTATCTCATGAGCCCAACCCTACCCCCTGTCTCCCAGATAGAGAAATATAAGATATTTGTACAGATAACGGAGTGTATTCAAGGAAAGATTTGACACTGTAGAACAAATATTAAATTGTGCGCAGGAACCAAGTCAATATTCACTGCCCACACTTATGAATAAATTTGAAAAACATAATACTATTGAGAAAACTAGCAACTGAAATAGAATTTCTAGTCTATGTGGCTGTCAGACTGATTCTTTTGTTCTCTGTGTACTGCAGATTCACATTTCAAAGAACTCTGTATGTTTGCAGAGACTGAAGCCATTTTTACTCAGCTTTGGTGCAGCCTGTTGTAGAGGAGACCCCCACATTGTGCTCTCTCATAGAGACTTTCATTGTTCTATTTTGTTGTTGTTTTAGCTAATCTAAAATAAGACATTTTTGACTGACAATCTGTTTTTTCTCTTTGTGGATGGAAACATAAGAGCAATGAATTGGCAGTATTAAGATGGTACTGAGGCAGAACTCATAAACTTTCCACCAGAAAAGATTTATACAAAATAAAGCCCAGTCAAAACTCTTCCAAGCCATGTAGTATGATAATCTTTGAATTTGCTTGCAAATTTCAAGCACTTTACCTGTCTTTTGAAAGAATAGGTTTAAAATTGTTGTTAATATTTCCCTAGGCCACATGTGATGGTGATGTCTAGCTGATAACTCAAACGCATGATAAGTTGTATTTATTATATGCCTTTGATCCTCCCTTCACCTGCACTTTGCCCATTAATCTCTCCTCTAGTACTACTAACTTTCCAAACTTCTATGCTGTTTCAAACTGCTATCACTAAAAAATAAATCCCTCTTTTCCCTAAATGTGGTACTTCCCCCGTTCTCCAAAAGTACTTTGGTCCATTGCATCCTTCCCTGTACAATATAATATAGACAATTGCTGCATCTCAGTCTACCACCTCTGTTATGTATAGAGACAGGAGTGTGGGTGATCATGCCTAATACATAGATTTGGGAGCCTGGAAAGAGAGCTGTGGCCAGGGTCAGCTGCCAAGCCAAAGGACAGAACCAGAGAAAGAGTTAGGAGTCAAGCCAGGGATCAAAGATGGAGTCAGGGGCACAGTAGCCCCTAGCGTAATAGTAGGGACTGGGAGCAGATGGGATGTTGGGATAAGGAGGAACCAGGAGTCAGACAAGTAGGTAGGGATTCACCTACTTGCTGAGACAACTTCTTGTGTGTATTTCTAGCTTAAGTAGTGCATCTTAGCCAATTGGTGGGGCAGAACGTCTCCCCCAACCAGGAGCTTTGTGGGTGGGGTTCTTTGTGATCTGGAGCTTAACTAGCACCTTCTCCACTAGTTGGGGTGACTGCTGGGACGGGGTTATGGTCTGAGCACTATTTGGGGATCCACCAACGTGGCTTTGAGGTGCATGATCCCTCACATCATCCTCTGCCCCAGGGCATGCTTTGGCTTGCAGTGCATTGATTTTTCCAGGGTGTTTTTTGTGGAAGGCTTTTACCTGGTCAGGAGCATGGACATTCTTCACAGGTTCCCAGGAGTGGTCCTGAAAACTAGACCCTTCCCAATCCATGAGATATCAGAGTCAATCCCAACTGATTCTGACATCAAGGTCTCGTGGAGTATATACTCACCATGGTCTTGAACATTTACCAGTGATGGGTGGTGATTGGGAGCACTGAGGGAATAGGTCCTGAATATAGGGCCTCAGGAGTGATATATGACAAACTGGGTGTATCTGGGAAGAATAGGGCAAGTCAAGTTCAAAAGTTACTGAGTTAATTTGCCAATCAACTCAATAGGGGCCAAAGAATTGGTAGTTCAATTTCTGAGATCGTGTGTAGGTGTTTCATCAACAACCATATCTTCTGGCATACCTGTTGTCAACAGTCTGTTTATTGTTTGTAGCTCTTAGTCTTCTTTGAGTAAACTTTTAGGTTATCTTGGGTTTTACATATCTGTTGTGTCCAGTCTAGGGCTGCTGAGTTGGGGGTAGCTTTCAGTAGAACTGAGGATGGAACCCATAGTTCTGAAAAAATAGTGGGGGGGGACTTTACCCTGTGGAAGCATGTTCTGTGTTATTGTATGCAAAGTCTGCCTGAGGACCAGTCAATCTGGTGGAAGTTTATGTAGCATTGAAGATGCTTCCCCAGAATCCGGTTAGTTTTCTTCACTTGACCATTTTGTCTGAGGGTGGTAGGTGGAAGAGAAGCAAGAGCAGATGCCCAAAATCCAGAGTTTCTTGCCAGAAGTGAGAAATAAATTGTACACCATGGTGGGAGATGAGGGGTTCTGGAAGTTCCATGGAGGCAGACAACTTGGTCCACTCAGAGACAGGCAGTTTTCTGGCAAAAACATAGACCAGTGCAGGGGATGAAGTATGCCATCTTTGTGAGGTTGTCTTCTACTGTCAGAATGGTCATTAATTCATTGGACTTGGGTAGTTTTAATACAAAGCCTAAAGCAATGGCTGTTCAAGGACCATATGGAGTCTTGAGGGGTTGCAGGAGTCCAAGAGATTTATTGTGTGGCACCTTGCAATGGGCACATACATTGCAGGAGGCCACATACGTCTCCACTGTGAGGCCACCGAAAAGCATGAGAGAGTTGGTGTTGAGATTTAAAGAAACCAAAATGTCCTGCCCTGGGGGGGGGAGGGGGAGTCATGATATACTTGAAGCCTGTTCACCAGGATGGATCTCATCAGTTGAGGCTGATGGTATGAGGGTGTGCAGATCTTTGGTGGGGAGGCAGGCCCAGACCTTTGTGAGACTTAAGATTGCAGGAGCTTTTAAGGTTCAGTTCCTTTAGGTCAGTGTAATATTTGCCCTTCTGGGATAAAATGTTGGCCTTCCTATTTTTGGTTCCTAGACAATAGGAGAATATGAAAACAAAGTGTGAGGAGAAGGCGGAACAAAGTTGTCACTGGTTGAGGGCCTTGGCCTTATGCAGATATTCATGGTTCTTATGTTTGTTATACACTGGAATGGGGTACCACGCTCCTTCTAGGTAGTGACACCACTCTTCAAAGCTGGTCTCAATTGCAAGGAGTTCTTTGTCTCAAATTCTATGATTTTGCTCTGTGGATGTGAGTTCCCTAGAATAAAAGGTACAGAGATGTAGTAATTGTTGCAGACCATGCTTCTGGGATAGCACCGTTCAGATTGCCAAGTTGGAAGCACCATCTTTAATGGTGAAAGATTGCGTGGTGTTGAGGGGGACTAATATGGGAGCAGTGGTAAACAGAAGTTTTAATTGCTTGAAGGTTTGCTGCGCCTTGGGTGACCAGAGGGACATGGTGTTTTTGCATAGCAGGGTAATGAGAAGGGCTATCCACTCTGAGAACTTTGGGATGAACTACCAATAGAAGTTCCTGAATCCCCGGTGTTACAATTCATGAACATTCTATGGAACTGCTCACCTGAGGACTGCCTTTAACTTGCATGGGTCCATTTTGATAACAGAAGGAGATAGGATGAACCCTACGAATTCTATGGAGGACTGATTAAAGGCACATTTTTCTACCTTAGCACAGAGCCAGGGTGGTACAGCCTCTTCAGGATGGAATGGATGTGCATGGTGTTTTGTTCAGCAGTGTCTGAAAAAAATAAGTATGCTATCCAAGTATGCTACCACATATCTGTCCAAAATGGCCTGAAGTATATCATTAATAAAATATTGAAAAGTCATAGGTGCATTTATCAAAGCAAAAGGAATCATAAGATACTCAAAGTAAGCATAATGGATTCAAAAGGTAGTCTTCCATTCATCTCCATCTCTAGCACATACTAGATTGTATGCTTTCAGAAGCCTAGCTTTGTGTGCATCCAGGACATAGCTCAAAATTAGTGGTAACATGTATCCATTTCTAATGGTAACCTGATTCAGTTCCTGATGGTTTACCCATAGTCAGAGACCTACATCCTTTTTTAAAAAAGCAAAGAGGGCTAGTGCCCTAGCAGGTGAAGTGGATTTACAAATAAAGAGTTGGTGAGGTTCTCCTAAAGGTAGGTGCACAACACACTTAGTCTGGGCTCGAACATGGCATACATACTTCCAAATGGAATGTTTGCACCTGGTTGTAGCTCATTTGGGCAATCATAGATCCTGTGCAGGGACAAGGTGTCTGCATTCTAAAGACATCTTTGTAGTCACTGTATTTGGATGAAAGTCAAAGACCAGAATCAGTGGGTGGCTCTACTGGGCAAGCTATCCTACTATGCATTCACTGGGGAACTACTGTTAGTTGCCCATTTCCTGGAGCCAAGCAATGCTGCTGGCAGAATTCTGAGAAATTCAACTTTTAATTCATGCTAATGGTTAAAGGTGTTGTGGAAGGTCAGCCACAAGATACCCAGGATCAGAAGAAAGTATGGCACTGAATGGTAGGGTCCCTCAATAGTAACCTTGAGATGAACAGTTTGCATGGCCACTGGCTCAGAGGATAAGAGGGATCCTTTGATCATCTGTACTAGGTCCGGAACAGGCTTGGCTACAGTGAAATCTGTAGTACTTGGGCTGCTTCTTCATTGATAAAGTTGTCCTGTGCCTCCAAGTCAAAAAGGACCTACTGTGGAGGGAGAGGTTGGGGATTCCTTGGGATTCACGAGACAACTGATACTTTCAGGTGTGGTGCCAGTTAACAGGAACCAGTGCATGTTCCAGTGAGGACCTCAGTTTGAATTTCAAGGGAATTCTTTGTTAGGATGCCCAGGCTAGCCCTTTTCACTGAGTTTGGGATAGCTCATTTCCCGGATTACTTTGGAATGGGTTCCTCTTGGGACAATTATATGACCTGGCTCATCTGATGGGGCAGGATCTGGTAGGAGAGGGTGGGGTTGTGACACGCCTCTTCTTTTTTTCCTATCACTCATGTGCACAATTGTCAATATGGATAACAAGATCTATGAAGGCATCCAGAGCCGTTAGGGTCTCAACTTGGGCCTGTTCATCCTTGACCTCATCCCACAAGCCCCACTGAAACTCAAATAAATGGATCTCCTCCTTACATTTAGTGTCCGATATGAAACATCAGACATGAACTGCATAGGAAGCAGCTGTGCCCGCTGTTCGATAGGGTGATAACAAGAAGTCAGGCAAGTAGGGAGAGTCTTAGCTAGCAGCCAGCCTAGGATTTATCTACTTGCTTTCAGATATACAATATAGTGTATCTTACATCAGCCATTCAGTGTATCTTCCAAGCTCAGCCTCTAGAATTCAACAGCCACAGCATAATTAATCTTTATCACACATTTTAAACAGTCAGTTTTCTGGTAATTTGATAAGGAAAAAACCACTTCAATTTGTTAAATTAACATTATTTTAGCATTAGCACCAAACCCTCTTTTGTTTGGATTTTCAGATAAATATAACTATTTTCTACATGAGTGAATCAAAGACATTCCATCCTGTGAGAACTCAAGCATCTGAGAGGAAAATACTAGTAAAGAAAAACTCCTTTAAACTCAGTTGAGCTGCTAACCATACTGGAAGATAGAGGTGTAATATGGTGGCAGACTCTAAGTTCCTGATGTGCAAACACTTAAGCACCCCAATAACTTTATAGCTGTCCCACTGTAGATAAGTGTTTGCAGGATTAGAGCCTCAAATGTTTTTAGAGGGGAAGGTGTTCCCTTTTTTGTTATATGATTTCTGGTGCTGGAACTGTTCTTTGGGAAACAGTGTAATTATTGCTCCATCAAAGTGGCAGGTGCATCTTGTTTATACCAAAAGGACTTCAGAGGGGTTGAAGAGTTTCTCTCAGAGACTAAGGAATTGGCACAGAGGTGGTCCTGGTCTTTGCAGAAGATGATATTTATATGTATGTTTTGTTGTTGCTATCTGAGTAACTGATAAAGCAAAACCCAGGAAGTAGTTAAGCTTGAACTACATGCAGTTTGTGTGTGATTCTGATCAGAGCAAGGCGAGAACTCCACCTGTGTACAAAAGGTGATTATCACTAGATTTTTTAAGATATTGAAATTTGGGGTTGAAATACAAAGCCCTAAAGGAGCAGAAGACAAAAAGGCTCTTAAGCTAATTGTCAGAAAAGACCAAACTTAACTTTTAAAAAGCTTACATTCATCCGTACTCTGTGCCTCTTGCAGGAGACAGATTGTGATGTCTCTGACATGGATGGAAGAGTGAACTGTTTCAGGTACAAAAAGAGGAATAGACTACAAGGCTATTATGATTATCAGGTTATGGAGCAGTGGTTCTCAACATGTTATGATGGATGTGGCCCACAATATGTAACTTGGGCTGCAGGGGCTGGGTGGAAGGGCTGTGGCAGCCCGGACACTGATTCTGGACCCCACCGCATGGGCCACTGCCCCAGACACTAGGACCCCTGCCACGTGAAGAAGACCAGACCTCAGAGCCCGTGGGGCTGAGTGGCTACCCTGACCCCCATCCTGCCCCATCCTCTGCTGCTCAGCTCCCTCAGAGCTTGTGGGGCTGGGTGACTAGCTTGGACACTGGGATCCCTGCCATGCAGGGCAGACTGGCTGCTCGACCTGGTCCCCTACCACATGACTACCCAGGCCTCTGGAGCTTGCAGGGCCAGGTAGCTGCCCCATACCCCATGGGGCTAGGTGGCTGCCCGAGACTCCAGATCTTGTGACCACCTGGGGCTGGCAGGGAGCCCCAGGCCCATGACCTCCCGATCCCACAGGGTTGGCTGGGAGCCTGACCCCCAAACTAGCTGGCGGGACAGCCCAGACCCATCCCTCCAGGTAGCTGGGAACCTGGGACCCTGGGTATACCTGCGGCCATTAGCACACAGCTGAGCTGGACCACAGGGGATGGGTGGCAGGCCATGGGTTGAGAACCGCTGCTATAGAGTAAAAATTACAGGTTAATATAAATTTAGAATATATATAGCAGTATACTGCCATGTATAAAAGCTTCCTGCATATTCTCTGATACCACTTTTCTCTGCTGCCCTTGAAGTATATTTGGATTTGTTCAGATCATTATTAAGATATACCATATCGACACAACCTGTCAATAGTGACCACAGCTAAGGAGAATCAGATAATAAAATTGAGACTGGTTAGATGCTTTATGCATTTGTGCTCTCACTTCTCTAGCTCTTTTAGCTCTCTGATACAACCGCCCAGTCAAAGCTATCTCTATAATTTACTCTGTAAAATATAAAGTGCCGTGCAAGATGGTTGAAACTATAGTAAAGAACAAAATTGTCAGACACATAGATGAACATAAATTGTTGGGGAAGAATCAAGATAGTTTTTGTAAAGGAAATCAGACCTCACCAATCTACTAGAATTCTTTGTGGGGGGTCAACAAGCATGTGGACAAGGGGGATACAGTGGATATAGTGTATTTAGATTTTCAGAAAGGCTCTTAAGCAAAGTAAATAGTCATGGGATAATAGGGAAGGTCCTCTCATTGATTGGTAACTGTTAAAAGATAGGAAATAAAGGGTAGGAATAAATGGTCAGTTTTCAGAATGGAGTGGTGTCCCCAGGGGTCTCTACTGGGACCAGTCCTATTCAATATTTTCATAAACAATCTAGAAAAAGGGGTAAACAGTGAGGTGGTAAAATTTGCGGACGATACAAAACTATTCAAGATAGGTAAGTCCCAAGAAGACTGCAAAGAGCTACAAACAGATCTCACAAAACTCAGTGACTGGGCAAAAAAATGACATGAAATTCAGTGTTGGTAAATGCAAAGTAATGCACTTTGGAAAACATGATCCCAACTATACATATAAAATGATGGGGTCTAAATTAGCTGTTACCACTCAAGAAAGATATCTTGGAGTCATTATGGATAGTTCTCTGAAAACATCCACTCAATGTGCAGCAGTGTTCAAAACAGCGAACAGAATATTGGGAATCATCAAGAAAGGGATAGATAATAAGACAGAAAATATCATATTGCCTCAATATAAATCCATGGTATGTCCACATCTTGAATACTGCATGCAGATGTCATCTCTCCATGGAATTGGAAAAGGTTAAGAAAAGGCAAACAAAAATTATTAGCGGTATGGAACGGCTTGCATATGAGGAAAGATTAATAAGACTGGGACTTTTCTGCTTGGAAAAGAGACAACAAAGGGGAAATATGACAGAGGCCTATAAAATCATGACTGGTGTGGAGAAAGTAAATAAGGAAGCATTACTTACTCCTTCTCATAACACAAGAACTAGGGGTCACCAAATAAAATTAATAGATAGCATGTTTAAAGTAAACAAAGGAAGTGTTTTTCATACAACGCACAGTCAACCTGTAGAACTCCTTGCCAGAGGATGTTGTAAAGGTCAAGACTATAACAGGGTTCAAAAAAGAACAAGTTAAGTTCATGGAGGATAGTTCCATCAATGGCTATTAGCCAGGATAGGCAGGGATGGGGTCCCTAGCTTCTGTTTGCCAGAAGGTGGGAATGGGCAAAAGTGGATGTATCAGTTAATGATTACCGCTCTGTTCATTCCCTCTGGGGCACCTGGCATTGGTCACCGTTGGAAGACAGGATACTGGACTAGATGAACCTTTGGTCAGGTCCGCTGTGGCCATTCTTATATTCTTATGCAAAACTATTTTCTGCATCTTTAATATATTTGAAAGACAGTATTGTAAAAACCAGACTTCAAAGATAATCCACACTAGAAGTAAGAATCTGGGTTTTGGTTTTGATTGGCTGTGAATCTATTTCCCTTCACACCTACTTGAAGTGGGGGAGTGGGCGACTTCCATGTTTGAAGGCTAGCAAAAATAAGATGACCTATATATAATTACAGTAACTCCTCATGTAAAGTCATCCCAGTTAATGTTGTTTCATTTTTATGTTGCTGATCAGTTATGGAACATGCTCTTTTAAAGTTGCACAATGCTCCCTTAAAACATTGTTTGGCAGACGCCTGATTTGTCCACTGCTTGCAGAAAGAGAAGCCTGTTGGAGGTAGCTGATGGGGGCCTTTGAACCAAGGTGGACCAGCAGCCTCCCAATCAGCTCCCCTCTTCCTTAAGTTCTCTGTGTGGCAGCCACTCAGCAGGCTAGCAATTGCTGGAAGTTCAGCAGTCCCTCCTCCCACTGCCATGTGCTGCTCCTGCCCTCTCTCTTGGAGCTGATCCCAGGAGCCTCCTGCTTGCTGGAGGGGGAAGAGGGAGGGCTAATGTCAGGGTGTCCTCCTCCCCCCTGCTCCTGCCCCCACCTGCTTACCCCATCTCCATAGAGTGAGGGGTGGGGGAGACATGACAGGGGTCAGGATGGAGGAGATAGAAGCTGCTGGGTCAACTTGCTGATCTACGTGAAAAAGGCAGTGTACTTAGAGTGGGGTCAGCATACTTAAAGGGTCAATGTGCATCTCTCCCTCACACACAGGTGTGTGTCTCTGTCTCTGTCTGCCATGTAGTCTCCCCTTCCTCCATTTGTGTTGCCTTGTAGAGTGTGAGGCTACATTAACAATGTGTTAACCCTTGAGGGCTCAGTGGAGTGCTGGTTCATCATTTAGCAGTAAGGCATTCCCTGGGAAATATCCCACCCTCTTTCATCCTCTGACTTTACCACTTCAACCAAGTTTCACAGTCATCTTTGCTATGTACAGTATTAAATTGGTTTTTAAAACTTATACTCTGTGTGTGTGTGTGTGTATATATAGTCTTTTGTCTGGTGAAGAAAAATCCCTGGCACCTAGCCCCTTCCCCCCCATTTCCATTAATTCTTATGGAGATATTGGATTTGCTTAACATCATTTCGCTTAAAGTTGCATTTTTTAGGAACATAACTACAATGTTAAGCGAGGAGTTACAGTAATGGGCATTGATATGATAGAGGAAATAAAGATGTAGCTTGCTGATGATAGAATACATTTGTTGAACACTAATACTCTTACAGCTATTGGGTTATTGATACTGTTCCTGAGATATAAGCACTGTATCCTACAGGTAAATTAATACTTTGTTTCTTCTCTTTAGCAGTTGAACTTCATAACATAGCAAAAGCAGGGGTTGATATGTTGGCTCAGTAATTTAGTTTCAGTTCCATTCCTATGAACCACAGCCAAGTAATTAATCTTTTACCAAGGAGACAGTACTAGTGATATTACTAAAACATTGGGACAATAATACATTATATAAAAAAGGACAGAAAAGACCTATTTTAGGGTGTTGTTATTGCTTTGGCAGGAATGTACAGAAATGGAAGCTTGATATCAGTGTATCAGATGTCTCAGTACTGGATAAGACTAGTGAACAGCAGATGCAGAGAGGCAGAAATTTAACTCAGAAGAAAATATATATATATATATATATATATATATATATATATATATATATATATATATATATATATATATATATATATATATATATATATATATATATATATATATATATATATATATATAAGACTTGCAACAATGAGATTTCAGGAAAGTTCATGTACCACACTCAGTCTAATTGGTTTTTCATGGATTTGGAAACTCATTCTATAGATAGCAGTGCATCTGTTTTCCCCAAGACACACATTATTCTGATTAAATATTTGAAATTAAGATGGAGTGATTTTGTATGTTAGTTTTGATTATGCTGGCTGCTTTAGTGAAAAAAGAAATCGGCAAGCTCTTGTAAGTGTTTCAAAAATATGAAGTGGCATGACTTAGTGATTAAAATTGTTTAATTAGCATTTCCTGAAATGCTAGGAATGAACCACAGAAAAGAATTTCTTCAAGTGTTGTTTGTAAGTTTCAAGATAAAAAGAAGTGAATTTTGTACACGAGTTGTATATGTGAGTGACTGGGCAACAAAATGGCAGATGAAATTTAATGTTGATAAATGCAAAGTAATGCACATTGGAAAACATAATCCTAACTATACATATTCAATGATAGGGTCTAAATTAGCTTTTACCACTCAAGAAAGCGATCTTGAAGTCATTTTGGATAGTTCTCTGAAACGATCCACTCAGTGTGCAGCAGCAGTCAAAAAAGTGAACAGAATGTTGGGAATCATCAAGAAAGGGTAGATAATAAGACAGAAAATATCATATTTCCTCTATATAAATCCATGTTACACCCACATCTTGAATACTGCATGCAGATGTGGTCACCCCATTTCAAAAAAGATGTATTGGAATGGGAAAAGGTTCCGAAAAGGGCAACGAAAATTATTAGGGATATAGAACATTTCCATATGAAGAAAAATTAGTAGGACTGGGACTTTTCAGCTTGGAAAAGAGGCGACTAAGGCGGGGATATGATAGAGGTCTATAAAATCATAAGTGGTATAGAGAAAGTAAATAAGTAAGTGTTATTTTTTCCTTCTCATAATACAAGAACAAGGGGCCACCAAATGAAATTAATAGGTAGCAGGTCTAAAACAAACACAGCTAAGTATTTTTTCATGCAATGCACTGTCAACCTCTGGAAATCCTTGCCAGAGGGTATTATGAAGACCAATATTATAACAGAGTTCAAAAAGGAGTTAGATAGATTCATGGAAGATAGGTCCATCAATGGCTATTAGCCAGGATGGGTAGGGATGGTGCCCCTATTCTCTGTTTGCCAGAAGGTGGGATTGGGTGACAGCGCATGGATTACTGGATGATAACCTGTCTGTTCATTCCCTTTGGGGCACCAGCCATTGGCCACTGTCAGAGGACAGGATGCTGGGCTTGATGGACCATTGGTCTGATCCAGCATGCCCGTTCTTATATTCTTATTGTGTTAGCAGGAAGACAAAGTTGAAGACTGAGTTAGCTGCATTGTTAGTTCAGGTTGCCGGACACTTCCCAGCATAAGATCCTGAATGACCCTGCATTCAGGTGCTTAAACATTTGGCAAATGTTAATCATTTGGGCTGAAATTTTCCATGCTGGATGTCGGCATCAGAACGATTTTTTGGAAATTTCACCCAAAAACAGTCCAGCTATTTCCATGAATGAGACTAGAGACAAATACATTGTTTTGTCCATGTGACAAAATTCTGGTGACCTTTTCTTTGAGAAGCGCTTCTGTTCCCATAGGAAGCAGGGACTTCAAATTTTGGCCTTTATGTCAAGAAAGTGCCTTTACCATCCCTATGAAAATCCACCCAAATGCAGCCAAGCTGTAATCCTTTGAAAAATTGAAGTTCATACACATGAGCAGATACTTGCTAGATCTTCACAGCTAAAATCTTCAAAGATTCCATCTGCATTTTGCATGCTCTAACCCATGGTTGCAATATACTTATTCATACATCCCAAGGCCAGAAGGGACCATTGTGATCATCTAGTCTGACCTCCTGTATAACACAGGCCAAAAAATCCCTGAAATAATTTCTAGAGCATATCTTCTAGAAAAACATTCACTCTTGATTTAAAAATTGCTAGTGATGGGGAATACACAGAACCCCTGGTAAATTGTTCCGGTGTTCAATTACACTCACTATAAAAAGTTTATTAATTGGTGAGTAGGACTTTCCCTGCAATTGCCATTCCTGACTGTTCCAGGTTATGCCAGGTCTGGGTTTGGGCATGGGAATTAGGAGAAGATACCCTGTCTCTCCAGTTCTGTCAATTAACCACCTTCTGGACACAAGAAGGGTGGAGGAGGAAGATACTTAATTTTAATGTGGAGGGGACTAGAGACTGGGCAGCAGGTACAATAGGCCAGGGAAGGTTAAGTCTCCCCACATAGGACAAGGCACACCTCCCTTTGGAGGCATGCCTGCCTGCCATCTTTGGAGCACCACCGCTGAAAGGGCTCTGGTGCCGTGGCCCCACCTGTGCTACTCCTCTTCCCACCCCCTGTTCCCTCCCTTCCTCCAAGCCCCACCCCCACCCCCCAGCTGGTCATGTCTTTCTTCCCCCAGCGGGTAGGGGTGGAGCTCAGGGGAAAGGTGAAGAGGCACAAGTGCTGGGTGGGGAGGGGACGAAGAGTAGAGCCCTGTATAGATACAAAATGTATATCTGCGGAGCTCTACCGGGAGCTGCAGGAGCATGTCAGACTGCTATTACCAGGGGCCTGTGCCCTGAACCGGCAGCTCCTCTGGCATGGCTCTACCACCTCCAGCCCCAACCACTGAGGCAGGCAGCAGGTTCCCCAGCAGCTGGCCCTGATCATGCTAATGTGTGCAAGTGGCTCGCATGCTCCTGGACAGGAGACTTTGACCCTCTGTATGGACAAGACTGCTGTCCGGGGGCATGTGAACCACTTGCACACACTAGCATGACCAGGGACAGCTGCTGAGGAGCATGCTGCCTGCCCCAGTAGTACAGCTATGCCAGAGGAACTGCCCGGACTGGGCATTGGCTCGTGCAAGCAGTGGTCTGACATACTTTTGCCACTGTGGTTCCAAGTAGAGCACTGAAGCTCCACAGTTATCAAGCTTCTGGGGTGAGTGGGGGCAGAGCATGAGTGGGGTCTGGGTCAGAGTGGAGGCTGGAGCCTGGGCTGGGCCTCAGGGGGAGGAGGTCAAGTGGGGGCAGGCCTTGGAGAAGAGCAGGCGGCATGGCCTCCCACTTCTAGGGAGCTACTGGAATTGCACCCAGCCTCTCGAAATGCAAAAGCCATGTGCCAGCCATGACAAGAGATCATGTAGGTGGGCAGAGTCAGGGGAAATAGACTGACAAAGAGCCTGTGGGGAGAGGGAACTGAGACTGGAGATTGGTAAGGAAGAGAAAGACTGGAACTGGGAGCCAGGGAAGAGGAGACTGGGACTGTATGTTTGGGCAAGTATGTTTGGCCTGGGAATCATGGAAAACAGCATCTTGGAGCCAGTAAGTGGGGTGGGAGACTGACATTGGATGAGAAATCTGGGACTGGGTAGACATGGAGACTGGGATTGGGGACCAGTAGGGTGGGATGAAGGTGGTGTGGAAAAGAGATACAGATCTTCTGAGTACCCTAGATGAAGGCAGAGAACTGAAACAGAATGAGGAAAAAAGCCAGGGAGGAGGGAAACTGAGCCTGGGGATGGAGAGTAGGTCTGGGAGCCAATGGTGAAGGGGAATATTGAGTAAGGAGGGTGATTGGAGGCCATTGGGGAACAGAGAGAGAGTTTGGACAGTTCATCAGTAGAAGATGGCAGAGAATTGCTTCCCTTTAGAGACTGAGACCACAGCATTATATCTAGGAGGAGGCACATCTCTGTAGATACTTGCCAGTATTTTTTAAAGGTGTAGCAAGTTTTGCAGATCACTGCACCTTTCCAGTGTCCAGGAGGAATTTTACTTTATGAAAGCGTAGTGTCACTTTGGTAGTGCCCTCTCCCCAGGAAGCTCTGCTTCACAAAACTCCTAAAATGTGCCTGTTTTTAAAACAATGCATAAAGCAAAAATAACTTTATTAATGTATTATTATAAAGATTTTAATAAAAATAAAAATGAGATTAAAAACACACAAGACTTTACATTCCTGTCTCACTCCTAAAAACCAAGGATGGCAAAAAGTTTTAGGGAAAAAAAATTTATTGAAATCTGAAAGCAATCTTTTTTGCAAGCTCAGAAATTTGATAATTGTTTTCCATATATGATATTTCTGCACTTCCTGCTTCTGGCTAGGATTAGACGTTCTTAAAAAAACACTGTTAGAAAGATAGTTTGCTATTTCCACACACAGAAACAGGATGTTACTGATAATTTTACAAGAAATCCTGATTTGGTTAGTTGTCTCATATTTTACTGCACTGCATTAGTTCAGAACCTCTCCGAAAAGGAGTAGGTGGAGCTACAAATCTAGGTATTAAAATTAGATCTTCATAAAAGATGTTTGTCTATAAACTTTCATTTCAACTGGGAAAATTTAGATGACTAAAATATTTTATTTCCTGAATAAATGAGAACTGAAATGTCTGTAATTATCTGTAATAGCTGCTAAGAGGCTTTGAGAAGTATGGATTTGTATAACTCTCAATACACTCAGAAGGTAAGAGCTAATGATTTGATGCAGGAACATATTTTCTGGTCCATTTTTGAGTTTGTCAAAAGATGTACTTTAGATGAACATAATGACTGTAACTGTAATGGGCAAAATAACCTCATTTATAATTTTTCTCAATAAGAGACTAACAGAATATGTTTTCAGTTTAGTTGTACTATTCCAAGGAGAAGTAGTCTCTAAACTTGTTTCCCTTTTGATAAACAGCTTCAGTAGGAAACTACACATAATACTTAATTTGATTTGATTGACTTTCATTGTGCCTAATGCCTTGGCATCCATAGGCTGCGGTGCAAAATATCAAAATCAGTTATATATGATAAAACGCTACCTGAAATTGGCGGTAGAGAGAGTCTCCAATGCTGTAAATGGCAACTAGCCAATCAAAACAAAATCAAATTGCCAGGAATAATGTAGACACAGAACACAAAACTCAGCTAAATGATATTTTGGTGGTGGAAAATTTGTTCACAGTCACAGTGTTCTGAATGCCACCAAGTCCTGGGGCTGGAAGGATATCAAGATAAGGGTGTTCCAAATGTGAGGAATCTCTACTTTGAGTCCTCTACCACAGGCCCAAGATCTGGAGTTGAATTTTCCAGACGCTAGAAACAAGAACACATCAGTCTTAACTGGTGTGAAGAGGTATATGGTAAGAGATGTCTCCTTAGGTAGCTGTGTTTAAATCATTCAGAGCTTTCTAGACTGACTCCAACAGCTTGAATTGAAACAAGAAGCAACCCTGAAGCTAATGCATTCAGCTCAGGTGTTATGTGCTCCAGTAACTGAAGCTTATTGGTAGTCTACATGGATGGTACTAATTAGAGCATACTACCATAGTCTAGCCAAACTGAATTTAAAACTTTTCTTTGCACTTCCCTGAACCTGGTGCTGTTCTGTTCCTTCTACTCTGTATTAGGACAGCTTGAGGACTGCTCTAATTTACACTGAGTTGCAATGATTACAGAGAGCTGACAATGCAACCAAGGATTGGCATAGCACAGGGGCATCCTGGCGACACACCCCTGTTCTTTAGCCAACAAGCTTTTTCCTTGCTGTTGAAGAAACAAGAAAAGTAGGTGCTGGAATAGTTCTATGGCACTGGAAGTCCACCCCTGCACTAAAAAGATCTCCTTTGGCCAGTTAATACAGGCAGTGCAGTGTAAATCAGCTCTAATGAACTGGAGAATTAGTTACACAATTTTAAAACATTCTTTACAAATAAAATTAACTAGTGAACAAAAATAAGCTTTTAATAAGCTTATTTGGAATTTTAATATTTCCTTCCTACCCTCTCTCCACTAAAAGCCAGAGAAACTATGTTATTCTGTCCCACCATTAGATATACATTAAGCTGACGACATAGTTTTGTCAAGAAGTCATAGAGAAATCACATGATAGTGGTAAGTCAGAAAGAGATCACATAAGAATAACCATACTAGGTCAGACCAATGGTCCATCCAGTTCAGTATCCTGTCTTCCAACAGTGATCAGTGCCAAATGCTTCAGAAGGAATGAATAGAATAGGACAATTATCAAGTGATCCACCCCTGTCATTTACTCCTAGCTTCTGACAGTCAAAGGAGGTTTGGCCTCAAGTCAAAGGACGTAATTTATTTAAGATGAACTCATCAACTGCAATGTTTGAGAGTAGTCCAAATGATCTAAGATGCCACTAAAATTAGTGTACGGGTCATGTTGATGGGAAAATAACTGCCCTACCTATAAATAGGCAGGCACTCCATGTTTCAGTTAATGAAAATCTTGCAAACTATTTTACATCAACCTTTGGTAATATTCTATATTTCATCAATACACAGGACATTAATGTACAGGCATTACAAGAGTAAATTTGGTATTGTGCATTTTTTTTAACCTTTCATACTGATGTTCTTTTTGGTAAAATGTTTCATGAGCACTGATGTGTACTCTGGACTATCTTCATGTCAGTCTCAGGGACACAATTCAACCCAGATGCAGCTCACTGTCCTCAGCTGACTCAACTAATGAACCTGGCCCCCTGATTGGCTGAAGGCTCCAGCAGGCACATTCTTAAATTCTTCAGCAGGCCTGGGACTCTCGCTGCTCAATAATGTTTCATGTCTACAGCTATGTTTCTGGTCCTGCTTCCTGTTTTCAGCTCCTTTCTTGCTCTGGGTCCTTCTTCCTGCCCCCTGATCTTTGTTCCTTCTCCTGCTCCTAGTTTTCTCCATCTAGCTCCTGGTTCTTTGTTTCTACTCCTGGCTCCTACCCTGCTCCAGTAGTGCTCTGGTTCTGACTCCTGGTTCTCAGCTCTAGCTCACTTCTTGGACTTGATAATTTGGCTCATGATTTGGGCTCTGATCACACTGCTCTACAGCCAAAATGCTTCTGAAATAAATATAGTCCAACTGTACTAATTCTGGGCCACTGAGAATGAAAATGATGCTTAAAATTGTTGATTGGCTCTAGTTTTCAAGATATGCTATTGGGTCAGTATATACGACTCTTGACTTGGGAATGGCGGAGGATAAGTGAGTTATAAAGGGAAAGGATCTCAATTTAAACCAGAAATGACTAAAATACATCTTTGACTGGATCTATGAATAAATCTATGACTAGGTTTGGACAGTACTTGCTTTTTAGGCAAAACAATGAATGCTGCAATCTGAAGCTGGTATTGCATACAGGGAAGATAATGGAGCAGGTAATCAAAGGCATCATCTGCAAACACTTGGAAGGTGGTAAGGTAATAGGGAATAGCCAGCATGGATTTGTAAAGAACAAATCGTGTCAAACCAATCTGATAGCGTTCTTTGATAGGATAACGAGCCTTGTGGATAAGGGAGAAGCGGTGGATGTGATATACCTAGACTTTAGTAAGGCATTTGATACGGTCTCGCATGATATTCTTATAGATAAGCTAGGAAAGTACAACTTAGATGGGGCTACTATAAGGTGGGTGCATAACTGGCTGGATAACCGTACTCAGAGAGTAGTTGTTAATGGCTCCCAATCCTGCTGGAAAGGTATAACAAGTGGGGTTCCGCAGGGGTCTGTTTTGGGGCCGGTTCTGTTCAATATCTTCATCAACGATTTAGATGTTGGCATAGAAAGTACGCTTATTAAGTTTGCGGATGATACCAAACTGGGAGGGATTGCAACTGCTTTGGAGGACAGGGTCAAAATTCAAAATGATCTGGACAATTTGGAGAAATGGTCTGAGGTAAACAGGATGAAGTTCAATAAAGATAAATGCAAAGTGCTCCACTTAGGAAGGAACAATCAGTTTCACACATACAGAATGGGAAGAGACTGTCTAGGAAGAAGTATGGCAGAAAGAGATCTAGGGGTCATAGTGGACCACAAGCTTAATATGAGTCAACAGTGTGATACTGTTGCAAAAAAAGCAAACGTGATTCTGGGATGCATAAACAGGTGTGTTGTAAACAAGACACGAGAAGTCATTCTTCCGCTTTACTCTGCGCTGGTTAGGCCTCAACTGGAGTATTGTGTCCAGTTCTGGGCACCGCATTTCAAGAAAGATGTGGAGAAATTGGAGAGGGTCCAGAGAAGAGCAACAAGAATGATTAAAGGTCTTGAGAACATGACCTATGAAGGAAGGCTGAAGGAATTGGGTTTGTTTAGTTTGGAAAAGAGAAGACTGAGAGGGGACCTGATAGCAGTTTTCAGGTATCTAAAAGGGTGTCATCAGGAGGAGGGAGAAAACTTGTTCACGTTAGCCTCTAATGATAGAACAAGAAACAATGGGCTTAAACTGCAGCAAGGGAGATTTAGGTTGGACATTAGGAAAAAGTTCCTAACTGTCAGGGTAGTTAAACACTGGAATAGATTGCCTAGGGAAGTTGTGGAATCTCCATCGCTGGAGATATTTAAGAGTAGGTTAGATAAATGTCTATCAGGGATGGTCTAGACAGTATTTGGTCCTGCCATGAGGGCAGGGGACTGGACTCGATGACCTCTCGAGGTCCCTTCCAGTCCTAGAGTCTATGAGTCTATGAGTCTATGAGTCTATGATATGAATTGCATCATGTTATTCCTAGAAGTCATGGATGATGCAATCATAACGAAGCTTACATCACTCTGCTGAACAAATTGCCCTATATCAGCTCTAGAAATCGTACAGTGTCGTGCTTTCTTATTTGTCAGTGTTTAATTTTGCAAAGGGACACATTTCTGTTTAGCCAAAGTGAGCAGAGATACCTCGTACTTGTGTGAACAGTGCAGATAACTTCTGCTATGTTTGTGGTGAAGTGACTTTTGCATCACAAAAGCACAGTCTAACCACTATGGTTAAGAAAGCCTATCACCTTTATTTTGGCTGCAAAATTGGAGATCAGGACAAGAGGTGGGCCCCATGCATATGCTACAACACTTGTGCAACAAATCTTTGCCAGTGGTTGAACAGGAAAAGGAAATCTATGCCTTTTGCAGTGCCAATGATTTGGAGAGAGCCAACAGATCATACCAGCAATTGTTATTCTGCATGGTGCCTCCAGTTGGGAAAGGTGTGTCAAAGAAGAAAAAGTGGACTGTGCATTATCCAAACATTCCATCACTATATGCCCAGTACCCCATGGAGAAGGACTGCAGGTTCCTGATGCATCAGAATCATTCTCACTTGAGTTAGACGAGGAAGAGGAAGAGGATGAAACTTCTGGTCCTGAACCATCTATGTCACAGGACCCACATTTTCTCCCATCCTCCTCCTCTGAACCACACCTCATAAGACAAGGTGAACTGAATGACCTTGTCAGGGATTTGGAACTACCCAAGAGTAAGGCAGAGCTGTTGGGCTCCAGACTACAGCAATGGAATCTCCTGGCAGGCTATCAGGGCAAATGGAGCCCATCAATGCTTGCAGACTATTGCTGGACAGTGACAAGAGATGCTCCATTGAATGAATACAAGAGACAAGCCAAGAAGCGCCGAGTAGACACTGAATAGGACTAAACTATGTACATAATAGTTTTTTGCCTTTTGTTTCATAATAAATGTTATTTATATAACACTTTTGCTGATTTTTAAAGTGTTACATAAACAGAACAGGTGAAATATTATCATGTAAAGCTACCATAAACACATGAAAAGACCTAGGTTTACAATTTATGATTAAAACTCTACTATCTACACAATATACATAGACATCAAATGTAAAAACTGAAATATTTTAGAAACAGTAGCCAATCAGTTGTTTTAATTGTCATATTTGAATTCAGCACATCAAAATACATCATAAATATCACATTTTATCTCTGAAGCAGACGACTTCTCAAAAATTGTAGACCAGTGTCATTAAGCCTGGTCACCTCTGCTCCAGCCACTAGGCTAGCCTCCTACCGTGACCATAATCTTTACCAGCTGGGGCTGATGTGGAAAAGTCAACTGAATGAGATAACAATGTAGTGCTTGAAAAAGTGAAAGATAAGTCAGTACAGATGGGAAGGAAGATGAAATAAGCTTTTACTCTCCAAGGAATTTTGGCACAAGTAATGAAGTGTTAGCCAGCCTTGGCTGCAACATGACAAGTGCTAAGCTCAGGAAGAGTAGGAATGTCATAAAGTTAAACATGTTGGAACTGGAACACACAAAAATGAAGCCATTAAAAGCTCTGCCCTCTCAGTTGTCATAAGGAATATTTAACTTAATGGCAGGGGTTCCCAAACTTGATTCACGGCTTGTTCAGGGTAAGTCCCTGGGCTGTGAGATGCTCTGTTTACTCATTGGCCAGAAATGGTGAACCTTGGCTACTGGGAGCTGCGAGCAGCTGTACCTGTGGATACTCAGGTAAACAAAGCGTCTCGTGACCTGCCAAGGCCTACCCCGAACAAGCTACGAACCAAGTTTAGGAACCCCTGCTTTATGGCAATATAGTATATTATTAGTAAAATATACTGGGCCAGTGGATATCTGTGGTGGAACAGAGTATGCCATTGAATATATTCTACTGTTGATCAGTTTTCCAATGTCCTATGTCAAAAATTAATGGTGGTATTGAATACTGTATGTAGATTTTGAGCAAAAAAGCAATAGTTTCACCTATAATTCCAGAAGTGTTATATAGGGAGGGAAACTGGTTCTGTTTAGGCATGATAGTTCTGAGACTTGGGATATTTAGACTGTGTTGCAGGTAGTGCTGGGCGAAGAATGGATTTTTTTGGTTTGCTGGGAATTCTGAAAAAATGTTCTGTTTCAGTCAAACAGAAAAAGGCAGGCCAAAATTTCAGTCAATAAAAAAATTGTAAAAATGAGTCAAAATGAAACACGTCCATAATGTTGAAACAAAATGTTTAATGTTGACCTCATATTTATTTCAGCTGAGAGGCATTGTGACAAAAGCAAAGGAAAAGCAAATTCACAAAATGGATGGAGGAGAAACTGTTGCCTCCCTTATAAGCTTTAGCCCACTGGTTAGGGGACTCCTCCAGTTTAAATGCCCCCCCTGCCTGATGAAAAGGGATCTGAATTAGGGTGTCCCACATTGCAGGAGAGTGCCCTAGCCAGTGGGCTATGGGATATAATAGTGTGCAGTTTTCTCACTCTTGCCTCTTGAAGCTGTTCCACTTTTTATAACCAGTCACTGAGCAGGAACTTGGATCACATATTTCCCAGGTGAGGGTGCTAACTACCAGGTTGTAGAGTCATTCCCACTGTTGCCTTGTGGATGCCTTAGCATGGATATGGTCAATGGCTGCCCCTGTGAGTCAGCAAGCCATGAAAGGGCATGTGACATGCTCATATGACACTGAATTCCATCTTGTGCCAGTACTTTTCCATGAACTGTGCTGTGGGCTTTGTTTGGGACAGTAAAATTCCAAACACATGGCCAAGGGTATAAAAGACCCTTGAAATATCTCCATGTTGCCTCTTTCCTGCTCTGATTCTCTGGACTATGCTTTAAAACTAAAAGGAGCATATTGATTATGGACTGAGAACCTTCCGATCTTTTGGAAGTTACCAGAGACTTTACAAGCCAGCGGTCTCCAACATCACTGCTACAAACCTGATATAAAAACATTGCCATTACTGTATGTATGTGATCTATTAATCATTTTAACTCTCTTCTTCTTTATTAATAAACCTTTAGATTTTAGTTACTGAAGAATTGGCAGCAACGTGATTATTGGGTAAGATCTGAGTTATATCTTGACCTGACTGTGTGTCTGATCTCTTGAAATGAGAAGAAATCTTTGTTTCATGAAACTGGTTTTCAATAGCCACTCATCAGAGAGTCCAGTGTCTGGGTGGTGAAATAAGGGTTGGAACGCCTAAGAAGACTGCATTTTTTACTTGTTAACCAATGTAGTGATGCAGAAGTTTACTTTTGTTACTGGCTTGGGTTATTTAATGATAGAATAACCACCAGTTTGAGGTGAGTCTGACTTATTTCTCAGCAGTTAATCTTGTATCTGGTATTCTCAGGTGTGACCCACTAAGGCACGGTACCACTAGTAATGGTTTGTTTCTGTGCCCCTTTGAACTTCCATGTCTTTCAGTGCACATGCCAAAATGTCATGAGGGAGGCTATTCTCAACTTAAAATGAGCCCATCTGGAAGCAGGACATTGTGGAAATATCTGAAGAAAGTTAATTGTGTTGAGATTTCCAGACAACTTCCCCAGATTCCAAGGTTGCTTAGATACATTGAATAAGATTCAGAAAACATTTTAACTTTTGAGTACTTGTAAGAAAAGAGAGTCACAGGTCCAAATCTTTTTGGGTTCCATCTCACTATGTAATTCACTGACCAGTATGTATATGGACCACTCTACTTTACACAACTGAATGTCCAAACTGCTGAAGCTTGTCATGTATCAGAACTCATAGAAACCAAGGGTCAATTGGTTCCAACCTCTCCTTTCAAAATAAAGGTAATTTTCATGCTGTGGTTATGGTGTTTCTGCAACAGAGTAGTCAGATCAATATTAGTCAGATCAATAGTTATATGATGAAATACATTCCTAATAATACCAGTTAATTTTCTTGCAATTCTTTAATTCCTCATGACAAAGATTGTGGAAAACAAGACAATTTGTGGGGTGGTGATTAGTCATTTGAATGGTATATTTTTCAATTTATTTTGGATCAATGCCTATCAATAGGATTTCCTTCTAAAGCAGGCTTACAGGCCCCATGGCCAACAATAAGGTGAACTGACAATTTTCAGAGTTCAAAGTTTAAGTGCAATAGATCAATCATTACAAAGTTCAAAGAGCAATATGAAGCAAACTGCATATTCCAAGTCTTGAGGTGATCTAGGATTAATTGTCAGAAAAACAGTGGAAAATGAAAGCATTTTAATCTTCTTATTTTTAGCAAGACATATGTCAAGTTTCCAAATATGCAATGTGCTGTCATAGCTGTGGGAAGAAAATTGTGTTTAACAAACGAAAAAGAGAAAAATGACCATCTGAAATTTTTGTTTTTATTTTTAAGATGAAAATAGAAATGCTTAAAGGTACAATGTCTTTCTGAGTGGGTGGTCTTAGTGTTCACAGCACAATGGTTATTGAGCACTTTTGAAAATTTTTCTCCAACTTAGTTGTCTTAATGGGAGCTGTGCTCCTTTGAAAATCTTTTCCTCATTGTAGATGCTGAGTACTTGAAAATCTGGCCCATATATTGTGTCAGTTTATAGTATGAAATGGTTCATCACAAGAACACACATGCGTATGAAAAAACAATGGAGAAAAGGGAAAGTAGACTTCAAAATATGTATAACTTAATTACTGTTTTTAATAACAAAAGCTTTTAAAACTACTGAGTATTTTTAAATCACTATTTTTAAATCATTTATATTATATTTTTTTAAAGTAATATACCAGGAACATTTTCTCTCCCTTATTTTCTTTAATTTATATTAGGCATAAATGTCTCAGATTATATTCTTAAATAAAACATTTACTCTAGTTGTAGTCTTTTTAAACTATATTAGGCAGAATGCATTTGTAACTAAGTTCAAATTTCTGTTTTCTTCAACAATTAGGTTCACAATGGTAAACTTGACAGAAACTTAATTCAAAACCAATGATGGAGAAAGTATTTTAAATAGTGTTATATATTTTATCTGGTTGCTTGCATTACAGCCTGTGTCTGTGGTGAGGAGGCCTGAAAGAAGTACAAGACCCAAAGTCTAACCTAGCCTTGTTTTCTGACTCTGATCCTAATAATTAATTAGGGAAGTGTGGAGTTTCAATAGGGCATATAGACCTTTTTAGAGGGTGTTTTAAATGCAGTAATTAAGCTCTGGGAGTGATATTCTGAAAAAGGAGAAAAAACTGTACTGTACCTACTTGGCCAACTGCCTTCTTGTTTTACCTCCCATTTTCACAGCCCTGACATGTAGCAGTGCATATTTTAACATAAAATAGCACGTCTGAAGCTCTGACATGCTGTATATTTATTCTTGTGTGAAGTAAAAGTCTCTCTCTTTTTTTTTACATAGTGCAGATGATAATATCTCTTTTTTTTCCAAATGAAGTGTTCCTTTTTAAGTGTAAGGTTTATTTTCACACTTCTGATTGCCAGAGGAGCAGGAAACAGAAAGCTGCACATCAGACATTCAAATCCAGACATTATGCAATCATGATAACAAGGATTAATAAAGATTAATTTAGCTTCCACTTAAATGCCCTGGGGTGTTTCAGCAGTACAACTGTCAAGCTTGTAAAAAGAGAATAATTATAATTTCGTTTTGAAATGTGCCTCTTTGTTGTAGAGCAGAGTTGTGCATGATGTGAAGCTTATTTGTGCCAAGCCATTCTCCAGCTACTTATTCTCTGAGATACTGCTGTTGTAATAAATGACAGTACAAGGAGGGAAAAAAAATCTTTCTTCAAGTTCCTGCAATAGATTTTCACCATTTCTTCAAGTGCCTGGAACTACTTTTTGTAATTGTAATGCAATGAGATTTGACCATCTTAGTGCCACAAATGGTACAGAGACCCCACTTCTCCCCAAAGAACATAATTTTAGCAGCTCCAGCATTTACAGAAGATATTGAAATATGCAATAATTGTGTTCCATGATTACTCCTGTAAACAGGATTAAATACCATTTCTGTTTGTGAAACTGACATGCAGACAGATCAGAGGGATGTCGTGATAGGAATGTGTGCTTGCAAACAAATACACAAACTGCTAATCTAATTTTAGGCCTCCCACATTTAAAAATATGTCCTCAGTGTCTCCATTTGATCAAAAGATCAGACACATTTTTCCTTTTAAAAATATCACTATATTTCCTTTCCATTGGCTTCTCTGTTTACTTGCTCTATGCAGGCAGGCCTATCTCCCTCATTGATGACACCACTGGTGGATACTCTTGCAATGGCAGAAATGGGAAGGCAACACAAATTGTGTTCCAGAGCTGCCTGCTATGGGAGATAACTGTGGAAAACTCACTGAAGTTGGAGCTTGAAGCGGCACAAGGTTTCCTCCTCTGTGTTTCAGAAGACCCCTACAGTTTAGATCCAGTGATAATTGTATAAGCAACCATGACAGGAAAACAGAACATTGCTGTTATTTCCATCTCCTGGATTCCCCCAAAACCGCTGAGTTCACGAAATTATTCTATTTCTCCAGCCACAAGGTCTCATTCCATGATCGCATGTATTGTTAGAGGGATGGCCAGCAAGTTTTAGGTCATATGATTCCCCCATCTATTGTATGCCTTAGACATGTTTGTTCCTGATGGGAATGATGTGCAGTGACATGAAGGCAGAGACCAATGCAGACAGAGATAGGGACTGGTGAAAATGCTGTTTTTGCAGTGTTAAATGTGTGTTTGTCTTTAGGGGAATTGATTCAGGGCCTAAGATAGGGAGGATTTAATTGATGTAAGTGTCTGCATGATGTTAGAGGTTATGGACATGATGAAGTCAATCATGATGAGTCTTATGTGTTGACATCCTCTCTCGGGGATGTCCTACAGTAGTCATGCATTATGATTGTGTATTTATTTTCTAGATTGTGAGCAGTTATTTTCATACACATGGATATTCACTTATTATGAGGGTTAAGTTTTAAATATTTTCACTTGGAAAATAAATGGTAAATGTAATGCGTTGAATGTTCCTATTAAAGCATCAGCCACAAATGCAATTAAAAAAAAAGAACAACTCTGACATCATAATCAAAAAGGCTGACAAAGGAGGTGCTGTCATCATCATGAATAGCTCGGAATATGAACAAGAGGCTGCTAGACAGCTCTCTAACTCCACATTCTACAGGCCATTACCCTCTGATCCCACTGATGATTACCAAAAGAAACTACACATCTGCTCAAAAAACTCCCTTAGAAAGCACAGGAACAGATCTACACAGACACATGCCTAGAACCCCAACTAGGTATATTCTATTTGATACCCAAGATCCATAAACCTGGAAATCCTGGACACCCCATCATCTCAAGCATTGGCACCTTAACAACAGGATTGTCTGGCTATGTGGACTCTCTCCTCAGGCCCTATGCTGTCAGCACTTCCAGCTATCTTTGAGACACCACTGAATTCCTGAGGAAACTACCCACCAGTGATCTTCCAGAAAACACCATCCTGGCCACTATGAATGTGGAAGCCCTCTACACCAACATTCCACACAAAGATGGACTCCAAGCCGTCAAGAATAGTATCCCCAATAATATCACGGCTAACTTGGTGGCTGAACTTTGTGACTTTGTTCTCACTCACAACTATTTCACATTTGGGGACAATATATACCTTCAAGTCAGTGGCACTGCTCTGGGTACCCGCATGGCCCCACAGTATGCCAACATCTTTATGGCTGACTTAGAACAACACATCCTTAGCTCTCGTTCCTAATGCCCCTACTCTACTTGCGCTACATTGATGACATCTTCAGCATCTGGACTCATGGAAAAGAAGCCCTTGAGGAATTCCACTGTGATTTTAACAATTTCCATTCCACCATCAACCTCAGCCTAGACCAATCCACACAAGTGGTTCATTTCCTAGACACTACTGTGCTAATAAGCGATGGTCACATAAACACCACTCTACTGACCGCTATACTTACCTACATGCCTCCAGCTTCCATCCAGGACACACCACACGATCCATTGTCTACAGCCAAGCTCTAAGATACAACCGTATTTGCTCCAATCTCTCAGACAAAGATAAACACCTACAAGATCTCTATCGAGCATTCTTAAAACTACAATACCCACCTGCTGAAGTGAAAAAAACAGATTGACAGAGCCAGAAGAGTGCCCAGAAGCCACTTACTACAGGACAGGCCCAACAAAGAAAATAACAGAATGTCACTATCCATCACCTACAGCCCCCAACTAAAACCTCTCCAGCGCATCATCAAAGATCTACAACCTATCCTTAAAGATGATCCCTCACTCTGCCAGATCTTGGGAGACAGGCCAGTCCTCGCTTATAGACAGCCTCCCAACCTGAAGCAAATACTCACCAGCAACCGCACACCATACAACATAAACACTAACCCAGGAACCTATCCTTGCAACAAAGCCCGATGCCAGCTCTGTCCACATATCAATTCAAATGACACCATCATAGAACGTAATCGCATCAGCCACACTATCAGGGGCTCATTCACCTGCACATCTATCAATGTGATATATGCCATCATGTGCCAGCAATGTCCCTCTGCCATGTACATTGACCAAACCGGACAGTCTCTATGCAAAAGAATAAATGGACACAAATCTGACATCAGGAATCATAACATTCAAAACCAGTGGCAGAACACTTCAACTTCTTTAACCACTCAGTGACAGACTTGAAGGTGGCAATTTTGCAACAAAAAAACTTCAAAAACAGACTCCAAAGAGAGACTGCTGAACTCGAATTAATATACAAATTAGATACAATTAACTCACGCTTAAACAGACTGGAAATGATTGGGTCATTACACTAATTGAATCTATTTCTCTATGTTAAATTCTCCTCACACCTTCTATGGGTCATCTTAATTATCACTTCAAAAGGTTTTTTTTCTCCTGCTGATGATAGCTCATCTCAATTGATTAGACTCTTCCTGTTGATATGCATACTTCCACCTTTTCATGTTCTCTGTATATATAAATATCTCATGTCTGTGTGTTCCATTCTGTGCATCCGAAGAAGTGAGCTGTAGCTCACGAAAGCTCATGCTGAAATAAATTTGTTAGTCTCTAAGGTGCCACAAGTACTCCTGTTCTTTTTGCGGAGACGGACTAACACGGCTGTTACTCTGAAACCTGTAATTATAGGTATAAATCTGATCTGTTGAGAATAGTCTTGATATTTTTCTGTTCTCTATGCAAGTAGAAATGTTTAATCTGTGTATCCTGAAAATATTATATAATTTGTTCAGTTTCAAAGGAGTTGTCTTTGACTTTTCTGTTTAATTTTTCAATGTAGCTGGATGTGTTTGAAGTTTGTAAATTTTTGCTTTTTACGAATGGTTTAACATAACCAAATTCTGTCTAACTATATAATTTCTTCACTTGTATCTGGGAAAATCATTTTTTTTTCTCTGTCACCCCCATCTCTCTACTTTTACCATTTACAATAAATGTGCTCCATTGTGCCCTTTGTAATGGAGGGTGGATATGACTTTTTTTTAAATTTGTGTCTACAAGCTTTTCTGTAGATCACCCAATACACAGGCACTACGGAGACAAGAGGTTGAATCCTGGCCCTATTGAAGTCCATGGAAAAATCCCACGGACTTCAACAGGGACAGGATTTCAGTGAAGGTGTTGAATTCAGCCCTTGTTTACATCTCAGTAACTTCATATCACAGGGTTCCAGGAGATCATGAACATTGCTGGACAGGAGAGTGCTCTGCACTTTTCTTCTCATAGAATCATACACATTTCATTTACAATAGACAAGTTAGGTCATCAAATTCATTTGCCTCCAATGCAGAATTGTTCTGTACAGTGTATATACTCCAGTATAGAGTTTATTAAATACCTCAAACTATGGGAATTCCACTACTTTCCTGGAGCAAATAATTTACCACAATCTAATCAATATAATCATAGAAAAGATTCAGCCTACATTTTCCTTTGTCTGCTTTCATCCCATTAATCCCATTATGCTTTGCAACTTGTCCTGAGGTTCGAGTTGTTTTTCACCGTTCTAGAAATGAATGAAGTTATTGGGGTAGGGAGGAAATTGAGTAGCCAATATTTCCAGCCAGAGTCTTGTGTAACAAAGGGAAACAATTCTAGATACAGACAGTTTCAAATAACAAAATTTAAAATGTTTCTTAGACTTGCACTTGATGTTTACTATATCTCTTGGAACATTAGAGTATAAAGCATCATAATTAGAGTTCTAATTAGCCAGAATATGTGGTTTTTTCCCTTTTATTTTTTTTAAACCTGGCTGTGTTGTTTAATATAGTCATTGTCTTAACTGCAGCAGGGGTAAACATGTTGCTTATTTAACCCAAAGATTTGGATATACGTCTGATTATGAAAGTAGTTCAGTAATCATGGGTTGGTAGTGATCTGAGACATGTTGTTCCAAGAATAACCACCTTCTGAAATAACGCTTCTATTTATATTTTATACAACACCATAAAGGTGATAGTTGCTTTTCAGAGAACCATGAAGTCAAGGCCAGTGCCATGAAGGACTTACATGTAAATAGATAATGCATACATGAAAATAAGGGGAAGGGATGCAATAAAAAAAACAAGTGATCAAGTGGTGATGATAAGACAGATAGATATACATGTACATACAGCTATACATTATTATTGTATGGTATCATCCAAAGATATTTATTAATATCTGAGCTCCCTTGTGTTTGGTGCTATTTCCTCTCTTTGGAGTGCTGCACTTTACAACCGTAAACATTCTTTTTTAATGCAGTTTCCTGGAGCATTTAAAAAGAATTGTTCTTTTTAAAGGAAGTTCCATCCTATGCAGCTAGATATGCCATTCCCTTATCTCCAGCCAGAAAGAAAGTTCTAGCTTTTGCAAAGTGTTACTTTGTCACTCAACATATTCTAATGCTGCCATAATGTTTCCAAAACTGCTATATTGGCTATATAATGAAAAATAATCAGTCCTCATGTGTATTCCCTACTCGGTGAGAACAATTATTTTTTACCCTGTATATTAAAGACACAGGCTTAGCCCTGATGTTTTAGTGTCAGAGAGCACACTGAATTATTTTTCTACAGTAAACTCTAGTTATATTTGTAACGTGGATATTTGTCCAAGCCAAAATCCAAAATCTAATGCTCCTGAATGCTGGTGTGTGTAAAGTCTGGGTCTGGGTCTGGAGCTGAATTTTGCAGGTTAAGCCCATCTTTGTAAACGATAGAAACTATCTGTAGCCTTTCCTAGGATTTCCAAGGCAATTTTTTCCCGTGTAGCCCATTTCACTCTCTCTTGATCTGTGATGTATTTGCTCAGGTGTTTCCCATTTTCATGGCAGCATCAATTAACTTTCCCCTGCTGCTCTCAGAATGTCTTGATGTTCCCTTTGAAGCCTTCCTGCCCATTATCTACCATTTTCAACGTCAGGGGCTGACTTTAGCAGGAGTAAAGCTTTCAGTAAATAAACCCTGCCCTCTTAGTAGATGTGGGTTCAGAGGAAAGAATTGTAATTACCAAATGAGCTTCAATAGTAGGCACTGTCACACTCTTGATATTGAAGATAAGAGACAGAAATAGAGCTATGGTATTATAGAATCTACCCATACATACTTTCTCATAGTTCAGTGGATGCTTAGTACTAGTTGACTCATCTCTAATTTATTTTAAACGCTGCCATTAACTAATATTTAAATGCATTTAAATTAATTAGTTCTTACCATTTTTTGAAAAAAGCAAATAATTTTGTCAAAAATATTGCACACATTGTAATAGTGAAATAGAATTTTAAAACAAAATTCCCAGATATTTAAGCCATAGAAAACCTATATATGATAAATATAAATATAAACAGCCACCTTAGAAAAGTGATAGCAGTGAGTGCATTATCCAAGACAAGGCACAATTAGGGCTAACTTGAGGTTTAAATTCACACTTGGGAACTCAAAGTTGGGAGGCTGAAATATAGTTGACTGTTAAGGGCATGTCTACATGACGGGTTTAGTTTTCACTGAGTTGACATGCACTAGTCAGTGCAGAATAAGTAAACCACACTAGTAGAGTGCACAAAAATTGACTGTGCCCTCTTTCAATTTGCCTCATTGTGTACGGGAGGGCAGGGAGGAAGGCTTGGAGCACACTAAGCGTGTGGCATTCTGGGAGGTCCTTCGCTTTGATGCTGAGCTATGTATAATCTTGCTAGTCATCTTGGGATGCATAGTGGAAGCCAGTTGAATTATGGTTCTTGGGGTCAGACTCAACCAATCCTGTGATTCTGCTTTCTCCATCCCATAGTTCCTCACTCTGTGGTGGAGCTAGCACCACTTTCATATTGCTGGCCACCAAGGTAGACTCAACAATGTTCTGTGCCACTATGCTGACAACTGCAAATCTGCAAAGGTTGCTTGGGCATTATTTAATCTCTTGGAACTGCATGGCTTTGGTTTTGGACATCATCTGCCAACCAGATGATGTGGCTGAGCAGTGGCTTCTCCAGCAGTCAAGGCAGGAGGATGAGGAAGAAGAGGACAACACTGAACAACTGCTGTTCCTGGAGCAGCTGCATACAATGCAATGACATTTATGGGCACATGAAACCAACATTCAGTGTTGGAAAAGGCTTGTTCTTCAGCCCTGGGACAATCAGCAGTGGAGACAGAATTTCAGGATGATGAAGGCAACCTTTTTGAGATCTATGCTGATCTAGCTCAAAATTGCAGTGGTAGCTTTCTATATGCAGTGTCCCATATCCATTGAGAAACAGATTGACATTACCGTCAGGAAGCTGGCTACCCCTAAATGTTGCTGTCCGTAGCCAACCAATTCAGCATAGAGATATCAGCCATTGAGGCCACTGTCATGCCAGAAGTGGGATGTCATACATAAGGTACTGTTGCACTGGGTTAAGAAGTGTGGTAATGCTCAAAAGATTATTGATGGCTTTGCATGCATGGGGTTCCCAAAACTGTACTGGAGCAACTGATGGGATCCAACTGCATATTATTTGCAACTCATGCCATGGTTAAAAGCTACCAAACAGACAGGGGTATTTTTCCATGGTGCTCCCAGGCCTGACTGACCACCATGGCAGGTTCCCAAAGATAGATGGTCTGGTAAGGTTCACAATGGTAGGATCTCCTGGAACTCAGCTCTATTTACCTTAATAAATAAAGGAGACTTTGCCTACAGGATCACTATGGACAGTAATACTGTCAACATTGTCCTGTTACCCTGGGAGATCCAGCTTACCTTTTGCTTCCATGGTTAATGAAGCCATTTACAGGCCATGTGGACAGAAGGAAGAGACTGTTTAACTGTGATGTCAGTAGCTGCAGAATGACAGTGGAGTGTGCAGTTGGCCTCCTGAAAGGAAGGTGGTGCTGTTTGTGGGCTATGTTGGAAGCTTCAGAAAAAACTTGCCTAGGATTATAGCTGCATGTTGAGTTTCACACAATAGTGGTGGGAGTAAAGGAGAAAGCCTGAATGATGGATGGGAGGTGGAGGTGCAGAGACTTGCTCAGAGGTTTGAGCACCTACCAAGATGTCCTGTAGAATATAGAAACCTCCAGGGCAATACTGTCAGGGACGCCTATTGCTCTTACTTTGAGTCTGAGGCCTGAAAATGTACAGCTGTACATCTATTTGTTATTCCAAGGATTGCAGGAAAGAGGATGGATTATGAGCACTGCAGTTTCTTTTGTGGGTGGTAAAAATGGCACATTGTGTAACTCCTTATTTTGTCTTGTGTGTGAGCTTTTATAGTTTTGTAAAAATCTGATTCCTGTCAAAGTACAGTTTGTGTGCCCCATGAATTGCACAGATTGCAGGAAGAATTTCTATTTGTTTTATTATTAAACCACAGCTTATTATAAAACAACAAGACATAAACCTTTGATTAAAACAACAATGAAACACAGTTTTGAAGTGCAACAGTGCAGTGGAGGCCTGCATACAACAATGGAAGGCAAGTATATGCCTTACTTCTGCCTCTGCTTGTTCTTCTGTCTCTGCTGTTGAGTGTCTGAGTTCAAAGTTATCAGGGACTTTTGGTGGCTGGAAGTAGCTGAGTTTTCAGCTGCAACAGTTCTCGTTGCCCTAAGCTGGGGCTGGGTGTACAGCAGGGAATGTGTGCTGGTGTTCCCAGTACACTGTATTGTCCAGGGGCTGCAGAACATGGCTGGATCCTGGTTGAGAGCACTAGGTTGTCCATGTGCCCATTAGCAACTAGGGCTGCAGCAGAGCATTCTGCTTCTGTGTTGCCTCTGCATGTCCCTATCTTTCTTTACAGTGGATTTGGCCATGGCAGCTTTGTGTCTGGCCTCTTGAGTGATAACATCCCCTCCCTTTCTGACCTCAAAGACAGCCTCCAGCAATCTGTTGTTTGCATTTGGGAGGGGGCATGGAGTCTGCAATGAGGCCTGCAAATATCTCTTCCCAAATTCCCCCTCTGATTAGCCAGCCTCTCAGCCATTGATAAAGGCCCTGTCCTTGAGGGTCTGGCCACTGCAGGTGCCCTGGCTAGGGGACTATGGGGGGAAAAAGGGCAGTTGTTGTTCATGTTCCAGAGAGGCAATGATGACATTTTTAACATGTATTTCTGATTCCCCCTCCCTGAGATTCTTCACAGTCTGGGCACACCTTAGAGACATCAAGTGATGCATGCATGGGGTGGGGGTCTAGATTGGGATTTTTGGCTGCGCAATATTTTTGCATTTACAGTTGTACTTTGGAGACTGTGAGGGGCTGGGAATTATGTTCCTGCTTTGGCTTGGCAGCTCAGACTGTGCCTTGGAGATGCTTATAGGGATTAGCAGTAGGTCATCTGGGACTGAACTAGAAACTAATACTCTCTTCTTTTTCTTTAGGCTGTCCTGACTCTTGATGATGATCCACTGAAACAGGTAACTAGGAGGTAGGGAATGGCTGGCTTTATTCAAAAAGGCAAAGACAAGGTCAGTGGGATATGCTGTGAAGTTATTCACCAAGATGGTCCCCCACCAAGTGCCGCAAAAGTTGAAGGGAGTGTCTAGCTGTGCTGGGGGAAATGACTGAACAGCTATCCCACAGAATATCCAGATTAAAACTGAGCAATTTCTCAGTCTTAAATTCTGCTTTATCTCCCCTGCTGAAAGTGCAGAGAAAAATAAATCAGGTTCAGCACTCATTGTTTGAAACTTGAACTGCTCCCGGTCTTTTTCTATCTAAGCATGTGAAAAGCCACAAAGAGGTGTATGGCTATGTTATCCCAAATGTAAACTTCTCTCATATGAATCCCTGTTACAGAGCATATATACCTCAGAAGGGAGCTGTAGTCTTAATACCTTTATAAGCATATAATGCTCAGGACTACCTCAGGTAAACTGAGAATACCAACCAAATTTTTTTTCTTGTAGCCACTCCCTCCGTAAACTGAATTTTGCACAACTGAATGTTTTCATTATTTGAATATACTGCAGGAGGAGCGATGAGGGGAGGGGACATACAAGTTGCAGCTTGTTCCATGTTACCAGCTGCCATTATGTGCTGATGAATAACCTCTGGGAGAGGCATTCACCAGGTAGGACAGATGCAGGGAGGGAAAAAGAACATAGGTGCCTTCCATGGCATGGATTTGGAAACAGTCTTATAAACAAGGTTTTAACATAAGGCAGAAACCGATGCCTGGCCAGATCATCCACCATTTTAAAAACATAAATGGGGTAGTGCAAATGAATGAACAGGGACAGCATGTGCTGAAGGAGGGAAAGAATGAGGACTTGAATACTTGGAAAAGTTCCTAGCTCACATCCATCCAAAATGGCTGTCATCATACAGCAACCAGAACAGAAGTTAGCACAGCAGTATAGCATAAATAAATTGTTGAGATTTGCTAAGGTACCCTCAAAAGGATCTGCCTCCTGAGCCCTAGACTGAGTTTCTCATTGAAAATTCAGCTGGCTTCCTACCTGGCCACCCTCAGGGTCCTGAGTTTCAAAGAGATCCTGGCTTTCTAGGGAAATCACTTCACTGTCCTTCTCTTGTTCCTCGTCCAAATCTTTCCAGCTCCTCAAAAAATGGACAGGGTGTATTTCCAGAGTCAGACTGTTTCCTGGCAGTCCTGGTTTTAATACAAGTTTTCCTTGAGCTGTTTGCTATTTATCTTGGCGTCGTCTGGAGGAAAGACACTGCATGTCCAGCTAGCAGGGGTATAAATAGCTGTGTTGATGGTGAGGCATAGCTTAGGCAAGTAAAGTAGAGTGCCCTAAGCTACTAAACCCATGGGCATAGGTCAGTGTACTAGCTGTGACTCCTTTCAGAAATCTTACTAGCAATGTTCGCAAAATCGCATTTATTGTGGTGGCTGTCCCAAAGAGATTGTTGCATCAACACATCTGCCCAGATGTCGATGAGATCTAGGTTCTCAGCATGGCTTCAAGTGGCTTCTCAAGGTTTGTTGTAAAGGCTGCTGGCATAATAACATTGTAATTGAACTGGAATTCTGGAACAAATGGGTCAATCCTGCCACTGGACCACCTTTAAAAGCTTTAAATGGGGGAGAGGACAGCTGGTGAACTTGACCGTGGGGATGTGGAGGGCATATAGGTAAATGGACAGGTCATTCACAGACATCCACCAAGCAGTGGAGGACTGCCAAAATACTGGCGCAAGTAATAGACCCCCACTCTAACTCAATTTGCAGTAAATGTAGCACACTTTGAAAAAAGACTCCAGAATTTGCTGTAATTCTGGAGTTAGTGCTCTCAGAGGAATTGCTTCAAGTGTATGTAGCCATTTCAGACCAGACTACCTTGAGCTAGTGTGGCCTATACCCTTTGTGTATACAAACTCTAACTGTGCTTAGTCTGATTTGACCATTTAGATGGTCAATGCTTTTCTAATTGGGAATTTTTACAGATACCATGACTGCTCAGGTTTTTATACCCTGGCCTTTTTCTCAAATGAAATATAACTCTAAGCCAACAAGAAAACTGTTTGTGTGTGTGTGTGTCTAGCTATTGGATGTGATTGCTCATGTACCCGAACCAAGACATTTTAAATCATGTCTTCATTTCATTTGTAAGGAAAATATTATCTTCTCAGGCATACTTATCATTTTAGAGTTGAAGCATATATCAGCAGTGTATGAGCTCACTATATCTCCTAAATATAAAGAATATTATCTTTTATTAAAATTATGTATGACTTACATCCGTACAGTAAAAGGAGACAGTGGGACGTTACATTGCTAAAAATAGCAGTGTAGACTTGGGAGTCACTGCTTGGACATGTAGAGAGCAGTTTAGGGTATATCATACAGGTTTAGGAGCTTAGGGCATTCTATTCTACTTGCATAAGCCATGCCTTGCCATCTACACAGCTATTTATACCCCTACTACCTGGGATGTTGTAAGCATAATGCAGCAATGTTTTGTGAGTTGCTCAGCTATTACTCATAATGGGGGCCTTATATCGATAGCTGCCAAGGCCCTATTTGTAGTATACTTTACAATTTTTACAAGTGGGCAAAAGAGATGTGCTGTGCGGCAACATAGCTAAATTATAGACAGAAGTCCATCTCAAAATCCCTATGCTGTGCATGTTCCCAGAACTTTGGGGGCTTCCAGTATTAGCTTCATTTAGGCCTGTCTAGGTTCTGCATAAACCTTAGAAAATAGGTATCATCTTTTGCTTGGAGAAGCATGCAAATTTACAAGCTCGGCAGTTCAGAAGCTACAGAAACCAATGTTCACCATTCATAAAAAATATGGTAGTAAGCACCTTAGAGAGATTTTATTTATTTTAAAATCCATATAATTCATTAAACCTGTTTGACTGGATAGAAGATTAAATGAAATATAGTTTTTCAAGATTTCATTTCTGCATTTTGATTCATATCATCACCCGCTTGTATGAACTCAGCTCTTGTTTTGTAGTCAACTATGAGCAGATTAGCACTCAGATGCATTGTAGGCCTGGCCTAAAGCCCATCAAACTGAACTGAGAGACACCCACTGACTTCACTGGGCTTTGAAGTAGGCCCTATATGAACTGTTCCTTGCTCATCATCTGTATAGCATATTGATAATAGATATTTATATATTCATGATTAATATATTTTATAAGAACTAAACATAATATGAACAAAATTCTTCCTAATCAATCTAATCTAAGGTGTGTGTATATACAGAACCAATCACTGTAGTATCTGACCATTCCTGCTTGAAGTCAATGACAGAACAAGAAGCAATGATCTCAAGTTGCAGTGAAAGAGGTCTAGGTTGGATATTAGGAAACACTATTTCATTAGGAGGGTGGTGAAGCACTGGAATGAGTTACCTAGGGAGGTGGTGGAATCTCCATCCTTAGAGGTTTTTAAGGCCTGGCTTGACAAAGCCTTGGCTGGGGTGATTTAGTTGGTGTTGGTCCTGCTTTGAGCAGGAGATTGGACTAGATGACCTCCTGAGGTCCCTTCCAACCCTAATATTCTATTCTATGATTCTATGGCTACAATCTGGCAGCAGTGTTTGACATCATAGAAATAGCAGTGTCATTATAATTTACCTTCCACAGAGATGCCACCAAAATAGCTAACCTATTTACTTACCTCTTTGAGACATTTAAGTAAAGTAGCTCACTAAAGCATGTGGGATGACTTATCACTGCTGTATCTAGGCTCCAATTTCATCCTTTTGTGCATAACATGCCATAGGAGCAAAAGATACATGCTATTTTATTTTTTACAGGGGAAACTTTGGTGACTGCTTTGGCACTTGATATTTTCTGCTCTTCTTTTCCTCTCATTAATTTTCTATAAATTTTCTTCCTTTTTGTACACTTGAAAAGCTTCCTTATAGAATAGCATTTTTGTTATCTTTGTCTAGAAGAGAGGTGGGTATATTTATCTGAGCAACTGAACAAACTTACCCACATGAAGAACAAGCATTCCAGGAGACTAACAGCATCTCAGTTTAAAATATGAAATTAGATAAATATTGGAGTATGAGGGAGAATCAGTTTGACAAAATGACTTAGGTAGTGAGCAACTGAAGTGAGCATGTTGATTACAGTTTTACTAATATAAATAGCAACACACATTTGCTAAGAAGTCAGCCCTTAATGACAAGATGTCTTTTTTGTGTCTTCTCACCTACCTATATGGATGAAAGCATTCATCCTGTAACAACACCATGTGTAATCATCTCCAGTACACATTATTGCACATCTCCTTTCTTATTCCACCTTTCAGCTCTCAATTATCTTATTAACTATTGAGCTTTACAGAACATTAACGGCAAGAAAAGTGCACGTTCAGTTAATTTGTGAACCAACCAGCAGGTCGAAAATGAAAGTCTCCAGCTATAATTCTGTGTCTGTTGTGTCATTCAGTGGTTCTGTTCCTAACATATATCTTTTCAGAAGACATCTGCTGGATGCCAAATAGAGAAACAGAATTCACAGAACTGAAAGGCAATCAGAGAATAAGTATCTGAAACTGCAACACTCCTTACTCCTGGGAAGTGTTTTTTTTGTTTTGTTTTGTTTTTTTTAAGAAACTGCATTTACTGTCAGATTGCAAAACTTTTGGAGGAGTAGCTTATTTGTATGTCTGCAAACACCATAATTTCATTTTTTACAGGAATCCACCATTATTTTGCATTTTTAAATACTTCACACTATAAATATCCTCAATTTTACCCTTTCTTACAGTTTAGGTTTTCAAAATAACATCTGGTAATGAATTTGTATCTACACTGGATAAAGATTTCATCTCAGAGCTACATATCATATCATCAAATGGATGGGTACGTCATTGACATGAAAAACAAACATTGCTGTAAACTAATTTTTTTCTTCCTCACTCTTGGAAGTCCCAAGGATGCCCCATTTACCCCTATTTAGCTGTTCACTTCTTCAACGGCTTCCTATCTCCTTCCTTCTAGCTGACAAGGTCTTTGTGCATGACAAATTGTGGAGCCTATTATAGCTGTTCCATGCCTCAATTAGAAGATTGCTAAATAGCTCTGGGATGCACTTCCCAACTTCACTTTATTTAAGGGCTTGCAACTGATCTCTGAACTGAGCCTTTGCACAATAATGCAGTATTTTGCTATTAGACCACTGTGTTGTTCATTAGACTTCTCTGGAAGTAAAGCCAGTTTGACCTAAAAAAGCCATACTTAGTTTTTGATACTGAACTATACCTCTCAGAAAGGACAGCCTGAGGTGAGAGAAAAAGTAACATCTGGATAGAAATTAGGAGGTCTATATGATCTGCATTGTAAATTTCCACAGCTGCCTATTGACTTACTCCACTGGTCCAGAATAGCTGGGGCACAGAGCACTCAGGCACACTCCTCCCTACTGTGACATACTGTACCCCATCCTGTTCTCAGCCAGCCAGCAGCAAACCCCTCCATCAGGGATTGTGAGGGATAGCGGAGGACAAATGTTATGCTGGGTATCCACCAGGCTTACCTCCTGCACTGGATTTTCCCAGATAAGAGAATCTGGCTTCTAATACACAAAATGGCAGGAACATAGTCCAATATCAGGATGCTAGTTTGTCCCTCCCTCTTCCTTTTTTAAAAATAAGTAAACTGAACTTTTTTAAAAGTCGAGATAAGGACATGCAATGGGCTTGAAGATTCCATTTCAGGGCCTGCAATAAGACATATTGGTTAAAACTAACTAACTAATTAAGCTAAATTAAATAAAAACATCTGATGTAAATTAATGCCATGACAGAGGTGATCTCTGTGTACAGTTTTAGAGGTTTGAGTAGTTCTAGAGGTTATTCAAATTCTGGACAACAGATGTGTTCCATCCCCAAGAGTGGATGAGTCATACACTCCAGTAATAGTGAGCACTACCAGACGGTCAGGAATGATATTAAGTTCTGCAGGAAGTTATATTGCTGTTCACCCAATCAAAGAATGTTCCTGTGATCTGAAAGTTTTTTGAGTAAGATAAGTGGTAAGATGAGTACTTTTGGGAAGAAAGTTTTGTGCCATGTCAGGCAGAAGTGATTTCCTGAGACTTAGAAAAAAAAGCAAAAGTTATGGGTAATCTGTATATAAATGGTGTAGCAAAATCCTACTTGCTACTGCTGGCCAAGATTTCAAGTGTTTGTATTGCCAGAGAATCAATCTTCTCTCTCCTCAATCTCTGGCCACAGAAAACTTAGGAATAGACAAAAGTGCATTGGTTTTAGTTAAAGTGTTTGCTTTTGTTATTTAGTGTTTAAATAAATAGGGTTGAATTTAACCATAAACCACGGGCAAGGGAAGGACATACAAGAAGTAAAACTATAAGGAGAGCTTATGAAAAGAGAGAATTTCCCTGCTGCCCCTCCCAAAAAAAGTTAATTTTTGAGCTGCTATGATGTGATTCAGATGTGTTAGCTGGTGTATGGTAACATGGGGAAAGTTAGGTCAGGGCTACATACAGGGCCAGCTCCAGGCACCAGCTTATCAAGCAGGTGCTTGGGGCAGCAACTCCGGAGCGGGGCAGCACTTTAAGGTATTCAGCGGCAATTCGGTAGAGGGTTGATCCCTCACTCCCACTCGGAGTGAAGGACCTCCCGCTGAATTGCCGCAGATTGTGATTGCGGCTTTTTTTTTTTTTTTTTTTTGGCTGCTTGGGGCAGCAAAATCCCTGGAGCCGGCCCTGGCTACATATTTTGTTAAGTATGCTATAATACTGTATATTCTCACTTTCAGGCTCTGTTGATAACTTCATGGGATTAATATCTACTTCCAGCAAAAGAAACATTTTATTTTGTTTTTTGGGGGGGGAGGAAAATAGAAGATAATGTCTGTAAAGAGCTATTACAGTGTGAAAAATATTCAATAGGCACAGTTTAAGATCAGTTGCTGCAAAAATGTTCTCTATTCAAAACATTTTTCAATTTTACTTTGATGTAAGTAATCTTATGTTATCATCAGTTTTTCTTATATTACTCCTATAACTTTATTCTGTATTATTTCTTCAGTCTTCTGAGGTAAATACTTGACATTTTAATGAAGATATGTTATTCTACTCTGGTAATGGTGAAAGAATTATAGAGAATGTATTTCTTTTTGATGTACAGCTCAAAAGCACATCTCTTGCTGACAGGGATAAGGTCGCCTGTCATAAAATTGTATTTGCTGTCCAAAAATTGATACGTAACAGTAAAAATTGTGAAACACTTTAAAATGTAAGATGTGTGATAGAGCTGTTGACCTTTTCTTCAGCAGAGGTAATACAGATAGCATCACCAATATGTTCTCAAAATATATGCGGCATTTTTGCAGAGCAAAGGTAACAGCCTTTGGTTAGATGATAATAAATGTATTTGTTTATTTTTGGCTTTTTATTCTTTTTACATATATTGTCCACTTAGGAAATGTATATCTTGTCATGGTGCTGTGTCATTTATCTGCCAGTGGATTCAACTGGAATGGATAGTACTTAGCTCCTCACGAGAGGCTTGCCACCGCAGGATCAAGCATGATCTTGAAGAGAGATTGAAAAGATTGTGACTGTTTAGTTTAGAGAAGGATGAATAAGGGTACATCCACACTGCCCGCCAGATCGGCAGGTAGAGATCGATCTATCGAAGATTGATTTATCGCATCTGAACACGCTCCTCATCGACTCCTGAACTCCACTAGGGTGAGAGGTGGAAGCGGAGTCGATAGGGGAGCCATGGCCATCAACCCTGCACCGTAAGGACGGGAGGTAAGTTGAAATAACATATGTTGACTTCTACGCTATTCTCGTAGCTTAAGTTGCGTACCTTACATCGCCCCCTCCACCCAGTGTAGACCAGGCCTAAAAGGAGACCTGAGGTATATGAAATATTGAATGAATTGGCTAGAGAAGGTAGATCAGATACTTCTATTTACCATTTCTCATTGTACAAGAACAAAGATAATATTTAAAAGTAGCAAGTTTAAGGCTGATAAATAGAGATACTTCTCTATCTAATGTCTGATAAATTTGTGGTATTCATTGTCACAAGCTATCACAGCAGCCAAGACCTTAGTATGATTTTTAAAAAAGAATTATCCATTTATATGGATAATGAGACCATCCACAGTCCACATTAGACATGAAATGGATAGAGATTTTGGGGCCCATTGTAACTTTAACTGATATGAACTAGCAAGAAACTTTGCCTCTGGGCTGCTTATTCCACCACTGCTCATTATGGTGGTTCTTACATCTTCCTCTGAAGCATATAGTAATGAACCTCATCAGACACAGAATATCAGGCTAGATAGTCCTCAGGTCTGATCAAATATGGTGATGTCTATGTTTCTCTGTTGCATGGATCTAATTCTGCACTATTCAAATCAATAAGCATTTTGCCATTGATTTCAGCAGGAGCAGGATAGTGTTTCAAATGAGCAAGAGAAGCGGAAGAGGCAGGTCACTTAGATTGTAAGCTTTTGTAGACAGGACTGTCTTAGTTCTGTGATTGCACAGTGCCTAGCACAATGGAGCTCTCATGTATAATTGGGAACCATAAGTGCTACCATAATACAAATACATAATAATAAACTGTACAATCCAAAAACCACTGTAGCATGAGTCATTTTGAACTACCTTTGATCAAGAATGCCACAAACCTAAGCTTATGAAAATCACTTTCGAGTTTTAAAAGAAATTGAATGTGGAAATTAAATTTAATATTTATGTTTATTTCCTGTCCATTGTTACCCATTTTTTCTGTTTTTTGGTTATAGACCTGACATTTGTGATGACACTAATGAGGATATTCCTAAAATCTCTTGCTGAATGAGGAAGCCTGCAAATAGCCCCACAGACACAAAGCAGCAGCTGATGTCTGAGGAAGTTTGCAGAGCTAGAAAGAGGCAGATTTACAGGGCAGAGCACTGTATTTATAAGGCATGCATTGGTATCATGCACATTTTAAAACACGCATATGGGGTACTCAGAATATTAAAGCAACATCTGTTAACCCTGCTGTATGCCTTAGGAAGTGTGCATGTCTGCATGCTTCCAAGCTACTACAAGTCATTTGTTGCACAGGCTGTTCCTGGTGCCTGTGGAGTTCCCTGGGCTCTGCAGATTACACTGCCAGCTTGCTGAACAAGGAGGTGAACCCTTGGACCTGCTCAAATCAGTGATTGGTGTGGAAGCCAAATTCCTTCTTTCCCTGATCAGTTCTTAAGTTTGTTTGCTCTCAGGCGCATTCTCCATGCTAGGTCATGTTGATCTTCTTGAAGCTGTCAGTGTTGGGTACCTCTACAGCCTTGGCTTTAGAAAAGGTAGGATGTGTGTTTGATCTAAGATGAAGAGAAAGGGCAGTAGCACTGGGTGAGGGGCTCTGGTATCACTTATTGTGCACCCTGACACTACTGCAATCTATCTTTCCACCTGCTACTCCCCCATTCTCTGGAACATGGTGGGAACATAAAATAGGGTAAATGTAGGTGGGTTGAACGTCATGATGAATAAAATCTATAATTGGAAACATCTGATCAGCATGAAACAGAAACTCAGGCAGTCAATAAAAGAAAAAGTCTCAATAAAAACGCCAGTGGATCGTGGGCATTTATAGGTATCTGATGTTATTTTGAATAAAGCTGTATAACTGCATTAAACTCCAGCAGTGCATGAATTTCCAATTATTTTATGTCACAGTAGCAGTATTCATCTGAGAACTAATTAAAGTATTCTAGAACAAAATTGGGTCAGTGGGCTGAGTGATTTTTGTTTTGTTGATTGGTTGTTTTTGTGTGTAGGTTTTTTCTTTAAGATTGTCTTTGTCCATTTTATGGTATCCAGTCCATTTGTTTGCAATGAAATGGTGGAAAGTAGGAGGATTGGCTACAATTAACAAATGACCGCATGCATGCTCAATTTGTGATATTGAATAATAATGAGAATTTATTCTCTAAATTTCTTATTATTGTTTAATTAGTTATGCTGAAGATTATAGCACCAGATGTAAGAAGGGTAAAAAGACAGTTTTGACTGGTGGGTCTATGAAGATATGAATACTTTGAGGTCATTCCATCAATCATGGCCAATTTTAAATGAAATATGAAAAAGGCACCCTGATTCTCACTAATGAAGATATCACCAAAGCCAGAGATCTTTATTTTTCTATGGAAATGGATTCTTTGCTGCCAGATGCCTTCTGTATAACAGGCAAAATTGCCTTTCACAATGATGCTTTTCACTTCTTCCGCAGCTTACATTGAGCTAGTAATAAAAATAATTGGAGATATACCAATCTCCTAGAACTGGAAGGAACCTTGAAAAGTCATTAAGCCTTCACTAGCAGGACCAAGTACTGATTTCTGCCCCAGATGCCTAAGTGGCCCCATCAAGGATTGAACTCACAATCCTGGGTTTAGCAGAGCAATACTCAAACCACTGAGCTATCCCTCCCCTCTCAGGTCAGTAAAATTAGTACAGGATGTAATATGAAACATTGTTGCAGAATCCCATATGGTTTAAACTGGTGGTCTTAGTTAGATACAGACTCAATAAAACCATCAAAATTTCAGCTATGACCCTTATTACAATAACTACAAAATTAATGATCTTGGCCTATTACTTGAGCAAACAACGTACTTTGTGCTTTTCTTTTACTAATTCAGGGGCTACCAAAATGTACATGAACATGACAGATTTTCTGTGTTTAGAGAATAACTTGAAATCTTTATTAAAGCAACTTGGTTATTCATTTAAAAATATTGGATAAATAATTTTAAATATATCATTTACATGACCGACCTGGTGCTTATCCAGGGCCTAATCTAACTTTCATTGAAAATTGTTGACTACAATGGAAACTGAATCAGGTCTCTAATAACAAAACTTAGTATTTTATGCAGATAGATGGGAAAAATAATCAAGAACAAAGCTATATCCAAAGGCAAAGGAGTATAGAGATAGGGTATGACAATGCTCTTTTTAAAAAAAAAAGTATGAATCTTAACAGTGTAATTATTTATCTGGTACACCATCATGTAGTATCTTTAACCAATAGGGTCCCAATCTTCTTCCTACTGCAGTCAATGTCAAAACACCTGCTGAATTAAATGATATCAGGATTGGGCCTAAGATTTTTAATAAATCGTAGAGATACATGAGAGATTTCATAGATTTACCATGGCAAATATACAAAGATTTCACAGTTTTCCAAAGACTAGTATAAAAAGATACAAAATCACAAAGTCAATTTTGCGATTAAAATGATTTTGAAATGTTGACAGTTAGCTTTAATGAATACAAATAATGGCAAATAGATGTTGGTTTACGTGCTGCATCTGAAATGTTTATGTTATGAGGAGATTGACATTCAAAAATGATGTACACTGCTAACTCTAAGGATTTTTTTGAAAAATGGAATAAACATTGATTGCTTTTGCTGACAAATCTAAAAAAACTCACATTTTTTGTAAGATAGAGTTTTAAGATGTTTTATGGCTGCTAGTGTTAACCTTGGAGTATACATTATATCACACACATGTAAATCTGTCATGTCCCATTAACTCAGTTTAGCTGGAGTTTGCCAGACTTTCTTCTGACTGTATAATCACATAGGCACTTCTAATACTGCATATGAACTGAAAATGACTTTATATAAATGTTGCCAATATGATAGTCTTTAGTTATTTTAATTACTGCACGGGATTTTGTTTTTTTTTCAGGACAGGTTTTTTTTTTTTAAATCTTCTGTGTGTCTCCTAGCAATAGCATATCTAATTACACTATCCTTTGTGTGTATTTCAAAGCATTCCTTACTATATCAATAGAGGAGGATGGATTTCCTGTTCACCAATATAGAAATCCTGAATCTGTTTTAATATTTTCTGGAAGCTCCATATCTTCCCATATGCTATGTTTTAAACATAAGTAATTAATTATAGCTACAGTCTTATGTTAGCACACATCAAAAAACACATATTTTGAATTTTTGACTGCGGCTCCTAACATTAGTAGACTGTACAGCATGGCAGGATTTGTGGCCATTTGAAAAATCACACTTCTTATTTCCTATTTAGCACCATGTCTCCCCCCATACTTCTGTAAGGATGAAATTCATCCCAATATAGAGGACTGACATAAGGCCTTCGGCAATACCTAAGCTCCACCTAAAATGCACAATGATGTGGAAAGAGCACCTGGTTGACCTATTTCTTCCCCTGTTGATATATTGCTCTTCCACAGACCCAGTGTAGATACCTGAACACACAGAGAATCATGTGAAAGAAGGGGAGAGTAGGGGCTTAGTGACACAGGGACAGCTTGCCTCCTTTCTGAATTGAAAGATGGTCCCTTCCAGGTAAGGTTCGTAAGGATCCAGTCTGGCTGTCAAGCCTATAAATATTAGGTCTGGCTGGGTTTCTGACCAAAAAACTGTCTGGTTTCCATGGAATATTTTAACTTTTTGTTGAAAATCTGAAGCCCTGCCTTCCCCACACTTTTTGGTTTCCAAAGCTTTTATTTTATGATGAAAAGTTGATTCCCCCCCCCATTTTTGTCAAAAAGTTCTGCAACGAGGGGGTCGGGGAGATGGATTCCAGTCACCTCCAATAATTATACAACTGAAGATAAAATACTAAAACCTCAAAAATCTGAGAAATTCACACATAAGCCATTCATTAGATGGTAGTTAAAGTGGAAAGAATGTTAGTACTGTACTTCCCACCAGTTATTTTTAACCTGCATATTTCTCTCTCTCTTTCTAAATGTGATTCTAAATGGACATTTGCTCCTGAGGTATCCAACCCACTATTAACTTTTACAAACAGCATACATATTCACAACTATGCATCTAAAACCATAGATTGATCAATTATCCAAATAAAGGGGTACAATTAAGCATGAGTGAGCTGTAGAAATTGGCTGGGGTAATAACAGGTTTCAGAGTAACAGCCATGTTAGTCTGTATCCGCAAAAAGAACAGGAGTACTTGTGGCACCTTAGAGACTAACAAATTTATTACAGCATGAGCTTTCGTGAGCTACAGCTCACTTCTTCGGATGCATAGAATGGAACGCACAGACAGGAGATATTTATACATATAAATATTTATACATATAAATATCTCCTGTCTGTGTGTTCCATTCTATGCATTCAAAGAAGTGAGCTGTAGCTCACGAAACCTCATGCTGAAATAAATTTGTTAGTCTCTAAGGTGCCACAAGTACTCCTGTTCTTTTTGCTGGGGTAATAGTGAATGGTCCGTTGTATAATGACAAATTTACTAAGGGTATGTGTCTACATTGCAGTGTAAGCCTAGAACTTGAGCATATACCCTCATTTGTAACCACCAGTTAGGAATTATTGAGCCTTGGTGTCCATATCTGACAATCCAGTATCTTCATTGTATGATGAGGGCCCAAATCCAACCACCCATATCTCAGACTTCCCAGCATCCTCCCAAAATGTGGCCGCTCTAGCCCCTTGTTTGTGGGTGCAGTGTGGGAAAACTTGACTGTCCACCAAAGTTGTCTGTCTAGAGAACAAAGAAAGTTGGCCATTGGAAAACTTTTGGCAGAGACCCATTGCACAAATCCATTGAGGCTCTGTCTACACTGCAAAGCAACAGGTCTTGAACCCTTGGTCTTGGTTTGACTCAGGCTTGGACTTTCCAGGCACCTCAGGGTCCTGAGTCCTTGAGTCTGAGCCCTGCATTAGAGCTGTTTGTGTGCAAACAGGAGGAGGGTTAGGTGTGAGCTTAAGTTCAAACCCCATATTTACGCTGGAGGTTAGACATGCCCTAAGACACCTAAATTAGGGGATTTTAGTGTATGTGTGACTTGGAGTTTAATAAAACTATTTTACTTAGTTAGAAGCCATAGTGCTAGCACTCATGTTACCTTTAATTATCTTTATTAACATAGTTTGGGGGATGGAAGTAGAGGAAGAAAGACTAATGTTGATCTAATCTATAGCAAATAATGTTCATTATGCATATTGTTATTATTCTCTTGACTAATTATTTCTGAATAATTGTTTTCATTATTTGACCCACCCAATTCTTTGCCTTAATTTGCATCAGTTTGATAAAGTTCTTGTGCTGGGGCAGAATTGAGCAGTCCTTTGTAACACTGAGATTTGTACCTCATGTTCTGCACATGAGTAGGATATCATCTAACCATATACGTTGCCCCATATAGTGGATAAATGTGGCAGAACTCCAATTTTTCAGTGACTGAGATTCTTCTTCCTTTCAGTAATTAGGCAATTGTTTTTCTTATTAAAAAAAATGCTGTCATTCTTGCACTAATCATTTAATTATAAAAAAACAAACAAAACATAAACTCCTTTAACTTAAAGTTAAGATTGCTATAATAATACAGAAAGACCCCCTAATATATCTGTTTATGTAATATTGAAGGGCCAAAACAGCTTCTGCAATATGGTATAGAAAATATAGTGTAAAGAAGTAGTAGATCACTATTTCCATGTAATCATAGGTGTAGTGACAAAGTTCCTCCTCTACCTTGGTGGGTCCTGTGCTTATTGGCAGATTTGTTCACCTCAGTGATCTTCCCCACAGTCTGGATCAACTCTTCCTGTGTCTGATCAGGAGTTGGGAGGTTTGGGGGGAACCCAGGCCCACCCTCTACTCCAGGTTCCAGTCCAGGGCCCTGTGGAGTGCAGCTGTCTATAGTACCTCCTGTAAAAGTAGCATGACAGCTACAACTCCCTGGGCTACTTCCCCATGGTCTTCTCCAAACACCTTCTTTATCCTCACCACAGGACCTTCCTCCTGGTGTCTGATAACACTTGTACTCCTTAGTCCTCCAGCAGCACAGCGCAGTACACCCACACCCACACCCACACCTCTTGCTCCCAGCTCCTCACACCCACACTTCCTCTCCTCTGGCTCCCCCTCCCTGACTGGAGTGAGCTTTTTAAACCAAGGTGCCCTGATTAGCCTGCCTTGATTGGCTGCAAGTGATCCAATCAGCCTGTCTGCCTTAACTGGTTCTAACAGGTTGCTGATTACTCTAGTGCAGCCCCTGCTCTGGTCCCTCAGGGAGCAGAAGCCTGCTTCTCCTGGGGCCAGTAGTGGCTCTCCCTTTGACTGCTCTGCTGTAGAGGAAGGAGGGAGAGGGCTGCTGCTGCTGCTGCTGCTGCTGCTGCTGCTGCTGCTGCTGCTGCTGTTCCTGCTGGGCGCTGGGCCCTCGCTGCTGCTATTTCTGCTGCTGTTCCTGCTCCTGCTGCTCCCCTGGCTGGGCTAGACACCACCACCCACCCCTCTCTCTGTTGTCTGTTTGCTGGCTGGCTGGTGGTTCCCCCCCACCTGTTACTGCTGTTATTCCACCTACAGCCCCTTGTGGGGGGCTGCTGGCCTGCTTCCCAGAGAGGAGGGGAATGAGGGACCCTGGCTCTTGTTGCTGAGGACACCCTCTGAGCGGAGTCCCTCCTGCCTGGACGCCAGACCACCACCACCTGGACCTGCTGGGGCTGCTGTGGCTGTTGCTGGGGAGCTGTTGGTGCCTGGAGGAGGAGGAGGAGTAGAAGAGAACCACCTGCTGCTGGAGACTGTGTGAAGACCACTGTGGAGGGGGCTTTTCTGGACTGAGTCTTTTTCGAACTGTGCTCTTGTGGTGGGGATTTGGACTGTGTTTGCTGGGGCACCGGGGGTGTGGCGTGGAGCCTGCCCCAGGTCCATCCGTGTCCCCCGTCGCCCCCACCACCATCGTTGCCCCCTCCACCGCCGCCGCTGGCTGTTTTCCTTCTGCTTTGGACTCCTGCCTCTGGGTCTGAGCTGCTCGCCTGGCTCACCACGCCCACTTCCACCATTTGGGCCTGCAGCAGCAGCAGCCAACCATTGACTTTTTGGCACAAGTGCCTGGGGGTGCACCACCTCCCCCCTCCTCCTGGACTGACCCCCTCCCCTTTGCCACATTTGTCCACCCCACTTATTTCCCTCTGCTGCCTGATAGTTCTGCTCCGGCCCTGTAGCTGTCCCCGTGGTCCCTCTACCCCAATCTCAGCTCGCACTTTCCCCCCACCCTGTGCTCCCCCAGCCCTGATCGGTCCCCCCCCATGCGCCCACGCCCCCTCCCAGGCGCTTGTGCCCTTCCCCATTTGGTTTCCCCTTGCTCACTGCACTCCCCCCTCTGCCATTGCCCCCCCGCTCCCCTAGTGCAACTGGAGGAGCCGGAACCCCCCTCTGCGTTGGTGCCCTGAAACAATCCCACCCTTAGGTCCTTGGTTGCTCCCTACGCCCCTTTAGCCTTCCCCTTCTGGCGCCTTCCTCCCCTGCCTGCAGCTTAGCAGGGAGGGGGGGCCGCCTCCTCTCCTTCCCCTCCCCTCGCTGTTTGTCCCCCTCCCCGCTCTCGTTATGGCAGGGGACGTGGCGGGGGAGACCCCTCGCGATGCTCCCACTGCCCCTCCTCCACCTGCCCCTGTGTCCACTGCCCAAGCCTCTACCTCGACCGCCGCTGCCGATCCACCTACCACCGCCCCTGCTGGGGCACCGGCGGCGGCGAGTACTGGGGAGACCTCCGCTGATGCCACGTCTCTCGCCCCTTCTGATTCAGGGGGAGCCCCCCCAGCCGGTGGGAAGGGTCGGGGTGGGAAGAAGGGTAAGGGCCCCGCTAGAAAGGCCAGGCCCTCCATGGCGGAGACTGCCCCCGCTGCCGCAGCCCCGCTACCGGCTGCGGCATCCCTCTCCGCTATTCCCTCCACCAGCTCTGCAGGTGTCCTTCCCCCGACCTCCAGGGCGTACGCCCAGGTGGCGGTGACCCCCCAGCCTGCCGTTGTTCCTCCGACCGCCGCTTCCGCCAATATCTACAGCGGCCGGGGCCCCTTTCCCACTTTGACCAGGAAGCACGGCGTCCGTTGCCTCCTGGTGCCCACCTCGCCCCACGTGGAGACCTACGTGCGGGCGTTGGTGAGGGTGGTTTCTGCTGTCCCACCACTGCCTCCCCGAGCCCCTGAGCCATTGCCCTTGCCCACCAAGACGATCCCTGTTAGCCAGCCCCCGGATGATGCCATGGAGGGCTGGTCCTTAGTGCAGGGGAAGCGGGGAAGTGGAAGGCTCAAGTTTCCTTACATCCTTCAGATTCGGAGGCCCCCCGGAAGAGCAGGAAGGGGGGCGCCGATGTCGAGTCTTCTGCCTTGCCCCCTGATGACTCCCGTTTTGTGGTGCCGGCTGGGGATGCCGTGGCAGCACCGGAAGGTGACACCGCCCCTCCTCCAGGGTCCCTTCCCGTGGAAGCCCCCGAGGGAGCTTCTCTCGCCCCCTTCCCACTCGACGCCTCTGCGAGCGCCGCAGTGGGTATCACCTCGGGTGCTGGTGGGGAGGGCTCTGGGGTGGTGGACGGTGATCTCCCTCCCATCTACACGGAGATCGAGGCCCTGGGTTTGACCCCGGTCACGCAGGGGGAGGACGACCCTCTGCCGGCGGTCCTCGATCTGGGCGACTTCACTACATCCCCCCTGTCCCCGGGTTCCCTTCCCCTACCCGCTATTTCTGCTCCCACCTCTGAGGGTCCCCTGGAATGTTCTATCGACCTGGCTGCGGGTGGCACTTTGTTGACGGCCGCCGAGCCCCTTGGGGCGACGGCCAGTGCCCCGCTGCTGAGACCCGCTTCCCAGGGGGTGTCCCTCTTGGGTGTGGAGGACCTGCCCTCCTTCCTCAGCGGGGACCCCATTGACCACCATCTCTCTCTTGATGCCGAGGCTGCCGCACGTGCCACAGTGGCTGAGCCCGGCTTCGTTAGGGGTCCCCTGCCCACTTCCCAGATCCTTGAGCCTGGCCAGGAGGAGCCACCTTCTGGCGTCTCAACTATGAAGGCTCCGGATCCTGCCTCTACCTCCTTCCCAGATTCTCTCCCTGATCCCCGCCCTACTCCTGTTGGCTCTGTCCCTGTCCCCGCCACCTCCTGTGATGCCAGTGCCGCCCCTGGGAATACCTCCCAGGGAGCGGGTTCACTAGTTCTTTCCTGTCCCGACCCCCCAGGGGCTGCTGTTCTCCTTCCACCGCCCCTTCTTGAATCTGGGAGCGGGGCGGGTCGTGTGGCGTCGGCCCATCTGCTGCCATGTTGGGGGTCTGCCCCCTGCTTACCCGCCTCGGTGGGCAACGGGGCCGTGACGGGGGCCCCATTGGGGGACGGTCATCGATCAGTGACCCCACCCCCCCATGCGCTGAGGGAGGAGCTGCGGGAGTTCCTTGAGGACGTCCATCTTGTGCTCCAGCGGTGGGGGGATTTCCATCAGGTCCTCCGGGCCGCGAGGGCCCTCATGGGGGAGGGTAAGAGGACCGGGAAGCAGGCCGCCGCAGCCTACTGGCGGGTCCGTGTCTTCCGTGACTCTTTACTCACCTTCGGGGTTGGTCACAGATTGCTGCGCGGCCTGCCGGAGGCCGTGGGCATGTCTGCCGGCGAGGATCCCCCACAGCCCTCCTCATGGCACCGATCGTCCTTGCCACCTTAAACACCTGGGGCTGTAGGATGGGTCTCCGCAGGAGCCAGGTGCTCTCCTTCCTCCGGGAGGGGGGGTACTCTGTGGTTTTCCTGCAGGAGACCCATACGGATCCGGCCGCTGAAGCTAGCTGGCGGCTGGAGTGGGGGGACGGGGCCTACTTTAGCCACTTCTCGGTCTGCGCGGCTGGAGTGGCGACCCTCCTCTCCCCCGACCTACGGCCCGAGGTGCTGGGGGTCGCCGGGGCTGTGCCGGGTCGCCTGCTGCACCTCCGGGTCCGCATGGAGGGGCTTGTGGTTAATCTTGTCAACGTTTACGCCCCGACATCGGCCCCAGAGAGGCTACGTTTTTATCATCAGGCGTCCGCCTTCCTCGGCTCCCTGGATCCTCGTGAGTGCCTGGTCCTGGGAGGGGATTTTAACACCACCCTCGAGGAACGGGACCACTCCTCAGCATGGACTACAAAATTGCTGCGAAGGCCATCTTGATGCGGCTAGGGTCCGTGCTGGCGGACGTGGTCCATCCAGACCAGACCTACACCGTCCCGGGCCGCACCATCTTTGATAACTTGTCTCTGCTCCGGGACGTTCTGGAATTAGGGTGTAGGGATGGTCTGTCATTTGCCCTCTTGTCCCTGGATCAGGAGAAGGCATTCGACAGGGTGGATCATGGGTGTCTCCTGGGCACTCTGCAAGCGTTCGGCTTCGGACCCCAGTTTGTGGGTTTTCTCCAGGTGTTGTACGCTTCTGCGGAGTGTCTGGTCAGGCTCAACTGGACCCTGACTGAGCCCGTCAGCTTCGGGTGGGGAATGTGGCAGAGGTGCCCCCTCTCGGGCCAGCTGTACTCTCTGGCGATCGAGCCCTTCCTCTGTCTCCTCCGCAAGAGGTTGACAGGGTTAGTGCTTCGGGAGCTGGAGCTGCGGCTGGTCCTGTCGGCATACGCTGACGATGTGCTCCTCGTGGTCCAGGACCCGGGTGACTTGGTGCGGGTGGAGGCTTGCCAGGCTGTGTACTCGGCAGCCTCCTCTGCCCAGGTCAACTGGGTCAAGAGCTCTGGCTTGGTGGTCGGGGACAGGTGGCAGGCGAGCTCCCTCCCACCCACGCTCAGGCCATCCGGTGGAGTGCGGGTCCACTGCTCTATCTCAGCGTTTACCTTTTTGCCATGCATCCGTCTCCACCGGAGAACTGGCATGGTTTGGAGGGCAGGGTGACGGAGCGGCTCCGGAAATGGACAGGACTACTCTGGTGCCTCTCCCTTCAAGGGAGGGCACTGATGCTTAATCAACTGGTCCTATCCCCCTACTTCAGGAGGTGAAGGCTGCTTTACGGCCCGCTGCTCGGGCATACCTTGACCGGGTCCTGTGAGAGGACATGCCCCGCTTGCCCTCCACCCCAGGCCCCTGGACATTTTTATCGGGCCTCTTCCCTGTAGACCCAGTCGGCCCCCCCCGCCCTTTCACTGCGAGCTGGCTGCACGATCTGCTGCTGGTTCTGTTCCACACCACGGAAACATCTGTACACACTCGTGCTCCACACCCTTCACTACCTCACCCTTGTGTCCCGCCCCAATACCAAATGGCAGGACCTCCTGCCACCTTTCGAGGGTGAGAAGCCCCGGTGGGCCAGCTTATACTCTGCCCTCGTCCCGAGGCCTGCCAGGGATGTTAGTTGGCAGCTCCTTCATGGGTCCGTGAGCACGGGCGTGTACTTGGCAGAGTTTATGCCTGTCCCCAACTTCTGCCCTTTTTGTGGAGTGAAGGAGACCCTGGCTCTCATTTATTTAGAGTGCGCAAGATTGCAGCCCCTTTTCTGGCTCCCCTTGACTATCTTCTTGCGTTTTTGGTTGCACTTTTCCCCTCACCTTTTTATCTATGCACTCCTCATCCGTGGCCCCACAAAGTCGCGGGATCTCCTTATCAACCTCCTCTTGGCCCTGGCCAAACTAGCCATCCTATAAAACCAGGGAGAGGAGGTTGGCCGAAGGGATTTCTTGCGACTGTGGGGCCTATTTCTGCTCCTCTGTCCGTTCACGCATTCGGGCAGAGTTCCTCTGGCTCCCTTGACGCATTCAAGGAGCAGTGGGCGCTGTCCGGGGTTCTCTGCTCGGTCATCCCCATTAGGTTCCCTTCGTTTAGCCCTATGACCTCACTCCTGATCCTGTTTTTTCATTAGTTGTCCCACAAAATCATTTGGTGTCACAGACCTTTGGATCCTCTCCTTAGGCTGTGGGGAGGTCCTTTAGAAGTGCGTGGGCTTCATCTGCCCACCTCCTGGATGCCAATAGGACCAGATTCCTGTACCCCACTGGTTTGAGTCTGTCACAGTAGCTACAATACTTGGTTGGTTGTCCTATAATATAATGAATAGAGAGTTCCCAAAGCATCCTGAAACATTTAGCACAGTTATTTGAAAGATATATACTATACAAACAATGTTTTGCTATAGTTTCCCAAGCCTTCCTTTGAGTTTACTTAAGAGTGGAAATTAACATGTTAGAAGTTACCTTATTTTTCCATAAACATGACTTCTCTCCCATGATTTTTCTGAGATTATTACCTTAAAGAAGTGCATAAACCAATTAAATGTAGCAATTTAAATACTTCTGCAACTTTTTATGAATTGTCTTGACTTGCTATTGTCACTGTATGTGCCAATGGCTTAGTAATTTGTAGTATTTAGCAAATTGTGAAGTTCTGATGATCGTCTTCTTACAGTAATATGTAAATAATTTTCTTTATAAAGAAATAAGTTCTGCTCTAATCCTCAAGATTCCATGTTTCTGATCTCTTTCCAACCACACTTGTAAGACATTTTGCTTCTTTCTGCTCTAACATTTCAAGAAATGAAAATTTAACAAGTTCCTCTTGTTAGTGTTTGTGCTTTTACTCAGCCCATGGTGTGATCTGGCAAAAGCGATCAAAGGACATGGAGTCTGAGCAAAATTTGCATGAATTTTAAATCTGACCACTTTTTTTAACTCCAGATTTATTTTATTTTATCTTAATTTATGACCACTAATTAGTTTAATTTGTTTGAAGTTTAAAGTGTGGGTTTTATTTCATATTCTACAGTGTGATTTAAAAATGGGTGAAGAGTTTTCAAACATTCCAGAAAGCGGAAATGAGACACATATTTCTTTTACTTATTATTTATATTACAGTTGCATATAGCGTTTCTTACTGAGATGGGGATCCTAATATGATAGGCATGCCTGGACACATTAAATTACAGAGCCTGAAAGACTACACACAAAGTTGCACTGGTTTAACTAAAGTTATGGTGTTGCAGCCATTTAATTAAACAGGTACAACTTAGTGTGTGGACAATTTTTATGGGCTTAGTTTCCAACTTCCATTAACTTAAGATACAGGCAGTGCAGCTCCACCATAGCTGCTCCACAGAATTCTCCACACAGGTGGCCACCTCTTGGTGCCTGCTTTTAGAGAGGATCCAAAGCATAGAGGAGCAGCATGAAAATAAGACAGCCTGAGAATAGCTCTGTTGAAATAATAAGTCCCATCATTCTCCATTCCCATATTCATATCCCTAAATAGAGACTTGGATAATTTATGAGGCAAATCCTTATGCATTTGCCAAGATCATTACAAGAATGTGTCAAGATGAAAATTTACACTGTATTATTGCTCTGAGTCTATATATGCTGAAGGAGCACAGGACAAGTGGAGGCAAGAACTCATTAAGGGAAATGTTGATTTAGTGATACTTGGTCAAGGGGAGAGAAATGGCTAGGTGTGTGATGGATCTGAAACTCCAATAATTTATTAATGCTGTGTCTTATTCTTGACCAGGTTATGGTGATGTCTACTATATGCATATATTGAGTTAATTCAATAGCCTGGTTGTCAGGAAATGCACACAGAAAGGATGGAGATAAAGCCAGATTTATACTACTGAGCAAACACTTAGAGAGTGCAAGAGCCATTCCCTGTGAAGCCCCAGTTCATCCCCCTGCTGGGCCTGCCAGACAGATTTACCCAGGAATGATTTGGTTCCTGTGCAAGAGGGATGGGAATACAATAATAATAATAAATAATAAATAATAAATAAAACCCTGAGGAAGGTTTAAAATGAGACACATGTCTTCAAGCAGAATCAAGTTTTTGAGTTAAGGAGACACCAGAAGATTGTTATGCTTGGTAAGATAGATATGCATGCATATGCTTTGTTGTTTTTAAATCTTTTCTTTCTCATGCTCTGCTTTGTTCCTATAGTTACACTAACAATACCTTTGTTTTAAGAAGGGTTTTGTGTCATTTAAGTCTATTGGTCACAAGCTCTCAAAGGAAAGAACTGGAAATTCCTGACCTCAGTTGGACCTGTGGCATAAGAACAGTTGGGTACTAAAGCCCCCTCTGACTGGGAGAATCATTCGATTCCAACCTGAGAAAAGATGATGGTAAGAAACCTGAGACCTGGGGTAAGTGCACTCAGACCAGAAGGGATCAGAGTTTCAGCTAGCCTTGTCACTTTGACAAGGTGCTAGCTAGATTAGATCATCCTGAAATTTTCTCCCTTAGAAAAGAGGTAAAAGTGACACATCACAGGTTAAAGCTTTATATCCACCTTGGAACCAAATCAAACTTCAGAGTGAAATTATTCTCCCCTTTTAAAATGCAAGAAAATTGGCTAAGGATAATTAGTGAATGTTTGTATAGCAATCTTCTGAGAGAAAGCACAATAGCACTTTGTACTTCTCCTGCGTAGCACTTTCTATTTGAGATTCTCACATAAAAAATCCAGGGAAATAGAATTTAGTCCATGTAGCTGTCTGATTGGCAAACAATGGCTTACCGCATTTTATTATCTTCTTTCATGGACTCATAGACGTTAAGGTCAGAAGGGGCCATCATGATCATCTAATGGTCTCACCTCCTGCACATTGTAGGCCACAGAACCTCACCCATGCACTCTTGAAATAGTTTCATAACCTCTGGCTGAGTTACTGAAGTCCTCAAGTCATGATTTAAAGACTTCAAGTTATAGAGAATCCACCATTTACAATAGTTTAAACCTGTAAGTGACCCATACCCCATGCTGCAGAGAAAGGTGAAAAACCCCCAGGGTCTCAGCCAGTGATGAAATCCTGTCCCTTTGTTGGAATTATTATTATTTATGCAAGGTATTACCACAACAATATTTCAACCATAAATTCCTTTAGTAAATCTAAAGACCAAATGGTATTTGTACAATTGCTCTAAACATGCCTAAAAGCCTAAATAATAAATAAAGTACTGCATCCAAAAAGTAACAAACATATATAAGCATTTGGTCAATATATTTACAAATGGGCTAAACCCAGGGGTGCTCCGACTCATATTGGTCGGCTCCAAAGTGCTCAAGCTGGTATTAGCAATGAACCTTTTAAGAGTTACTTCTCTATACTCTTTAGCAAACAAGTGATGTTATTGCCAGTTACTGACTATAGCTAAAAACCAATTTGAGACAGTTTATCCTAATTTCCAGTCTCAACCAGATACGATTTACAACCTCCTTTTTCTCCCAGGCCTTTCCTCCCTATCTCATCCCATCCTTCGTGCTGACCAACAATTTTTATTTTTTGTATCTGGCTTTATGTAGACCTTCATTTTTGAGATAACTCTGGTATGTGGGGTGGAAAGGGCCATGTTGGCTCATTTTAAGACAGAGTCTCTTTGTTTTATTTAAAACTTTATTTTATTTAATCACCCCTATCGACCAGAATTTTCTAGAAATTTCCTCTTATTTCATGAGTTATTTTTTGAATCAAACAGCCTCCCTACTTCATTCCTTATAACTCATTATTTTCAAGGCCTTCCTTCTATTTGCTAGTCAGGGCTTTTCTTTATAACACACATATTTTCTTAACAAAATTTAAGATAACACGAATCCTTTAATTTCATGTTTATTCTATATCCCTATTCACTTCAATGAGCACACCATATTACTCAGGAGAGTGGATGCATCAAGAAAATAAATGATTAGCCAGAACAATCTGGCATGCATCTTGTTAGCTATATGACTTTTGTAAATTTTTATTATTGTCAGTTACTCTCTGCTGTTTCATTAACACTTCTATGGGGAATAACTACGGTTTATGGCCTTTTTGGAAGAAGTGTATTTTTGAGGAGGTAATTGAAGAAAAATGAAGATATGCAAGGAAGTAGCTTTGATCCATGGGATGCATGGAAGAAGGCACAGAGGCAAGAGGGGAAGACCCAAAGGAAGAAATTACTCTGCTTTGAAAGGGTAACATATAGGGCTGCTCAGATAATTTCTGTCAAAACTGTTTTGTGACAGAAAAGTGGGTTTTCAACGAAACAATATTTTTTTCTGCAGCAATATTTTGTTAAAAAGCTGAACTCCCAAACCAAACAAAAAAAATTCATTTGAAAATGCTGCAGAGCCTCATGGGAACTGTAATTGGGTGCCTTATGCTCCCATTCTTCTCTATCAGCAAGGTTCCCTAGCTGGACTACAGCTCCCATGATGCACCACACTGGCTCAGAAAGAAATAAGACTGTGGTACATTGTGAAAGATTTAGTGTGGCCAGGAGACTGAGGGCACAAGGCACCCGAACTATAACTCTCATGAGGTACCATAGCAGGATTGCAATGTTCAATTTTCAGCCAAAAGAAGAATGGAGTTTTCAGTTTTTCACTGAAAATCTGAAGTTTTCCACAATAAACACCTGGTTCCATTCTAAACCTGGATGCTGGGCTTCCACTTTAAGTAAGGACTACTAAGGAGAATGGACGTGTCTCTTGCTCACACTAAACTCATGATAGATATATATATATATCATCAGTGGTGCAGAAAACTGCCACGTTACTTGTTGGCATCAACAGCAATATGTTTTTCAGCTGGCAAAGACCCAAAGAAGTGATTATGCGCATGGTTTGTTTTAATGATATTATGAATGTATTACACATGTGGCAGAAGGTTACCTAGCATCTTGGCACCTTGATTGTATTGTGTCACCTTCAGAACTTGTTCTTCTCAGAACATGGAACACCTGTGGGAAAATCTGTTGCTTAGAAGGTTATCTAGGCTATAGATAGAGTGGGATTCATTTCTTCCCAATTCATTTTCTCAAAGCAAATGCTTGTCTTTCTCAGATGGCAAGGGTGCATATATGTTGTCCCTGAGAAAGAACGGGTAGAATCCACCATATGACTCAAATCCTAGTTCCTTTCTCTATGTCAAAGTCCTGATGGATCCAATGTAAGGGCATCCTCAATGGCATGACAGCTAAAATGCTGGTGCTTGTTTATTGCATGTGCGAGAGTGGCCATGACATCTGCATTGGCAGTAGCAGAAACAGCATGCTGCACTGTTCTAGGTAGGTTTTATAAATCACACAATGCCAATAATCTTTTGAGTAAACTTGAGACTGGTTTGATCAACTCCTCAGGACGTTAATCATAAGTATCAATATGATGTATGCCTTGTATGACTCAGAAAATCACTATATACATTTTTCAGTCCACTCTATCCCCTAAACTTAACATATTCCTTTCCACTAGGATCACACTATTATGCAGAGGGCCAGCCTTCTGATTTTAGGAAGGCTTGGTGAGATGATTCTTTGGGACTGTCAAACTTATCTCACATATCTTATATAAAAAGTGGTATCTTCAGAACTCCCTCATCCTCCTTGGCTGCCACGGAAATGAAGCCTTCTGCTGTCTTGGAATCTGGACAAAGCTGTCAACATATTATCATGTTGTTATTATTTTGATGCCTTGTGAATGGCTGGGCAGCTGGTGTGCTATGACTGGTGCTTATTACACTAATCATAATCATCTTACTATTAACTTATGCTCTCCACATCTGTTTCTTCTGGCCACCTGTTGTATCCCATCTTATATTTAGACTGTAGGCTCTTTGAAACAGAGACTATCTCTTTGTTATATGCATGTACAGTGCCCAGCACAAGGAAGCCCTGATCCTTAGCTGAGGTATCAATGATATCACAATACAAATAAAAATCATAATTAATTAAAAGGGACAATTCAAGGAAGCGTGTCTGTTTTCTGGTGAATTCTAGGTTATTTTCTTTGCCATTTGTCCAATTATTTAACTCTAGAATGTAAACAAAAATATTAATATATATTATAAGTGTTCAAAATAACCATTTCCGTTAGTTTTGTTCAGAATGTACAAAGATCTAGAACAGGAGTGGGCAAACTATGGCCTGTGGGCCGCATCTGGCACAACAGTAGGGGAGCAGGGTCTGGGGCTTGCCCCTCTCCGGTGCTCCAGCTGGGGTGCATGGTCGGGGGCCATTCCACGCGGCTTCTGGAAGCCACGGCATAGCCCCCCTCCGGCACTTCACCCAGGGCGCAGGGTTGGGAGCTGCTCCGCACAGCTCCTGGAAGCCACTGCATGGCCCCCCCTCCAGACCCTACATGCTCCAATGGCCCCCTCTGGCTCTCCAGTGGGAGCTGCAGGGGTGGGGCCTATGCATTGGGCAGACCTCCTTGGCCACGTCTCCATGTAGGAGCTGGAGAAGGGACATGCCACAGCTTCCGGGAGCTGCTTGAGGTAAGCACTGCCCAGAGCCTGCACCCCTGAGCCTCTACCCATGCCCCACCCTCTCCCCCAGCCCTGATCCCCCTGCCACCCTCTGAACCCCGCTGCCCCAGCCCATAGCACCTTTCTACACTCCAAACTCCTCATCCCCAGCCCCACCCTGGACCCCACACCCCCAGCCAGAGTCCTCACTCCCTCCCACACCCCAATCCCTAGTCCCAGATGTGGCCCTTAGGCCAAAAATTTGCCCAGTCCTGCTCTAGGATATAAGGAATTACACTAAAATGATAATGTAAATAAATACAATTAAATACAATAACCTAAATTATTTTGTCATTATATTTCTGTATCCATTTTTTTTCTCTATTACTAACCCACCATTTCCTTTTCAACAATACTTTCTTTTCTCATTTTGGTGTTCTGTTCTCTTTTCATTCTCACTTTTCTCTATGTGAACCAGGTCATGGTCACTTGTGGAATTCAGTCTGTGCACTTTGGAATGAAAGTCTGAACAGCAGGTGGCTTTTCAAAGTAGAGGAGAAGGAGGCTTTATGACACACCCCAGGAGAATCTGCTTCAGTAAAGAAAAAAACATTGACCACATACACCTAGATGTCACTAATGACCCCACACCAGAATCCATGTAGGATATCATCAAACAATTACAACCCATACTTGACAGGGACCACATCCTGAAAGAAAACTTTCCCGAACGCATTTTTCTGACCTTCAGATAGCTTCCCATCCTCACCAAGTTCATCATTAGAAGCAAGCTACCCACAGACTAGGACACACCAACTCAAAGCAGCACCAGATCTTGCCATAACAACAGATTCAAAGCCTGCAAATGTATCTACACTGCTGCAAGGTCCAATATTCCCCAAAATTCAAGATCCATGGGTCCTAGACGTGCCTCTCACAGCATGTGGTATACCTCATCCTGTGCATCAAATGTACCAACAACAACTGTGGATGAAATGAAACAATCAGCATGCATCCAAATGAACTCGCACAGAAAAATTATAAAAGATAAATACACCAGATCATCCATGGACGAACACTTCTCACAAAGCGGTCACTCCATAACTTACCTCTTGGTCCTCATCCTAAAGGGAAACCTGCACAACACCTTCAAAGAGAAGCCTGGGAATTTAAATTCATAACTCTTCAGGACAAAATTATGGTCTGGACAAAGACACTGGGTCTATGTCTCATTACAGCAATTTATAACCTACAAACATTTCTTTGTCCTATGACTGCAGAAATGTTAATTGCCCAATTTGTTTAAATTGGTTTCTTGCAAAATGTGTTAACCCCTTATGCTTAACAATCTGTCCCACCCTGTAGTTAGCTTGGATGCTCTGGTTACCTTCTTCAGACTTGAGGAAGAGCTTTGTGAAGCTTGAAAACTTGTCCCTCCTTCCCACCAACTGAAGCTGGTCCAGTAAATGATATTACCTCACCCTCCTAGCCTCACACAAGATACAGACAGACAGAGCAGCATGAGGAAAGACTCAGAAGCACCTGTTGAAGAAGGAAACAAAGGGGATGTAAAGGGAAGCAGAACTGGTGATCCATAGAGCCCAACAAAGAGTCATGGAGCTTTCTTATATGGAGAATCCTGAATTTATGTTGACTGCAACATAGTGTGGGATGAGAGACATCTTGTAGTCATTTGAAGTCAATGGGAGTCTTTCCATTGACTGCAATGGGATTTGGATGAGGCCCTTAGAGAGAGGTCCTACAGCTAGTTTAACATGTTATGACAAACCAGCAAAAAGTATTGGTAGGGAATACTGGCTATACAAGCTCAGTCCATGCCCAGTGGTGAGCTGCCAAAAAATTAACAACCGGTTCCCTCCTCCTCCCCCCACAAGGGGGTTGTGGCTCCCCCCCGGGATTCCTGCCCCATCCAACCCCCCACGTTCCTTGACACCACACCCCCTGGGACTCCTGCCCCATCCACCCCCCTTCTCTGTCCCCTGACTGCCCCCTGCCGCCCCATCCAATCCCTCCTCTCATGCCTGATGGTCCCCCGGGACCCCTGCCCCCATTCAAGCCCCCTGTTCCCTGCCCTCTGACCGCCCGACTCCTATCTGCCCCAACCCCTATCCACCTACCCCTGAACTCCCCTGCCCTCTTCCAACACCCCCTCCCTGCTCCCTGCCCCCATCTCATGCTGGAGGCTGGGCCGGGGGTGCTTGGCCAGGCCGGAGCTGCTCAGGGCCAGAGCCGGGCCACACTACCCAGCCAGGACCGAAGCCGGAGCCGGGGTCGAGGGGCGCTGCCTGGCTGAGGCCAGGGAGTTGGGCCACGCCGCCCCTCCCTGGAGCCCTCCTCACTCCCCCCGCAACTCACCTGCACAAAGCCGCCCTTCTCAGCCCTCCCAGGCTTCTCGCATTCAGGGGAGGAGGCAGAGGTGAGCTGGGGCTGGGGGCAGGGCAGGGAGCTGCTGGAGCTTTACCAGTTGTTAAATTTAAAAACCTTTTTAGAACCAGATTGTCCCGTGTGGGACAATCCGGTTCTAAAAGGGCTTCTAAATTTAACAACCGGTTCCCGCAAACTGGTGGGAACCGGCTTCAGCTCATCACTGTCCATGCCCCGAAGTAAGCAGCCAAAAGAACATTTCTGCTGGAAAACCTGAAAGCTATTTAAGAATAAACAAAAAATCCTCCATGCACACATAGTGAAGAAAAACACACTAACACCATTCACTGACTCCCATACATAAACCTACTAGAATTAATCAGTGACTAGATGAGAATGGTGCTATTTTGTACAACGTGTATGTCTGTTTCTACCATGTAGTCTGCTTCTTAGATCTTTATTCGGCTACTTGCTGATGAATTGAACAAAGCCTACCGGAGATCTCAGCTCTGAATCGCTGAGGCAATATGAAAGATAAGTCTCCAGGATACTTATTAGAAAAATTCAGTTTAAAATCTTAAACCATTCTGCTCCTTTAATTATTTTTCTTTATCTGTTTTTCCTTATTTATGTTTAGTTTTATATTCCTTTCTTTAATATAGATGAAAATATATACAGCTGTAGCCATCTAAATAAAATCTACTGCCTCGATGAGGAAATTGTCTTGAATTCCTGTAAACGCACCCTCCCCCTTGCAATCCATTTATGTTACTATGGCTATGTCCACTGCAGACATGCTAAATAGAATCTTACAGATTGTTTATATTATTTTAATATCTTGAAAAAACATCATAATTTGTAAAGGAAAAAAATCCATAATGCAAGTCTAAAGTCATACCAGTAATGCTTGTAAAAGCAAGAAGTAAATGTGAAAATATAGATTATGTTATTTATATCATTAGTGCCCTATTGATCTCAACTGAGTACAGAGCCCCTCTGTGCTAGGTTCTGTACATATTCATAGTAGAAGACAGCAAAGGCGGCTCCAGGCACCAGTGCACCAAGCATGTGCCTGGGGCAGCAAGCCACGGGGGCTGGCCTGCCGGTCGCCATGAGGGCAGCTGTCAGGCTGCCTTCGGCGGAGTGCCTGCGGGAGGTGTGCCGGTCCTGCAGTTTCGATGGCAATTCGGCAGTAAGTATGTGGGGGGCCTGGGACCAGTGGACCTCCTGCAGAAACACCACTGAAAGCCACCTGACTGCCATGCCTGGGGTGGCAAAATACATAGAGCCGCCCCTGGAAGACAGTCTGTGCCCTGAAGAACTGACAGTTTGTCAAGCCTGTAATGTGGTTGGCCTGACTGAAAGATCAGAGCCCAGAGTAGTGTTCATGGTCAGGAGTCAAGCCAAGCAATATCTTTCTTGTCTGATCTTGTCAAAGGGTAGAACTCTTGCATGGCAACCCCATGGACTTTGGTTTGAGACCTGTGCCGCCTAACACTATCAGTTCTCCCAGGGTGATCCATGAGACCAGGCTTCTCAGGATGATTCCTGTGGAAGGTCCATAGTTTTGCAGTGGTATGCCTGTGTTGATCCAGTTCCCAAGAGTGTTCTTCAAGCAATCTGACAATCAGATTGTACAGGTTACCTTTATATATTTGGGAGTTCAGGATGTCATGTCTGATGTACTCCTCATGGCCTTGAACATGTAGTGGATGTAGCACACCCCATCAGGAAAAGGATTGTCAATGGAAGGCTTCAGGAGGGATACATGGAATACAGGATGGATGTCCCAGGATTGAGGCAGCTGTAATTCAAACACCACTGGATTGATGTGCCAAATAATGAGGAAAGGGCCTGAACACTGATGATCTAATTTGTGTGCAGGTTGGCCAATCTGTAGGGGTTTTGTGGACAGCCACATCTTTTGGCCTAGTTTTATAGGTGGGGCTTCTTGGTGGTGTTTGTCAGCATGGTGTTCGTAGGTCATCTTAGTCAAATCCAGGTGCTTCTTTAGGTGGCCTGAGTTTCTTGAGTGATCTGTACCAGATCAGAGGCTGTAGGAACCATTATGGATGAGGAAACAGAGGGATGGAAACATGATGCAAACCATAGTTTGAGTAAAAGGACTCGTATCGGCTAGAGGTGTATTCTGCTAATTCAGCAAGTGGTAGTAACATAATCCAGTCATAATTTTTTGACAGTGGTTCAAGAAGCAGTGCAGGTGTTGTTTGAGCGCCTGGTTGACTCATTCTGACTGGTCATCCACCTGAGGGTAACGGATGATGGATGCATGGGACTGGACATCTAGGAGGTCAAATACCTCCTTCCATAACCTGGATATAAACTGGGAGCCATAGTCTGTGGTAAAATGTTTGGGGAGGACATGGAGACTGAAAACACATATAATTAGGTGTGCTGTAGTTTCTTCAGTCACAAGATTTATGCCTGGTACAAAAGAGGCCATTTTGGTAAGCTGGTTCATGACAGTCAATATGGTGTGGTAGCCTTCTGATTCAGGTAGCCCCACTAAAAAATAAACCACTGAGAGTTATACGAGACCAAGTCTGGGAAGTGGTCTCAGGAGGCTGAATGGCCTGCTCTGGGGAGTCTTTGTTTGAGCACAGACATTGCAGGACCTGACATAGGACTGGATATCATCCTGAAGTTTGTGGCCACCAGACTGAGTGTGCTATAGCAAGCAAAGTTTTAGATTGCCCAAAGTGATCTGCCCAGGAAGTATCATGATGTGTGTACAGCACCTCCTATTTTGGAGAACTGTCAGTGACGTATAGGCAGCAGTTGACATGGAGAAGGTCATTGGCCCATTAATAGTGTCATTGGATGGTATTGGGGAGACCTGCTTGGATAGTATTATGAGTTTAAAGAAAGAGTCATTGTGGGGGCTGCTCAAAGCGTGCTAAGAGAGTCCAAAGATACAGACCCACAAATGAAATGATGTGGTTTTTAAATGCTGGGTGGTGGTTCTTTGAGGCTAGCAGGTTCTGTATAGTGTTCCCCTTTTCATAAAAGGCATCGTCTGTACAGTGTTCCCCTTTTCAAAAAGAACACCAGGTAGTGTCATAGTACTATCAGCTTTGATAGTGAGTAACTCCTTGTCTTCTGTTTCATAATTATGTTTGGCTGGTGTATGTTTTTTGTGAAAAATATGCACATGGGTGCATTTCTCACTGGGGTCCTGTTCTTTGGGATAATACTTCCTCCATGGCTACATCAGGGGTGTCAGCCTGAAAGATAAAGGACTGGTCAGGATCCCAGTTGACCAGCACTGGGGTAGACATGAAAGCTATCTTTAGACATTCAAAAGGTTTGCAGCCCCACAGGGACCAGTGAAATCTTGCAAACATAATGATGATGGTAGTGATAGGGGCTGTGTGAGTTGAGAAGTCTAAAATAAACCTCCTGGCAAAGTTGGTAAACCCCATTATTTTTTGGAAATATTGGCTGCTCTGAGGTTCTGCCCACTCCTGAATTGCAGATACTTTCTTGGAATGTAATCCTCTGGCTTGGTGTTCAGGGGTCCAAGTTCTGGAACGAGAAGGGAGTACTTTCTGTGGAAGCTTGGCGGGAAGGAAATGACACATTCAGACCATAATATATGGGGATCATGACAGATTAGCCAGGGTGACCCTAAAAATCAGGTCAAAATGCAGGGAGGAAATAAGTTTAAACTGTAGGACTTCTTGGTGTTCCTCAATCACCATTTCAAGTGGTGTGGTCTCCTGTGTAACGAGACCCAAATACAGTGGTGACCCATCTACTGTTTCTATCAGATCTGGGTTCCTGGAAGCTCAAGGACCCAGACTATGGAAAAATTCCATAAAACTTTCTCCTGCTCCTAAATTAATCAAGGCCAATTATATGGGACAGTTCTGCTCAACCTGCGGGATCCACATTTGCTGGGGAATCTGTAGAAGTGGAGATGAATGAGGAACTCCTGATTGTACATAATCTTGGTTTTCCTCCCTGGTTATACTCAAGCTTGGGACCCTACCTAGGTATGGAAGTACTTTTCTCTGTTATCAGCTTTTGACATGACAAGTGGCTAATGCAAGTCCTGTTCCTCCACAATAGAAGCGGAGGTACTCACTTGCAAGGAAATCATTGTGGCCATACCCTATCAGTCTGCATGGGTTTGACTATGGCCAACCTCACTAGGGCCTGCGCGCTGAGCCTTGGGTAAGTGCAGGAGGTAAGTGATTCCCTCCTAATGTTCCCATTGTCATGTATGAAGTCTGATGTCTATCCGATATATAGATCCATAAAGGCTTCTAAACTGGCAGGGATGGTGGGGGATCCACCCAAGCCAGTTCATCTTTCAATTCTTCACAAAGACATCACCAGAATTGATGGAGGAGTGCAGTATCATTCTAGGAGGTCTCTATGGCCAAACCTCTGGACTGGGTGACATAAGAAATTTGCCACAGCTCTTGTAAGGCTGTCTCTGACTTCCAGACTTTGTGAAAATAGTGGCAAATGCTTGAAAGAATGAGTTCCAGTTGGTCAACACTGGATGGTCCTGTTCTAGAAAAGGGGAGGCCCATGCCACAGGAGAGCCTGATAAGCAAGCTCAGTGTTATCTCCACCTTAACTTGATATGTGACATACTCTGAGAAGGCCTAAGCAAGCTGTCAGGTCCTGTACTGTAGGTGGTCTGATTTAATGGTCAGAGTAGAGTCATGGTTATTGTCAAGAATCACTCAAAGGGTCAAAGATTGAGTCTATAACAAGGAAGCAGGAACCAGGGACAAGGTGTGGTGACAGGAACAAAGGATGGGAATCAAGGAGGCATGAATGTGGTTTCTAGGGTCAGATCAGCAGTAGACCTAATGACTAGCTGCTCAGACAAGTGCTGGGACAGGAATACGAAGTTTTATACATAGTGGTGGCCAATCAGCAGTCTGCTACTAGTCACCTGACCCCTCTGATTCAGAAGGTGTAGCTTCTGGTGGTGGGGCATTAGCTGCAGTTCCCTTATATGATCTTGCTGGTTGTGGTGCTCTTTCTTGATGGGCCTGGGTTGGATAAGTCTAGTGCCTGACAAAGTCTAAATCCAGCATTGCACAAAAGTTTTGTACTAGTATAACTATCTTTGTTGGGGCTGTGATTTTTTTTTACCAAAATAGTTATTCAGGTACAATCCCTAGTGTGAATGCAGTTATTCTGGTATATCTTACTCCTCTTCTCATAAAGGAGTAAACAATATACATACAAGCACTTTTATGTTGATATAACTGCATCCACACAAGTGGAGTTGTATTGAACTTGTTAACTATACCAAGATAGTTAAAGTGGTACAACTTTTGTGTGTAGCAAGGCTTAAGCAGACAAGATTGACAGTGTGGGATCAGTGAAGTGGTGTTATTCCCAAATTTGATAGAATCAGAGGACTGGAAGGAATCTTGAGAAGTCATCTAGTTCAATACCCTGCACTCATGGCTGGACAAAGTAGTATGTAGACCATCCCTGACAGGTGTTTGTCCAATCTTTTCTTAAAAGTCTCCAATGATGGAGATTCCACAACCTCTGTAGGCAATTTATTCCAGTGCCTAACCACCCTGACAGGAAGTTTTTTCCTAATGTCCATCCTACACCTCCCTTTCTGCAATTTAAGCCCATTGCTTCTTGTCCTATCCTCAGAGGTTAAGAAGAACAATTTTTCTCTCTCTTCCTTGTAACAACCTTTTATGTACTTGAAAACTGTTATCATATCCCATCTCTGTCTTCTCTTTTCCAGACTAAACAAACCCAACTTTTTCAATCTAACCTCACAGGTCATGTTTTCTAGACCTTTAATCATTTTTGTTGCTCTTCTCTGGACTTTCTCCAATTTGTCCACATCTTTTCTGAAATGTGGCACCCAGAACTGGATGGTAGTTGAGACTTAATTAGCACAGAGTAGAGCAGAAGAATTACTTCACATATCTTGCTTACAACACTCCTGCTAATAAATCCCAGCATGATGTTCACATTTTTTGCAATAGTGTTACACTGTTGACTCATATTTAGTTTGTGGTCCACTATGACTTTCAGATCATTTCTCCAGTTTGTCCAGATCATTTTCAATTTTAATCCTATCCTCCAAAGCACTTGCAACCCCTTCCAGCTTGGTATTGTCTGCAAACTTTATAAGTGTACTCTGTATGCCATTATCTAAATCATTGATGAAGATATTGAACACAATCGGACCCAAAAATGATCCCTGTGGAACTCCAATTATAATGGCCTTCTAGCATGACTGTGAACCACTGATAACTACTCTCTGGAAATGGTTTTCCAGCCAGTTATGCACCCATCTTATAGTAGTTCCATCTAGGTTTCATTTCCCTAGTTTGTTTATTACCTTATTATCTTCTAGATGTTTGCAAATTGATTGCTTAATTATTTGCTCCATTATCTTTCCAAGTACAGAAGTTAAGCTGATTGGTCTTAAATTCCTGAGGTTGTCCTTATTTCTCTTTTTATAGTTTGGTACTATACAAATCTACTGATTGGCTTAAGTGTTTGAGAGATTTGATAGAGCCTGGGGAGATTGCTACACCACTTGCCTTCCCAGCGAATGGACAGCAATTATCAAATATTTGCTTAAAAAAAGCATGGATAGATTGAAGCTGAAATGTGTATTCTTCAGTGAGTAGATTGAGCTGTATCTCCATGTCTATGATACATTTTGCAAGGTCATCTATTTAAGTTCATTGGAGATGTCATAATTATCACATCTGTACAAAAGAGATTAATGACAAAGTACAGAAAGATCCATATACAATTATATTATTAAAATACAATACTCTACACAGATCATATAATACTGAACTTAAGTTCAAAGTGCACACGGATTTTCACTAAAAGAACAAATTAATTATTAATGGAAAAAAGTATCGTTGATATTCGAGTCTTATTGTTACAGTACCCATTTCAAACTTAACAATTAAAATGTAATGGTTGCTGCAGCACTCAAATTATAATAGTCATTTAAAGTTTGTAATACCAGTAAGTACTTTACTTTTAAGTCCAACACCAAATATTTTATGCATTGTATTAAACACATTCTCAAAGTTAAACTAAAAGTTAAGATTTAAAGCACCACAAAATTGAAAATCAATAAGTGGCACTTAGCATATAGAACACGAGTCAGCAATCTCTGGCACGCGGCTCACCAGGGTAAGCACCCTGGAGGGCTGGGCTAGTTTGTTTACCCTCCGCATCCGCAGGTTTGGCCGATCGCAGCTGTCATTGGCCGTCGTTCGCTGTTTCAGGCCAATGGGAGTTAGCCAAACCTGCCGATGCGGCAGGTAAAGAAACTGGCCCATGTGCCAGAGGTTGCCAACCCCTGGTCTAGTATAATGCAAACATAATCCTAACTGTTGTCTTTGATTGGTACCATAATATGAACAATGCTAATAATATTCAATAATTAACATTCTCCCTACCACTTAAGCACTATGGATGGGCTGTGCTGGTGAGGAGCCAGACAGAATGGTCACATGGAGAATCTCTACATCTTTGGGGAGCAGGCATAGGTGTTTATGTGGATCCAGTGTCCTTAAATCCAGAGGTGCTGATTGATGTTCCAGCCCATAGAGAATAAAAAATGGTAAAAAAGAGAACATTCTTATTACAAAGGAAATGAATCAAATTACAAAGCAGTGAACAAGGATATTTAGTGGGCATGGAACAATGGCTAAAGTAACAAAGAGTAACACTGAAGAATTCAATGCAAGTGAACTCAGACAGAATGTAACATATTGTTAACAAATTCACACTATAAATCAGAGGTTTCCCCCCACTACTCCTCTGCAAATGCACATAAACTGAAGTCTGAGGCTTTTTTTATTTAACAAAATGAAAATTGAGGAGGCAGTGCTTGGAGCAGAAAGTATAAATCACCAGTCCTGTGCCAAGGTGTCCCTTTCACTATCAGATATGCAATAATTGAGGAACAAAGACTTGTTAGTAATGGATGAAATGCTCAGCTGTGCAAAGTTCAAGCCAAATGGCTGGGGATATTCAGAAGCTGGTAGAACATTAGATAGTGCCTTATCTTGGGCTTGGGTCCTGCTTCTGACAAACTGATCTGATTGGACGAACCTGCTGACACAGCAAGTAAAGAAACTGTTCCGGCCCGCCAGGGTGCTTACCCTGATGAGCCATGTGCCAGAGGTTGTCGACTGCTGAACTAGACACTGTACAAGTATGTAAGAAAAGGTCCCCTGTTCCAAAGAGCTTATGATGTTACGGAGATACTGTAAAATATGATTATCCATTTTATATATAGTAACATGGTCAACCAACACACTTCTCTTTCAAATCACTCTTGAAAACTTCTCTTTCACATGGCCACAGTCAAGGAATCAGTAGAAGTCTCTATCTTATCTGATCATCTTTCTTTATATCTTATCTATGAGACCAAAAATATGCATGTGCCTAGAGGAGTAACAATGTGATCACACTGCTTTAATGCTCATTCTCACTATTTGTCATTCCTGGCTCTTCATGTCACATCTAAAAATTCTCAGGGGTATAGACTGTGTCTCCTAAGAAACACATAGCATGCTTTTGGGTGCTATCTAATTATAGATAACAATTACATTAAATTTTATTGTAATTATTTAATATTTATGTTTTCTATTGAAAAATAATTACTTCTCAACTACTACATCCCTGAATCTTAGTATTTTCTTTAAAAACAAAACTAAATAACAAACAAATAAATGAATAAAACATAATACCATGGCAAGTTACATTTATAGTCCAAAATGAACAAGGCTCCTGGAGATATGAGCATGAAGGGTTCTCCTAGAGCCAGTTGGGGATCGTATTGTATGTAGCTGGGATACTGAGAACTTTATCAGGATCAGTTCTGGGCAGACTTGGCCCCAAATAAATCCAAATCCTTTAGGGAAAAGTGCAATTCAATAAAGGTACAGCTATGAAGCTCAATCTCTTCTTTTCCTAAATTCACTGTTCGCTGCTGATTGTCTCTCTATTCGGTGCCTTCTTTGCTTTCTTTCTCATTGAGAACCCTGAATTTACATTATGTAGGCCCTAAAATAAAATCACATTGCTAGAATGTCTAGGATGATTTTTGGAACATTGGAAAGGGTTCAGAAGGGGAATATCAGGTACGAAGGAGGCGATATTGCCTCTGCATATGACATTAATGAGACCATAACATGTCAAGAACTGGTATCTACACTTGAAAAACAATGTTAAAAATTTAGAAAGATTTCTAGGTCACAAAAACTTGCTTAATATTGAAAGACTAAAGAAGCTCAATCTATTTAGTGTATCCAATAGAAGATTGAGAAGATTTTGTAATGATCTAGAAGAGCCTGCTTGGGGAAGATTGCTGATAGTAGACAGTTCTTTAATCCGGCAGAAAAAAAGCATAAAAAGATCCTATGATGGAAAGCTGAAACCAACCAAATTCAGATTAAAAAAAAGATATAAATTAAATGATGGTAAATAATAAACCACATGTGAAAATTACTCTCTCTCCCCCCACGCAACCCTATGACTCCTTGGTTGAAAGCCAAAATACTTCAATTCAGAAATTCCACTGCAGTTGTAATGGGAGTTGTGGTTCAGGTGCCTTCTGTTCCCATTTTCTTCTCTAAATGTGTTACCTGGATTGACTACATTTCCCATGGTGCACCATAATCTCACCATGGCAGTCCCATGTCCCTAGTATACCATGGAAGATGAAGTCTGGTTGGGGAGTCTCTCGCACAGTGAAGAATGACAGGAGGCAGTCAAGGCTCGTATCAGGCACTTTGGCAGCATATCTTTATCAAAATATTTCAGTTTTTTAGGCACTAGGTTTTTTCAATGAAAAATCTAAATTGTCTGCAAAAGCTTCAAAAATTGTTAGCTGACAAGCCAATTTTCTGTACAAACTGGATATGGTGGGTTCTCCACTTGACATCTCTTTCTAAATGAGATGCTAAAGCTCAAAGAAAATGTGTGGGCCTGATGGGCAATTTTCTATGACCTTTGTTATTCAGGAGGTGAAACTAGATGATCATAATGATCCTTTGGCCTTAAAAATCTATTAATCTTAAAACTGGTTATAGTGACTGCCACTTGAGCACCCCCCTCATGGCCAGGGTTGCCTCACCAGTGCCCAAGCCCTGTTTTCCCCTTCTTCAGGGCTCCTTAAACAAACCCAGCACAGTCTCTTTCATTAATACCATAGCCCTTCTTGGGGCCTGGTTTCTTTATTTACAAAATTCCAAAGAGAAACAAACACAAAACAAATCTTCCACCCAGCCCTAAACTGGGTACAGCGCTGTTCCGTGAGGTAGAGTCTCAGCTAGGTCTCCTTCTCCAGCCCCAATACCCTCCAGCGACCATTGTGGGAGGCCCTGTTTCCCTACAGCTTCACTCTGCAGTTTCCCTTTCAGCTGTGTCCCCACTGAACTCCATCTGATCCTTTATAGCCCAGGTTTATAGCCCCAATCCCTTAATAGGCTCAACTGGGACCACCTGCTGTTGCACAGGGGAGCTGGACTTATTTTTAATTTGGGGCCAGCCTCCCTGTAACATAAACTTTATTGAATTCTGTGCTTGCATAAATTTATATATCTTGCTGCTTTAGAGATTCAGATTTCAAGAGTGAGCCTACCAGGTAAAAACTATAAAGTTTTCTAGTTTTGCTTGCCAGCAGAAGACGGGTTTGAAGTCAATCACTCTAGCGATCCATCTGGAAGAAAGGACTGTTGACATCTCTTACTGATGACCTGTCAGGATTAAGAATTTGCCTTCAAAACACCAATGGTTGCAGTTTGCTATAATTTGGCCTAAAAGGACAAGAGTATATAATAGATATTTTTGACATCTTTTTATAACATTCTTGGGCTTGACTCTCAGCACAAAATAAACTTGATTTCATTCCTGTTGGACTTCATTTACTAAAATGTGTTAAAACAACACAGTATCCTAACTTATTTAGCTGTGAATAATGTGGAACATCAGAACAGGGTCACTGCACTAACATTAATTGAGCAAATAGCAAAATTGTAGATAAGCCAAGGGTGACAAGTGTTTGAATGCTAGCTAAATATCTAACACAGATACAGAAGTACAGCAGAGATGTGATCACAAAAGTAGTCGGGTGGAGGACAGGGAGTGAAAATGCATCTTCCAGGTTTCCTTAGAGCAGGGGTAGGCAATCTATGGCACTCGTGCAGAAGGCAGCACGTGAGCTGATTTTCAGTGGCACTCACACTGCCGGGGTCCTGGCCACTGGTCTAGGGTGCTCTGCATTTTAATTAAACTTTACATGAAGCATCTTAAACATTTTAAAAAACTTATTGATGTTACACACAACAGTAGTTTAGTTATATATGATAGACTTATAGAAAGAGACCATCTAAAAATGTTAAAATTTATTACTGGCACACAAAAGCTTAAATTAGAGTGAATAAATGAAGACTCGGCACACCACTCTTGAAAGGTTGCTGACCTCTGCTTTAGAGGGATAGTGAGAACAGGGGGTTATTGTCATACTGGTTGAAATGTGTCTATACTTCATGCTTGATATAGAGAGCAAAGCTTTTAAAAATGAATTGCAGTGAAGGTATTATAGAACCCCTGTATCTTTAACATTAGACTGACCTGGCTTCAGGCTGACGTCTCCAGGCAAATTACTAACATGGAAAAACTTGGATATTAGGTAACGACAAATGGCCCTTTTAGTTCTAGTTGCTTGTTTTAAAATCAGATGCAGAGGAATGCTGGATGACAACTACTGGGTACATGCACCTGTAAAAAAACATGCAAGTTATGTAGGAAAAAGAGAAACCAATCTATACAAAGCAAAAAGTACTCTCCTGAATGACATTTCATAAGAGATTTTGATCATCTCCCTAGACAGGATCCCTGTAAAAACCTTTGTGTGGTGATGCTTGCTATTGTAATAGATGGCTAATGTCTTTAAGAAAAGGCTCACTGATTACACCAGTGAGGACCCAACCCAAGAAGCCAGAATGCTGTGTCTCATGCTGCCCTACAAAATGGCATAAAGAGAAAGAATGCTTATTCTAGCTGATTCACTTTGACTTTTTCTCTACATAATTTTTAATAAGACCATATGAATCTTGAACTGTTTTCCCTCAAGGATGTAGCTTAGTGATTCTATTTAAAAACAATCCCTTTGCCTCTTGTGAGCTTCGGTCAGGGAGAAACTGTACCTGTCCTGGAACACTTGGCTAAGGCATACCCAGTAAAAAGGGTCCTACGGACAGTGACTACAATCATTAGGGAAATGGAAAAATCCCAGTGACCTCAAGGAGTGGCAGGAATAGAGGAGCAAGGGAGTAAGATATATTTCAAAATGTTGTGCACATAAATTACAGTGCAACTGAACAAGCTACATATAAAATAAATATATATTTTATTAACTTAAGAGATATCTGATGTCTAATACAAATACTTAATTAAAAGGATGACTTAAGGTAAAGAACTCCAAATAGGAAAACAAAACAAATGTGCAGCTGCTTTGATCTTGTCATAAACAGATGGCTAAGGGTTAATGTCACTTTTACCTGTAAAGGGTTAAGAAGCTCAGTGAACCTGGCTGACACCTGACCAGAGGACCAATGGGAGGGACAAGATACTTTCAAATCGTGGTGGAGAGAAGTCTTTGTTTGTGTTGTTTGTTTTGTTCGTTGTTCACTCCTGGGGCTAAGAGGGACCAGACGTACACCCAGGTTTTCTCCAATCTTTCTGAATCAGTCTCTCATGTTTCAAAATAGTAAGTAATAGCCAAGAAAGGTGGATTAGTCTTATATTTGTTTTCTTAACTTGTAAATGTGTCTTTTGCTGGAAGGATTTTTACCTCTGTTTGCTGTAACTTTGAATCTCAGGCTAAGGGCCGGGTGGGGAGGTCCCTCTAGGCTATATGAATCTGAATACCCTGTAAAACATTTTCCATCCTGATTTTACAGAGATAATTTTTACTTTTTCTTTCTTTAATTAAAAGCTTTCTTTTTTAAGAACCTGATTGATTTTTCCCCTTGTTTTAAGACCCAAGGGGATTGGGACAGAACTCACCAGGGATTGGTGGGGGAAAAAGGAGGGGGGGAAGGTTAATTCCTCTTTGTTTTAAGATCCAAGGAGTTTGGATCAGTGTAGCCTCTCAGGGTAACCCAGGGAGGGGAAAGTCACGGGGGAAAAAGAGGAGGGGGAAGGCTAATTTCTCCTTGTGTTCAGATCCAAGGGGTTTGGGTCTTGGGTTCCCCAGGGAAGGTTTTGGGGGAACAGGAAGTGTGCCAAACACTATATTTTTGGCTGGTGGCAGCATACCAAATTTAAGCTGGTAATTAAGCTTAAACGTGATCATGCAGGTCCCCACTTTTTGGACGCTAAAGTTCAAAGTGGGGAAAAAACCTTGACAGACCTTATAAATGGTATGAGTATTTACTGCATTATACAGTAAGGGACATCTTGTTGCATGAGATGAATATTAGAAATGTTTGGAAAATTAATTTCTTAGATTATGACTAATGTACTGCCCAGGACCCTTCTGAATGGTCTTTAGCATCATATTTACTTTTTTTTTTTTTTTTAAGATCGGTCCCAGTAGCTTGAAATAACTTGAAATATACTGAGTACCTCTGAATATTCATCACATTAATTTTGCATGACTGTGCTCAGCTAGATATTTTGGCAGTTTTCATTTTCAAGTAGCATATTTATACTTGATATCTGTGTTATAAATATGCAAGTAGCAAAAGGGGTGATGTATAGCAGGTTTTTACCAGATTATTTTGTATATTCCTTTGAAGTAGAGGATATACATTTAGAGTTTAGTTTCCTATCAAGCATGAAGAGAGATAAATACAGATACTTATTACTATGAAGTCTCTACAGTCTTGACTTGTCTCGTTCAGAGACTCATATAGAACCTGCCAAATGTGATGTTGCTTCCCAGCTGAGTTTTCATTTGAATAGCCTTGATGGGGTACAAGAAAGGAGCTGAGTATCTGTGGTTTCCAAGTACTTGCTGATCCCTGTGGATGAATGAAGATTTCAAATATGTAATAAGATAGATGGCCCAGAACATTTAATTTTAAACAGCACTCAAATATCACAATTAAGAAGAAATATAGATAACTTCTGTCAATGCAGAGATGTTCTCACAGTGTTCTCCATACTTAATTAAAAAAGTGAAAGTTTCATCTAATAATGAAAATTGAAAACCTAATAAAACTAGGATATATAAAGAATAAAGTCTGAAGTGTAATATATTCTCCACTCTATGTGACACTCAGGATGTTTTTGCTTTGACTTGCAGGTAGGCTGAAAATTAAGCTTCTGTCTTTTTTATTGAAAAATCCTGAGAAAAATTAGTTCTTTTCTACTTCACAGTTCTTTTCTGCTTCACACTTCTCAGACACGTGTGACTATTCACTTGGTTTGCTTATTAGTACATGGCAGCATGAATATATATATTTGGCATAAGCCACTGACAAAGTTCAGAGATCCTCCTATGTGATACTTTCTGCTAGTCATTCATTATGCTTTCCATGTCACTATTCCAAATTTTTTATTTTAGCTGAGAGGGTAATTTATTTACCTTGAGCCTTGCCTTTAGTTCAGTACTGAAGTCTTTACTCAAGCAAAATTCCTACAGAGCCTGCAGAGTTGATTTATGCCAGCAGTGAACTGTGCCCAATGAGTTTCACCTGAATAAGAATATCACAGTTTGAACACAATTGTTATGTTGTTGTTTGACTATTCTATTTTACTTTATGGTAAAATTGAACAAACTTTTTAAAAACATAGATTTTGCCTATTTGAGGCTTAACATCTGTAATCGCTTATTGATACGAAACTTCTTAGCATATGCTGCAAGCTGACCAATAAATATGCCTGCCTAGGCTATCTCTATAAATGCCTATATTTAAAATCAGCAAGGAATCCTGTGGCACCTTATAGACTAACAGACGTTTTGGAGCATGAGCTTTTGTGGGTGAATACCCACTTCCTCAGATGCAGGTAGTGGAAATTTCCAGGGGCAGATATATATATGCTAGCAAGCAAGCTAGAGATAACGAGGTCAGTTCAATCAGGGTGGGCGAGGCCCTGTTCTAGCAGTTGAGGTGTGAAAACCAAGAGAGGAGAAACTGGTTCTGTAGTTGGCAAGCCATTCACAGTCTTTGTTCAATCCTGAGCTGATGGTGTCAAATTTGCAGATGAACTGAAGCTCAGCAGTTTCTCTTTGAAGTCTGGTCCTGAAGCTTTTTTGCTGCAGGATGGCCACCTTAAGGTCTGCTATAGTGTGGCCAGGGAGTTCGAAGTGCTCTCCTACAGGTTTTTGTATATTGCCATTCCTAATGTCTGATTTGTGTCCATTTATCCTTTTCCGTAGAGACTGTCCAGTTTGGCCGATGTACATAGCAGAGGGGCATTGCTGGCATATGATGGCGTATATTACATTGGTGGATGTGCAGGTGAATGAACCAGTGATGGTGTGGCTGATCTGGTTAGGTCCTGTGATGGTGTCGCTGGTGTAGATATGTGGGCAGAGTTGGCATCAAGGTTTGTTGCATGGATTGGTTCCTGAGCTAGAGTTATTATGGTGCGGTGTGCAGTTACTGGTGAGAATATGTTTCAGGTTGGTAGGTTGTCTGAGGAAACTACAATGTATTGGTCACCTCCCAGAAAACACCATCCTAGCCACCATGGATGTAGAGGCTCTTTACACAAACATCCCACACACAGATGGAATACAAGCTGTCAGGAACACTATCCCTGATGATGCCACAGCACAACTGGCTGCTGAGCTCTGTGCATTTATACTTACGCACAACTATTTCAAATTTGATAACAATATATATCTCCAGATCAGTAGCACTGCTATGGGCACCCGCATGGCCCCACAATATGCCAATATCTTTATGGCCGACCTGGAACAACGCTTCCTCAGCTCTCGTCCACTCACGCCCCTTCTCTACCTACGCTACATTGATGACATCTTCATCATTTGGACCCATGGGAAGGAGACTCTGGAAAAATTCCACCACGATTTCAACAGCTTCCACCCCACCATCAACCTCAGCCTGGACCAATCTACCCGGGAGGTCCACTTTCTTGACACCACGGTGCAAATAAGTGATGGTTACATTGACACCTATATCGAAAACCTACCGACCGCTATGCCTACCTTCATGCCTCCAGCTTCCATCCCAGACACATCACACGATCCATTGTCTACAGCCAAGCACTGAGGTACAACCACGTCTGCTCTAACCCCTCAGACAGAGACCAACACCTACAAAATCTCCACCAAGCATTCTCAAAACTACAATACCCGCACGAGGAAATAAGGAAACAGATCAACAGAGCCAGACGTGTACCCAGAAGCCTCCTACTGCAAGACAAACCCAAGAGAGAAACCAACAGGACTCCACTGGCCATCACATACAGCCCCCAGCTAAAACCTCTCCAACGCATCATCAAGGATCTACAACCCATCCTGGACAATGATCCCACACTTTCACAGGCTTTGGGTGGCAGGCCAGTCCTTGCCCACAGACAACCTGCCAACCTGAAACATTTTCTCACCAGTAACTGCACACCGCACCATAATAACTCTAGCTCAGGAACCAATCCATGCAACAAACATCGATGCCAACTATGCCCACATATCTACACCAGCAACACCATCACAGGACGTAACCAGATCAGCCACACCATCACTAGTTCATTCACCTGCACATCCACCAATGTAATATACGCCATCATATGCCAGCAATGCCCCTCTGCTATGTACATCGGCCAAACTGGACAGTCTCTACGGAAAAGGATAAATGGACACAAATCAGACATTAGGAATGGCAATATACAAAAACCTGTAGGAGAGCACTTCGAACTCCCTGGCCACACTATAGCAGACCTTAAGGTGGCCATCCTGCAGCAAAAAAACTTCAGGACCAGACTTCAAAGAGAAACTGCTGAGCTTCAGTTCATCTGCAAATTTGACACCATCAGCTCAGGATTGAACAAAGACTGTGAATGGCTTGCCAACTACAGAACCAGTTTCTCCTCTCTTGGTTCTCACACTTCAACTGCTAGAACAGGGCCTCATCCTCCCTGATTGAACTGACCTCGTTATCTCTAGCTTGCTTGCTAGCATATATATACCTGCCCTTGGAAATTTCCACTACCTGCATCTGAGGAAGTGGGTATTCACCCACAAAAGCTCATGCTCCAAAACGTCTGTTAGTCTATAAGGTGCCACAGGATTCTTTGCTAATTTTACAGATCCAGACTAACACAGCTACCCCTCTGATATATTTAAAATGAATATGTTTATGTCTCGCTGAAATAGTCAATTGTTGTAGTAAAAATCTAAACAATGGAGGGTGCCTATCCAAATCTATAAGTGCCTAGGTGAAAGAATAAAAAAAACTGAATTTATTATATACTGTCTTAATTATTTCAAAAATACGTGATAACACTACTAATGTAGTCAAATATATAATCTATTCTTTTCTAAGATTAAAACTTTCTACTGTGAGAAACACATCCTATAATAAGACTAGATTATGGAAATAAAAACTAACATCATATACTTTATGGGGGAAAAATTATAAATTACTATGTCTTGATTAGTTAAGTCAGAACCAAATATGGGCATAGGAAGTGTGTTGGGAATGTCATAAAGTGCTATGACATGGACAATCCCAGCAGTCACAGGGAATCTATATATCAAACAGAGCTCCACCACACTGCTATCGATTTGCAGAAATTTGGTTGGCAGCTGGAACTGGTCAAAAATTCCAAACACTTTGATCAAAATATTTATTAAAATACATTTTTTTCAATGAAAAAGAAATCAAAATCAGAAAATTTTGACCAGCTTTCAATAGCCAATGTGTTGGGCAGGTAATGATAGGAAAGAAACATTTTATGGAGGTCTGTTCCAGGTACTTGTGAATGACCAGTCCATTGAGATAGTGCCTCTGTGTGGAATGGAAAGTTCCTGTGTGATGGCTTTTATCTAGAGGCTGGAAGATGCAAATACATGCAAGTGTAGTTACATAGGCTTGAATTTTCTTCCTGCCTATAATTGCAACTTTTGATAGCTGCAAAATTGCAGGAACAGTTATTTGTGGGCTCAGTTTGGATGACATGTACATTGTATGTACCTGATAGTGCAAGCAAATAAAATATTAGGACAGTCAAATGACACTAACAGCAAATACAAATAATTACACCCATTCTTTGGAGTTTAAAAATAAATAAATAAAATCTTAGCCTATGAAAACCCCATAGAATATTTCCTGTTTCTTGAAGTAAAGGACAGAAATATATAGTGACAATAAAGCTCAAACATCCCCAAGTGGCTCACATACTCTGGCAGTTACCATTAGTAGACCCACATACTCCACAAATGGAAATAATTAAATATTGTTGGTAAAAGGTAGAGAAAGCTTCCCTAGGTAAGAATTTGGCTCAAGTATTGCTAACCTAGGTATATGTAGAAGTCTGAGCTTAGATCATCTATCTTACCTATGTAGCTTGCTTATTGTGTCTATTCTGCTGCAGTCTGATGTCATTCCTGGACTCACGAATCCTGAAATTGTTACATACACACAAAAATCATTCCTATAACTTCTTTTTCATTAAGCTCTCCAGGAGCTTTACAAACATTACTTGTAGGTCAGTAGTGGAACTCTGTCTCTGACAACTGTAAAAAGAAGAAGTTAAGGAAAGAATTGGTTCTGTAGCTAATCCTGAATCACCTCTATGAATGGAACCCCCATTGAAAGTAATGCAAATCTGTACTTTAGATTGGGTACGTCTACAGCCCTGGTCAACAGTCAACAGTCTCGGCTCTAAAAATAGCTGTATAGACATCTCTTTGAAATTGTAGCTTGGGTTTTGTAGCCTGATGGTAAGGGATTGCTATACAGCCATTTTTAGAGAGCTGGCATGAGCCCTGCTATCCCAAGTCTGTTGACCTGGGTGGTGAGGCTCGCTCCAAAGTGTCATGTAGACAAACCCATTATGGCCCCAATTCTGTAGAGTTCTTAAGCATGTGCTTAACTTTAAGGATATGCTGAAGTCCCATTGATGACAATGGCTTTAGAAATTTTTATCTTACTTACATTAGTTCCTCCTATGCCACTGACACATAGGCAGTCCAGCTCTTCCATTGATGATCGCTTGCTTGTTGCAGTATTCTTTCCCAACTGGTTCAAACACATTCAATATCCTGTCACTGCCTTCTGCCATTTATTCAGCAGCCTTCCTCACTTTTTCTTTCCTCCCTCAGGTACTCAGTTTTAAGTGTGCGTAGAATGTCTCCCACCTTCCATATGGTGCACGTGTTCCAACCACCTGAGCCTTCTGCCTTTGATATTTTCTAGCATGTCCTGTCAGCTCCCTTATGCTCACATTTTTTGTTTTGTCTTTCCACTAAATGTGTAATATCATCCTCAGCCATCTGTGATAGACAGCCTCCAATCTCTTTTTGTTAGTCACTGTCATCACTAAGGCTCTGATCCATACAGTAATGTGCTCAGTACAATTGTGTGGTATAATTTGACCTACAGTTTGATGTGAAGATCTGTTTTTCCAGATGTTAATCATCTTCCAAAATTATGTTTGCTCTCCCTAATCTCATATAAATATTTTATTGCAGTTACCTTCAAATGTCACCATACTCCCCAGAGAGCAGAATACTTCAGTTTCTTTTCCATCCACTTTTGTATGTAATCAGTTTTCTACCTTCATAGTCTTGATTTTTCTCTTCATTTACTTTCAGTCCTATTTTCGCTGTTTCCTGTTCTACCTCTGATGTAAAGACAATCATTCCATTCTACACCATACTTAGTAAAGCACTGTCACCAGCAAAGTCAAGGTTTGTGTAGCTCATCTCTGCTAACCCATTTTACACTGTCCATGATGCCTTTTATTACCTATTTCATCGCCTGGTCTATTGTTAGTGCAAAGAGTATTGGTGATAATCTACACCTTTGTCTAACTCCAGTCACAGTATTGCATCCCTCATACAAATTCCTTATTATGTTAGTCAGATTTTCAGTTATCTTTATCCCATAACTTCTAGCAATATTCCATAGGGTCTAGCTGTGGACATTATCTAACATTTTATTTAAATCAATGAAGTTGATTGAGAGGTTTTTGCTAAGCAGTAGCATTATGATGAACTGTGGAAGAGTGAATATCTAAATCACAACATGATCTACTGGTACAGAACCCAGCCAGTGTTTCCAGTAATATTTCATCTATTACCTTCATTCTATTCAGCATAATAGTAGGTATACTTTACCCTGGATCGACAGCAGTACAATACCTCTCCAGTTTCTGCATTGAATACAATCACTTTTTTTTTTTTTTGGCAATGACACAATGATACCATCTTTCCAGTTTTGTGCACTTTTTCTTTCAGCCATATTTCATTAGATATTTGTTAGCTACTTAATCAGAATTTTGCCTTCCACCTGTAGTACCTCTGCTTGAATTCTGTCAACTCCAGGTACTTTCCCCTGTTTAAGGCCTTTTATGGCTGCTCTAACTTCAACCAGTTATTGGTCCCTCTTCAATTTCTAACTTAACATTAACATTTCTCTTGAGCCTGTGCATGATCATTGGCTCTGGACAGATTAATATGATATGCAAAGGTTCTTTCCATTGTCTAGCTTATTCTTAAAGTGTTTTTCAGCATCCATCCAGTAGAGTCCCTGATGGGAATTGCCTGTGATGAGAGTTCTTCTTGAAAGGTGTTTCACTCTTTTATAGAACTGTTTGATGTCTCCCCTTTGTGCTGCTTCTTCTACCTCTTCAGCCTTCCTCTGAACCCAGAGATTTCTGTCTTGCTAGATTTCTTTCCCCTTTTTTAAGTATCTATCATTTATCTCTTGCACTGTTCCTTTTTTGCCTTCAGAGCTTTCCACTCATCAATAGCTGCCCATATTCTAGATGTAATCCATGCATCTTTCTTCTGCCATGTTTGGTGGCGTGTTACTTCCTCTGCTGTCTTGCCTACCATCTTCTTGCACTTTATCCATCCTTCTTCCAGACTTTCATCAGCCTGGCCTTGTACACCACTGGAATGGTTGCTAAATGCAATTTGGAATCTGATCTTTGTTTCTATGTACTTGAAATTCTCTATTGCTAGAACAATCTCTTTTAGTTTTTTCTTTGTTTGTTTGTTTAAAATGAAACACGGCCAGTAAAAGATAATAAATAAGCCAATGTCTGTTCCTCTGCTGCCTGACATCTCTCAGAAAAGATACTCATCTCTTAGATATATACGTGATCCATAAGGTAGACAGTTGAATTGTCTGGTGTTCTCCATAAGAGCTTGTGAATCCTCCTGTATTGGAAGAGACTGCCTCCTATCCATAGGGTATTTGTGCCACAAAGATTATAAAGCCATTCGCCATTGTGGCAGAGTTAGTAACAATGCTGGTCAGAAGACCAGATAAGAAGAAGGCTACTGCAATCGGGTTTGTGACCCACTCAAATAAAATCTCACTGCAATAGAAACAGTTTAGTTGAACCAAAACTTGCCAATGATAGGTGCAGAAAGAGCTCAAAATCCAGTTATGATGAATCTCAGTGAAAGTCAAAAGGAAATTCAAGTCTTAAGCCATCACAGCCTGACAAACAAATCTGCAATAGGAATAGACACATGAAATGTATTTACTTGGTGTACAGTATCAGAGGGGTAGCTATGTTAGTCTGGATCTGTAAAAAGGGACAAAGAGTCCTGTGGCACCTTATAGGCTAACAGACATATTGGAGCATAAGCTTGCATGCATGCGCCTGATGAAGTGGGTATTCACCCATGAAAGCTTATACTCCAATACTTCTGTTAGTCTATAAAGTGCCACAAGGCTCTGTATATTTGGTGCAATACAGGAAAAAATAAACTTGCTAACCCTGCATATTTTTAGAGCTTTTTCTTGGGAAATAAAGTGACTTTGTTCAGTATATAGGATTGGGTTTGCCCAAGCTCATTCAGCTTAATCCACAGAAGTTAATTTATAACATTTGGCAAAAATATATTGCAGATACACTGACAACTACGACTCTGGTTGTGGTTGAAATCTATCTTAGTATACCCTTAAGAGGGTCATGACATTTGGATTAAAATGTATACCATGTAATTATACACGTAACCCCCAGGGAGATTACCTAGATTCCTGGAGCTCTGTCTGCTGGCAGTTCAGGGAGGGGGAGCCAAGGCAAACTCAGAGTCTGCCTGGCAACCAATAGGGAGTGAGATGCCCCTCCCAGGAAGTATCAGAGGGGTAGCCGTGTTAGTCTGGACCTGTAAAAGCAGCAAAGAGTCCTGTGGGACCTTATAGACTTTATAGACTCCTCTCTTGGTTTTCACTCCTCAACTGCTAGAAGAGGGCCTCATCCTCTCTGATTGAACTAAATTCGTTATCGCTAGCCTGCTTCTTGCTTGCCCCTGGATATTTCCACTATATGCATCCCTGGATATACCTGCCCCTGGATATTTCCACTATATGCATCCGATGAAGTGGGTATTCACCCACGGAAGCTCATGCTCCAATACGTCTGTTAGTCTATAAGGTGTCACAGGACTCTTTGCTGCCCTCCCAGAAAGTTCAGGAAAGGGGAGAAGCCATTTTGGAGTCAGTCTGGAACCAGCCAGGAAAAGGGCAGGAGTGGCTGTGTGGGGAGCTGGTGAGTCCCAGGACTACATGCAAAGTTCCCCCTGAGAACAGGCCTCTAGGGACCTGACAGCAGATCCCTGAGCTGGGTTTTTCCTTCCCCACTGATGTTTCCCAATTTATAGCGTTTACTGGGAAATTTCCCCAGCCAGTCTGAGTTTGCCCTCCAGCTCCCTATGTGAGACCAGTCACCACATGGTCAGCTATGCTAGTCCAGGGAAGCTACCTGCTGAGTGTGTGACTGGAGGCTGGGCTAGGAGGCTACAATTTGGATCTTAGTGTAGTTGTACAACCTACACCTTGAGCCCTGCCCCCTTTGTGGTGCGGGGAACTCCTGGGACTGACGCAGCCTGATTCCTGCCTGAGGAGGATCCCTGCCAGCAGACAGCAGCCCCTCTGCAGTGACTGAGGAGTCCAGCTCTATCTTCGAACCTGAGGCTCATTCATGGATTTTGTGAGTGCACCATCTTTTAGTTAGTTAGTCAGGGAATTTGTTTTGGGGACCCTCTACACCCTGAACTGTGTCATCAAGCCAGGGAGTAAGGGTGTGAGGATTTTATAACCTGCTTCATAATACACCTGTGGAGGGATTTACCATCTCCTCCCACTTGTGAGTCCTTTGGTCTGTACCAGTCAGCCACACTGCTAAATCACTGCAGAGAAGAATTTTGTGGTTATAGGTCATCAAGGGCCCCAGCAAAGTATGGGTACCAAGGGACACTAATTTTACATTTGCTACATCAAGTCACGGATATTTTCAGTGTGGACACCAGTGACCCTAAAAATAGTGTTTCACCCTGTTGTGTTGTATTTGTCTCCTGTTTAATATAATTATTGTGTTGAATATATTGTGTTTGTGTTATTTCTTGGAAGTCTCCAACTACCTGGCAAGTACGTGGGGATTACTCTGTAGCTAGAATTTTCCATCCAAGCTGCCTTGGTGACCCTGCCAGGAAGGAGCGAGGGGTGTGTTGTCACTGCTAAATAATTTCATAGGAAAAAAAGAAAGAAGATACACCCTGCTGAGTGGGTGGCGGGATCCAAAAGAACCCAGACCTGTCCATCAAAACCTGTAAGTGGATTGGCATTAAAAGAGTTAAGTAGCCAGGTGGAGAGGGGCGCTACATACAATAATGACTAAACTGCTTTCTCATACTTACAATACTTCAAACCTATGTTCAGATCAATCTTACTCATAAGTTCATGATGCCGTTTCACATATCTCTTAGTTTACTATGCCGTCCATTATTCTGACCACCATCAAAACTGCAAGTCAAATCCAGTAAGCTTTGGTATATAAAATATTTGGTTTTGGGATTAACTTTCAAAATGGAAAAGTATTTTGCAGAATAGTGTAAGGGCATTGGCAATTTGAATCTGATGTAGGGCTCAATTCTGCAGTTCTGTAATTTGAAGTCAGTTGGAGTTTTTGTCTGACTAAAGAGTAGATGATTGGTCCATAGTCTATGAAGAGAGGAAACATCATCAAACTTCACCTACAAATTTTATCTCTTTCTATAGGAAGACTTTGATTTAAGAGCAAAATAGTATCTTGTGGCCGTATTATTGGCATCTGACTTAATAGGTTGTTCCTGGGTGTATGTGTGTACATATAAATTTGATATTTCCTCCACAAGAATGTGTGGATCTGCATATCTAAAAGTGTTCAACATAAGTACAGGCTAATTCAATAGTTTCTCAAAAATGGAAGTGTTCAGCCTAAAGTAGTCCTAACTTTTTGCCTTCTAGGAGATGCTAAGAGCAAAGTTTGCTTGAGATCTTGGGTAAAATTTTGAAAAACACCCAAGTGACTTTGGAGCCTATGCCTCATTGACAATCATCTGACATGCTTATCTTTCCGCCTTCATCCTGCTGTTTCTATGAGTGAAGCATGTTGTGGGGAGGGATCGCTCAGTGGTTTGAACATTGGCTTGCTAAACCCAGGGCTGTGAGTTCAATCCTTAAGGGGGACACTTAGGGATCTGGGACAGAATCAGTACTTGATCCTGCTAGTGAAGGCAGAGGGCTGGACTTGAAGGCTTTCCAGGGTACCTTCCAGTTCTATGAGTCAGGTATATCTCATTATTTAGAATTTTATAAGCTGCTGCATTGATATTTCTTGAATACTTCTGCCTAACTAAACTTGCTTAATCATCATAGCCATGTACTTTCCACTCACTACACCATGTGGGCTACGGCTATGCTAGAGAGTTCATAGCAGCATAGCTGCACCACTGTAATCTCTCTAGTGTAGGCACTCTAAACTGATGGGAGAGAGATCTAGCTACACGAGCAGTAGTACCTATGTTGGCAGGAGAAGCTCTCCCACTGACATAGTGCTGTCCACACCAGCACTTAAGTCGTCATATGTTATGTTGTGTAGAGAGGTGGCTAATTCCCACCCCTGAGCTACATAACTTATGTCCACCTAAACTGTAGTGTAGCCATAGCCTTCGATATAAATGAGAGGAAGAATAGCCATCTGATTGAAGCATGGTCTGAGGCTCAAGAAATCATAGAATCATAGAATATTAGGGTTGGAAGGGACCTCATGAGGTCATCAAGTCCAACCCCCTGCTCAAAGCAGGACCAACCTCAACTAAATCGTCCCAGCCAGACCTTAAAAATCAATAAGGAAGGAGATTCCACTACCTCCCTATGTAACCCATTCCAGTCCCATTCACCACCCTCCTAGTGAAATAGTGTTTCCTAATATCCAACCTAGACCTCCTGCACTGCAACTTAAAACCATTGCTTCTTGTTCTGTCATCTGCCACCACTGAGAACAGCCTAACTCCGTCCTCTTTGGAACCCTCCTCCACCTTCAGGTAGTTGAGGGCTGGGTAGTTGAGGCCCCCCATCACTCTTTTCTTCTGTAGACTGAATAAGTCCAGTTCCCACAGCCTCTCCTCCATAAGTCATGTGCTTCAACCTCATAATCATTTTCATTGCCTTCTGCTGGACTCTCTCCAATTTGTCCACATCCTTTCTGTAGTGGGGGGCCCAAAACTGGATGCAATACTCCATATGTGAATACTCACCAGTGCCAAACCATAGTTTAGCAAGGGATATATATATTTCTAGTCACAGAAATGAAAATAGGGACTTCTATACAAACAGGTACGCAGGATCGGCTTTAGGCCAATTTCCTCAAATCAGGCCCTGTGCCCAAGAGGGCACTGCGCCCGCTCGTAAGCATAACTATACTTCCTTTCCTGGAGTAAAGCTTCCTAGGAACTTTGGCAGAGCATTCTAAGTTGAAGGCCTTCCCCTGTGAAACATGTTCCCTTTGGTCATCTAGTGCCTACATTTGTTGTCCAGCTATGCTGGAAGGACAGGAGGCATTAGATATGGTTTAATTAGGCCACAACTTTATTCTTGACTGTCTGGGAGTACCCAGCAGATAAAAGTGTATGGTGCAGGTTATTCCATGAGCATTTTCATTTATATATATGGGGGGCTTCTGTCAGTCCTCCTGCTCACCCAGCCTGGACCCCAGCCAACTCACTGTTGGGACCTCCTCATCCCCAACCCCTTGAATAAGGTGGAAGGGGCTGTAAAGGGGGTGTTGGCTCTCGGCTGTGCCACTCATAGAAGCCCCGAACCCACTGCTCCTTTAACAAATAACTCCCTTAAATCCTTTGCTAATCCATTTTATCTGATCACTGTATCCCTTCTCTATGGAGTACCTGCACTGGATATCCACCTCACATTTATGTAATGAATGGAGATGTCATAGTTTAACTCCAGTTCCAAGTTCTCCCCAACTTGTGATGGTGAGATGGTGAAGGCAAAAAGCCCACCCCACCTTGCATTGCCCAATCTGGCAGTGAAGGAAAATTTCCTTCCCAGCCCACTGAAAAAGGTGCAACCAGTGCAATGTCCACAGCAGACCCCGACAACCTAGTATTTCACCACTTCTGTGTGTGGGGGTGGAGGGCGGGCTTTTCCTGCCTGGCATGGACCTATATAATACCCCCTGTGTTCCCATGGCCTGGGGAAAGGTATGGGTCAGCGTCCCCAGGCTGACCTGTTCTGCAGCACTGTTAAAGTCACTCCTTGCCGCTCTAACCCCTTAAAGTGGTACACACCTTCCTCCAACAAGCCCCTCGTGCGGTGCAATCAGTAGATTAAGAGCTGGAGAGAAGCTGAGCCCCAAGTAGGGAGCGGGGCTTCTCTGACTAGGGGTCCTATAAAGGTAGTCAGCCAGCCAGGCAGCAGCATAGACAGTTGCAGCAGCACGGGAGCCAGCAAACAGCTGTAAACAGGGGAGTTTGAGTGGGAGTTTACAGGGGGAGTTTGGGGGAAGATTAAGAGATGCAGGCAGAGGAACACACAGGCTACTGAAGGGAGTGTGCAGTGTTCTAACAGTGTCTTGGTGCTTGTTGGGAGTTTGTTTTTCTGTGGGTGGTGGTGTTTTGGTTTGGTTTGTGGTTGTGGCTGTGGACCTGAGGCTGAAGAGGATCCTAATGGGTGCGGGAAAGAATCCGCTGATTGTCCTTCATGTGGGAATGAATGATATGGCTAGATTTGCGCTGGAACTTATCAAGGGAGACTATGCCAGGCTGGGGAAGACGCTTAAGGAAATCAGGCTCAGGTGACATTCAGTGGGATTCTGCCTGTTCCTAGAGAAGGGCAACAAAGATGTGACAAGATTATGGTGATCAACAGAGAGCTCAGGCAGTGGAGCTATAAGGAGGGCTTTGGGATGTATGACCACTGGGAGGCATTCATGGACAGAGGATTGTTCTCTTGGGATGGACTTCATCTGAGTAGGGAGGGAAATAGACTTCTAGGATGGGGGCTGGCACCACTGATTAAGAGAGCTTTTAACTAGGAATTGGGGGAAGATGATTTGGAGATGTCCAAGTAATCTCCATGCCAGAATTTAATATTGAGAAGGAAGAAAATAAGGTAAGAGAGGATACAGCCATGGGTAGGACAATGGACATATGGAGGAAGGGTAGTGTAGATACAATTCTAATAGGTTATATTGGTGGTAGACTGTCTGGGCCTAATCGGGTAAAGAATGTGAGTGAAGCCAAACAGCAATAATTAAGATGTTTTCACCAATGTGAGGAGCCTAGATAACAAAATGGAGGAACTAGAGTTACTGGTGCAGGAAGTGAAACCGGATATTATAGGGATAACAGAAACATGGTGGAATAGTAGTCATGACTGGAGTACAGGTATTGAAGAGTAGGTATTGAAGAGTGCTGTTTAGGAAAGACAGAAATAAAGGCAAAGGTAGTGGAGTAGCACTGTATATCAATGATGAGGTAGACTGTAAAGAAATAAGAAGGGATGGAATGGATAAGAAAGAATCTGTCTGGGCAAAAATCATATTGGGGGAAGAAAACTACTAGAGCCTCCCCTGAGATAGTGCTTGGGGTGTGCTACAGACTGCTGGGATCTGATCTGGTTATGGATAGAGACCTTTTTAATGTTTTTAATGAAGTAAATACTAATGGGGATTGTGTGATCATGGGAGACTTTAACTTCCCAGATATAGACTGGAGGACAAGTGCTAGTAATAATAAGAGGGTTCAGATTTTCCTAGATGTATATATGTCTCCATTAAATCTTGTTGTACAGGTTTTATGCACATGCAGATTATAGTATTTTCAGGTATATTTTAAATACATTCGGTGTCATATGGTTCATACGGCCGTTGGTACAATAAATGTTGCGCTCACAGAAGTTACAGATTGTTCAGCAATTAATATTATTCAGACATGACATTCTGGCCCACATTTTCAAAAATGTGCAAATATATTGCCTGATACATGTACTCAAATTTGCTTAAACACATAGGAACTAATATGTACAGCTCCTGAACTCAGGGACAGTGCAAGGATGTTTCGTGCCCTAGGCGAAACTTCCACCTTGCGCCCTCCCCCGAGCCCCTGCCCTAAGCCCACCCCATGGCAGCTCCCCCCTTCCGCCCTGAGGCGCCCCTCCCTCGCGGCAGCTCCCCCTCTCCACTGTAAGGCACCACCCCTGCGGCAGCAGCTCACAATCAACTTAGGCGCCGCAAGCCTGGGAGGCAGGAGAAGTGAAGCAGCCACAGGGTGCTCGGGAGGAGGCAGAGCAGGAGTGAGCTGGGGAGGGGAGTTTCCCTGCATGCCTCCCCCCGCCTTACTTGCTGCAGGCAGCCCTATCTGTGCTTCCTTGCCCCAGCTCCCTCCGCCTAAATGCCGGTGGTGACTGGGGCGGCCGAAGATCCGGCCACTGTGGTTGCTGCCAAAGAAAATGCCGCCTCCCAAATCCTCGTGCTCTAAGCAACCGCGTAAGTCACCTAAATGGTTGCACCAGCCCTGCCTGAACTTGTGCATAGACTGGGCATGATATGATTGAAAGTTAATTGAGCACAAATGTGCGTGGACGCCGCTTTCAGGCTCCTTGTTTCTGGTGTTGAGTACTATAGTTCATCAAAAATTATTTAACAGAAACATTGGACACCAGAAATGAAACAGCTAGTCTCTGACCCAGGTGAATAAATAAAATTAAGAAATGGAGCTTGAGGCTACACTTTGAACTGGAAAATGAATCATTTCAGCACTGCTGTCATGTCAGGTGATAAAAAGTAATTAGTCTGGTAATTGTTTCTTTGACTTTCCTAGAATACATGTGACATCACTGCGGTCAGATAAGGTAAATAACTACTTGGTGGAGTGGGATAATGGAGAATGGTCTGCCATCAGACTGTCAGAATAATATGCATTAAAAGACAGTTCTGTATAGCTCATCCAACACAATCATTTAACATATGATCAATTATTTCAATAAGGTATGAAAATATACTTGTTTTTTTAAGATAGGCATATCTTTTGAAAGTAAGGCATTTTTCTTCTTAATCTTAAATTGTGCAATGCAAGCATCCTCTAGTAAGATTTGTGCCAATTTTATTCATAAATGGGTTGGCACTGTGTATTGGGGGATAGCTCAGTGGTTTGAGCATTGGCCTGCTAAACCCAGGTTTGTGAGTTCAATCCTTGAGGGGGCCATTTACAGATTTGGGGATTGGTCCTGCTTTGAGCAAGGATTTGGACTAGATGACTTCCTGAGGTCCCTTCCAACCCTAATAATCTATGATTGGAATAATATAGTAGCTTTGAGTTTCTTGCCACCTTCTGTGACATGTCCTCAAAGGAGTTTTTCTTCACTAGTTTACTGAGTGATGGAGAGTTTCAAATGTGTTCTTCCCTTTGGCTTTTCCATAGAACAGATCAATATGCTGACAACATAAAATCTACTATCAAAACTACCATATATTTAATTTTAAACAAAAAATAATAATAGGGACACTTAGACTGAAATGAGATATGGAGAATCTTCTTAGATAGAACTAGTTCAGAATATCTAATGTACCTCTTAAGATCTCTTATATTTTCAGTCTTGGAGTAAGGCACAATGAATTCTGCAGACAAAAGTTAATGACTCATTTTTAAAACATAAGACAGTACATTCAAGGTTCTTTTTTTGTAGAACAGACTTGTGCTATTTTCTTCTGGGATGTTTATCCAGAATTGAGTAAAACTTTTTAATTTTTTGACAGATGTTTGGTGAAGAAGGTTTCTTGGTTAGTATCGCTCCATAGAAAGACTTTCTTTATGTATATGCCAAATCAATTTTATGGTAAGCTTTTCATCTTGCAAAGGAAAAGTATGTAGTTTAAAACTAAACTATCTATTAAGGAAATGAAAAAAGTTACCCAGAGGGCTTCATGGTCTCTGAAATTAGTGCCTAAAAAATTGCAGATGTCCAATCTAATTTTTAAAATTATTTACAATAAACACAAACAGGAGGATGGAATACTTAAATCTCTCCAGTCAACATGCTATGCTAGAGCCATTTGAATCTTTATTTCTGGAACCAAGCAGGGCATTTGCATGTTCCATATAAAGGCATTCTGTCTGCTATTCCTTTTGGCATGCCTTTTGTTGGGTAAATAACAGCAAGTAATTCCGAGACAAGGCAGCTGAGATGCACTGAGAGAGAGTGAGGGAGAGTGCTATAAACAGAGGAGTAGGAATGAGAGGCTCCCAAATTCTGATACCATCACTGACAGAATATGTTTTTGGGAATATCAATGAAGTTCTCTGCCTCTTTCCCCATCTGTAGAAGGAGGAGGATAATATTAACCCCAGAAAGAAGATGGAATGATTAATTGGCTAATATTTGGAAAGCATTACATAAATTTACCAGTAAGGTATAATTTGCAAAGAATGAAATGCATCTTTTTACTTGTTCAAATGGAATCATCTCATTGTCAATGTATAGGAGACAGATCTTCAACTAAATGAGCAAATGGAGATGACGTCAGAAAGAAAATTTGTAGTGCTGTGCAATGAAATGTTTTGTGTCCATTGCTTTTTTATTTTATGAATATTTTAATCTAAAATAGCTTTTTTGATGTATCTTGCTACTGTATCTTGTAATAGTTTCACAGATGTCCTGCCACTTGTTCTATGAGTTAGTATATGAAACCTATTTAAGCATGACCTTTCAGTATATTCAACAATGAAATGATGACCAAAGAAAATAAATGCCCTGGTACTATTGTTTGAGATGGTTGCATATAATCTCTAACCTGCGGTACAAGAGGAGACAATCGATAATGCATGAGTAATGAGAGTTTCAGTGAAAACTTAGCACTGTAGTCTTAATAGAATTTTTGTCCTCTCATTCAGGGAGGCAGGACGTTATGTTTTGAGGCGTCTGTCTATTTACAACTTATGAATTCTGTTTGATATTGAGGATGTCTCTCTGTGTCAGACTGCAGACTCCATGCCATATGAATGGTTTATTTGCCTTCTCTATTATTGTCCTTTTACCTCCACAAATGGACTTCCAAGGGGTAGTGGCACATGGCTAACCAAAGAGGGTTGTTAAAACTTGATGGTCCTCTGTACAAATAGACACACCATAGACAATAAGCTAACCCTCACCCAGGATAACTTGTTTGTTAGGAGGGAGGTTGCCTGACAATGAAATCACATGGTAGGGAATATGTGCTCACCTGTTAAGGCTGATAAGACGGTCACATGTCAGAGGAAAATGGAAGGATTATAGAAGAGCAGGAGCTGCTTTACTTTTGCTTTTTGTCCATTTTTACCAGCCCTAGCTTAATGGAGCTTTTGCAGGAGCTTGATGAAGTAGGGGGACCCCAGTGACTCACAGTGGAAGGGTGAGATACAGTGAGGAGTGCTGGGTTTAGGATGGTTGCTAAATGAACTGCATCCTCGATGCTTTATCTTTTTAGTAAAGAGTAATTGAATTACATGCCTTTTGCTAAGCCTGTTTATATTTGTTTCTTCAGTCATGCATCTGTTGGCCTGAATTTATGGACTAGTTTATTATGGCTCACCACTGATTAGATTATAATATATTTTAGGTTTTTGTCCTAATTCAGGCTACAGGTATAGAGAACACAGAGAGTTCAATACTGTGAGACGACTCTTGGGGTATATGGCAAGGGCACTTATACTGAGGACAATACCAACTTGCTAAGAACTTTATTAAAACGAATGAAAGAAGAATAAATGTTACATTACAAAACACAGAGTTACAAAGAAGTAATACAATTCTGTGACCCCTAGTGGTAACATCTCTATTCTAAAAGACTACTTAAGATAGCATATTCACACCCTTCCTTGAAGGCCTGGTAATAAGAGACAGAGGACCAGCCTCTTTTCGGCATGCCCGATGAATTCGATGATCTAGGCTTCCCAAGTTGGTAAAGATTAGGTTTGAGTGTTGAGTAGCTAAGCTGTGTTGCAAAGCTGAGCTGATAGCTTGATAGAAGACAGAAAAAAGTGACTCTCTTGCATGGTTGTTTGCCCTCTTATAGGATCCCAATACTGCCCAGTGCTGGAATCTAGGCCCAACCTACCATGCCCAAAACTTATTTCCTCACCCGCATAAATCTTTGGGTACACTTACTCTATAGGTTAACATATTATGACATATATTCATACATATTAGTATCAATTATCTCATTCCTGAAATCGTTACCCGTGGCCTAACTAATGACTTCCATGTACTGCAGTGTGCTCTGCAGTTACCAGTCTGCTCTAGACTTAAGTTAAAACAGATTCAGTTCTTTGTTCAATTCTCCATTTAGTTCCCCCAAATTAAGCGGGATAGGCCATTTATGTATGCCAAAGATTACAAACACTCATACTAACTTGCTCTAGCTAATCATACAGGATACAGGCCTGTAGTTTACTGAATTACAACTAACTATTATGAATAACATTTATGAATACCATAAACTAGAATTCAACATAAACTAAACCCAAGAAAATACTATGATTCACTAATAATAAGATATGATACAATAATAGGAATCAAACCAAAAGAAAACACATTATGCAATATAACAAGCTGGCCTTATGGGCTACACATCCTTGAAGACATAGACTGCAAACGGTAAGGCTCACGCCTTTGGTAGGATTCCGGAGAATTTCCAAGAACTGCTAAGGAGGCTTGAGGGAGATGGCACTAGATCTGTGGTAATGACTCTTTGATTTGCCTGCAGTTCTGAAAAAGCAAATAAATTAATTTCAGGTCAACTCAAAACCAATTTTTTTTAATTGATAAATTTAAAATTTGGGAAAATTGTTTTGGGTTGAACAAAATATTTCATTTAATTTCTGGGCATTTATAATTTCTTTTTTAAATAAAAGCGAAGGAAAACTGGAAAGTTACAAGGGGGCTTAGGTGCCTAATATCAATATTTTAGGTGCTATTGACAAAGCAATGGAGGTCTATGCCCTACAGCCATGTGGATAGGGCACTTAGCTGGGATGTGGAAGACTCAGGTTTTAATCCTCATCTTGGGCCAGGAACTCAAAATATGGGGTTTCCCTACACCAGGTAAGTGCCCTAACCATTAGGCTGTAGGGTATTTTGCTCAGTTTTTTCTGTTGAAGCAGTCCCACTTTATATAATAATTAAATACATATTAGAATAAGGGATTGGAACCTGTGCCTCCCACATTCCCTAACTACTGAGCTGCAGAGTCTCTCTCTGACTCAATGAATATTTAATTATTCATACAAAGTTGAACAGCATCAACAGAGCAAAACCCTAGAATACCTGGTGTTTAGGGAACTCATAGCAGGAACTGTATTCAAGTCTCTGCTCCAGAGCAGGGATTCAAACATGGGTCTCCCATATTCCAGGTGAGTGCTTGTCATAACTTTAGTCCCAGATTTGGACCCTAGCGTCCAAAATATGGGGGTTAGCATGAAAACCTCCAAGCTTAGTTACCAGCTTGGACCTGGTACTTGCTGCCACCACCCAAAAAATTAGAGTGTTTTGGGGCACTCTGGTCCCCCTGAAAAACCTTCCCTGGGGACCCCAAGACCCAAATCCCTTGAGTCTCACAACAAAGGGAAATAATCCTTTTTCCCTTCCCCCCTCCAGGTGCTCCTGGAGAGATACACAGACACAAGCTCTGTGAATCTAAACAGAGGGACTCCCCCGTCCCCGTTTTCCAGTCCTGGAGAACAGAATTACCGAGAGTTAATCTCTCTTCCCCCCTCACCCAGAGGGAATGCAAAATCAAGCGAATAAATCTAACACACACAGATCTCCCTCTGACTTCTTCCTCCCACCAATTCCCTGGTGAGTACAGACTCAATTTCCCCGAAGTTTCCCAGTAAAGAAAACTCCAACAGGTCTTAAAAGAAAGCTTTATATAAAAGAAAGAAAATTACATACAAATGGTCTCTCTGTATTAAGGTGACAAATACAGGGTCAATTGCTTAAAAGAAATATGAATAAACAGCCTTATTCAAAAAGAATACAAATCAAAGCACTCCAGCACTATATTCATGTAAATACAAAAGAAACAAACTCTTTGGTACTCACAACTTGGAAACAGAAGATTAGAAAGCAGAAATACTTCTCCAAAGCTCAGAGAAAGCAGGCAGACAGAAAACAAAGACTCAGACACAAACTTCCCTCCACCCAGAGTTGAAAAAATCCGTTTCCTGATTGGTCCTCTGGTCAGGTGCTTCAGGTGAAAGAGACATTAACCCTTAGCTATCTGTTTATGACAGTGCTCCAGTGAGCCACTGGGAAAACCTCTTCTTTGTGAATGGTACTTAAAGCCCCTTGTGACTCTAGTTTTGACATTTTTTCCCAACTAAAACAATTTGCAGAAACTGGTGCAAATTCACAAAATATTTTGATTAGCCCGAATCTGTGTTTTTTGGTGACAAAGTTTCAGCCTCAAAATTTTTACCCAGCTCAGGATGGCATTAGTTTCAGGACATAGGTAACTGAACCACAGAAACCCCACGGCAGAGAGTTCCAGGTACAGCCTCAGTTATGAGGCTGTACCTGGAATGTGTGACCAGATACTTGGTGCCCAGACATTGTCTAAACCCTACCCAGGCCCATCAAGGGGTTCAGCATTTGAGTCACTTCACAGCTGTCTGAATGTCCTATAGGAGCTCTTACATGAGGATTTTCTATAGCTTTTTATCTATATCTGCAGAAATATTTAGAGGAGATGCTTTTTTTCACCTCAGTTCCATTTCTAGTGATAGTTTCAGATGCGTCCAATTTAGAATGTGGTGCACAGTTACTGCATATAAACGAATAATTTGCAGTGCTTGGTCACCAAGGGGGATCAGGTTTCACAAATCTTTTGAATCTCAGAGCAATACAAATCACTTCCAGGATGATCCTTCCATTGATCAGAAGACAGACAGTACATTTTCTCTCAGACAGCACAGTGGCATTTTTTTAATCTGATCTGACGAGAAGGATGTTTCCCTAGATGTGCCAGGAATGGAATTAAATGATGTGCCCTTGGGAATAACAATGCCTATGTCCTTAGATATTTGAAAGACTGATGAACCTCAATAGCTAAGCTGAGCAGTATGTGGTCCTTCACAAAGATCAGTTTCACCATTGAGTTCTTGGAGCTTGAAGATTAAACTTTGTTCCTAAAAGTTCCATTTCCCACCCCTACCCAAATCCAGATTTTTTTTTTCCTGGAAGGAAAGTCAGGGGTTACAGTCCTATCTGAATTTGCTTCATATGAAAACTTGGTTTTGAACTGTTAACTGGGGAATGTTTCTGTTGGAATATGCTATATAAATCTATGTTGTATTAACAAAGTTTTCCAGTAAGCATTTTTATGCTTTTAGGTTGGAAGTTACAAAGTTTTTGCAAAAGCTAAAGGAATATTTTAGTCTTGCATTATTCCTCTTTCTTTGGGTGGTCATTTATATTTGATAAATTCAGAATGATCTCTGTTTGTGATGTCTCTTATGACTATGTATGTATCAGGGAGAACTTCTTTCATAGCTCAGGCATTTAAATACCACAGTTGTTTGCATGGTATACATGCATAGATGGATATCTTGTTCCTTGTGAAGTTGCACCAGACATCACCTATCCAGACCTACTTTCATAAAGGTCTGATGAAGCTGTATATACAAATAAATGCTTTCACCATGGTGAATTTCATTCTGAATCTCTCTTTGGGAGAACAGTGATTCAATCTCTCTTTTAATAAGTGCTCCTCAATTGACCTCCTGAGAAATGTTGCTGTTTTTCAGATCTTTACTGTGAGGATGTATAGAAGAGGAAAGTTATTTACCAGCAAATGTTATTTGAACACATTGCTTCTGCAGATATCCTGTCTTTTTATCACTGCTTCATAATTACCTTTGCTAAGGTGAACAGGAACTGAAGCATGGTGAATGGCTGGGATTTTCAAACAATGACAATAACATTGGAAACAAAAAGCACAAACACTTGACACATAAATACTTAGTGCTTGCAATGATTCCATGTTTACATGGCTTGACATGTGGCTCTGATGCAAACATATCTGCAGAATCAATACATTCAAAGAACAATAATTATTGTTATTTTCATTTTTCTACTTATGGTTTGGAATATAGTGTATAGGTCTAGTAATTCAAATACACCAGCAATACTTCAACTATATCTATAAGACATCTTACTCATTTGGAGATGGGTCATTCAGTCCTTTTAAACCATGTTCCAATACATTAATGTTGCAATATGAAACTAACGTGATTGTAGTGGAATGGACACATTTTATATTAGATTTGATACAAGTACACTAATATAACTGATATAAAAAAGACAGTGGGAGATGCTACACAAAATAGCAAGTCACATGTCATCACTGATAAATGACAGGAGCACCTGCAAAGAGCCAGTGCTGGCTGGAATAACACTTACCATCTGGGACCCCATTATCCAGAGCACCAACATCAGAAGGGTTTAAGTGGTGGCAACATAAGGGGTCAATGCTAGCTGAATGGGAACTTTGGTGATGTCAGTCTATCAGATGTAGTTGGGATAAAAAAGTGCTTTATAGGACCCATCTTACAAATTTCTACAATTTATAGGTATGCAGTGGTGGTGTAGCTGTGTTGGCCCCAGGGTATTAAAGAGGCAAGATGGGTGAAGTAATATCTTTTATTTGACCAACTTTTGTTAGTGAGAGAGGCAAGCTTTTGAGCTACGCAGAGCTCTTCCTCAGGTCTGTCAAAAACTTGTTTTTTTCTCACCAACAGAAGTTTGTCCAATAAAAAATATTACCTCACCCACCTTGTCTCTCGATATGGTTTATGGAGTTCACTAAAGTTCATTTATTTATTGATGGATAAATTTATGATACTCAAATTATTTCCTGCAAATCTTAAACTTCACACTGCATTTATTATAAATCAGTGATTATGTTGATCCAGAGTACAAATCTTTACTCATGGTATAGGATCCATTTTTAAAGTACAACCATGGGGATTTAGCTATGTGAATTCAAATAATGTCAGTGGAAGTTACATGGTAATTCTTCCCATGAAAATGTATCCTTGTGTATGCATTGTATTGAAGTAGGGGTTGTATGGTAAGCAAATTATGATGGCAAACATTTAAATTTGAGGTATACAGAAAGGAAATTTTGGAGCAATAGTTCCATTTTTCCCCACCACCTAAATAGAAAGTCAACCCATATATGTTTCTGACAGTGTGCAAAACAAGTTCTGGACAGCTTCACTCAATCTCTTTACATGGTTTACAGTTATCAAATGCACAGTGCATCCCTGTCATCGTGTGTCGAGAATATTTTATTAACATTTTTCTCTGCAAAGTGTTAAAACAATCCAATAATTACAGTCATATCATGAGTGATTTTTAGTTACTTCAAATTGTGCTTCACCTTTGGCATACTTAGTTTTCCAGCAAATATTTAAAAAACATATTCTGATTCCAAAGTCAATACATTAGAGAGGAAAAGTGAGAGATTTTTTTCTGGTTCCCAAGATTATTATATATAAATATAATCATGATTCTCACAGATTAAAAAAACAACAGTTACTTGGCAAGCTAAATGTGAGTCAGTTCCTCCTTAAGGACCTCCTCAAGATCCAAATCTTCTGTGTTGCCTACAAGAAATGAACCTGCTAATTAGAGATAGGTTGAAGAGTGGTTATTTTTTTTGCATGTGTGTCACATATAAAAATAACATAAGTACTACATAGTATGTATATAAATATATCAATTGATTTCCTCTCCTGCACATGTCATGGTTGTTGACTTAGGCTCTGAACTTGTAATTAGATCTTGTGAGGTAAAAGGGTCCATCCCATTATTCTGATTGTAAGATTGGAGCCTTAGATTGTTAGCTGTTCAGGGTAGAAATACATTTTTTAAAGCAAGTAGTCTTTCTTTCATTCTTTCGTTCTTTCTTTCACTCTTTCTTTCGTTCTTTCTTACCAATTTGGGTCCAGATGCCTCCAATGTAAAAAATCAGGGTTCAGATTTGCAGTTCAAATTTGTCCTGTTCCTAAAGCAAATGAAATAATTGTATGTTAAATCCCAGTTAAGCAAAGAGTAATATTGTGTTCTGCATCTGGAGAAAAGGGAGGCTTAATCAGATATGTTCTTTAATGACCTACATATTAATACTATTTGTGAAAGTGGCTGAATAACTCCAACTAGTAAAGTGCTTTACATGTAAGACACGGTCACATGAAGGCTTGTGAAAATGTATATTACCTAAAACACGACTGTAAAACTTAAATCTCTGTGTTCTTTCTCTCACACACACACTCACACTCTAATACATACACACACTTATTTAATTACGGAGCAAAAAATCAGCTTGTTGGAGCTCTTATGCCTATTTAATTATGGTGCAAAACACTTTCATTTAGAAAAAAAATTGTACAATATGTGCATGCGCCACAGGGGAAATTGAGCTGAAAGTCAGAGATAAAATCTAACTTGCTTGATCAATAGGTCTTGATTTGAATATTCCACATGTTGTCAAAAGAATTGGGCAGAACTACCATTTTGCATCCAAATTTAATACTGTGGCATGCTTTTGGATTGTCATATGGTGTTCTGACATCCCTCTGCAGACCTAGTTCTTACCAGCAGTAGTGGTATTTTTTGGAAATAGATATACAGTATACTACATGTTCTATGGAGATTTTCACCAGTGGGACACTTTATGAAAACCAATATGTACTGTGCTACCTACCTGCTGCTGCTGCTGCCCTCAGAAAACTGGTGACTGGAATATAAACTATATCATGACCATGCTAAGTCCTTAACGTGGCTCTGCAACTTTCAGTGCTGTCAGTGGCATGCATAGGTTGAGGTTATGAAAGGGTGGTGCATGACCACCTGTTCGGGGAGGCTAGCCCCATAGTCCCACCCATTCTCCATCACACACACACATAGCTGGGAGTGACTTGCATGCTGGAGGCTGTTTGTGGGCAGTCCATACTGGAGACTACAGCAGCAAAGCAGTGTGAAGGGCACCCCATGTTAGAGGACAGGAGTGACACAGCAACTCATTATTCTGGATAGTACCCTGGGTATATCATAGCGAGAAAGGGCAATGATGCTGTAGAGACAGCCAGCACTTTCCACACATGCAGGACAACTCAGCCAAGCATACTGGTGTTCACTTGCAGAAGCAGACAAAGCAATCAAGGCCTACTGAGCATTTGCAAGAAATGAACAAAACTAAACTGCATAGAACGTGTGGACTGAGTAGTTATTTAGGTTTCCATACACAGCCATTAATACACAGCATGGGGCTGCAGGAGCACAGTGAGTGATCATTGTGGACGATGCCTTCTCCAGTAGGCAGGGGATAATGCCTTAACAGTCAGATGTATAAGGTGGTGGTGATTTTTTTGCAAGTATATAACTAATTTTCATATAAAAATATCCTGGGGGGAAAAGATCAAAATTATTTTATTTACTCAGTCATGAGACTGACATAATTTTGGAAGGTTTTGTTTGATTTTATATGGAAGAGTTTTACACTGTTACAATGTACATAATCAATTGACATCACCACAATGAGACGTTGGTGAGGGAAAGACATAATTTGGGCACTGGGAGAAAAATCATTATTATATTTTGTGCAAATTATCCAACACTTACAGATTCGTCTCTTTAGCTCAGAAGGAGAGCAGCAATGCGATCTGCTCCTTCTGTGCAAGATGAATGTTTGTTGAGGAAACACACATGAAAACATCTGCTGTAAGAAGCCTCTAGGAAAATAGCAACATGTAGCTGCCATGGTTACCTGATAAAGGCCAGATCTAGATAGGTGCCAGCCATCCTTATTTCTCACTGACTTCAGTGGCAGATGATAACCATTAACACTTCTCAGAGGTCTCTCGGCACTATATAGGATTGGGCACAAAGTTCTTATATATTTGTTTTGATTTTCTTTGTCAGATAATGATACTTGAAAATGGAAACTTAAACTCCATCTTTGGATATATAGCTTCTCTCTCCCTTTCAAACAGATTTACCTAAAGAAACCATCCATTTCTACCATTAAGGTGAAATCCTGGCGATCCCCCCCACCCATTGACAGCAATGGGAGTTTGGCCACTGACTTCAATAGGGTCAGAATATCACTCTTAGGATATGTCTACACTAGAAAATTAGGTCAATTTAATAGAAGTCAATTTTTTAGAAATCTATTTGATACAGTCAATTGTGTGTGTCCCCACTAAGTGCATTAAGTCAGAGGTGTGTATCCACAGTACCGAGGCTAGTGTTGACTTTTGGAGTGTTACACTGTGGGTAGCTACCCCACAGTTCCCGCAGTCTCCACCACCCATTGGAATTCTGGGTTGAGCTTCCAATGCCAGATGAGGCAAAAACATTGTCACGGGTGGTTCTGGGTGCATGCTGTCAGGCCCCTCTCCCTCCCTCCATGAAAATAATGGCAAAAAATAGTTTCTCGCCTTTTTTCCTGGGTTACCCATGCAGATGACATACTACAGCAAGCATGGAGCCCGCTCAGCTCACTCTCACTGTATGTCTCTTGAGTGTTGCTGGCAGACGTGGTTAGGGTGACCAGATGTCCTGATAAAATTGGGACTGTCCCGATAGTTCATCCCCCGAGTGTGTCCCAATATTTTCTTCCTCTCATCTGGTTACCCTAGACATGGTACTGCAGTGCTACACAGCAGCATCCCCTTGCCTTGCCTTGCGATGGCAGATGGTACAATATGACTGTTAACCATCATCGTTGTCCCATGTGTGCTCCTGGCCAACCTCAGTTAGATTGGTCGGAGGAGCCTGGGCAGGTATGGGTGCTCTTGGCCAGCCATGATGAGGTCGGTCGGGGGGATCCTGGACAAAAATGGGAATGACTTCAGGTCATTCTCTTCTTTAAGTTTCATCTAATGGAGAGTCAGTCCTGCCTGGAATATCATGCCTGCTGGAGGCTTCTGCCTCAGGCTGCTCTCCGAGTCAGCAGCACTGCGCAATCGCACCTACCCCAGCCTACCCCTTGCTCCCCTGGCTCATGAAGCCTGGACTGTAGTAAGGAGTAATTCAACTATAGGCTGAGCAAGTGCATAATGGTGGTAGAATGTTCCTCTGGATGTTTAAAAGCTCACTGGCTCAGTTTACTGACTTGGTTAGACCTCAGTGAAACCAATATTCTCATCTTTCTTACTGCTTGTTGTGTGCTCCACAATATATGTGAGGGTAAGGGGGAGATGTTTATGGCAGGGTGGGAGGTTGAGGCAAGTCGCCTGGCCACTGATTATGTGCAGCCAGATGCCAGGGCGATTAGAAGAGCACAGCAAGGTGCGCTGAGCATCAGAGAAGCTTTGAAAACCAGTTTCATGACTGGCCAGGCTACGATGTGAAAGTTCTATTTGTTTCTCCTCGATGAAAACCTGCCCCCTTGGTTCACTCTACTTCTCTGTAGGCCAACTGCCCTCTCCTCCCCGCTTTGATCTCCACTTGAAGAGGCAATAAAATCATTGTTGTTTCAAATTCATGCATTCTTTATTAATTTGTCACACAAATGGGGGGATAACTGCCAAGGTAGCCCAGGAGGGGTTGGGGAGGAGGAAAGCACAGGGGTGGGGTTGTTGTAAAGGCACCTCCTAGAATGGCATGAAGTTTATCGTAGAAGTGGCATGTCTGGGGCTCTGACCTGGAACGGCCATTTGCCTCTGTGGTTCTTTGGTAGGCTTGCCTGAGCTCCTTAAGTTTCATGTGGCGCTGCTGCAGGTCTCTGTTTTAACTTCTGTCCTTCATGCCCTTGGAGATTTTTTTAAATATTCCAGCATTTCGTCTTTTGGTATGGAGTTTGGATAGCATGGATTCATCTCCCCATATGGTGATCAGATGCAGTACCTCTCGTTCGGTCCATGCTGGAGCTCTTTTGCGATTCTGGGACTCTATGGATGCCTGTGCTGATCAGCTCGCCGCACTGGCCAAACAGGAAATGAAATTCAAATGTTCATGGAGCTCTTCCTGTCTACCTGGCCAGTGCATCTGAGTTGAGAGTGCTGTCCAGAGCGGTCACAATGGAGCACTGTGGTATAGCTCCCGGAGGCCAATACCATCGAATTGCGTCCACACTACCCTAGCAGGGTCGATTTCAGTGTTAATCCCCTCGTCAGAGAGGAGTACAGAAATCTATTTTAAGAGCCATTTAAGTTGACAAAAATGGCTTTGTCGTGTGGACGGGTGCAGGGTAAAATCGATCTAACATTGATAAATTCGACCTAAACTCATAGTGTAGACCAGAGCCTAGAGTTAAAATTCTGACTTGCCTGGCAGCTGCTGTACATAGCATTGGATTTTAATTACTCTTCCCTACTGTATCACTGACTGAAAAATAGACTAAGTTCTGTCTCAGTTCTGTTATAATGTTGAGTTTTAGAGGATTTTACTTAGTTCTGTGGACACTAGAATCCCAGTCACACTGTTGGATTTTTCTCAATGCTGTGACTTGCGAAAATGTAGTTTTTCAAGTTACTCTCTTATTCCTGTGTCTGGAATGCTTGGGTTTGTTCCATGTTGCCTGCCCCTTTCCCTCTCACCCCCCATGAAAAAAAGAAAGAAAGGAGAAAAAAAGCCTTAACTGTATTTGAATATCTAGGAGGAGGGAATGTTGTGTGCCATTCCTTTAATTTATTTTCCACATTCCTTATTCTATCTCTTCTCTATTCAACGTATGTTTGGATCATATGAAAGTAGTGTTTTTTCTTCAAAAAAATACTAAGATAATCCATTTATGCAACCTTAATCATTTATAAGGAAAAACATCCACAGATTTTCTGAATGTGGAAAAAGGTTTCTCGAGAGTATTGAGCACTTTTTTTTTCTGTTTACATTCAGAAAACAGAAGCTATTATTGTGTGGAGTGCTTCATCTGCTCAGTGTAGCATTCAATAAATATCTCTGCAGGATATAGTTGTGCCAGCAGGGATCTGAAAATACCTGGGTGTACAACTGTTCTAAGTAGTAAAATGTTAATGTTAAGATTCAGATTAAAAACAAGTAAAAGCAAAGAAATAGAGTAAACCCTATTCCATCTTCCCCTCATTTCATTGTGCTCTAAACCATACAATACATATTCTGTGCAGCACCATGGACTATAGTGAGATTCCTAAAGTACTCACATGCAATGGGGTAAGATAAGACAGTGAAAGTCCTGATCCCATGATTTAGAGTGTGGAACTCCCATTAAAATCATTAGCATTTTGCACCTGGCATAACTGATGGATCTAGGTTAGTTCTGTATTATTTTGTTTCTTCCACAGAGCTATAGCCACTCACTTCTCTGCTGTCACAGCAGATCTCATTTTAGTACTTCTGCACTTCAGGACTGAAGAAAGCTCTTCACACAGTTCCATAAAAGTGGCCTTACACATTCAAAAGTTCTGCAGCTACCGCTTTTCATCCTGTAGCTGCATAACGATGTGGTCTCGCCAGTCAGTGCTTGTTTCCTGGGCCCAGAAATGGCACTCAGCTGTGTAAAGGTGATGTGCGACTGTTGCCAGCAACTGCAAATTGCTCTGCTCTCTCTTCTAGCAGGGCTGCTTGCATGGCATCGCATTGTTCCATGCCATGGATCCTGTATTGGCTGTGTAAATACTGCAGGATAAGGCACGAGGTGTTTGTAATGCTCACAACAACAGTGTACAGCTGAGCGGAGTCCAAGCTTATGGTACTATAGCATCCAGCCAGGTAATCCAGGATTTTGAAAAAAACATGAAAAAGGCTTGGTTTGTTTGCCATTGATTTCAGGGAGGGATGGAGGTAAGTGGATCATGAGAAGCTAACCCCATGTTCCCATAACCACCCATGCCAATATTTTGGTCCCATAAGGCACTGCAAGCCCAACCCAAAATTTCACTTGGCTACGTGCACTGTGGGATAGTTACCCACAGTGCAGTGCTCCATGTGTCAATGCAAGCCCCCGATGTACTCCACTGACGCAATGAGCATAGTGTGGACACGCGAGATCAACTTGCTTAAATTGGAGGCTTGATTTTGACTTCACTTTGTAGTGTAGACATGGCCTTAGTCTCCCAAGTATGATGTGGAGGGATAACAAATGTTCTTTTGCACAGCATAAATACACTGGCCTCAAATCCTGTGTGGGCATTAGTGTAGCAGCCACATCCTTTACTTCCTTCTATAGGCAGAAGTAGCTGCTACATCCCTTTTACATTGAACACTATTTTTTCCTGGTGATCTAGAGACCGGATTCTATCATGCTGTAATCCTGCCTCTACTGGACTAGAGGACAGTGAGATATCTGTCCCTTCCCACTTCCAGAACGCATGGGCAGGAACCCAATCACTGTTTCCCTGAGGGATAGGGCATGACATCTCTTCTTCCTTGAGAGGAGGCAGATGGTGATTGTGGCAGCCAAAGGAATGGCAGAATAGGGAGCAGGCTAGCTGGACCTTCCCCACTCTGACGCTTAAGCAACCTGTATCCACACCATATACACTATTGTAACAATCTATGTACAAAATATGCCTTGTGAGTTATCATTTGAAAGCAAATAACTTGCTGGTCAATAATATCATGGTTAAATATATTAGCAAATTATATGTAAACTTCTGAATTCCCCCTGTATGATGTTACTTGTTCAAAACTGCTTAGGCAGAAGTTGTTAAGCAGGCTTATCCTAAACAAAGTAATGTGTGTTTACCTCAGCTTACATATAGGTAGTAAACATAACCAAGGGAAGCAGATTGTAGGAAACAAAATAATTTGCATTTTAGCAAACATGAACAGGAGGAAATGAAAAGTGCATGGAGCCTTCTTTACCACCAGAATCTTTCCTCGCTGCTTGAATAAACTTTACTTTGAAGGATAAGCTTCAGAAGAATCCATTTCAAAGGTTATAAAGAAAGCAGCAGAAAACACCAAGCTATTTCTGTCACCTAAGAAGAAAAAAGAATCCGCACCTTTGGGCCTTAAAAAAAGATCCTGAATGGGGAGGGGGTTAGGCACCATCTTGCTGGAAGTCTGTAAGTGGGAAAGGCCATTTTGAACAAAGCCATGAACTGACCCTTGCTAGGTCAAGTTTTAGACTTTTAGATTTGTTTTCACTTTTATTTGCTTGTTACCATTTCTAACTCTATATTTTATACTCAACTCACTTAAAATTCTACCCTTAATAAACTTGTTTTACCATTATCTAAACCAACAATGCCATGTTTGTACTAAAGTGAACATCAGTTCTGGTTAATGTGGGTTTTGTCACCTTAAAGGAGCAAAAGGATCTTTAGATTCCTCTTAATGTTGCAGGAGAGAGGTAGACATATCAGAGTACACAGGTATGAGGAATGTCAGGACTGGAGAGTGGCACCTGCAGACAATAAGCATGTCTGGTAAAGACAAAAGTGTTTCTGTGATACCTGCAGGCAGGCTTTCCAAGTGGTTGAATCAGAGCTGTGCAGCATACAGAACATGAAGTGCATGCTTGTGTGTGTGTTTGCCCCACGCAGGGAACCACAAGTAGCAGAAGAATGTTGGGGCACTCCGCGTTATAATACAAACAGCGATACAACCTCTCACTGGCTAAAATGCACCCCAGAACGTGACACCTACCCTTTTGGAACAAATGGTCAGAAGTCCTCCAAGTCGCTCCCTGAGAAATGAACCACACAGCTCTTGCTCCTCCTATTAAACATGTGTTGGGTCATTGACAGACAGAGAAATGGTGGGACAGAAGCAGCTTCTTTCTTTAGCGACTCTGCATGTGTTCAGTCTTCTGGTATCAGAAGAACTGTGAACTGAATTATGAAACCGTGAGGGACAGAGAACGGGAGTGATGTGCTAAGTGTTGAATCTACCATGAGAATGAGAGGTAGGGTAGAAAAAGAAAATAAATAAACATGACAATAAAGCAAAAACTAGTAATATGTTAGGGAGAAATTAAAGCCATTGTGGAACAGAGTTTGTAACCAATAGTTTAATGATAATTAAAATAGATATAAAATAAAAAGAAGTAAAAATTGAAGAAAATAAACTAAGTATAATGTTTAAATGGAGAAGAGAAAAAATACCCATTCTACATGAAGGTTTTCAGAATCTGACACTTAGATTAGAAGCTCTTTGGAGGTGTTTCAATGCCAGCTGGGTGCTATCATATTATAAATAAATACTGATTTTTTTTATTTGGACTGAAAGGGGCATGACTAAGGATTTGATCCATAGTATGGATTTGGCTGTAGCTTCATTTAATAAAATAAAATATTAACATGATTCAATTCACAACATAGAGCTCCACAAAGTTAAACAGATATAATCTAAAATCTGTTTCGGGAAGAAGCTGTAGAATGACTGCACATGCATGCAAATGCTAATAACTCATTTTAATTTAAAAAATAGACATAAAGAACCAGTCCAAATTCAGGACATAATGCCAATAAAAAGCTAGTCTTTGTAAGAGTTAGACATCTAATATAGAGAGCAAAAATATATAAAAGATTAAACAGTATTATTACTCCTTTCTGAAGAGGTTGGGGAAATAGATAACAAAAGTGAAAGTAGCTGTTCAGTTGTGTCAAAGCTTAAACCCAAAGGAAATTTTACCAAAAAATGGGCTTAATGTTGTGGAAACATTGACTGAAGGATAACCATTGCTATGTAAGTGGGCAGCTCTATAACTAATATCTTAAAATGGTTTTTATTATCTTGTAATAAATGTGAAGCGTTAGAGAGGCCCCACACCAGCAGAGAAGGGTGTAAGGAGAGCCTATAGACAAGCTCATCCCTCCTTGATGTGCCAGCAGCTAATACCAAGCCTTGAGAGGAAATAAAACAAAAGAGCCTGGGTCAGTTCAGTGCTCAGTTCAGTTCCATGTCCAGCAACGGCTTTTCTTATTCAGTTTACTCCTCACTTCACCACCTGAAGCTCCTTCCCTGTGCTTAACACAGGACCCAGACCCAAGAGCAAGTTAGCTTAAAATGGTCATGTGTGGCTAAGTTCCTAGGTCTCTAAATGACAGCATTAAATTTATGAATGCACCTAAGTGCTTTCAGGATCTGCCTGGATATTGTCTGTATAAAAGCATAAATATTGAAAGGCAACTGACATTTTTCTCTAATGAATCATATGCACTGACTTAATAAATTGTATATGTTATATAGATGTCTTTCATTTTTTTTTATTTCTATTTTTTTACAGATTATCATAGAACATTGTGCTCAGACATCCATGTCTTTGCCAGAGGGTCCCCAGTCGACATGCAATAAGGTACATGGTACTCAGACCATTGCTTATCTTTTGAGTGCTGCCTGATTTGTGAACATCATTCCAAGAAGAGCTAGCTTGTGTTGTTGAGAATTATATTGCTAGAAGCATTGATTCACCATGCTAATTCACTCAGTGATGATTTTGATGGTGATGCACCTGGGAGCAGTGCTGCAATAAGTTTCATGTATTTAGCATACTTGCAGTTACACAAGGCAATAAAGCACCAACATGCCTCTAGAAGTTATCAGCAGAAAACTAATATCTTTGGCCATTATGCAGAAAATAGGAAAGATATTTTCGATCATGATGAGAGTACAATTATTTCCTTGCTCTTTAAGATTGACGCATAGAAATCTGCATCTCAAAGTACCAAAAAAAATCCAAAACAAAAATTAGACATTGTAAGTCATATCCCCAGGTAGTGTAAATTAGTGTATCTCTATTGACTTCAATGGAGCTTGTCATAAACAGATAGTTAAGGGTTAATGTCTCTTTCACCTGTAAAGGGTTAACAAACAGTGACATGAAACACCTGACCAGAGGACCAATCAGGAGACAAAATACTTTCAAATCTGGGTGGAGGGAAGTTTGGGTGTGAGTTCTTTGTTCTTGGGTTCTTCTCTCGGAGGGTCTGAGAGAGACTAGACATTACTACAGGCTCTCTAAGTTTCTTTTCATATAGTAAGTAAAACAGGCAGTTTAGGCTTTTTAATTGTTTTACTCTATTTGCATTTGTGGATCTGGCTGGTTAACTTTTATATGTGCAGTTGCTGGGAATATTTTGATTTGTATTGGTACTGGGGGGAAGGTCTCTTTCTGGTGTCTGTAAGCTATAGGACCCTGTAATAGTTACATCTTGAAGTTACAGAGATAATTCTTTACTTTTTCCTTTCTTTTATTAAAAGATTTCTTTTAGAGAACCTGATTGATTGTTTTTTCTCTGTTTCCCTTGTTTTATCCCAGGGGATTGGGATAACTCACCAGGACGGGTGGGGGAGACGGGAGAGGGAGAGATAAAATCTCTCTCTGTTTTCCTTAAATCTGTTTGCCTCTTTGTGGAAGGGAAGGGAGATGCTTCTCCCTATGGTGATTTAAGAGGTTAGATCAGTATCTCAGGATAGCCCAGGGAGGGAAGTTCTGAGAGGGGGAAGGTTGGGGAATGGTTTATTTCTCCTTGTTTTAAGAACCCAAGGGATCTGGGTTCTTGGGGTCCCCAGGGAAGGTTGGGGAGGTCAGAGTGCCCCAAAACACTATACTTTTGGGTGGTGGCAGCCTATCAAATCTAAGCTGGTAATTAAGCTTAGGGAAATTCATGGTAGTATCTCATTTTCTGGACTCTAAGGTTCAGATCTGAGAAAGAATGCTAGGACATGGTGGTAGCGCTGGGATAGATAAGAATCCAAAAGCCAGTAAGATTATTAATTTGCTTTTCTGCTAGCTGGTTATAAGCAGAGGGAAAGGGTTTATTTTTTTAAACTGCAGCTAGAGAATTTTTTTTTCCTTGCTCCGTCTAGCTCTGCATAGGGAGGGCTATTAAGGTTTAACGATGGTCATTTGTTAAACAAAGCAGCCTTAAGTGGTCAGCAAGGCACTCCAACCAGAACACATTTGTAAATGAAAGAGAGTTCTTTTTTGCTTTTTAACTCTTTCGGGACAGGCTAGTAAGTTTAAAAGACTCTGTTGCTAAGCAACCCCAGGAGACAACAGAGAGCCAGCAGTTCAGACAAAAAAACACCAGAGGGCACCCCAACACAAGAAAACAGGAACCATGACTTCCAAGGCAAAACTGGTTACAGAGGAACAAATCAAAGAAGCAGACCACAGGCGACAAATGGAAAAAAAACTACAAGAGATGGAGCTGAGAGAAAGAGAAAGAGAAGCTGCCCACAGGAGAGAGTTGGAACTCCTGAGGGAAGCCTACCGGTAGGCCCTGGAATTAGAACTGGCTAAGTAACAGAACACAGCCAATCCTAACAACACTTCACCAATTGTTGTTCCACATTCCAAGAAATTCCCCACCTTTAAGGCAGGTGATGACACTGAGGCCTTCTTAGAAAATTTTGAAAGAGCCTGCCTTGGGTACAACATCTCTGAAGACCAGTACATGGTAGAATTGAGGCCACTGCTCAGTGGACCCTTAGCAGAGGTGGCGGCTGAAATGCCTAAGGAGAAAATGAATGATTATAAACTTTTTCAAACAAAGGCCAGATACAGAATGGAGATAACACCTGAACATGCCCGTCAGCGGTTCAGAAACCAAAAATGGAAACCAGATGTGTCATTCCCCCGACACGCCTACCACATTGCAAAGAATTATGAAGCCTGGATATCAGGAACAAAGGTTAAAAATCTGGACTATCTGCATCTCCTGATACAAATGGAGCAGTTCTTAGATGGTATTCCTGAGGAAATAGAGAGGTACATCCTAGATGGGAAACCCAAAACAGTAATCGAGGCGGGGGAGATTGGAGCCAAATGGATGGAAGTGGCAGAAAAGAAAAAAGCTATAGTCAAGGGGAATGAATACCCCAGAGGGCACACCGACAATAAACCCTACATCCGAGGGCAGCCAAAGACCCCACCTACAACCCAAGGAAAGCCACAGATGCCCTATTCTTCCACGTCACCAGTCTCCAGTAACCCACCTCGACCCAGTGACCAGTCAGCTGGAAGATGCTTTAAGTATAATGAACTGGGACATATAAAGACCAACTGCCCAAAGAACCCCAACCGAGTGCAGTTCATTACACCACCCTCACACCAAGGATCCCCAGGCCCAGATGCCTCTCAAATACCCTTGGAGCGAAGGGAAATTTTGAGAGTGGGTGGAAAGAAGGTTACTGCGTGGAGAGACATGGGGGCACAAATGTCAGCTATCCACCAATCCTTCGTCGACCCCAAATTCATCAACCCAAAGGCCCAAGTGACAATTTACCCCTTCATGTCACAAACTGTAGACTTGCCTACAGCTGAACTGCCTGTCCAGTACAAAGGCTGGTCAGGAATGTGGACTTTTGCAGTCTATGACAATTATTCCATCCCCATGCTACTGGGGGAAGATTTAGCCAACCAGGTGAAGCGGGCCAAGAAAGTGGGAATGGTTACACATAGCCAAACCAGGCAAGCTTCCAGACCTGTTCCTGTTCCTGAGCCATCCACTGAGGCCCCGTCTGTGTTACCAGAGACCCAGACAGAGGTAGTGGACCTGGATCCCATGCCAACAACGGAAACAGCCACAGAAACTCCAGTCCCAGACCAGGAACTGGAAAAGCCGCCAGCACCAGAACCGGTGCCAGCACTGACGACAGTGCTTGCAAATCCATCTTCAACCCCAATGCCAGAGGGTGCCAGTGAGCCTAAACTGGCAGAAGCAGCAGACAACCACACCCAAGAGGCTCAGCCAGAGCCTGAAATACCTCCTGGTGCACCAGTGGAGAGCGGCTCACCAGCAACGGAAACAACCCCATCACCTACATCGCTTCCAGAGGGACCAAGCCCAAGTCCACAGTCTAAGGAAGAACTGGTGTCTCCAGCTTCAAGGAAACAGTTTCAGACTGAGCAGGAAGCAGATGACAGCCTTCAGAAAGCTTGGGCGGTGACACGGAGCACCCCACCACCTCTCAGCTCTTCTAATCGATCCCGGTTTGTTGTAGAACAAGGACTCTTATACAAGGAGACTTTCTAGTGGACATCAGGAAGACTGGCATCCGCAAAAACAGTTGGTGGTTCCAACTAAGTACAGGGAAAAGCTCTTAAGCTTAGCCCATGATCATCCTAGTGGCCATGCTGGGGTGAACAGAACCAAGGACCGGTTGGAGAAGTCTTTCCACTGGGAGGGGATGGGCAAGGAAGTTGCCAAGTATGTCCGGTCTTGTGAGGTATGCCAAAGAGTGGGAAAGCCCCAAGACCAGGTCAAGGCCCCTCTCCAGCCACTTCCCATAATTGAGGTCCCATTTCAGCGAGTAGCTGTGGATATTCTGGGTCCTTTCCCAAAGAAGACACCCAGAGGAAAGCAGTACGTATTGGCTTTCATGGACTTTGCTACCCGATGGCTGGAAGCAGTAGCTCTAGGCAACACGAGGGCTAAAGCAGTGTGCCTGGCCCTAACAGACATTTTTGCCAGGGTAGGTTGGCCCTCCGATATCCTTACAGATTCGGGGACAAATTTCCTGGCAGGGAAAGAACTGTGGGAAATGCATGGGTGAACCACTTGGTTGCCATCCAATACCACCATCAAACCAATGGCCTGGTGGAAAGGTTTAATAGAACTTTGGGGGCTATGATACGTAAATTCGTCAATGAACACTCCAATGACTGGGACCTAGTGTTGCAGCAGTTCCTTTTTTCTTACAGGGCTGTACCACATCCTAGTTTAGGGTTTTCACCATTTGAACTTGTGTATAGTCATGACGTTAAGGGGCCATTACAGTTGGTGAAGCAGCAATGGGAGGGGTTTACGCCTTCTCCAGGGACTAACATTCTGGACTTTGTAAGCAACCTACAAAACACCCTCCAACACTCTTTAGCCCTTGCTAAAGAAAACCTGAAGGATGCTCAGGAAGAGCAAAAGACCTGGTATGACAGACATACCAGAGAGCATTCCTGCAAGGTAGGAGACCAGGTTATGGTCTTGAAGGCGCAACAGGCCCATAAGATGGAAGCATCATGGGAAGGGCCATTCACGGTCCAAGACTGCCTGGGAGCTGTTAACTACCTCATAGCATTTCCCAATTCCTCCCTAAAGTCCGGAGTGTATCATGTTAATTCTCTCAAGCCCTTTTATTCCAGAGACTTACAGGTTTGTCAGTTTACAGTCCAGGGAGGAGATGACGCTGAGTGGCCTGATGGTGTCTACTACGAAGGGAAAAAAGACGGTGGCGTGGAAGAGGTGAACCTCTCAACCACCCTGGAACGTCTGCAGCGGTGGCAAATCAAGGAGCTGTGCACTAGCTTCGCCCCATTGTTCTCAGCCACCCCAGGACGGACTGAACGGGCATACCACTCCATTGACACAGGTAATTTTCACCCAATTAGAACCCCACCATACCGGGTGTCTCCTCATGCCCAAGCTGCTATAGAACGGGAGATCCAGAACATGCTACAGATGGGTATAATCCACCCATCTATCAGTGCATGGGCATCTCCAGTGGTTCTGGTACCCAAACCAGATGCTTTTGCGTGGACTACCATAAGCTAAATGCGGTAACTCGTCCGGACAACTATCCAATGCCACGCACCGATGAGCTATTGGAGAAGTTGGGACATGCCCAATTCATATCTACAATAGACTTAACCAAGGGGTACTGGCAAGTACCGCTAGATGAACCTGCCAAGGAAAGGTCAGCATTCATAACCCATGAGGGGGTGTATGAATTTAATGTACTTCCTTTCGGGCTGCGAAATGCACCCGCCACCTTCCAGAGGCTGGTAGATGTCTACTAGCAGGACTGGGTGAATATGCAGTTGCCTACCTCGATGATGTGGCCATCTTTTCCGACTCCTGGGCCGAACACCTAGAACACCTGGAAAGGTCTTTGAGCACATCAGGCAGGCCAGACTAACTGTTAAGGCCAAAAAGTGTCAAATAGGCCAAAACAGAGTAACTTACCTGGGACACCAAGTGGGTCGAGGAACCATAAACCCCCTACAGGCCAAGGTGGATGCTATCCAAAAATGGCCTGTCCCAAAGTCAAAGAAACAGGTCCAATCCTTCTTACGCTTGGCTGGGTACTACAGGCGATTTGTACCACACTACAGCCAAATCACTGCCCCACTGACTGACCTGACCAAAAAGACCCAGCCAAATGCAATTAAGTGGACTGATGAGTGTCAAAAGGCCTTTACTCAACTTAAGGCAATGCTCATGTCTGACCCTGTGCTCAGGGCCCCGGACTTTGACAAGCCATTCCTAGTAACCATGGATGCATCTGAGCGTGGTATAGGAGAAGTTCTCATGCAGGAAGGACCAGGTAACAACTTCCATCCTGTCGTGTTTCTCAGCAAGAAACTGTCTGAGAGAGAAAGTCACTGGTCGGTCAGTGAAAAGGAATGCTACGTCATTGTGTACGCCCTGGAAAAGCTACGCCCATACGTTTGGGGACGGCGGTTCCAGCTACAGACCGACCATGCTGCGCTACGGTGGCTTCATACTGCCAAGGGGAACAAAAAAAAACCTTCTTCAATGGAGTTTAGCTCTCCAAGATTTTGATTTTGAAATTCAACACATTTCAGGAGCTTCTAACAAAGTAGCTGATGCACTCTCTCGTGAAAGTTTCCCAGAATCCAGTAGTTAAAAAATTGTTCTTAAAATGTAAAAGTCTATTAGTTATATACTTAATAGTATATGTAAAGGTGCATGTGTTGTATTAATCTGTTTATTTTACAGTTCTAGGAAGAAATCGCCGCCAATGAGGTTCCCCACTGCCTGCGATTTGGGGGGGGGTCATAAACAGATAGCTAAGGGTTAATGTCTCTTTCACCTGTAAAGGGTTAACAAACAGTGACATGAAACACCTGACCAGAGGACCAATCAGGAGACAAAATACTTTCAAATCTGGGTGGAGGGAAGTTTGGGTGTGAGTTCTTTGTTCTTGGGTTCTTCTCTCGGAGGGTCTGAGAGAGACTAGACATTACTACAGGCTCTCTAAGTTTCTTTTCATATAGTAAGTAAAACAGGCAGTTTAGGCTTTTTAATTGTTTTACTCTATTTGCATTTGTGGATCTGGCTGGTTAATTTTTATATGTGTAGTTGCTGGGAATATTTTGATTTGTATTGGTACTGGGGGGAAGGTCTCTTTCTGGTGTCTGTAAGCTATAGGACCCTGTAATAGTTACATCTTGAAGTTACAGAGATAATTCTTTACTTTTTCCTTTCTTTTATTAAAAGATTTCTTTTAGAGAACCTGATTGATTGTTTTTTCTCTGTTTCCCTTGTTTTATCCCAGGGGATTGGGATAACTCACCAGGACGGGCGGGGGAGACGGGAGAGGGAGAGATAAAATCTCTCTCTGTTTTCCTTGAATCTGTTTGCCTCTTTGTGGAAGAGAAGGGGGATGCTTCTCTGTATGGTGATTTAAGAGGTTAGATCAGTATCTCAGGATAGCCCAGGGAGGGAAGTTCTGAGAGGGGGAATGTGGGGGAATGGTTTATTTCTCCTTGTTTTAAGAACCCAAGGGATCTGGGTTCTTGGGGTCCCCAGGGAAGGTTGAGGAGGTCAGAGTGCCCCAAAACACTATATTTTTGGGTGGTGGCAGCCTATCAAATCTAAGCTGGTAATTAAGCTTAGGGAAATTCATGGTAGTATCTCATTTTCTGGACTCTAAGGTTCAGATTTGAGAAAGACAGAGCTGCACTAATTTAATTTAATTTAACCTAGCCAAGGATCCAGTCAATACATATGTAAGTTGTTTTGTTCACTTTCTCTTAGACCTCTGCCTGTGTACAAATATATCTATTTGTCTGGGAGTAGGACTGTGCTTCTCTTTTAGTACGGGTGTCTTCCACACACTGGCTACATGTGGTGTGAAGTGTTTTTCCTTCTATTTTTTTTAACTTTCTGTCATTCATGAAGAGCAAACCCTTATTCTTTTATTATGGAGCAGCAAACAAGCAGCAGTGCAGTTTTCACTCTGTATAACGCATCAATCCACCCTCCAGGTCTTCTACATAATACATTAAATAATCATAATTTTGTAATAAAGCCTCAGCAGAACTGCTTATTTTGATTCATGTGTTTCTAATACATTTTAATTAGAAGTAAAGTAACATCCAACCAATATTTTTGCAATATCTGCCTTCTCTTCAGACAAACTTCACTTCCTCTTTTGCCTCCTGATAACAGTGTATATAGAGAGAAATCGTACTCCACATGGGTGATCCAAATGGAAACTACCTTAAAAGACTTGTAATGAATAAATCATTTTTTTCATGGAAGTGTCATATTGATTTTTAATTTCCCTCCAATTTTTAAATAACTTATCAAGGTTTGGAGGAATAAAAATCAAACACTGAAGTAACATGCTTGCTTTGCTGTTTTGACCTGTTGAAATCTGAAACTGAACAGATTCTTCTCTAATATTAAAGTAATGAGCTGAGCTAAGACACATATTCCCAGTCTTTGAAAAGTATGTTTTTCAGATACAGTTCTAAATATAAAATGGAATTAGTTTTAGTAGCATCATATGCTGATTACAGATATTCAAGGCTATAGATTTGATCCTTTCATTGGACATTTTATTATTATTGGTATCTAGTAGCAAAACATTTACTGTATCAATAAGTTGGGGAGCTACCCTAGAGATGTGGTTGCTGGTTATCATCTGATACTATTCAAGGGTGATAGAAATTAGTTGACGACTCTTGAAAATGAGAAGTCTGAATGCACAGATACAGGAGAACCTCAGAATTATGCACACATTGGAGGCTAAGAAGAGACTATTGGCTTTTCTCAAGGATTTTCTCAGAATTGATTGTTTAATATTCAAAACCCCTGAGATAGGGGGATGGGACAAGGTACATCTTAGACCCACAGTTAAAAGTAAATATGTAGGACTTACATAGGGCTTTCCATTCATAGATTACAAAGCAGGTTTAAAGTGTCCCTATCTCTATTGCATACAAGGGGAGTGTAACCGTGCCTTGGTGGGCCATAACTGAGAATGCCAAATTCAGGGCAAACTGCTGAGAAATAGGGAAGATACACCTCAAGTCTGATGACTAATCCCCCATAGGATATACTAAACCTGCAACCAAAGTAAACTACTGGCTAACAAGAAGTCATAAAAGCAATTTCCTTAAGCATTCCAGTTCTTGTATTACCACTGAAAATACTAGACTTAGAAATGAGTGGTTCATTAAAACCAGTCTCTTCAGATAAAAGGTTCTTCTGATCCCAAAGGACCAGCCACATACCCAGGTCAATATATACCTTAGTTCTTACCCAAAAATCATGCTGATGCCATTCCTTTAGTATCTAAAATCTAAAGGTTTATTGAAAGAAAGAAAGAAAGAAAGAAAGAAAGAAAGAAAGAAAGAAAAAGAAAAAGGTGAGAGTTAAAACTGGGTAAAGGAATACGTTCAATAATTGAACAGTTTTTGGTTCAGGCTTGTAGCAGTGATGGAAAAAACTGCTGGCTTAAGTCAAGTCTCTGACTGCTTCCAAATCATTGGAAGGTACTCAGTTCCTTGGTTAGAATGCTCTCATTAGTGTAAGTTCATAGTCCAGAGGCTGGAGCAGAAAAGAGGCAAAATGGAGGAGTTTCCATGGCCTTTTATATCTTCTGCCAGGTGGATGGAAACCCATTGTTTCAAAGAAAGCCCTCAGCACAGCTAATGGAAAATTACAGATGACAGGATGGGAGTTTGGAGTCACATGGGTAAGTCGCATGTCCATTCATGAAGATTTGGACATAGTAGAAGCCATTACCTATACCTCAAACAGCATGTTTGCAGGACTGTCCATTCAGTGTAGATGGGCATCTCCCATGGTCCATTGTCAGTTAAATGTTCTTTTGATGAGCAATTCAGTTTGAATAGTCTTTCCAAGATGTGCTGGCTAACTACCTTGTGGGTGTTACCCCAGGAGCAAACATTTGAAATCCAGGTACAGAGCCAATATTCATAACTCCAAAAGAAAAATGATACAAGCATATGGATAGCATAATCATAACCAGCAAATCATAACCTTTTCATAGACATCTTACATGCCACATTTTGTACACGATTTTTTGCAAATATATAACAGTGGTTGAAACAATGATCTATATCAGGGATTAGCAACCTTTAGCATGCGGCCCATCAGAGAAATCTACTGGTAGGCTGGGTATGGTTTGTTTAGCTGCTGCATCTGCAGGTTTGGCTGATTGCAGCTCCCACTGGCTGCAGTTCACCGTTCCAGGCCAATGGGGGCTGCAGGATGCAGTGTTGGTTGATGGATGTGCTGGCTTCCACTTCCTGCAGCCCCCATTGGCCTGGAACAGTGAACCACAGCCAGTGGGAGCTGCGATCGCTGAACCTGCAGACACTGTAAGTAAACAAACCATCCCGGCCCACCAGCAGATTTCCCTGACAGGCCGCATGCCAAAGGTTGCTGATCTCTGATCTATATGGCCATATTTTAATCAGATAACATCACAAGTGTCCCTATCTCCATTGCATACAAGGAGAGATTAAGGTACATTACTATGAAGTGATTTGTTGAAGGTCACTCAGTACGTCAGTGCCAGTGTTACTTCTGGAGAACATTATATCAACAATGCGTTCTCAGATATACAAGAGTGTTTTACTGATAGTGTCTGAAGTATGAATAATAACAGTCCAAGTGCAAAATTATAAAAACTTTATTGGAGCAATGTTATCCTACAAAAGCATAGTACATGATAGGGTGAGTACCTCAACATCCCTTGAATGCAAGGAAGAGATCAGCCTGCTGTCTTGTATGTATGAGTTGCTGAGGGAGGAAGGAAGAGAAATTCCTGTGGGGCGGAGAATACAATTTTGGTGCAGGGATTTAGGATTCTGCCTATTTTGTGCCGCTGTTTAAGACTCCCAGATGGCCAAGTTGTAGGAACTCCCCTTCCTCACCACTCTGCCCACCCTCACACCAGATATGAAAAGCTTAGGCAAGACAGGATAATGAGGATGACCAGAGGCACACACTTCCAAGAGTGAGGGCAGACTGAAGGGCTAGCGAGCCTGGTTGCAGCTGAACAGAATGTTGAAGGAGTGTCGGTTGGTTTATGAGTTTAGGAAAGGAGTATAAATCTGAATTTTGAGAGCAGACTAATTCTTAGCAGTAGGATAGCTGCGAGCAGTTTTCCCATTAAAATCACTTAGTCACTGAGCGTGGTTGCTAAGATGAGAAGGGTTTCTGGTCATTGGAAGGCAGGTTAGATCTGAATTCTTGCCTGGAGTATATGAATGCCATTAATCAACATTTATTATCAGGTGTAGTAAACTTCCTGTGGTATTTCTGATATTGCCCTTTCCAAGTTTAAAGATTATTGCAAATCTTTCAGTAAAGACATATATTGCTGTCTGGAAAATGCTGACTTTTTATAACTACACCATTAAAGACATTGTCTTGCCTCATTTCTTCTCAGCTGAGAAGAAATAGTTCAACCATTGAATGAATCAGGATTTTAGACTAGGGTGGGAGAATGAACAGGCCTACAGGGGTACCATGGTATAGGCTCCGGAGAAGCAGAAAAGAGGACAGCAAAAGTTCAAGAGTGAATCATCTCCTAAGGTGGCACTTTTCAAGGAGAATTGAGGGAGAATTAGAAAAATAGAGGTTTGAGGTATTTTTAGGGCCAAAGGGAAAACAGCACCTGGAATGTAAATAGATACCCTCTGAAGGGGAAGATGAGAGAATATCACATATTCATTATCCGTTTCTCAGTCTTTAATCTTTTACATGTTAAAATTGAAAAGTTTGTAGTTGAAATTGCAGGCAAATCACGAAAAGGTGTAAAAGAAGAGGAGGAGTTGGACTGATCCTTCTCTTCCTGCCTGTGCCACTTTTCAGTTACAAGAAAGAAGAGAGAAACCACAGCAAAGATACAAATGAATTTGCAGAGCATCAAAAGAATTAACCAAATAAAACTGTTGGATCCACCCAGAAAAGCAAACCCAGAAATTCAGGAGGAGCTGCCAGGAAGTTTAGACAAACTGCTTCAATCTCCAAAAATATTTCCAACCAAACCCATTTGTTGCCCATTCTCTTATTTCAGCAACTGAGGTTTGCAAAATTATAGCTGCTGAGCATCCCAAGGAGAGGGAGCTATTTCTGCTGAGTGCCTGTTTCTCTGAAGACTTGTTTCTTTGGAATACATCTTTATATACACCGAATTTATTCAGTGACATTTTCTAATGCAAAGCTCAGGGCCTCTTTATTTGAATGTCTTTGTTATTTTTATATTTTCTGAGTATGTGAGTATATTTATACTTTGTCTAGAAGAAACGTTTGGAGTTTTTTCCCCATTGCTCTTCTTTTTGTTTTATTTGGAAAATGTTGCTTTTTTATTTGCAACTAGTGATCTGTTTGCAAATAAAGATACACCTGTATACTTCAGCTGATTTGCATTTCCTCAGCATTGGGCATAGATAAGTTTATAATTTAATAACCTCTTTCTTTCACTTTTATTTCTTATCTCTAGAATAGCTGATGCACTATCTGAATCCTGCAGAGCATCTGAAATGCTCAAGAAGTTGGTTTGGATATTATGATTTACCTGAAGTCTTGAGACAGGAACAGAAACTGAAGGTTTAATTCTGCAGTGATTATGAAGATAACTTGGAAACAGGAGGAAGTTAATACATTGACATTAGACTTTACTGTCATTCCTGGCTTACATAATCAATGAAGGCAATGTTTCTGATAGCACACAAAAACAAAATTTCAGTTCCCAATAATGTAAGGAGTTTTCAGAAACATAGTAAAGGAAGAAACCCTTTCCTTCCTTTTCATTGTACCTGCTTTTCTCTGAGGTTTTTTATAGATCTCTAATGTTTAGGATGTGGCTGTTTTGTGGCAATCATGATATGCTTCTTCTTAAAAGCAGTTGTCTTCCGTTGCTTCAATTGCCATTACTCCTACACTGTGTATGATCTCTCATGGAAGGAAGAGATTGTTTTCACATTGAGGTAATGGAAGTGTTCTTATGGCCAGAGTGTTCGTTACTAGTTAAGGTGGGCTTGGAGGTTTTCTACCTCAATGACAGCCTCCCAAGGCATTTTGTCAGACTTTCCTTGTTAGCACTGTAGAGTGCGGTCCTGCCACTATGGGAGCTGATGCCCTTTGTAGGGGTGCAGCATTTGTCCCTTGCACTGCTTTTGTGTCTGCTATGTAAAATGGCAAGGCCAGGTCTCCCCTTTAGGGTCTGGTGGTTCTACACATCGCTGGTCCTTGTGCACAAGAAATGGAAGCCAAGATTGTGGTTGCACCTGTGCAAGCTGTGTGTGTGTGGTGGTGGAGGGAGGAGGTGTTACTGGGTCTTTTCACAGAGTTTATACGGCCATGCAGGGCTATTCACAATCTAGCCCAGGATTTTTTGACTATATCGACAGCTGGAATGCATCAGTGGAGTTATGCAGATGTACATTAGTTCTGGATCTTTCCCATTGTGCCTCTTGTGAAGAGTCTCATCATTCTGACTGTGTTTTCCCCCTTCATTTGTCCATTCTAACTGTAGGCACCCTCAGTACTGCTGAAGCAATAATTCACCATATTTTGAAATTGAATAATTGGAATTGTTGAAAAAACAAACCTAATGTGCTTTGCTGTCATCAGTCAATCCCCTGAACCATCCTCTTGCTTAGAACTTCTGTTGTCACTTTCTCAAGCTAGATGCCATGATTTACAGCACAGCATGTGTCCAAAAACCTCACCAGAAAAGGCCATTCTCATGCTGGCATTTCCTGCATTTGTCAGCAACAAGAACAACAAAATAAACAGTGGTAAAATAACCTGGCTATACAGGCTGAGAGCAAATAAAAACATTTGTGGTTGTGGAGGGATGCTGACTACACCTGAAAGAGGTTGGGTCCCTTCTTTCCCCCACCAGCAGTGTTACTTTTACAATAAGGTTCCCTGCTTAGCAGCTTGCTTGCTTTTTAAAATCCACACAATAAACCTAAAAAGAGGAAAATAGTGTGCAGTATATTTTGAATGTGTGTAGTTTTGGGGTAAATCAAGCATCCAGCACTTGCCATGTTGTGCCTAGTTGGTATAAATGTTCAGTGGAAAAATCTCCTTATTCCTCCTACTCATGCTACTGTATATTTCTCAAGGTATTGAAACGTTCCTAAGCAAAACAAAGAAAGAAAGAAACTGTTTGGTGTGTTTCCTTACAGTTAGCAGCTATGGAATGGCAGTGTGGCTCTATGGTTAGTGCTTTGGGCTACTTGCTCTGTGAGAGATTCAGGTTCATTTCTGTGTTCTGAGCTAGATGTTTCTTAAGCTTTCTCAGCCAGGATCTGGCACTTTCTGACCCTGGGAGGGAAAACAGTTTTTCTCTAAATCATTGTCTAATATAGTGGCGGTGATGAGCATCAGATTGGTAGATTACTTGACCGGGGGGGTCTTTGAGAAAGGGAATGTGAATAGAACAGCATAATGAGGGATTCTGCATTGAGAATATAGTTTTAGGGAACTCTCGTAACATGAATATAGCTTAAATTCACCTAGTTGTGTAATGAGAATGAAGATAGCCCAGACTCAGTAAAACCCTATATCAACCAATATTACATACATAGTGTCACACACCTGTACCTCTAACTGAGCCCCTATAAAGCAAGACTTCAGGTACATTCCAGTTAGTCATTTCTATCATCTCCTGACATTTTTTAGAAAAAAATTCTTTTGTCTTTAGAAGTGGAGTTCCAGAACATATCCTGAGTTGTTTTAAAAAAATGTTTCTTATATGTAAAGAAGGGGGGAACAAGATAAGAATCCTTGAAAGAATGAAGCAGAAGGCTTAAGGTAACAAAACCAGAACAATTCATTTGAGAGTCTACAGTAACAGCATCTGCTCTACTATATAACCAAGAGTGTAACCTAATCCTGCCCTCACTGAAATCAATGAATGTTTTAACATTCTCTTTTATACCATGCTCATCACCTTTCTGAGTTCCTGACTTCAGTGGATGAATAGGATATGCCTAGTTTATCTAGGACTGGGTTCACAGTATCAGCTGTACTCTGCCACTCATCGCTTCAACCTGCATTGCATCTACCACTAACTTAGAAAAACTAGGGGGATTCTTATTTCTCTATAACGAAAGCAATTTCTGTATGCAGTTATGGGTTGGCCCCATGGTATAGCTGGTATAGTACATATGTGATTTTACACAAGCAGTATATTTTTTTCTCCAAGTCTCATTAAAGAAGCTGAGTTCTTCCAATACATATTTGTGATAGTGTGTGAGATTCTTATTCTGGCAAAAATTCCTCATGTTTGGGGAAAAAAAATAAATATAACCTAATTTTTTTTAAAGTAAATGCCTACTACGTATATAAGATGTAAAGCATGATCAATCAGATTAACCATATTTTTAGTTATAGCAAATCACAACATAGCCTCGCAGGAATATTTTGCTACTGAAGAGACAGGAATAATACAAGTTCCATCCACAGCTGCTGCTTGTCAATAGTGTTGCTCTATCAGCAACATGTTTAAACAATCTGGGACGACAGGAATTCTATTTCCTTTTTTCTCTCCAGGTGGGAATCACTCCCCACGCTTTCCATGATTAAAGAGAATGACCCCTATGTCAATGGCCCTGGGATCGGGAAATATAATAGCAATTCATTGTAATGGCAGTCTCAGGAAAATTAGTTAAGTTTGCAGTGAATGACAGTAGATGGTGTTTGTGTAGTGTGTGCAACCGAAATGCTCACTTTGACAGTCCTATGTCTTTAAACCTATAAATTATGTGTGTAAAGGTGGATGTGGAGTGCAAGTATGGGTTGATGTTCTAGTTCAGTTATTAATTGCATTAATGATGACCTTGCATTTTTATAGTGCCTTTCATCCACAAAAACAGCAAAGAATCCTGTGGCACCTTATAGACTAACAGACGTTTTGGAGCATGAGCTTTCATGGGTGAATACCCAATTCCTCAGATGCAGGTAGTGGAAATTTCCAGGGACAGGTATATATATGCAGGCAAGCATATGAGGTAGTTCAATCAGGGAGGATGAGGCCCTGTTCTAGCAGTTGAGGTGTGAAAACCAAGTGAGGAGAAACTGGTTTTGTAATTGGCAAGCCATTCACAGTCTTTGTTTAATCCTGAGCTGATGGTGTCAAATTTGCAGATGAACTGAAGCTCAGCAGTTTCTCTTTGAAGTCTGGTCCTGAAGTTTTTTTGCAGCAGGCTGGCCACCTTAAGGTCTGCTATAGTGTGGCCAGGGAGGTTGAAGTGTTCTCCTACAGGTTTTTGTATATTGCCATTCCTAATATCTGATTTGTGTCCGTTTATCCTTTTCCATAGCGACTGTCCAGTTTGGCCGATGTACATAGCAGAGGGGTATTGCTGGCATATGATGGCGCATATTACATTGGTGGACGTGCAGGTGAATGAACGGTTGATGGTGTGGCTGATCTGGTTAGGTCCTGTGATGGTGTCGCTGGTGTAGATATGTGGGCAGAGTTGGCATCGAGGTTTGTTGCATGGATTGGTTCCTGAGCTAGAGTTCCTATGGTGCGATGTGCAGTTACTGGTGAGAATATGTTTCAGGTTGGCAGGTTGCCTGTGGGCGAGGACTGGCCTGCCACCCAAGGCCTGTGAAAGTGTGGGATCATTGTCCACAAGTATTTCTAAGCATGTCACATGGTATATAAGGGCCATTCAGAGCAATATTTCTATACAAGGATAGATTTCCTATTCCCTTTTTTTTGTTTCCTTTGTCACAACAGGTGCATTAATTGCTTGGTAATGATTTTTTTAAAAACTGTCCAAAAATATGTGTGAGGTCTAGATGATTGTGTACAGACAGATATTACAAATGAATAAGGAAAACTTCTCCCTTTGATTTTGTTAGATTTCTGGGAAAGTGTTAATCAAGACTCTATGCTGTTCATACCCTGGGGTCAAAGTCAGATACACCTGTTACTTACTGAGTTACAGTGGAATTTGACTGTAGATGCCTACTGGTAGAATTTGCCCAAGGAGATTAATTGCATAGTATCCATATTAGCACTTTTCCAGCCACCTAGAAAGATGAAAAGAAGTTTTCTTCCAAGTGGAGTTGTATGGAAGCTGCACATGACTCTCTGATAGAAGGATTTGGCATTACTTAATATTTTAAACAAAAACCCACCAAAAAGCTGCTTCCATAGAGACAGCAGAATGGAAATAGGTGACCTACTTCATTTGGTAGCAGTTCTGAGAATGTCACAGTGCCATTCTGCTAGCATTCTGCAAAACTGCAACTTCATTCTGGAACTAGCATTGTTTTCAGAGACAGAGTGGCAAGAAAAACAATTCCTATACTTCCAGAAGGTTTGGCTGATAGAAAAAGATATGTCAGTCAACAATCCTGCAGTTTAAGGACCTGATCCAAACCCCTCTGTCGTCCATAGAAAGCCTACCTGTGACTTCAAGGGGCTCTGCATCAGGCCTTTAAGTTTAACCAGATATTTCCCAGCACCTGTTTGACCTGTATTTCTTCTTTGTTGTAAATAAAATTTCTAGTTGTCCTTAGTTGAAAGGGCATGCAGGGGTAGGGGTGGGCTGTAAAAGGGGGCATCAACAGGACTTTGTTTCAACTTCAGCCATTTTCTGTTAAATAGTTTCTTAAAGAGCGATCAATTGCCCTCTTGGTACTAATGGCTAGTATGTGGCTGGCTGCAGAACACTTGAAACTGGAAGGTGAAGATTTTGGGAATAAGGCCATGTCTACATCTAAAATTTTGCAGCGCTGGTTGTTACAGCTGTATTAGTACAGCTGTATAGGGCTAGCGCTGCAGAGTGGCCACACTTACAGCAACCAGCGCTGCAAGTGGTGTTAGATGTGGCCACACTGCAGCGCTGTTGGGCGGCTTCAAGGGGGGTTCCGGGAACGCGAGAGCAAACCGGGAAAGGAGACCAGCTTCGCCGCGGTTTGCTCTCGCGTTCCCCGAACCACCCAGCAAATCGCAGGGAAGGAGACCTGCTTGCTCGGGGTTCCGGGAACGAGAGAGCAAACCGGGAAAGGAGACCAGCTTCGCCGCGGTTTGCTCTCGCGTTCCCGGAGCCACCCAGCAAACCGCAGGGAAGGAGACCTGCTTGCTCGAGGTTCCGGGAACGAGAGAGCAAACCGGGAAAGGAGACCCGCTTCGCCGCGGTTTGCTCTCGCGTTCCCGGAGCCACCCAGCAAACCGCAGGGAAGGAGACCAGCTTGCTCGGGGTTCCGGGAACGAGAGAGCAAACCGGGAAAGGAGACCAGCTTCGCCGCGGTTTGCTCTCGCGTTCCCGGAGCCACCCTGCAAACCGCAGGGAAGGAGACCTGCTTGCTCGGGGTTCCGGGAACGAGAGAGCAAACCGGGAAAGGAGACCAGCTTGATTACCAGAGGCTTCCTCCTTCCACGGAGGTCAAGAAAAGCGCTGGTAAGTGTCTACATTGGATTACCAGCGCTGGATCACCAGCGCTGGATCCTCTACACCCGAGACAAAACGGGAGTACGGCCAGCGCTGCAAACAGGGAGTTGCAGCGCTGGTGATGCCCTGCAGATGTGTACACCTTCAAAGTTGCAGCGCTGTAACTCCCTCACCAGCGCTGCAACTTTCTGATGTAGACAAGCGCTATTGCTGAAGAACCAATAAAAAGACTTCATACCAAAGGAATATAGATTTGTTCACTTCACTTTCCCTCTTCCCTGCTAACATGCTTATTACATATACTATGACTGGCCAGAAAGGATAATATATGCTGCCCCGGAACTAAGTTTTATACCCTATTAAGAATTCAGATCCTGGTGTGGCTGCCAAGATCTGAGATAGATCTTTTTCTTACATTTAAGAATAAATCTTTGGAAGATTAGAAAGACGAAACCAGGACATTGGAACTGATGAATGTTCCCAGGTTAATCACCCAGATAGAACTTCTTGAACATTATTCTGACATTGAGTGCTGTCCCCAACCCTTAATGTTGTAAAACTGAAAGGCATATTTACAGTCCAATCCAGATGGACTAAAACAAAGTACAATTATTTCTTCTCAAGTCGACCTTTACATGCAGATTACAAATGGAATGTCTCTAAGATTCTGCTGGAAAAATGACCTCAGTTCCTCAATTGTTATACTTTCATTATGACATGGTTTGGGCTGTGCTAATTAGTGACATGCCTGCTATAAAAGTTGGACTGGCAGTCTCATTTACAGAACAGCAGCAGGAAGAGTTGTTATGAAACTAATTATAGCTATCAGCAGTGGTTCTGTTTTAAATGGTCTATGAACTGGGTAGCCTTCTAGAAGCACACACAAGTGAATTTACTTTTAACAATGAACAGCTCTGTGAAAGTAAAGCAATATAAATTTTTTCAATCCATTCTGGAATGAGGCAGACAGCTCTACTCTTATTTGTCCCCTGAAGTAAATTTCAGTTTAAAACTGAGGCCCTATTAGAATATATTTTCCAACTGCTGCTACACTGGTGCAAACAGATAATAACTACATTGTACTCTAGAATTAAAACAATGTAGCTTTAGCTTTTCCCCATTACAAATGAGTTCAGAATGTGACCATATGTCCTATTTGGCTATTAAAATAATGGAAAAAATACTGTTATAGAAATAGATTATGCACTGTATGTTAGTTTGCGGGTCTTCTCACTGAGTATTTTACCTTTATGTTAATTTAGTAGTCCAGCAACATCTCTGACTGATAATAGAGAAAGCTTAATTTACCAATCTTCCAGCAGGAGGAAGAGACTAGATTTGTCTCCATTACTGTTCAGCCCTTGGTTTCTCTATTGTGGCTACTCATTAATGTCAGTTGTGATTTGTTCTGCTCTGGACAGCTACTCAGCTACTGGGAACTCAGCTGAAACAACCAGCTCTCTTCATATTGGTCACTGTACAGCTGGCAAACTTCAGAACAGCACTAAACTAAGCATGGGTTTGTCAAAGGCAGCCTCAGTTTCAATTAGATTTAGGCTTCTAAATGCCTAAGTTACTTCTGAAAATAAGAGTTAGAAGCTATCCCAGTTAGGTGTTGCAATGCTGAACCAAGCAAGGCCTAAATACCTTTGACAAGCTGGGCCTAAGTGACTTGCTCAAGATCACCCAGGAAGTCTGTGGAATTAGTAAGGAATTGAATACCACTCTCCCAATTATCCATTCATCCTCCATTATGGAATACAAAATGACCTGATCAATTAAAGTACCAAGAAATTACTTTCAAAAGAATTGGGGAGTGGATTTGAGTCCTTTGACTACAAAGTAGCCAAAGACTAGTTGTGAATGTAAACTATTCAAAATGCCAGGAAGAGTGTATTTTTTTTCCTTATTTTTGGCGTGGAGACACTATATATTATCAAAGGTAATACTTTTCTTTAGGGCTACAAAAATATCTAGGGCAATATGCCACCTTGTCAAACATTGTAATACTGCAAATATAGTAGCTGCCATTTAAAAAAATAATGTTTACTCATGCTTATCAGACAGCAATATTTGAGGTAGTGCAGTTATTTTCTATTCTAACGGAAGAGGGAGATTTATACACTCCTGTCTCAAGATCTACGGTTTGGTAAGTGGGAGAAATGTTAACAGATGGAAGGAGATTTTTCTTTTAATTCTATTCTCTCATTTGACAAGAGTTGATGACCACTGGAGCATCGGCAGGTTAGGGAATGCAGCATTGACTGCAGAATCTTGTCTGACATTTTTGGGGTTTCTCACAATACACTACTGTCCGGTCAACAATAGCTCTGACTTTGCTTATAGTGCAGCCTTCATCAGAATAAAAAATGGTGCTGATGTCCTACTTTCAGGTACAATTCAGGAAAATATTAGGTAACACACTCACAACTCCAATAAATGGATCCTGCTGGTCATCTCTTACCTGTAGTTAGCCTTCAGCACTGATAGCTAATGCTGTAATTCAAGTGAGGTACTTAGGCTTTAAAAAAGTTAAAATATATTTTTTTAAAGTGAACTTGCAAATACAATTTTTTGCTGACAGCTTTAAAGAAGAAGAATGTCTCCGTTTGACCTTGACAATTACCAATTTCCTATCTGGCTTTCTTTTTTTGTGTTTCACCAAGTTTCACAAAGTTTTGACACTAAAGAAGATAAATGACAAATGAATGGTATCAGGTGTCCTTCAGTATTCTCAGCAGTGCCCAGGGGTTCCATTTGTTTTTTAGTATACTCAGCACAGAGATCGGCTGTGCTAAGCGCTTTATCGAATTTGTAGTCAAGGTGCGAGTGCAATAATCATCATCTGTGTAATCTGCCTTCAGGGACAAAATTTGTTAGCCAAAAATCCTTTTCTCTCCTTTCTCTAATAGGAAAGCCGAACAGCTTTTGGTGAAACTGCAAGCATGTGCTAAAATATTCCTGAATTTCTTATGTCTTTATTTAGGGCTCTTTTAGTACTCCCTGGATTCAAATAACTTAAAAAAGCATACAAGAAAAAAGCACCATACTGATTTTCCAATATTTCTGTCTGAAAAAATAGAAATAGTAAAATATTAAAAATAATAAAGAATAAGCTAAATGCAGTAGCTAGAATGATAAATGACTGAGATCTAAATATCAGGCAGTAATTCTCTCAAGGGTTCTATTGATCTCATAAACTCTGAAAGAGAAGTGTGAGTTGCTTATAGTCATCAGCACACTTTTAAAATTAAATTACTACCTTATATTTGACTCTTCAGTGTCAGTTGTCTTTTCTGCATATCTCCATTCTCTGTCAAAATGTGTCAAAAAGAAGAAAGCAACCTAGCTTTTTTTTCTGAAAGACGAACAAAACACATCAATAAAAAAACCCTGTGTAAAACAATATTTAACTCTTTTTCCCTGTCTGATTTTGGTGATAATCTCAAAAAGAAATTGCTTGTAATCTATATGTAAAATTACATATAGTCACATAATGACAATTGGAATGGATTGTTCCTTTTTCCTCATGGTGGCCATTTATCATCCAATAAACCTAAAAGGGCCAACATTCAACTGAATTACATCTGGTCTAATCTGAAGTAATTCTATTGAATTCAGTAGTGTTATAGGCATATAATTCAGCACAGAATTTGGTCTGTTAGATCATAATTGTATGATTAAGTGACAGCTAGCAGGCCATGTAAACATTAGGGTACATAAGCCCAGTCTACTGGCAAAAGGGTATTTATGTGGCAATACAAACACTGAGGTTGGTTCGGTAGTTGTTTAGGTTAGGAAAAAGGAAACATAGTACTAACTGATAGTACGTTCATGAACAAGGTGCAGACTTGCCCATTCTGCCCACAAAGAGGGGGTCATTGCCTTTGCAGCAATGTCTCCCCCTCCCCAGAAGGCAGTCTCCATAGGCCCACATTTCTGCATAGGTGGGGTGGCAGGCAGAAGAAGGGCCACAGGAACACTGGGTGGGTTGGAGCACAGCCAGGATACTACACATCTTCCCCTTCTACCACATCTACAGAGATTTTAAAGGGAAAGTTATATAGCCTGATATTGAGTTAATTTTCTGCATCCCATACCCTATGCCAATATTGGTATCACTATCCTATCAAGGTCCTAAATTACCTTTGAGGTGTCTAACACATGGATTTAAACACCTGAATAGGCAGATAGTTGTCTAATCTTAGACTTCCATATTTCAAAATTGAGCTCAATGTTATCACTTTGAGAAAGAACAAGGGATGTTTGTAATTTTTGCTCACACTGTTAACTTCTTTGACTGTCAATACTGGGAGAGCTTAATTCATTTGTTAAGAAGATAACTCACATAGCATAAATGTGTGATTTAAGGAGGTGATTTGTAGCTTGTTAAAAACTTTCCATGGCACTCAGGTGTCCAACTCTCTGTCTGTCTTTGAGAATTCCCGCTACCCTTTTAGAAAACCTTTACCCACTTTTAGATATTTATATTTTAGATATTTATTTACTTATTTTGTATTATACAAGCACCTAGGAGCCCCAGTCATAGGCCAGGACACCATTGTGCTGCCCCCTGAAAAAACACAGCACAAAAACAATAGTCCTTGCCCTCAAAGAGTTTATGATCAAAGTAAACATGATTCTAAACTGTCTACGCTGAGTATTTCACTTACCCAATAAGAGATAAGTGAAAAACCAAGAATAGAGAAGATGTCCTGAGCTGTCACTCTGTGCATTAAGATCACTGTGTGAGCTAGGGGGAAAAGCCCCACCCCCCATCAGCCATGAAGCAGCAACGGAGCACAGGAGTGAGAAAGAAGCCTCTTCTTTCTGACACTCTGCCACCCATGAGAACAGGGCAGTCAAAGCTTTGGGAGAGAAAACTCCCCCCTTGAATGGGTTGACCCAGGTGGTTTATTTCCCCACAACTCTTTCACCATATGCAAGAAACAGCCCTGGCAGAGGTTGTATCTGCCTGAGGCACAAGCTCATGAAGGCTTCTCCTGAACAGGGAGGCCCTGTAGTCCCGACACCACTCACGGCTGTGGCACAAGTCACAGACCAGCCTTTTAATAACTTGTAGCACCTTACTGAACAGAGTGAGATTTTGTTTCACTGATCACTGCTGTGAGAGATCAGGTAGGTATACAACTCAACCCCTACAGTTCATTCTAAAAGCCACTCACACTGACCAACGAGAACGGCTGATGTAAGCATCAGATTGGAAAGGCTTTTCTTCAGCATTTTAATAACAATCAGCTGAAGGAAACACCATTTGCAAGCAATTACAACTTGACTGATAAATTTAATCTAATGCCTGTCCTTCCAAGCCATCTATACAGCAAAAGCTGTGCACGGGTTAGCCTACCTGAGCTAGCTACCATAGCTGTGAAGTTAACCGACTGTGGGTTATTGAGTGAAATACATACCCAGGGTCTTTGCCCGGATTATATTACTTATGCTGAAGCCCATGTTACTCTGCCTTCACTGCTACTGTTACCTGTGCTAGCTGGATGCAAGCTAGTTTGGGCAGGCTAGCCCATGTAAAGTTTTTGCAGTGTAGACATACCCTAAAATAAAGATTTCCTTCTGGCTGTAAGCCTGATTTCTGGAAATTGATTGTTTTATGAATCTGTATATAGTGATCATTTGGTTGCAACACTCAAATAGGAAGTTGCAAAAAACTGTCCATTAGGGCCTTGCAAACATTTTTGCAGCTGCTTGTCATGGGACTAGTCTCATTGACTTCAGTGGCACTACTCACATAGAGGTAAATAGTAAGAACTGATTGCAGGATTGGCCCTATATCAGAATTTCACTGCATATAAAAATCCCACCCACTGATACTGAGAAATAAAGGACTACAGGTGATGATCATGTAGTTCTGATGCAGTGAAACTCCCTTTGAGGTCATTTGTTGTTTTGCCTGAGTAACAACTGTATGATTAAACCAAATAGATATAAAGTAGTAGATAGAGCCTACCATTCAAAACTCATCTTCTCAATAAACACACAGATTGGTCAATAATAGAAAGAATTTGCAGCTAAAGAGAAGTACCTAGGGTAGAAAGTTCCTTTCTAGAGTACATTATTGAATAATGATGGTATACTACTCTATGTGCATTAATGGCTCTTCTCCAAAAACCTGCCAGGCTTAAGTAATTGTCAGCAAGGACTAACAGTTCCAAGGGAAGATCAAAGAGAGTCTGCATAATGCATAAAACATGTATGTTTATAATACATCACAAACATTCAAACAGTTGTGACTACAACACATTTAGTTCTTTCCTATGGAAATGCAGTAGACTTTAAGTTAAAACATTTGGTTTAGTTTGGGGCTTTGATTTGGAACATTCATATTTAAGTATTGACAAGCTAGCATTGGTTTTTAATTTAACTGGATCAGTTTATTCATTCCACTGTAATGCTGTTTTTCATACTGTATTTTGACTACAGTAAGACCTTACTGAAAGAATAAAAGTTGAAGAAATTGAAGGATTCTCAATCAATTGACATAGTGCTATCAGCTTCTCAGGAATTTTCAATTCTTATGCATGAATCTCATGGCAGAGCATAAATATATTTATTGCAAAAATGTAATATATATTTATAGTAAAATACATGAATAATTTTTTTTTGCAATTTTGAAAGCCTATTAAGGCTATTGCTCATCAAATTATTATTATTATTTAAGTTCTATGGGAAGAAGAGGGACATGGAAAAGACAGAGAAATTTCTTATGAATTACAAATGAAAGTTTAATCCTGACAAGGCTTTTTTTGTTCAAGAGTCAAATCCCGTCCCTGGCTCCTCAAAAAGCCAATTATGAGAAAAGAATCTCTGCTCCTGCTGTCATTAGCAGATAGACATTGATGACAGTTTAACTTGGTTTCAGCACAGCTCTTGGCCACAGCTGCTTACTAGGCAACCTAAGTACCACTCGAACACTCAGTCACAGATTGACCTTGTGGTAATTGAGGTTATGAAAAGGCTCTTGTTCTCTAAAATCTCAAATGAACACCTCTCCCTGTGGGAGACAGCAGGATACTCAGCAGTGGCAGGCCTGCTGAACCAGTAAGAACTTTTCCTCAGTTCTGGCCTGCACTGGGGTCAGAGTGAGAAACTAATGTCTACAATGGGATATGAGGAAGTAGTAGATCAGTCAAATTAAAACTGAATTAATTAGACTCTACAATTATTTTACCTTCATCATGCCCCGCCCGACCATCCCTCAGAAGACCTGCTAAGTGTTTGGAAACTCACTGTTTAGCACTTTCCTCTCTGGAATCACAAGAGGGTTTTCATAGTTTCGACCACATTGGCATTTTATTCTAGAAAGGTGTGAGAGTAATGGCTTGCAAAGGTCTTATACGGTGTAAAGCACACAACCATCCGAAGTCAGCAGTGGTTTGTTGGCACAGCTCTGCTTCATGGAGCCAGTAACTAAACATCTCTGGCCTTGGTAGTGATTAGCATTACAGTCAATAGGAATTAATGTACAGCCTTTTAGAGGAAACGGGGATAATTAAACTAATCACAAAATATACACAACATTTTAAAAATATCTTAAATCAATTAGTAATGCTAGCACTCCCTTTGGCAAAAGCTCTCTGTTTACAGTGTCTCTCTATAAAGGTAAGAGTAAAGATAACACACTTTAGCTGATTTCCAGCTTCAGCAGAGAGTTAAAATGTTATTTTGCTTTAAATATTAAGTACAAATTGAGCAGAAGCTATAATGTGTATACATCTTTTCTTTCAAAATCTGCTAGTGGTTATTGGGCCTCATACGCCTCTCATTCCCACTGGTGTACGTCGGGTTTAATTCCAATAAAGTCAATGAGAGATGCTGACACTGAATAACTCAGAACTGAATTTAGGAGCCCAACTTGGGGTATCCAGGTTTGAACATTTTAAACAATGTGTTCAATATATTAGGCCACATTTTATAGTGATTAATCAGCCTTAGTCAAGAAAGGCAATGGGAGTTTTGCCTAATGAGGGACTGATTATGGGTGACCATGTGAGGCCCATTCTGTTTTTTGTTTGTTTGTTGCAAAACCATGTTTATGGGGAAGAGGTGAGGTCAGAATTTGCTGTGTTCCAGGAATCCCCAGAAATCTTTTGAGACCTGTTACAAGCTGTCCTAACTTAGAGCAGCCTTGAAACTGCTGATTTACTCTAAGTCTGCTTTAAATTATGGCGAAAACTGAGCTGTCCCTTGGCTGCTCCAGGGTAGAGGCAGGAGGGAAGGTAACATAGTGTCCATTGGGCCAGGTTCATGAAGTATTATTCAAGCATATCTGAAAATCTACCACTTTAGTAATCTATATTGGGATTGTTTCAGTTACATTTTTCTTCCCTTTCCCTCTCTCTTTGCACCAAAGATAGGTAGTTATACTGAGCTTCAGGAAAGGATGAAGTAAAAGGAGAGGTTTGATTCCCCTCCTCTGTCTCTCCTTTTCTCTTTTTTCACTTTTTTTTCTTTTCTATTATTCATAAAATGCAAGCAATTGCACTGCCCATCTTCTTTATGTAAATAGCAGCATTTGACTGTAATACAGTAAAAATCAGATTCCAGATAATACAAAATAGATGTTAGAATCCATTCCTGCTCCCACTGAAATGATAACTGCCATTCACTTTGACAGGAGCAGAGCAGGGGCCAAACTATTTAACTCTTTAGTTGCTCAGAAGATTGGGTGAGCTGATTGCAGCTGGATCTCTAAAGTAGAATCAACATTTTTTTTCATCCAAACATTTTTTCTCGGAGAAATGGCTTCTCAAACAAAATGAAACTTTCTGTGGAGAAATTTCAGTTGGATGAATTTTTCCTGTGTTTTTTCCGAAAACCTGAAATCTAATTCTTTTACTGAAAGTGAGCTGGAAAGCAATTTTTAAAAAAGATTTCCAGTAAAAAAATGGCTTTTTAAAACCAGTTCCAAGTGGAAGTTATCTGTCATCTTGTTTTCTCAGTGTATTGGTGCTTCCTTTTATTTCTTTTTTACAGCACTCATGAAAATACACATCTCTAAGTTGCTAAGCATTAAACATGCTGAGATAGTCTCTGGTTAGGATCTGAATAGTAAGCGATGGCATTGTATGGAGAGGAGGAGGGAGAAATTATTGCAGTCAGAAAGCTTATTTTAATAAAGGTCTATGTTTAAACCCTCTGCTAGATTGTAGGCAGCCAATAATTTTCCATTTAGTGCCAAAAACTAGAGCTCATTGTGCTGATCAATATGATTTGAAGTTTAGTTGCTGACATTTAAAAAAATAGAAATCTGAGATCTAGATGGCAGGATAGATAACAGTCTAGTGTCCCTCTTTACCACCTTTACACTGTCCCCCTGAGGACTGTGATAGGGTCAATCAGACTCAGTTCTTCTGAAGTGAAAAACAGAAATGCTTCGTACTCCTGTGCAAAAAACAAACAAAAAACAAAAAAACTTTTACTCCTCTCCCTTCCCTACACTTCCATGGTGTTATCAGTTTACACTCTGAAGCACTTTGTGGGAAATTATGAATGAAAAGATAATAAAATGGCTTTCAACTGTCACAGTAAAACATGCACTCTGCCAACATTTTTGTCATCAATAATTTTCTCATAAACATGGGTCGTTCCTCTCATTATGCAGGCTGTCATGTTTTATTGAATCACATAATTTCACCTAATTAAAATAAGCAGTATGTAGTTTCCTTTCTCCTACTTTTTTTTTTTTTTTGAGCTGGACAAGTGCCAGTAATGATGTTTAGAGTATCCTAAGTGGACATCCTATTAAATATTCTTTCCCAGACTCTTCTCTTCAGTCAAACACACAGTGACTCCTGCTGCTTTCTTTTCTCCATGCTAAATTTTATCCTATTTATATGATTAAGTAAGCACATCAGTACTCTAAGGAAAAAGGCTAAAAAAGATTTGTTGCACAAAAGTTGGATACCGTGTAAAACAGTTGGCTGATACCAAGCGAGCAACATAAACCCTTAAGTCTCTCATAAGTGATTTCACTATAAATCATTACATAATCACTCATCTGCTACTGCTATAAATTTTTGTTTTGGGATCTTATCTCAGATTAAAATGTTATATATATAAATATATATATATATATATTTTACCTTAGAAGAATGGTTCCTTAATTTCACCAAAGGTCCAAACTGGAATCATGTCCCAGCTGCCACATACTGTTTGGAGTAGAAATAAATCTGATCCAGCAGAGGCAGCAGTCACTACACATCAGGCAATGTAGAAATCAGTAACTAACCTGTGACATGTCCCTTTAAGAGGCTGCAGGGGGGTTATTTCATTTGATTGAAATAAATGGTATATGGGAATGCATATGGGCTAGAAGTGCTTTTGCTAAAATAAAATCAGGCTTGGAGAAATGTTTGGTGAAAAGACTGTTCAGTTAGTGAACATAAGGACAGAATAATATAGTGTAGATTCTCAGAAATAGTTTACTGTCATAAATAAGACTTTTGGTAGATTACCTGCTGTGTTTTACACACACACAGATGAACAAAGATGTATGTTATAATGTATGTTAATTATGTATGTCAATAATTTATCAGTGTCTACTATAAGTCACCTTTGTGAAGTCAGTTTTATGAATAATGACAAAGTGCCACATGTCATTTATTAAAGTCACAAATTTACTTTGTGCTTAAATGAAATGCTATTGTTCTGGAACAAAAAGGAGCTAAAATTTAACCATATTGCCACTTTTTCATTCCATTTGTTCAATTCCATTAGCAGCTTTCATTTTCAAAAAGATTTGAAATGACACTGAATTCTATTTACACAGATGGATAAGCAGAACGAGAGAGAGGTCAGGAACATCAGAAAACTGATAAGAGTTCTTGTCATCTTCTACAGTGACATGACTTTCATAAATTCCAAAATATTTGTTATGTTGGACCACACTTGGATCTCTAACATGGTGCAACACCTCTTCGAGCCAACAAGAGTGCAGGACTGATTTTTTCCCCCTTTTATACATTCTTTGGGCTTAATGCTGCAAGAATTAAGTTAATGGAGCCACTCATATGCTTAAATGCTTTGCTGAACAGGGATGGGATTATTCATGTGCTTAAAATTAAGCATCTGCTTAAAGTTTCTCTGGGCTACGTTCACAAAAGGACCTAAATCCAACTCCACTTACATTCACAAAACCACTGCTCAGCTTACCCTTTTAAGCACCTAAAGTTCCCTAGGAGACTAATTCTCTCCCTGTAGGCAAGTGCAAAGCTGACTAAGTCCCGATGCCCCCAAGCTGCTTGTTGACCTGGGTCATGCCCAAACCCCAGTGGAATTCTCAGACTACGTGTTCCTCCACTTATCTCACTTCTGGGGCCCAGAGGACATGCTCAAAGTAATACCCAATGGCGCAGTGATTAGTGCACTCCCTTGGGATGTAGGAGAGACAGTTTTGAACCCCTACTTTGCCTGATTTGAAGCAGCAACTTAAACCTGGCTCTCTCACCTCCCGGGAGAGTGTTCTAACCACCAGTGTATTAAGTACACTGGGGTGAATCTCTCTCAATCTCTCATGCTGGAACTGTTCCACGTTGTATAAATAATTAAATATTCATTAGGGCAGGGACTTGAACCTGATTCTCCACATCCCACTGGACTATGGAGTTAATATCAGTGGTGAGCTGGAGCCAGGGCTGGTGCAAACATTTAGGTGACCTAGGCAGTCGCCTAGGGTGCTAGGATTTGGGGGGCGGCATTTTCTTCAGCAGCGACCATGGAAGCCAGATCTTCGGCTGCCCTGGCCACAGCCGGCATTTAGGTGGAGGGAGCTGGGGCAGGGGAGCGCGGGGAGGGCCACCTGTAGCAAGTAAGGCGGGGGTTGGTATGCAGGGGAACTCCCTGCCCCAGCTTACCTCTGGCCCACCTCCTCCCTGAGCACGCTATGGCTGCTTCACTTCTCCCGCCTCCCAAGCTTGTGGCACCTAAGCTAATTGGCACTGCAAGCCTGAGAGGTGGGAGAAGTGAAGCAGCCACGGTGTGCTCGGGGAGGAGGTGGAGCAGGGGTGAGCTGCTTCACTTCTCCAGCCTCCCAGGCTTGCGGCGCCAATCAGCTTAGGTGCCACAAGCCTGGGATGTGGGAGTAGTGAAGCAGCAATGGCGTGTTCAGGGTGGAGGTGGAGCAGGGGTGAGCTGGGGCGGGGAGGAGTGCCTCAGGGTGGAAGGTGGGGAGTGGGGAGCTGCCGCAGTGGGGGTGCCTCAGGGCAGAGGGGGGGAGCTGCCACCAGGGGGGGCGCCACTGGGTAGGGGCTTGGGGACAGGGGAAGGCGCAAGGTGGAAGTTTCGCCTAGGGCCCAAAACATCCTTGCACCGGCCCTGGCTGGAGCCAGTTCCCATTGATTCGTGGGAACCAGTTGTTGAATTTAGAAGCCTTTTTAGAACCGGCTGTCACGCGAGGGACAACTGGTTCGAAAAGGGCTTTTAAATTTAACAAAAGCTTCAGCAGCTCCCTGCCCTTCCCCCAGCCCCAGCTCACCTCACTTGGCCTCTGCCTGCTCTCCTGAACGCTCTCTTGGCTTCTCCTCCCCCTCCCCAGTTTCCCACGAATCAGCTGTTCTCGCTGTAAGCCTGGGAGGGCTGAGAAGGAAGCAGCAGCTTCCCGCAGGTGAGCTGAGGCAGGGGAGCGGGGGCACGAGGAGGGCTCCAGGCGCTGCACAGCTCTGGCCTGGCCCCTGACCCCGACCCTGACCCCGACCCCAGCCAGTGAGTATCTGGCCCGGCCCCGACCCCAACCTTGTCCTGGGCCCGGCCCCAACCACGGCCAGCCGGGCGGTGCAGTTCCAGCCCAGCCCCAATCTTGGCCACCCAGGCGGTGCAGCTCTGGCCCGGCCCCGGTCCCGGCCAGCTGGGCGCCCCGACTCCAGCCAGCGTGGTAAGGAGGCAGGGAGCAGGGAGGCGATGTTGGATAGAGGGCAGGGGAGTTGAGGGGGTGGATTCGAGTTGGAGCGGTCAGAGGGCAGGGAATAGGGAGATTGAATGGGGGCAAGGGTCCTGGGGGAGCAGTCAGAAAGGAGCAGGGGTTGGATGGCGTGGTAGGGGGCAGTCAGAGGTAGGGATTCCAGGGGCAGTCCGGGGACATAGAGAAGGGGTGGCTGGATGGGGCAGGGGTCCCTGGGGGGGTCATCAGTAATGAGACAAGGAGTTGGATGGGATGGCAGAGGGCAATCAAGGGACAGGGAAGGGGAGTGGATGGGACAAGGGTCCTGGGGGGGAGCTGTCAAGGAACGTGGGGGGTTGGATGGGGCAAGAGTCCCGGGGGAGTAGGGGGGGCATGACCGCCTCGTGGGGTGAGGAGGAGGGAGCCGGTTGTTAATATTTTGGCAGTTCATCACTGGTTAATATCTCACTTTCTATGAACCAATGACTATTTAATTATCTAAACAAAGTGGAACAGCTGTCACAGGAGAGGCTGGGAGCAGGCCACCCCAGAGTACTCAATAACCTGGTGACTAGGACATTCATCTGGAGCGTGGAACTCTTAGACTCAAATCTCTGCTCCCAATCAGGTAGAGCAGGAATTTGAATACAGATCTCCCATATCCCAGGTAATGTCCTAACTGCTGAACTATTGGCTGTAGCAGGATGGGGTCTCTCTTTCTTCCTCGTCCCTTTTTTTTTTTCCTTCAAGAAAGGGCTGACCTGGCCTAACTCCATGAGAAGTTTCATTGTGGAGCCGCAATTTAAAAGCAGCATCTCTCCCCAGGCTGTCATTTAGGCCCCTAAATCTGTAAGCCTCTCTTTCCTCTTCATTTCATTGCTGGCTAGCTTAGGCAACTGCCCTTGCAGATTGCTCGCTTTTGTGAATCCTTTTTGTAGGCACCTGACTTTACTTATACAATGCACAGGGAGCCTGGGCACCTCACCCAAGGCTGTGAATTCCACTGAGTTGCAGGTCACCTAGAAGTTATAATGCCTATATCCTCTTTGTGAATCTAGCCCTCGGTGCTGAGTCCTTAAAACCAGGAAAGTAGAATAGAAAGGGAGGACTAAGTATTATCTAATCCACCCCTGATAGGTGTGTAACCTGTTTTAACAACCTCCGACGACCTCCCTAGATAATCTGTTCTAGTGCTTAACTACCCTGACAGTTAGAATTTTTTTTCCTAACGTCTAACCTAAATCTTCCTTGCTGTAATTTAAGTCTTCTTTTCCTGTTCTCAGTAGTTAAGGAGAACTATTTATTTTTTCTCCTCTTTATAACAGCCCTTTTACATACTTGAAGACTGTTATGTCACCAGTCTTCTCTTCTCTACACTAAACAAACCCAGTTTTTTCAGTCTTTCCTGATAGGTCATGCTTTCTAGACCTTTGATCATTTTGTGTTGCTCTCCTCTGGACTTTCTACAATTTGTCCACATCTTTCCTGAAGATGCGATACTCCAGAACTGGATGCGATACTCCAGTTGAGTGCTGCGTAGTCTTAATTACAACACTCCAGCTAAATACTTCGTAACTAGATATGGAACTTTTATGGCGCTGTGATTGGGTATATACCTCATATGGGCTCTGAATGGGCTAATGTGGTCCTGAGAGGCCAACTAACATACTAGGCAGCACTTGGAGGGCTAGCAAGACTTAACAGATCATGAAGCCCAGCTGGGCAGGAGCAGTTTGATTAATATAATGAGAGGAAGTTGTAGTACAAAAAGGCTCGCCACTGTGTGTAATGCAGCTAGCTATATGAATAAATCCTATCAATTTAAAATGAAAATGTTAGATGCAGTGTGGTTGGAACAATTCGTCCCAGGATATTAAAGAGACAAGGTGAATCAGGTAATATCTTTTATTGAAGCAAGTTCAGTTGGTGAAAGAGACAAGCTTTTGAGAAGTTAATCCAATAAAAGATATTCATAGATTCATAAATTTATAGATTCTAGGACTGGAAGGGACCTCGAGAGGTCATCGAGTCCAATCACCTGTCCTCATTGCAGGACCAAATTCTGTCTATACCATCCCTGATAGACATTTATCTAACCTACTCTTAAATATCTCCAGAGATGGAGATTCCACAACCACCCTAGGCAATTTGTTCAAGTGTTTAACCACCCTGACAGTTAGGAACTTGTTCCTAATGTCCAACCTAAACCTCCCTTGCATCTTGTTCTATCCTTAGAGGCTAAGGTGAGCAAGTTTTCTCCCTCCTCCTGATAACACCCTTTTAGATACCTGAAAACTGCTATCATGTCTCCTCTCAGTCTTCTCTTTTCCAAACTAAACAAACCCAGTTCTTTCAGCCTTCTTTCATAGGTCATGTTCGCAAGGCCTTTAATCATTCTTGTTGCTCTTCTCTGGACCGTCTCCAATTTCTCCACATCTTTCTTGATATGTGGTGCCCAGAACTGGACACAATACTCCAGTTGAGGCCTAACCAGTACAGAGTAGAGCGGAAGAATGACTTCTCGTGTCTTGCTCACAACACACCTGTTAATGCGTCCCAGAATCAAGTTTGATTTTTTTGCAACAGCATCACACTGTTGACTCATATTTAGCTTGTGGTCCACTGTAACCCCTAGATCCCTTTCTGCCGTACTGCTTCGTAAACAGTCTCTTCCCATTCTGTATGTGTGAAACTGATTGTTCCTTCCTAAGTGAAGCACTTTGTATTTGTCTTTGTTAAACTTCATCCTGCTTACCTCAGACCATTTCTCCAATTTGTCCAGATCATTTTGAATTATGACTCTGTCCTCCAAAGCAGTTGCAGTCCTCCCAGTTTGGTATCATCTGCAAACTTAACAAGCCCCCTTTCTATGCCAATATCTAAGTTGTTGATGAAGATATTATAGACTCATAGACTCATAGACTCTAGGACTGGAAGGGACCTCGAGAGGTCATCGAGTCCAGTCCCCTGCCCTCATAGCAGGACCAAATACTGTCTAGACCATCCCTAACAGACATTTATCTAACCTACTCTTAAATATCTCCAGAGATGGAGATTCCACAACCTCCCTAGGCAATTTATTCCAGTGTTTAACTACCCGGACAGCTAGGAACTTTTTCCTAATGTCCAACCTAAATCTCCCCTGTTGCAGTTTAAGCCCATTGCTTCTTGTTCTATCATTGGAGGCTAAGGTGAACAAGTTTTCTCCTTCCTCCTGATGACACCCTTTTAGATACCTGAAAACTGCTATCAGGTCCCCTCTCAGTCTTCTCTTTTCCAAACTAAACAAACCCAATTCCTTCAGCCTTCCTTCATAGGTCATGTTCTCAAGACTTAATCATTCTTGTTGCTCTTCTCTGGACCCTCTCCAATTTCTCCACATCTTTCTTGAAATGCGGTGCCCAGAACTGGACACAATACTCCAGTTGAGGCCTAACCAGCGCAGAGTAAAGCGGAAGAATGACTTCTCGTGTCTTGTTTACAACACACCTGTTAATGCATCCCAGAATCATGTTTGCTTTTTTTGCAACAGTATCACACTGTTCACTCATATTAAGCTTGTGGTCCACTATGACCCCTAGATCTCTTTCTGCCATACTCCTTCCTAGACAGTCTCTTCCCATTCTGTATGTGTGAAACTGATTGTTCCTTCCTAGGTGGAGCACTTTGCATTTATCTTTATTGAACTTCATCCTGTTTACCTCAGACCATTTCTCCAATTTGTCCAGAGCCGGTCCCAAAACAGTCCCCTGCGGAACCCCACTCGTTATACCTTTTCAGCAGGATTGGGAACCATTAATAACTACTCTCTGACTACGGTTAGCCAGCCAGTTATGCATCCACCGTATAGTAGACCCATCTAAATTGTATTTGCCTAGTTTATTGATAAGAATATCATGTGAGACTGTATCAAATGCCTTACTAAAGTCTAGGTTTACCACATCCACTGCTTCTCCCTTATCCACAAGACTTGTTATCCTATCAAAGAAAGCTATCAGCTTGGTTTGACATGATTTGTTCTTTACAAATCCATGCTGGCTATTCTCTATCACCTTACCATCTTCCAAGTGTTTGCAGATGATTTCCTTAATTACTTTCTCCATTATCTTCCTGGCACAGAAGTTAAACTAACTGGTCTGTAGTTTCCTGGTTCATTTTTGTTTCCCTTTTTATAGATGGGCACTATATTTACCCTTTTCCAGTCTTCTGGGATCTCTCCCGTCTCCCATGATTTTCCAAAGATAATAGCTAGAGGCTCAGATACCTCCTCTATTAGCTCCTTGAGTATTCTAGGATGCATTTCATCAGGCCCTGGTGACTTGTAGGCATCTAACTTTTCTAAGTGATTTTTAATTTGTTCTTTTTTTATTTTATCTTCTAAACCTACCCCCTTTCCATTAGCATTCACTATGTTAGGCATTCCTTCAGACTTCTCGGTGAAGACCGAAACAAAGAAGTCATTAAACATCTCTGCCATTTCCAAGTTTCTTGTTACTGTTTCTCCCTCCTCACTGAGCAGTGGGCCTACCCTGTCCTTGGTCTTCCTCTTGCTTCTAATGTATTGATAAAAAGTCTTCTTGTTTCCCTTTATTCCCATAGCTAGTTTAAGCTCATTTTGTGCCTTTGCCTTTCTAATCTTGCCTCTGTATTCCTGTGTTGTTTGCCTATATTCATCCTTTGTAATCTGTCCTAGTTTCCATTTTTTATACGACTCCTTTTTATTTTTTAGATCATGCAAGATCTCATGGTTAAGCCAAGGTGGTCTTTTGCCACATTTTCTATCTTTCCTACCCAATGGAATAGCTTGCTTTTGGGCCCTCAATAGTGTCCCTTTCAAAAACTACCAACTCTCCTCAGTTGTTTTTCCCCTCAGTCTTGATTCCCATGGGACCTTACCTATCAGCTCTCTGAAATCCACCTTCCTGAAATCCATTGTCTCTATTTTGCTGTACTCCCTTCTACCCTTCCTTAGAATTGCAAACTCTATGATTTCATGATCACTTTCACCCAAGCTGCCTTCTACTTTCAAATTCTCAATGAGTTCCTTCCTATTTGTTAAAATCAAGTCTAGAACAGGTTCCCCCAGTAGTCTTTTCAACCTTCTGAAATAAAAAGTTGTCTGCAATGCAGTCCAATAACTTATTGGATAGTCTGTGCCCCACAGTGTTATTTTCCCAACATATATCTGGACAGTTGAAGTCCCCCATCACCACCAAATCTTGGGGTTTGGATGATTTTGTTAGCTGTTTAAAAAAAGCCTCATCCGCCTCTTCCACCTGGTTAGGAGGCCTGTAGTAGACTCCTAACATGACATCACTCTTGTTTTTTACACCTTTTAGCCTAACCCAGAGACTCTCAACACTTCCGTCTCCTATGTCCATCTCCACCTCAGTCCAAGTGTGTACATTTTTAATATATAAGGCAACACTTCCTCCCTTTTTCCCCTGTCTATCCTTCCCGAGTAAGCTGTACCCATCCACAGCAACATTCCAATCATGTGTATTATCCCACCAAGTTTCAGTGATGCCAACAATGTCATAGTTGTACTTATGTATTAGCACTTCCAGGTCTTCTTGCTTATTACCCATACTTCTTACATTTGTATATAGGCATCTAAGATACTGGTTTTATCTTGCCTCCCAGTTTTGCCCTGACTCTCCTTTCTCTCTGCCACTGTAGCCCACACTCCCTCTTGTTTCTGACCTATCTCCCAGGTCTCCATTTACCCCACTTACCTGGGGGCTTTGCTCACCTGTCCCCGTCGAACCTAGTTTAAAGCCCTCCTCACTAGGTTAGCAAGTCTGTGTCCAAACAGGGTTTTTCCCCTCCTCGAAAGGTTAACGCCATCTCTTCCTAGCAGTCCTTCATCAAATAGCATCCCGTGGTCGAGGAAACCAAAGCCCTCCTGGTGACACCATCTTCGCAGCCAGGCATTCACCTCCATGATCCATCTGTCTCTGCCCGGGCCCCTACTTTTGACAGGAAGAATCGAAAAGAATATCACCTGCACTCCAAACTCCTTCACTTATACTCTCAGAGCCCTGTAGTCACTCTTGATCCACTCATTGTCACACCTCACAGTATCAGTTGTGCCCACATGGATGAGTAGCATGAGGTAGTAGTCAGAGGGCTGGATAATCCTCGACAATGCCTCTGTAACATTTTGGATATGAGCCTCCAGCAGGCAGCATATCTCCAGAGATGAAATGTCAGGGCGACAGATGGGCACCTCCGTCCCCCTCAGCAGAGAGTCTTTGAGCACCACTACCCTACATTTCCTATTCGCAGTGGTGGCAGCAGACCTCCCAGCCTTAGGGGTATGAGGCTTCTCCTCCTTTACTGTAGGGGGTGATTCCTTCTCTCTCGTATCACGAAGAGCATAACGGTCACCTATTACCATGGCTGGAGAGTTTGGAGAAGGGATGGAGCTCTGCCTGCTGCCAGAAGTAACCAGCTTATTACCTCACCCAACTTGTCTCTCTAATGTTAGATCTGACATTTTGGGCTAAAATGAGAGGAAATAGTGCAGATAAGAATACTTGACAAATAAACAAGGAATTTTGGGAAATAAGCACATAGAATTTCACCCAACAAAATAAATTTCCTCAATCTGTTAGGTTTAAAATATGTGAGTGAAAAGGAAAGACTAGAAGAGATTAAGATTTATAGTTATAGGGCAGTAAATTATGCCTGGAAAATCATCCCTCCAGATGTGAATTTAGAATTATATAATAAAATAAAATAAAGGAAAAGAAAAAGTCATCCTATATGACGGATAAAGTTTGAGTTTGTATGTGGTAAATGGTGTCACCATCACCAAATATATGCTGATGGATCTAATAATGAAAAAATAAGTAGCGTGAGAGCAGCCTTTTGCATCCCTGAGAGTAGAGTTTAGAACTCTAAAAGCATATCTAATTTTGTGGCTATTATGACAGCTGAATTGGTGGGAATAATGTTAGTATTAAAATGGATAAGGGACGTGTGATGTTGCAGTCCATATGTTTTATGGAAATATGTTAATGAGTGTAAATATACTGTAACTGGAATACGCTTCATGCAAAAGGTCTCTTGTAAGGTATCATTACAAAACTTATGATCTACTGAGTGTGTTCATCCTATTCATTTGCATGTATTATTTCTATGTATGGAGTTAGAAGAATAAGATATAAACTTGTATTACTGGTGTAAACATATTAAGTGGAAGCCATTAAGGGTGCTTCAGAATCAATGAACTGTGAATGGGTTTGTTTATCTGCAAGCTTTCCTATTTATGTGTCTTCCAGCTACTAGATAATGAAGAAGGAGATCTTACAGTGACATGGGATCATGTCATCTGAACTGGAATCCATCTTAAACCAGGTGCTTTTCCATTTAGAAGGAGGGGTTGGAATCCAGAGAGACAAAAGATTCCTACCCTGTGCCAAAGCCATAAAAGGGGGTGAAACAGAACAAAGGAGGCTGCCAGTCATGAGAAATCCGCTAGTTACTACCTGAGATGGAACTAACAAGGGCTGTGCCGGGGAAAGGGCCGAGACTAAAAAACAGTCTAGTCTATGAAAGAAGCTTATTGGAACATCTCTGAGGGTGTGATTTGTCTGTATTTCATTTCTTAAATGTATTAGGCTTAGAATTCCATGTTTTGTTTTATTTTGCTTGGTAACTTACTTTGTTCTGTCTGTTATTACTTGAAACCATTTAAATCCGATTTTTTATACTTAATAAAATCACTTTTGTTTATTACTAAACCCAGACAATATGATTAATACCTGGGGGAGCAAACAGCTGTGCATATCTCTCTCTCAGTGTTATAGACAGTGGAAAACTTATGAATTTATCATCTATCAGCTTTATACAGAATAAATCAGATTTATTTGGGGTTTGGATCCCATCGGGAGCTCGGTGTCTGGGTACTGGAGACAAGAGTTTTTGCTGATCTGTTTTCTGGTAAGTCTGCGTCTTTGCGGGGTGGTTCAGATTCTGGGTCTGTGTTACAGCAGACTAGCATGTCTGGCTCAACAAGACAGAGTTCTGGAGTCCCAAGCTGGCAGGGAAAATGGGTTCAGAGGTAATTTCAGCACATCGGCTGACAGTCCCTAGGGGATCTCTGTGACCGAATCCATCACAGGATGTATGGCCCATCACAGTTGTCATCTTTTCAGATTTGCTATTGGGTATACTGGCAATTAAAAGGGATACTTCAGAATGCAGGAGCGATCTAATAAATGCTAAGCCCTGAACAAGTGAAGTTAAGCCTTGAGCAAGGAGCAAGGCTAGGAAAGTTGGGCTAAGGAAGAAGGCCAGGATGAAAGGGAAAAGGAACAATAGAGGTGCTTGCATGATGAAGCTTGTGCCCTGAGACTGTCCCTGAAAGAAGAAGGCAGCTGGGAAGAAGAAGACTCTTAAAGCAGGCCTGGGAGAAGAGAGGCTTCAGAGAGCATGTTCTGAGGGTCAGTGTCTCAGGAGGAGCTGGACGCCCAGGGAGAAGGCCCTGGGAGGCAGCCCAGCCCTTTGATAGAGTGAAGAGGGACTCTACAGAGCCTGGAGTGGTGTGAAAAGTGTGCAGAGGATTGTTTCTGGGAAAGATAGAAGAGTTTTTGTTCGTTTGAGCTAGGACATTATTACCCCAAAGGGGTAGGCTAAATTGTGACCTGACTGGAGACTAAGTCACAAGAACAAAAATGACTGCAGAACCAGTTGGTAGGGGTTACCAGGTGAGGAGAGACCCATTACTGGCCACTGGAAAGCACTCCAGCAGTGACTTGAAGACCCCCATTCCCATAGTATCTGGGCATCTCACAGTCTTTAATGTATTTGTCCTCACAACATCCCTCTGATGTTCCCAGTGCTCTTATCCCCTTTGCAAGTAGAGAAATGAGTCAAGGAGAGGTTAAGAGACTTGCCCACAGTCAAAGGTCACATAAGAAGCCTGTGGTGGAGCAGGGACATGAACCTTGGTTCCCCCAGTCCTAGGCAGGTATCCTGACCACTAGAACATCTTTCATTTCCTGCTTTTTGTTTTCCTTGTTTATTTAGATAATAATGTATCTTGGGCAGGGGCTGTCCTTTAATATGTATTTGTACAGTACTGCTATGGGACCTCACTGGAATAAATTTATTATTAAGAACAGCAATAGTAACATTATTGCATTTGTACAGAAATGGATGAATGTATCTTGTATGTTCCTCATTCATTGTGTTTGGATGACTGCACCAACAAAAATCAGGAAAATTTGTTTTTTGTAATATAGGCAAATCTGGGTGTACGTTGGTGGTTGCTTTGTGAATATTTCGTACAAGTGCCGGGATCTGTAATGAGTCTTTTGTGTAGGATGATGGCATTTTTACAATGTTATTGGTTTTCACACCTTAATAAGAAGTAGAGTTTCGTGGCTCTTTCGAACCACCCCCAAATATTAGATGTTCATACATATTTGTTTTGTCTAATTCTAAAACCTCTAGTGGAATAAGGGAGTGATTAATTATGCCCTGCTTCATCTGTTTCATAAATCAGCAAGACATATGATTTTATAATTGATAAAAAGGCTTTATATTGGGACAGCATGCTTACTCTGTAATATTTAATAACTGACCAAAATACTCATTTTCTTTGTATTTCCCCTTAAACCTTTGTAACGGAAAATTAACAGTGCTGCCTTTGTATTTTAAAGATAGTGGAGGATTGTAGCATCCTTCCTCTGATCAGTAGTAACTACTTTCAGTGAATAGCAAATCTAAATTTCAACTCTCCGCAGCAGAATGGTGGAGGAGTTACTAAAATAATTCATAGTGGCTTGAAAGTATTTTAAGAACAGTATTTAAGCACCTTATCCAAAGCCAATTAATTGACAAATACTGGTGCGTGTGTGTGTGTATGTGCGCGCGCGCACAATAGTTGATTATTTCCCTTAAATATACACACTAGTTCCACATAGCTTTATATGTTTGTCATTTTAAATTAAAAAGTGCTGGGGGGAATGAAGAAAGTCTATATTTTTATTGCATCTAATACAACAGGTTCCTTTGGGCACCATTATAATATAAAAATTTAGTAATAATAATGGTGACATTCTAATATCTTGATTCTGAACCAGAATTAAAATACCATAAGTGTTGTGAGTGAAAACACAAAATGGAGAAATTGAGCCTTAATCGACTTCTCCATACTTTTGAACTTGTTAAATTAATCCTGGCTGAGCAATACCTATGTCAATTATTATTTCCTTGATCCTCTGCACCTTACTAGAAAGTCTTTTCAGAAGCCATTCAGCTCCCTCTCAAGCTTCCTCCATCTTTCACCGATATTTGACTTAACAATCATTTTTCATTGGCTTTTCTGCAAAGCCCACTCTAGGGGGCTTACCCTTGCCTCTTAGGGAAGTGTTGGCATAAAAGTAATGATGTCCTATTAACATTATTCCTAATAAGAACGTTTTATCTCTGCCCTCAGGTACCCTTCAGAAACAATATGCTAATACACAATAGATACCTTTCCTAGGGTGTGCTGCTGACACTAGTATTCTGAGGCACCTTCTCCTTTCTAATCTGCTTTCTATTAGTTTGTAAAACTTTTCTCTATTCTTACTCTCGCCTCTTCATTCTTCTTTTTAAATGTTTGCTTCTTTGTTTCTTTTCCCTTAGTGCAAAGGAAAACAATGTCTTGAAAAGATGTCATGGATCAAAAATAAAATGGCAGAGTGTTATGCAGAGAATTACTGTAGTTTAAAAGTATAGGATAATAATTACCTAAAAGAGTCAGAAAGGAATTTCCTCTCCTTTATAGCACTGCATAATGGGCTAAGTGACATACAGGTTTTTTTCACCTTCCTCTGATACTGGATTTGGTGTATTTTTTTCCTTGTACTTAAATCTTTGCTGGAGGAAATGATAAAAAATGATCTAGAAAGAGGCACTTATGAGCCCACAAAATGCATTTTCTTCTGTGTGGTTGATAAGAGTCCTTTTGATAAAGGTTGGCTAGATGAAAGTCATTCTGATAATGCCAAGTGATATGTATGAAAGAACTCTACAGTAGTTCATTTCCAAGCCAGGCGCTGCTCGCAGGAGGAACTCCCAAGATATGAAAGGATTTTGGTAACATTCTTCACTAAGATATTGGCAATGGCATGAATTTCCTTTCAGATCTAGAACTTCTCTTTGAACAGTAAAATCAGCTTCTGAATGATGGTAGAAAAAACAAAACGTGAAATGCTATAATTTTTCTCACGATATTGTGCATTTTAGTATAACCCCTATTTTGAGTCTGTCAGCTCCTGGAACTACTGATCTTCTACTCGGTCCTATCCAATGGACTACAACAATAAAGACTATCAGAGGCTTCGGTCACTGTTTCCAAGCAATCTTGAAGCCAGGAGTGGGGACAGAATGCATTAGAAACTTGTATTGTGACTTGTCAGGAGGGTTGTTCATAGATTCCAATGCCAGAAAAGATTATTGTGATCATCTAGTCTCACATCCACTATAACAAAGGCCATAGAACTTCCGCAAAATAATTCCTAAAGCATTTATTTTAGAAAAAAATCCACTCTTCATTTAAGAATTGTTAGTGATATGGACTCCACTAAAACACTGGGTAAATTATTCCAATTAATCTCACCATTAAAAGTTTAAACTTTTCTTCCAGTCTGATCTTTTCTAGCTTCAACTTCCAAGCATTGGATCCTGTTATACCTTTGTCTGCTAGGTGGAAGAACTCATTATTAAATATTTGTTCCCCATGCAGATACTTATTGATTGCAATCACATCATCCCTTAACCTTCTCTTTGCTAAGCTAACTTAATTGAGCTCTTTGAGTCTATCACTTTAGAGTATGTTTTCTAATCTTTTAATCATTTGTATGACTGTTCTCTGAACTGTCCCCACTTTATCAATGTGTGTTGATTTGTGAGCACCAGAAGGACACAGTATTCCAGCACAGGTCACACTAATGCCAAATACAGAGGTGAAATAACCTCTCTACTCCTACTCAAGATTACCCTGATAATGCAACCCAGAATCACGTTAGCTCTTTTGACCACAGTATGACACTGGGAGCTCATGTTCTTCTGATTAGCCACTACAACCCCCAAATCTTTTTCAAAGTCACTGCTTCCCAGTGTATGTCCCTATGCTGTAAGCATAGCTTCGTTTTTTATTCCTGGATGTATACTTTTACATTTAGAGATATTAAAATGCATGCTTTGCTTGTGCCCAGTTTACTAAGCAATCCAGATGGCTCTGAGCCAGTGACCTACCTACTTCATTATTTACCACTCCCCCAATTTTTGCATCATCAACAAACATTATCAGTGATAATTTTATGTTTTATTCCAGGTAATTGATGAAAATGTTGAATAGCTTAGGACCAAGAACTGATCCCTGTGGAACCTCTGGAAACACAGCTGCTGGATGACAGTTATCTGTTTACAATTACATTTTGAGACCTATCAGTTAGCCAGGTTTTAATCCATTTGTGTGCCATTTTAATATTATATTGTTTTAATTTTTTAAACAATTTGTCCTGCAGTATGAAGTCAAATGCTTTAGAGAAGTCTGTAAACATTATTAACTTTATCAACCAAACCTGTGATCTCATAAAAAAAGATAGCATCTTAGTTTGACAAGATTTATTTTCCATAAACCTATGTTGATTTGATTAATTGCACTATCCTCCTTTAATTCTTAGTCTAATATCAGCTTCTCCATTATCCTTCCCCAGATTGATGTCAGGTGGACTAGCCTATAACTATTTGGGTCATCCCATTTACCTGTTTTAAAAATGGCACAACAGTATTTTTCTTCCCTTCTTTGAACTTCCCCAGTGCTGTAAGACTTATTGATGGTCTTTATGGTCTAGCAAAATTATGGTATAGCAAACTCATCATCTAGCTCTTTTAAAACTCTTAGAATAAAGTTATCTGGATGTGCTGATTTAAAAAAAAGTCCAACTCTTTAACATTCTCCAGAGATACTAGTAAAATGGAAAGAGTGTTATCATGACCATATGATAGACCACCATCTGTTTTTTCTCCAGATATAGAACAGAAGTATTTATTGAACACTTCCAACTTTTCGGCATTATTATTGACAATTCTACCACTTTGAACTAGTAATGGACTGTGACAAAGTTCCTCCTCTACCTTGGTGGGTCCTGCGCTTATTGGCAGATTTGCTCACCTCAGTGATCTCCCCCACAGTCTGGATCAACTCCTCCTGTGTCTGATCAGGAGTTGGGAGGTTTGGGGGGAACCCAGGCCCACCCTCTACTCCGGGTTCCAGCCCAGGGCCCTATGGATTTGCAGCTGTCTATAGTGTCTCTTGTAATAGCTGTGTGACAGCTACACCTCCCCGGGCTACTTCCCCAAGGCCTCCTCCAAACCCCTTCTTTATCCTCACCACAGGACCTTCCCCCTGGTGTCTGATAACGCTTGTACTCCTTAGTCCTCTAGTAGCACACCCTCTCAGTCTCAGCTCCTTGTGTCTCTTACTCCCAGCTCCTCACATACACTTCCTCTCCTCTGGCTCCTCCCCCATCTGACTGGAGAGAGCTCCCTTTAAAACCCACTGCCTTGATTGGCTGCAGGTGTTCTAATCAGCTTGTCTGCCTTAATTGGTTCTAGCAAGTTCCTGATTACTCTAGTGCAGCCCCTGCTCTGGTCCCTCAGGGTACAGAAACTTGCTTCTCCTGGGGCCAGTAACGGCTCTTCCTTCCACTGCTCTGCTGTAGAGGAAAGAGGGAGAGGGCTGCTGCTGCTGCTGCTGCTGGGCACTGGGCCCTTGCTGCTGCTGTTTCTGCTGCTGTTCCTGCTGCTCCCCTGGCTGGGCTAGACACTACCACCCACCCCTCTCTCTGCTGTCTGTTTGCTGGCTGGCTGGTGGTTCCCCCCACCTGTTACTGCTGTTATTCCACCTACAGCCCCTTGGGCGGGGGCTGCTGGCCTGCTTCCCAGAGAGGAGGGGAATGAGGGACCCCGGCTCTTGTTGCTGAGGACACCACCCTCTGAGCGGGATTCCTCCTGCCTGGACGCCAGACCACCACCACCTGGAGCTGCTGTGGCTGCTGTGGCTGTTGCTGGGGAGCTGTTGGTGCCCGGAGGAGGAGAGGAAGGAGAAGAGGACCACCCACTGCTGGAGACAGTATGAAGACCACTGTGGAGGGGGCTTTTCTGGACTGAGTCTTTTTCGAACTGTGCTCTTGTGGTGGGGGTTTGGACTGTGTCTGCTGGGGCAACGGGGGTGTGGCGTGGAGCCTGCCCCCGATCCATCCGTGTCCCCCTTTGCCCCCACCGCCATCGTTGCCCCCTCCACCATCCCGCTGGCTGTTTTCCTTCTGCTTTGGACTCCTGCCTCTGGGTCTGAGCTGCTCGCCTGGCTCACCATGCCCACTTCCACCATTTGGGCTTGCAGCAGCAGCAGCCAACCATTGACTTTTTGGCACAAGTGCCTGTGGGTGCCTCCTCCTGGACTGATCCCCTGCCCTTTGCCACATTTGTCCATCCCACCTATTTCCCTCTGCCGCCTGATAGTTCTGCCCCAGCCCTGCAGCTGTCCCCGTGGTCCCTCTACCCCAATCCCAGCTCGCCCTTTCCCCCCACCCAGTGCTCCCCCAGCCCTGATCAGTCCCCCCCCATGTGTCCACGCCCCCTCCCAGGCGCTTGTGCCCTTCCCCATTTGGTTTCCCCTTGTTCACTGCACTCCCCCCTCTGCCGTTGTCCCCCCTGATCTCCTAGCGCAACTGGAGGGGCTGGAACCCCCCTCTGCGTTGGTGCCCTGAAACCCTCCCATCTTGCGCTTAGGTCCTTGGTTGCTCCCCACGCCCCTTTAGCCTTCCCCTTCTGGCGCCCTCCTCCCCTGCCTGCAGCCTAGCGGGGAGGGGTGGCCGCCTCCTCTCCTTCCCCTCCCCTCGCTGTTTGTCCCCCTCCCCACTCTCGTTATGGCGGGGGACGCGGCGGGGGAGGCCCCTCGCAATGCTCCCACTGCCCCTCCTCCACCTGTCCCCGTGTCCACTGCCCAAGCCTCTATCTCGACCGCTGCTGCCGATCCACCTACCACCGCCCCTGCTGGGGCACCGGCGGCGGCGAGTACTGGGGAGACCTCCGTTGTTGCCAAGTCTCTCGCCCCTTCTGATTCGGGGGGAGCCCCCCCAGTCGCTGGGAAGGGTCGGGGTGGGAAGAAGGGTAAGGGCCCCGCTAAAAAGACCAGACCCTCCATGGCGGAGACTGCCTCCACTGCCGCAGCCCCACTACCGGCTGCGACATCCCTCCCCGCTGTTCCCTCCACCAGCGCTGCAGGTGTCCCTCCCCCGGCCCCCAGGGCGTACGCCCAGGTGGTGGCGGCCCCCCCGCCTGCTGCTGCTCCTCCGACTGCTGCTTCCGCCAACATCTACAGCGGCTGGGGCTCCTTTCCCACTTTGACCAGGAAGCACGGCGTCCGTTGCCTCCTGGTGCCCACCTCGCCCCACTGGAGACCTACGTGCGGGCGTTGCCGAGGGTGGTGGGGACCACGGCCATCGTGGCGGCCTCCAAAATGTACGGAATGGTGGTCTTCTTCCTGGCATCAAAGGCCACCGCCCAGGAGGCAGTAGAGACAGGCCTGGCGGTGGGGGGCGTGTTCGTCCCCCTGGAGCCATTGGAAGACCTGGGGGTCTGCTTAATCTTGACCTCTGTCTCTCCCTTCCTGCCCAATGCCACCCTGCTGCCCGCCCTTTCTCCCCTGGGATGCCCCGTCTCCGTCATCAGCCCTCTCCCCTTGGGCTGCAAGGACCCCGCCCTCCGTCATGTTCTCTCATTCCGCCGGCAAGTGCAGCTTCAACTGCCGCCGGCGGCGCGTGGTGGAGAGGCGCTCGAGGGGTCCTTTCTGGTCCCTTACCAGGGGGTCCACTACCGGGTGCATTACTCAACGGGGGAGGCCCGGTGCTACCTCTGCCGGGCGATGGGGCACGTCCGGAGGGACTGTCCCTTGGCCCAGCACGGAGGAGTGTCCGGGACCCCCGAGCCCCGGCAAGGCGCCGGCCCTGTCATCGCCGGTCCCCCTGGCTGCCCGGCACCCGAAGCTGCCCCTCCTCCTCCTTCTCGGTCCACCTATGTGGAGGAGGGTGTGGCGGGGCTACCGCTGGACGTGGGAGAGGGCTCGTCCCAGGGGGAGTCCTCCCCGGTTTCTGCTATCCCACCACTGCCTCCCCGAGTCCCTGAGCCATTGCCCTTGCCCCCCGAGCCGACCCCTGTTAGCCAGCCCCCGGATGATACCATGGAGGGCTGGTCCTTAGTGCAGGGGAAGCGGGGCAAGCGGAAGGCTCGAGTCTCCTTACATCCTTCAGATTCGGAGGCCCCCCGGAAGAGCAGGAAGGGGGGCACCGATGACAAGTCTTCCGCCTTGCCCCCTGATGACTCCCGTTTTGTGGTGCCGGCTGGGGACGCCGTGGCAGCACCGGAAGGTGACACCGCCCCTCCTCCAGGGTCCCTTCCCGTGGAAGCCCCCGAGGGAGCTTCTCTCGCCCCCTTCCCACTCGACGCCTCTGCGAGCGCCGCAGTGGGTATCACCTCTGGTGCTGGCGGGGAGGGCCCTGGGGTGGTGGACGGTGATCTCCCTCCCATCTACACGGAGATCGAGGCCCTGGGTTTGACCCCGGTCATGCAGGGGGAGGACGACCCTCTGCCGGCAGGAATCGATCTGGGCGACCTCACTACATCCCCCCTGTCCCCGGGTTCCCTTCCCCTACCCGCTGTTTCTGCTCCCACCTCTGAGGGTCCCCTGGAATGTTCTATCGACCTGGCTGCGGGTGGCACTCTGTTGACGGCCGCCGAGCCCTTTGGGGTGACGGCCAGTGCCCCGCTGCCGAGCCCCGCTTCCCAGGGGGTGTCCCTCTTGGGTGTGGAGGACCCGCCCTCCTTCCTCAGCGGGGACCCCATTGACCACCATCTCTCTCTGGATACCGAGGCTGCCGCACGTGCCACAGAGGCTGAGCCCGGCATCGTTAGGGGTCCCCTGCCCACTTCCCAGATCCTTGAGCCTGGCCAGGAGGAGCCACTGTCCGGTGTCTCAACTATGGAGGCTCCGGATCCTGCCTCTACCTCCTTCCCGGATTCTTTCCCTGATCCCCGCCCTACTCCTGTTGGCTCTGTCCTTGTCCCCCCTACTTCCTGTGATTCCAGTGCCACCCCTGGGAGCGGATTCACTAGTTCTTTCCTGTCCCGACCCCCCCAGGGGCTGCTCTTCTCCTTCCACCGCCCCTTCTTGAATCTGGGAGCGGGGCGGGTCGTGTGGCGTCGGTCCATCTGCTGCCACGTTGGGGATCTGCCCCCTGCCTACCTGCCTCGTTGGGCCACGGAGCTGTGACGGGGGCCCCACTGGGGGCCAGTCTTCGATCAGTGACCCCATCCCCCGATGCGCTGAGGGAGGAGCTGCGGGAGTTCCTCGAGGACATCCGTGGCTCCCGGAACAAAATCCATCTTGCGCTCCAGCGGTGGGGGGATTTCCATCAGTCCTCCGGGCCGCGAGGGCCCTCATGGGGGAGGGTAAGAGAACCGGGAAGCAGGCCGCCGCGGCCTACCGGCGGGTCCGTGTCTTCCGTGACTCTTTACTCACCTTCGGGGTTGGTCACGGATTGCTGCGCGGCCTGCCGGAGGCCGTGGGCGTGTCTGCCGGTGAGGATCCCCCCCAGCCCTCCTCATGGCACCGATCGTCCTTGCCACCTTAAACACCCGGGGCTGTAGGATGGGTCTCCGCAGGAGCCAGGTGCTCTCCTTCCTCCGGGAGGGGGGATACTCTGTGGTTTTCCTGCAGGAGACCCATACGGATCCGGCCGCTGAAGCTAGCTGGCGGCTGGAGTGGGGGGACGGGGCCTACTTTAGCCACTTTTCAGTCTGCGCGGCTGGAGTGGCGACCCTGTTCTCCCCCGACCTACGGCCTGAGGTGCTGGGGATCGCCGACGCTGTGCCGGGTCGCCTGCTGCACCTCCGGGTCCGCATGGAGGGGCTTGTGGTTAATCTCGTCAATGTTGACGCCCTGACATCGGGACCGGAGAGGCTACGTTTTTATCATCAGGCCTCCGCCTTCCTCGGCTCCCTGGATCCTCGTGAGTGCCTGGTCCTGGGAGTGGATTTTAACACCACCCTCTAGGAACGGGACCGCTCGGGGACCGATCAGTGCCCGGCAGCTGCGGACCTCCTCCGGGAGATCGTCGAATGCCACTCCCTGGTGGACGTCTGGCGCGACCACCACCTTGACGATGTCTCGACGTTCACCTTTGTCCGGGTGGAGGCCAATCGGTCGCGTCACTCCCGGCTGGACCATATTTACCTGTCCCGTTTCCACCTTTCACGGGCCCACTCCTCCAGCGTTCGGCCGGCCCCCTTTTCGGATCACCACTTTGCCACCGTGACGGCCTCTCTCTGCGTGGAGAGGCCAGGGCCGGCCTATTGGCATTTTAATAATAGTTTGCTGGAGGATGCGGGCTTCGTTTCTTCCTTCCGGGAGTTCTGGCTGGCCTGGCAGAGGCAGAGGCGCGCCTTTTCCTCGGCTCGGCGGTGGTGGGATCTGGGGAAGGTGTGCGCCCGGCTCTTCTGCCATGACTACACTCGAGGTGCCAGCCGACGGCGGGATGCGGCGATAGGGCAGTTGGAGCGGGAGGTCTTGGAGCTGGAGAGGCGTCTGGCCGCCAACCCCGAGGATCCATCCCTCTGCGGAGCGTGCTGGGAGAAGCGGGAGGAGCTTCGGACCCTCGAAGACCATCGGGCCCGGGGTGCTTTTGTTCGATCCCGCATCCACCTCCTTTGGGAGATGGATCGCGGCTCCCGCTTCTTCTACGCCCTGGAGAAAAGGAGGGGGGCCAAGAAGCACGTCACCTGCCTACTGGCGGAGGACGGCACCCCCCTCACGGATCCGGCGGAGATGTGCCAGAGGGCCAGAGCCTTCTGCGCCACTCTTTCCTCCCCGGATCCGACCGATCCTAACGCTTGCAGAGTGCTCTGGGACGGGATCCCGACGGTCAGCACGGGCGACCGAGACCGGCTAGAGCTGCCTCTCACTCTGGCCGAGTTCTCGGAGGCCCTCCGTTGCATGCCCACCAAGAAATCTCCGGGCTTGGACGGGCTGACCGTGGAGTTCTACCGCGTGTTCTGGGACGTCCTCGGCCCAGACCTGGTCACCGTCTGGGCCGAGGCTTTGCAGAGCGGGGTCCTCCCTCTCTTGTGCAGGCGAGCCGTGCTGGCCTTATTGCCGAAGAGGGGGCACCTCCGCGACTTACGGAATTGGCGTCCCGTCTCGCTCCTCAGCACGGACTACAAAATTGTTGCGAAGGCCATCTCGATGCGGCTAGGGTCCGTGCTGGCGGACGTGGTCCATCCAGACCAGACCTACACCATCCCAGGCCGCACCATCTTTGATAACTTGTATCTGGTCCGGGACCTTCTGGAATTGGGGTGTAGGGATGGTCTGTCGTTCGCCCTCTTTTCCCTGGATCAGGAGAAGGCGTTCGACCGGATGGATCTCTGGTATCTCCTGGGCACTCTGCGAGCGTTCGGCTTCGGACCCCTGTTTGTGGGTTTTCTCCAGGTGCTGTACGCTTCTGCAGAATGTCTGGTCAGGCTCAACTGGACCCTGACCGAGCCGGTCAGCTTTGGGCTGGGAGTGCGGCAGGGGTGTCCCCTCTCGGGCCAGCTGTACGCTCTGGCGATCGAGCCCTTCCTCTGTCTCCTCCGCAAGAGGTTGATGGGGTTGGTGCTTCGGGAGCTGGGGCTGCGGCTGGTCCTGTCAGCGTATGCAGACGATGTGCTCCTCGTGGTCCAGGAGCCGGGCGACTTGACGCGGGTGGAGGCTTGCCAGGCTGTGTACTCGGCGGCCTCCTCTGCCCGGGTCAACTGGGTCAAGAGCTCTGGCCTGGTGGTCGGGGATGGGTGGCAGGCGAGCTCCCTCCCACCCGCCCTTCAGGCCATCCGGTGGAACGCGGGTCCGCTGCTCTATCTCGGCGTTTACCTTTGTGCCACGCATCCGTCTCCGCCGGAGAACTGGCAGGATTTGCAGGGCAGGGTGACGGAGCGGCTCCGGAAATGGACAGGACTACTCCGGTGCCTCTCCCTTCGGCGGAGGACACTGGTGCTTAATCAACTGGTCCTGTCCATGCTCTGGTACCAGCTCAACACCCTGGTCCCGGCCCCGGGTTTCCTGGCCAAACTCCGGACGGCGATTCTGGAGTTCTTTTGGCCAGGGCCGCACTGGGTCTCTGCAGGGGTCCTCCACCTGCCCCTGGAGGAGGGGGGGCAGAGCCTGAAGTGCTTACGCGCTCAGGTCCATGTCTTCCGCCTCCAGGCCCTGCAGAGGCTCCTGTTTGGTGCGGGTAGTCCGGCGTGGAGCGTATTGGTGCACGCCTTCCTCCGCTGCTTCCGAGGGCTTCAATACGACCGGCAGCTCTTTTACCTCCATCCGAGAGGTCTTCCGCGAGACCTCTCCGGGCTGCCGGTCTTCTACCAAGACCTCCTCCGGACCTGGAAGCTCTTTTCAACGACCAGGTCCGTGGCGGCCACCGTGGGGCTTGACCTCCTCGCGGAGCCCCTGCTACACAATACCCAGCTTCGTGTGCAGGTGGCGGAGTCCCCCACAGTGTGCCAGAGGCTGGTCTCGGCGGGAGTCACCAGGGTCGGAGACCTCCTGGACTACGACCGGGGAGACTGGCTGGATCCCCTGACGCTCGCTCAGCGCATGGGTCTCTCCAGACCTCGTACTCCCCAGCGCGTACTTCAGGAGGTGAAGGCCGCTTTACTGCCCGCTGCTCGGGCTTACCTCGACCGGGTCCTGCGAGAGGGCACGCCCCGCCCACCCTCCACCCCAGGCCCCATGGACATTTTTATCGGGCCCCTGCCCCGTGTACCCAATCGTCCCCCTCACCCTTTCACTGCCAGCCGGCTGCATGATCTGCAGCCGGTTTTGTTCCAGACCGCGCCACGGAAACATCTGTACTCGCTCGTGCTCCATACCCTTCACTACCTCACCCTCGCGTCCCGCCCCGATACCAAATGGCGGGACCTCCTGCCGCCTCTCGAGGGTGAGGAGCCCCGGTGGGCCAGCTTGTACTCTGCCCTGGTCCCGAGGCCAGCCGGGGATATCAGTTGGCGGCTCCTTCACGGAGCCGTGAGCACGGGCGTGTACTTGGCGCGGTTCATGTCTGTCCCTAGCACCTACCCTTTCTGTGGTGAGAAGGAGACCTTGGCGCATGTTTATTTGGAGTGTGCCAGGTTGCAGCCCCTGTTCCGGCTCCTCCTGAATATTTTCCTGCGTTTTTGGTTGCACTTTTCCCCTCACCTTTTTATCTACACGCTCCTCATCTGTGGCCCCACGAAGTTGCGGGATCTCCTTCTCAACCTCTTCTTGGCCCTGGCCAAACTGGCCATCTACAACACCAGGGAGAGGAGGTTGGCCGACGAGGTTTCCTGCGACTGTAGGGCCTATTTCTGTTCCTCCGTCTGCTCACGCATCCGGGCAGAGTTCCTCTGGTTGGTGTCCACTGGCTCCCTTGACGCCTTCTAGGAGCAGTGGGCGTTGTCCGGGGTTCTCTGCTCGGTGTCCCCATCAGGTTCCCTTCGTTTAGCCCTATGACCTCACTCCCGATCCTGTTTTTTTCATTAGTTGTCCCCCGTAATTACTTGGTGTCCCAGACCTGTAGGTCATCCCCTTAGGCTGTGGGGAGGCCCTTTAGAAGTGGGCGGACTTTGCCTGCCCACTCCCGCTGGATGCCAATAGGACCGCTCTGCTGTAGAGGAAGGAGGGAGAGGGCTGCTGCTGCTGCTGCTGCTTCTGCTGCTGTTCCTGCTGGGCGCTGGGCCCTCGCTGTTTCTGCTGCTGTTCCTGCTTCTGCTGCTCCCCTGGCTGGGCTAGACACCATCACCCACCCCTCTCTCTGCTATCTGTTTGCTGGCTGGCTGGTGGTTCCCCCCCACCTGTTACTGCTGTTATTCCACCTACAGCCCCTTGGGGGGGTCTGCTGGCCTGCTTCCCAGAGAGGAGGGGAGTGAGGGACCCCAGATCTTGTTGCTGAGGACACCACCATCTGAGCGGGGTCCCTCGAGCCTGGGCACCAGACCATCACCACCTGGAGCTGGTGGGGCTGCTGAGGCTGTTGCTGGGGAGCTGTTGGTGCCCGGAGAGGGAGAGGAAGGAGAAGAGGACCGCCTGCTGCTGGAGACTGTGTGAAGACCACTGTGGAGGGAGCTTTTCTGGACTGAATCTTTTTAGAACTGTGCTCTTGTGGTGGGGGTTTGAACTGTGTCTGCTGGGGCAACGGGGGTGTGGCTCGGAGCCTGCCCCTGATCCATCCGTGTCCCCCTTGGCCCCCACCACCATCGTTGCCCCCTCCACCACCCCCGCTGGCTGTTTTCCTTCTGCTTTGGACTCCTGCCTCTGGGTCTGAGCTGCTCGCCTGGCTCACCACGCCCACTTCCACCATTTGGGCCTGCAGCAGCAGCAGCCAACCATTGACTTTTTGGCACAAGTGCCTGTGGGTGCACCACCTCCCCCCTCCTCCTGGACTGATCCCCTGCCCTTTGCCACATTTGTCCACCCCACCTATTTCCCTCTGCCACCCTGATAGTTCTGCCCCAGCCCTGCAGCTGTCCCCGTGGTCCCTCTACCCCAATCCCAGCTCGCCCTTTCCCCCCACCCTGTGCTCCCCCAGCCCTGATCGCCCCCCCCCATGTGCCCACGCCCCCTCCCAGGCACTTGTGCCCTTCCCCATTTGGTTTCCCCTTGTTCACTGCACTCCCCCCTCTATCGTTGCCCCCCCGCTGCCCTAGTGCAACTGGAGGAGCCGGAACCCCCCTCTGCGTTGGTGCCCTGAAACAATCCCACCCTTAGGTCCTTGGTTGCTCCACAAGCCCCTTTAGCCTTCCCCTTCTGGCACCCTCCTCCCCTGCCTGCAGCCTAGCGTGGAGGAGTGGCCGCCTCCTCTCATTCCCCTCCCCTCGCTGTTTGTCCACCTCCCCACTCTCGTTATGGCGGGGGACGCGGCGGGGGAGACCCCTCCTGATGCTCCCATTGCCCCTCCTCCACCTGCCCCTGTGTCCACTGCCCAAGCCTCTACCTAGACCGCCGCTGCCGATCCACCTACCACCGCCCCTGCTGGTGCACCGGCGGCGGCGAGTAGCGGGGAGACCTCCGTTGCTGCCACGTCTCTCGGCCCTTCTGATTCGGGGGGAGCCCCCCCAGCCAGTGGCAAGGGTCAGGGTGGGAAGAAGGGTAAGGGCCCCACTAGAAAGGCCAGGCCCTCCATGGCGGAGACTGCCCCCGCTGCTGCAGCTCCGCTACCGGCTGCAGCATCCCTCCCCGCTGTTCCCTCCACCAGCTCTGCAGGTGTCCCTCCCCTGGCCCCCAGGGCATATGCCCAGGTGGCGGTGGCTCCTCCGACCGCCGCTTCTGCCAATATCTACAGCGGCCGGGGCCCCTTTCCCACTTTGACCAGGAAGCACGGCGTCCGTTGCCTCCTGGTGCCCGACTCGCCCCACGTGGAGACCTACGTGCGGGCGTTGGCGAGGGTGGTGGGACCCATGGCCATCGTGGCGGCCTCCAAAATGTACGGGAGTGTGGTCTTCCTGGCATCGGAGGCTGCCACCCAGGAGGCGGTAGAGACGGGCCTGGCGGTGGGGGGCATGTTCGTCCCCCTGGAGCCGTTGGAAGACCTGGGGGTTCACTTAATCCTGACCTCCGTCCCTCCTTTCCTGCCCAATGCCGCCCTGCTGCCCGCCCTTTCTGCCCTGGGATGCCCCATTTCCGTCATCAGCCCTCTCCCCTTGGGCTGCAAGGACCCCGCCCTCCGTCATGTTCTCTCGTTCTGCCGGCAAGTGGAGCTTCAACTGCCGCCAGCGGCGCGTGGCGGGGAGGCGCTCGAGGGGTCCTTTCTGGTCCCTTACCATGGAGCCCACTACCGGGTGCATTACTCAATGGGGGAGGCCCGGTGCTACCTCTGCCGGGCGATGGGGCACGTCCGGAGGGACTGTCCCTTGGCCCAGCACGGAGGAGCGTCCGGGACCCCAGAGCCCCAGCAAGGCGCCGGCCCTGTCATCGCCGGTCCCCCTGGCTGCCCGGCACCCGAAGCTGCCCCTCCTCCTCCTTCTCGGTCCACCTCTGTGGAGGAGGGTGTGGCGGGGCTATCGCCGGATGTGGGAGAGGGCTTGTCCCAGGGGGAGTCCTCCCCGGTTTCTTTTGTCCCACCACTGCCTCCCCGAGTCCCTGAGCCATTGCCCTTGCCCCCCGAGCCGACCCCTGTTAGCCAGCCCCCGGATGATACCATGGAGGGCTGGTCCTTAGTGCAGGGGAAGCGGGGGAAGCGGAAGGCTCCAGTCTCCTTACATCCTTCAGATTCGGAGGCCCCCCGGAAGAGCAGGAAGGGGGGCACCGATGACGAGTCTTCCGCCATGCCCCCTGATGACTCCCGTTTTGTGGTGCCGGCTGGGGATGCCGTGGCTGCACCGGAAGGTGACACCACCCCTCCTCCAGGGTCCCTTCCCGTGGAAGCCCCCAAGGGAGCTTTTCTCGCCCCCTTCCCACTCGACGCCTCTGCGAGCGCCGCAGTGAGTATCACCTCGGGTGCTGGTGGGGAGGGCCCTGGGGTGGTGGACGGTGATCTCCCTCCCATCTACACGGAGATCGAGGCCCTGGGTTTGACCACGGTCACGCAGGGGGAGGACGACCCTCTGCCGGCGGGCCTCGATCTGGGCGACCTCACTACATCCCCCCTGTCCCCGGGTTCCCTTCCCCTACCCGCTGTTTCTGCTCCCACCTCTGAGGGTCCCCTGGAATGTTCTATCGACCTGGCTGCGGGTGGCACTCTGTTGATGGCCGCCGAGCCCCTTGGGGCGACGGCCAGTGCCCCGCTGCCGAGACCCGCTTCCCAGGGGCCCTCCTTCCTCAGCGGGGACCCCATTGACCACCATCTCTCTCTGGATGCCGAGGCTGCCGCACGTGCCACAGTGGCTGAGCCCGGCATCATTAGGGGTCCCCTGCCCACTTCCCAGATCCTTGAGCCTGGCCAGGAGGAGCCACCTTCCGGCATCTCAACTATGGAGGCGCCGGATCCTGCCTCTACCTACTTCCCGGATTCTCTCCCTGATCCCCGCCCCACTCCTGTTGGCTCTGTCCTTGTCCCCCCCACCTCCTGTGATGCGAGTGCCGCCCCTGGGAATACCTCCCAGGAAGCGGGTTCACTAGTTCTTTCCTGTCCCGACCCCCCAGGAGCTGCTCTTCTCCTTCCACTGCCCCTTCTTGAATCTGGGAGCGGGGAGGGTCATGTGACGTCGGCCCATCTGCTGCCACGTTGATGGTCTGCCCCCTGCCTACCCGCCTCGTTGGGCCACGGGGCGTGACGGGGGCCCCACTGGGGGACGGTCATCGATCAGTGACCCCACCCCCCCATGCGCTGAGGGAGGAGCTGCGGGAGTTCCTTGAGGACGTCCATCTTGTGCTCCAGCGGTGGGGGGATTTCCATCAGGTCCCCCGGGCCGCGAGGGCCCTCATGGGGGAGGGTAAAAGGACCGGGAAGCAGGCCGCCGCGGCCTACCGGCGGGTCCGTGTCTTCCGTGACTCTTTACTCACATTCGGGGTTGGTCACGGATTGCTGCGCGGCCTGCCGGAGGCGTGGGCGTCTCTGCCAGCGAGGATCCCCCCCAGCCCTCCTCATTTCGCCGATCGTCCTTGCCACCTTAAACACCCGGGGCTGTAGGATGGGTCTCCGCAGGAGCCAGGTGCTCTCCTTCCTCCGGGAGGGGGGGTACTCTGCGGTTTTCCTGCAGGAGACCCATACGGATCCGGCCGCTGAAGCTAGCTGGCGGCTGGAGTGGGGGGACGGGGCCTACTTTAACCACTTCTCGGTCTGCGCGGCTAGAGTGGCGACCCTGTTCTCCCCTGTCCTACGGCCCGAGGTGCTAGGGGTCGCCGAGGCTGTGCTGGGTCGCCTGCTGCACCTCCGGGTCCGCATGGAGGGGCTTGTGGTTAATCTCGTCAACGTTTACACCCTGACATCGGGCCCGGAGAGGCTACGTTTTTATCAGCAGGCGTCCGCCTTCCTTGGCTCCCTGGATCCTCGTGAGTGCCTGGGAGTGGATTTTAACACCACCCTCTAGGAACGGGACCGCTCGGGGACCGAGCAGTGCCAGGCCGCCGTGGACGTCCTCCGGGAGATCAACGAACGCCACTCCCTGGTGGACGTCTGGCGCGACCACCACCCTGACGATGTCTCGACGTTCACCTTTGTCCGGGTGGAGGCCCATCGGTCGCGTCACTCCCGGCTGGACCGTATTTACCTGTCCCGTTTCCACCTTTCACGGGCCCACTCCTCCAGCGTTCGGCCGGCCCCCTTTTCGGATCACCACCTTGCCACCGTGACGGCCTCTCTCTGCACGGAGAGGCCGGGGCCGGCCTATTGGCACTTTAATAATAGTTTGCTGGAGGATGCAGGCTTCGTGGCGTCCTTCCGGGAGTTCTGGCTGGCCTAGCGAGGGCAGAGGCGGCGGTGGTGGTGGGATCTGGGGAAGGTGGGTGCTCGGCTCTTCTGCCGTGACTACACTCGGGGTGCCAGCCGACGGAGGGATGTGGCGATAGGGCAGTTGGAGCGGGAGGTCTTGGAGCTGGAGAGGCGTCTGGCCGCCAACCCCGAGGATCCATCCCTCTGCGGAGCGTGCCGGGAGAAGCAGGAGGAGCTCCGGGCCCTCGAAGACCATCGGGCCCGGGGTGCTTTTGTTTGATCCCGCATCCACCTACTTCGGGAGATGGATCGCGGCTCCCCCTTCTTCTATGCCCTGGAGAAAAGGAGGGGGGCCAGAAGCACGTCACCTGCCTCCTGGCGGAGGACGGCACCCCCCTCACGGATCCGGTGGAGATGTGCCAGAGGGCCAGGGCCTTCTACGCCACTCTTTTCTTCCCGGATCCGACCGATCCTAACGCTTGCAGAGTGCTCTGGGACGGGCTCCTGACGGTCAGCACGGGCGACTGGGACTGGCTAGAGCTGCCTCTCACTCTGGCCGAGTTCTCGGAAGCCCTCCGTTGCATGCCCACCAAGAAATCTCCGGGCTTGGACGGGCTGACCGTGGAGTTCTACCGCGTGTTCTGGGACGTCCTCGGCCCAGACCTGGTCACCGTCTGGGCCGAGGCTTTGCAGAGCGGGGTCCTCCCTCTCTCGTGCAGGCGAGCCGTGCTGGCCTTATTGCCGAAGAGGGGGCACCTCCGCAACTTACGGAATTGGCGTCCCGCCTCGCTCCTCAGCACGGACTACAAAATTGTTGCGAAGGCCATCTCGATGCGGCTAGGGTCCGTGCTGGCGGACGTGGTCCATCCAGACCAGACCTACACCGTCCCGGGCTGCACCATCTTTGATAACTTGTATCTGGTCCGGGACCTTCTGGAATTGGGGTGTAGGGATGGTCTGTCGTTCGCCCTCTTTTCCCTGGATCAGGAGAAGGCGTTCGACCGGATGGATCACGGGTATCTCCTGGGCACTCTGTGAGCGTTCGGCTTCGGACCCCTGTTTGTGGGTTTTCTCCAGGTGCTGTACGCTTCTGCGGAGTGTCTGGTCAGGCTCAACTGGACCCTGACCGAGCCGGTCAGCTTCGGGCGAAGAGTGTGGCAGGGGTGCCCCCTCTCGGGCCAGCTGTACGCTCTGGCGATCGAGCCCTTCCTCTGTCTCCTCCGCAAGAGGTTGATGGGGTTGGTGCTTAGGGATCTGGGGCTCCGGCTGGTCCTGTCGGCGTACGCTGATGATGTGCTCCTCGTGGTCCAGGACCCGGGTGACTTGGCGCTGGTGAAGGCTTGCCAGGCTGTGTCCTCGGCTTCCTCCTCCGCCTGGGTCAACTGGGTCAAGAGCTCTGGCCTGGTGGTCGGGGACGGGTGGCAGGCTGGCTCCCTCCCACCCACACTTCAGGCCATCCGGCTGAGTGTGGGTCCGCTGCTCTATATCGGCGTTTACCTTTCTGCCACACATCCATGTCCTCCGGAGAACTGGCATGGTTTAGAGCACAGGGTGACGAAGCGGCTCCGAAAATGGACAGGACTACTCCGGTGCCTCTCCCTTCAGGGAAAGGCCTTGGTGCTTAATCAACTGGTCCTGTCCATGCTCTGGTACCGGCCTAACACCCTAGTCCCGGTCCCATATTTCCTGGCCAACCTCCGGACCGCGATTCTGGAGTTCTTTTGGCCAGGGATGCACTGGGTCTCTGCAGGGGTCCTCCACCTGCCCCTGGAGGAGGAGGGGCAGGGCCTGAAGTGCATACCCACTCAGGTCCATGTCTTCCACCTCCAGGCCCTGCAGAGGCTCCTGTATGGTGCAAGTAGTCCGGTGTGGAGCGTATTTGCGCACGCCTTCCTCTGCCGCTTCTGAGGGCTCCGATACAACCGGCAGCTCTTTTTCCTCCATCCGAGAGGTCTTCTGCGAGATCTCTCCGGGCTGTCGGTCTTCTACCAAGACCTCCTCTGGACCTGGAAGCTCTTTTCAATGACCAGGTCCGTGGCAGCCATCGTGGGGGCCAACCTTCTCGCGGAGCCCCTGCTACACAATCCACAGCTTCGTGTGCAGGTGACAGAGTCCCCCACGGTGCGCCAGAGGCTGGTCTTGGTGGGAGTTACCAGGGTCGGAGGCCTCCTGGACTATGACCGGGGAGACTGGCTGGATCCCCTGACGCTCGCTCAGCGCATGGGGCTCTCCAGACCTCGTACTCCCCAGCGCGTACTTCAGGAGGTGAAGGCCGCTTTATTGCCTGCTGCTTCGGCTTACCTCGACCGGGTCCTGCAAGAGGGCACGCCCCGCCCATCCTCCACCCCAGGCCCTGTGGACATTTTTATCTGGCCCCTGCCCCGTGGACCCAATCGGCCCCCTCACCCTTTCACTGCCAGCCGGCTGCACGATCTGCAGCCAGTTTTGTTCCAGGCCCCACCACGGAAACATCTGCACACGCTCGTGCTCCACACCCTTCACTATCTCACCCTCGCGTCCCACCCCGATACCAAATGGAGGGACATCCTGCCTCCTCTCAAGGGTGAGAAGCCCTGGTGGGCCTGCTTGTACTCTGCCCTGGTCCCGAGGCCCGCCGGGGATGTCAGTTGGTGGCTCCTTCATGGGGCCGTGAGCACAGGCGTGTACTTTGCATGGTTCACCCCTGTCCGTAACACCTGCCCTTTCTGTGGCGAAAAGGAGACCTTGGCGCACATTTATTTGGTGTGCTCTAGGTTGCAGCCCCTGTTCCAGCTCCTCTTGAATATCTTATTGCGTTTTTGGTTGCACTTTTCCCCTCACTTTTTTATCTACGCGCTCGCCATCCGTGGCCCCACAAAGTCATGGGATCTCCTTATCAACCTCCTCTTAGCCCTGACCAAACTAGCCATCTACAACACCAGGGAGAGGAGGTTGGCCGACGGGATTTCCTGCGACTGTAGGGCCTATTTCTGTTCCTTCGTCTGCTCACACATCCGGGCAGAGTTCCTCTGGGCGGCGTCCACTGGCTCCCTTGACGCCTTCGAGGAGCAGTGGGCGTTGTCCGGGGTTCTCTGCTCGGTGTCCCCATCAGGTTCCCTTCGTTTAGCCCTATGACCTCACTTCTGATCCTGTTTTTTCATTAGTTGTCCCCCGTAATTACTTGGTGTCCCAGACCTGTGGGTGCTCCCCTTAGGCTGTGGGGAGGTCCTTTAGAAGTGGGCAGGTGAAGCCCGCCCACCCCCCTGGATACCAATAAGACCAGACTCCTCCACCCCACTGGCCTGGGTCTGTCACAAGACCAATAATATTTTCAGGATTCTTTTAGTTACTAATATATTTTTGAAAACATTCTTCTTATTGTCCTTAATTCTGCTGGCCACAGATTTTTCCCTGTGTCTCTTGGCTTTCCTTATCATTTTTCTATAATTCCTAACTTCTGATTTATATACATAACTATCATCTTTCCCCCTTCTTCTGTTATATATATGTATATTGGGTCTGTCAAATTATTAAAAAAAAATAATAATGATTAATAGTATGATAAAAAATCTTCATGATTAATCACACTATTAAACAATAATAGAATATCATTTTTTAAAATATTTTTGGATGTTTTGTACATTTTCAAATATATTGACGTCAGTTACAATGCAGAATACAAATTCTGTAGTGCAATTTCTTTATCATGAAATTTGAACTTATGAATGTAGAATTATGTACAAAAAACATTCAAAAATAAGATAATTTAAAACTTTTGAGCCTACCCATACACTCAATCTCATTTTTTGTTCAGCCAATAGCTCAAACAAGTTTGTTTACATTCATAAGTGATAATGCTGTCCTCTTCTTGTTTACAGTGTTACCTGAAACAACACTTGTTACCAGTGTTACCAACATGGCACTGCTGTAGCCACTATCGCAAGATATTTACATGTCAGATGCACTAAAGATTCATATGTCCCTTCATTCTTCAACCACCATTCCAGAGGACATGTGTCCACGCTGATGATGGGTTCTGCTTAATAACAATCCAAAACAGAGCCGATTGATGCATGTTCCTTTTCATCATCTGAGTCAGATGTCAACACTAGAAGGTTGATTTTCTTTTTTGGTGGTTCGGATTCCATAGTTTCTGCATCTGAGTGTTGCCCTTTTAAGACGTTTGAAAGCATGCTCTCCATCTCATCCCTCTCAGATTTTAGATGGCCCTTCAGATTCTTAAACATTGGGTTGAGTACTTTAGCTATTTTTTAGAAATCTCACATTTGTGCCTTCTTTGCATTTTGCCAAATCTGCTGTGAAAGTGTTCTTAAAACAAATGTGCTGGGTCATCATCTGAGACTGCTATAACATGAAATGTATGGCAGAATGCGGGTAAAACAGAGAGAGGAGACATACAATTCTCCCTCAGTGAGTTCAGTCACAAATTGAATTAATGCTTTTTTTTTTTCAATGAGCATCATCAGCCTGGAAGTGTGTGCTCTAGAATGGTGGGCCATGCCGCTTCCCGCAGCCTCTATTGGCCTCGAGTGGTTAACCGCAGCCAGTGGGAGCCGTGATCGGCTAAACCTGTAGACACAGCAGGTAAACAAACTGGCCTGGCCTGCCAAGGGGCTTACCCTGATGAGCCGCGTGCCAAAGGTTGCCAATCTCTGGTCTAGATAATAATTAGTCCTACCATGAGTGCAGGGGACTCGACTAGATGATCTCCCAATGTCCCTTCCAGTCCTATGATTCTATGCAGTTCCCCTCCCCTCACAGTTTATAGTTAGGTGCATAAGAAGTCAATCATACTGTTCCTAGAGTGATTTGGTGGTGTGAAGCAGACACTAACTAATACTCGAGCTTGTGTTTTATTTATTAGGACATTGATCCATAAGTATTAAAAATCATTTCTACTGAGTTATCAGTGGCTTGGAAACATGTAATGCCATTTCTGCCCACTCAATCCTTCCTACATAGTTTATAACCACTGATTTCAACTTTCCAGTCTTGCAAATCTTCTTACTAGGGTTCAGTAGACCAACTAGATCACATTTCTGCTCATAAATGAGCAATTATGGTTCTCTTTATGGTTATTCAGGCTCCTAGCATTGATCAGTAGGTAATTCAAAAATTGTTTCTCTTTTAGTCCTTTGGTTCCTTGATTAATTTTGTTGTCAACATCATAATTTTGTGCTGAGTACTCATACCTTCACTCTTTTTGCCCTCCCCTTTTGCTACTAGTTTAACACTCAGCCTGTCCCTGAAAAGATTGGCCCCCTTTCTGCTCAGGTGGAGGCCTTCCAAATTATACAGCCCCTCTCCCCAGAAAAGGTGGACAAATGTTCCACAAAACCAAAATCCTCCACCCTACACTACTTACATATCCAGTGGTTCATTTCAAGAATCTTCTTACTTCTGTCTTCCTTTGCTCATGGGATAGGAAGGATCTCAGAGAAGATTGCTTGGACTTTCTTCTTCAGGACATTTCCGAGTGCTGAAGTCATCTACTATGTAATACCCTGCAATGCAGAGTCATTAGTGCCAATATAAACAATCACCAATGAATCCTTGTCCATCAACTTCAGAAGCCTATCCAATCTTAGAGTGACATCTCATGTCTTGGTTTTGGGACAGCATACAGCCCTGTTCTCCACCTGTCCCTTACAGAAAGTTCTTCTGAGTCTTCTGAGTATTGCATCTCCAGCAAGGATCATATGTCTTACTGGGATGTCTGGAGAACTCTTCTCTATGGAATGATCTGGACAAGCAGCTTGCTGAGCCCATGGTTAGCCAGGGCTGCCCAGCACCATGGGAGGGGGCAGCCTGACTCAAAGACAAAGATACTGGTTTAAATTTCAGTTTTGAACTTTGAGTTTGCATGTTGAGAGAGAGAATCAGAACAGTTCATGGAGCTGATTAAGTCCCATTCCCACAATAGGAGTCTTTGAACTGCTCTGGGATCTAGTGCATAGGTCAGGCAGTTTCAACCCTGCAGAGACTAGCATCCAAAGTGGCAGAGAGGTGACCCAGCACTGGCTATCAAGAGCCAGCTGAGACATCCACAAGACAGGGAGGTTTAAGGCAGACAACATTCACAACACTGCAGTACTCATCTCCAGACTCATCTCCAACATACCATCGGCTTGGGAAGGTGCCAGGGAAGGAGATGGGTTGGTTGGTAAAAGTCGTAAGTGTTGGGAAATGGAGGATTGGTTGATATTCTAGTACTTATTAGTTAACCCTAACACTTTTCTTCCTTAGATCCTATTTTTCAGCTCCCAATTAAAGGTCCCCTTTGTTATTTTATTTTTGGAGTATGTAATTTATTTGATGGGGTTTATGTTGCTCTACTTTATTGCTTCATCTTTCCTGGGTGTTATATTTCTTGCCAGCAGTGTTAACATTAATCAATTTTCTCAGGGACAGCACCTCTTGTGTCTTGGTCACAGTAAGGAGTGACCGTGTGTGGAGGCACCGGGCACCACAAAAAAGAAACCAGGCCCAAACCTATGTGAGGAGAGGGGAGAAGTCATTCCAAATAGCAAATGCCAGGGACAACACTTGAGCCACACTTCTGGAGATGGGCTATATTCCTAATGGTTGATGGCTGGTGGCTAAAGGCAGACTTTAATAGGTTCTGAAGGGCATTTACTCTAATCATCACAAACAGAGGTTCTAACTTCAGTGAGTTTATCCTGTGTGGACATTGGAGCAGGACCTTTTAGGAAGACTAAAACTTCCTAAAAGATTATGAAGAATTGGGGGGAGGGATAGCTCAGTGGTTTGAGCATTGGCCGGCTAAATCCAGGGTTATGAGTTCAATCCTTGAGGCAACTATTTGGGGATTGGTCCTGCTTTGAGCAGGGGGTTGGGACTAGATGATCTCTTGAGGTCCCTTCAAACCCTAATAATAATTAAAAAAAAAAAGAAATTTTTCCCCAAAAATCTACTCTGATCTAACTTAATCTAGGTATTTATATCAACTCATTGCCATTTTAGATCCTCAGAAACTTACCTAGTTTGATCTTTTCTGGATTGGAGAGTTGTAGAGATTCCACTCTTTCTGTCCCATTTTCTACACAAAGACACTGTCTTGCTTAAAAACCTTTCCTACCTTCCTAAATCATTATGGGATATATTGATGAATAACTTCTTGCTTGTAATTCCTTTCTGGAGGCTAGTACCAGTACAGATGGATGGATGTTCCAGTTTTCACCTGTGAGTTGATCAGGAAATAGCCATTGGGAAAACAGACTTTTGGCTCAAGTCCTTAGTGGGAACAAGGAGAATAAAGCCATCCTGGCCTCTGGGAAGATGATGGCTTCTGATGACATAGAGGACACCTCTGAGGGCAGTTTGGCTTCAATTTAACTTGAAAAAAATGGAAATGCTATGAAAGGGGACATCTAAACTCAGGACACCTGTGGTCTCAGTCCCATTGAAACTCAATGGTAGCCATTTTGAAAGATGGATCTTCTTTGTAGAGTTCTCTGAAATGGAGTTCTCTGAAACAGAACATTATTTTTCAGCCTGTCCAAGAACAAACTTTCAATTATAAAGAATAATGACAAAATGACCCTTGTCCTAAAAATTCCTTTCAAAAGTTACCTGTTGCATCAGATCTCTAGTGGGGGAAACTTTGGGGAAGTGTGTAGGGGAATGTGGGTGACAGAAAGAGGATATGTGTTTGGAACACTAGGGTAAGTGTGTGTAGGGAAATGTATGGAAGCATATGGAAAGGGGAAAATCCTCTCTATGTTTGTGGGAAGGAGAGGAGATGTGGTGGTCATGAGCTGGAAAACAAATGGTCCTGGATGATCTGGCTGCCAACCCCCCCCCATCACCAGTAAACAACTCTATTAATGTATATAACTGTTTAAATACATTATTTTATAATTAATAGTTAAGATTCGTTCATGACAAATTAAATTTAAGATGATGGAAAATGACTATTTTATATATAAGGGGTCAAAAGTGAGGAATTTATGGAAGTGATTTATTTAGTAGAAAAATGATCTTGTGATAACTTTATAAAATAATTCAACCTAAAATGTATTTTAAGAAAGATTCCTGGAATTAAATCTTCTAAGTGAAGAATAATCTGATGACCATCTTGCCTTACTTCTTCTCAAAAGATATGTGAAGGGTTCTTCAATAATCTCTAGTGGACATTTTTATACTAAAGATTCAAGGTTCAGTAAGAAATTTCCGTTTCAGACATAACTCTTTAAAAAGTAATTGCACATGAAATCTATTTATTAATATGATTAGAGCTGAGCAAATAATTTTAAAATGAATAATGATCAGGACAATTAATCTTTTTAACATGAGGAATATTTCTAAACAAACTGACATTCTCTCAGATATATTAATTATGCAGAACTGTTCAACTTTTTGTAAACTTTTAAATAGGGTATTGTGATGCTAAGATCCCCTAATGCTCATAGGGCATAGGACACATTGTCTGTCATCAGACCCAACCAACTCATTACACTCAACACTCTGTTGTTATGTTATTTATCCCAAAAGACATTGTGTAAGTTATCATATGAAAGCTAACAACGTATAGATTATTAATAACGTTGTAAACATGGCCAGCTCTAGCAATTTGGCCACCCCAAGCATGGCGGCACACCGTGGGGGGGTGCTCTGCTGCTCACCGGTCCCGTGGCTCCAGTGGACCTCCTGCAGGCATCCCTGCGGATGCTCCACCGGAGCCGCGGGACCAGGGGACCCTCTGCAGGGACGCCTGCGGGAGGTCCACTGGAGCCGCCTGCCTCCCTCCCGGCAACCGGCAACTGGCAAAGCTCCCCCACGGCGTGCCACCCCAAGCATGCGCTTGGCGTGCTGTGGCCTGGAGCCGACCCTAGTTGTAAAGTGCATGTATTAACATTATATGAAGTTATGAATTCCCTCTGAATGATGTTACTAAAACATGTTTAAGACCATGTAAAGGGGATAAACACATCTGTCCAAGACAAAGGAATAAAAGTTTATATCAATTTACATATTAGCAGTAAACAAAGCTATGGAGCTAAACTAGCAGGGGTTATCCTGAACTTGAGAAACAGAGAAGGAACATGGTTCCTGAACCCCAGAGAGACGTAGGAGACTGAATCCCACAGGAGCCCTTCTTGACTTGAAACACAAGAGCATTCCTTGGGGGACATAAGGAACACAGAGAGAGACCTCATCTTTATCTTTCATCTGAAAAGACAAAGGAACCAAGCAATTTGATTTCTGTGATGGATCCTGGCCAGTAAAAGCTGGAAATGAAACTATGCATGAGAGAAACCATCTTGAACAAACTGTATCTTGCTAGATTAAGTTTTAGTCTTTTAGATGTGTATTTTCATTTTTCTTTTCTTTTAACCAATTCAATCCTTTATCCTTTTCACTTGGAATCACTTAATCCAGTGGTTCTCAAAGCTGGCCCACCACTTGTTCAGGGAAAGCCCCTGGAGGTCTAGGCCAGTTTGTTTACCAGCTGTCTCCGCAGGTTCGGCCAATAATGGCTCCCACTGGCCACGGTTCGCCATCCCAGGCCAATGGGGGCTGCAGGAAGTGGCGGCCAGCACATCACTTGGCCCGCGCAGCTTCTCACAGCCCCCATTGGCCTGGGACGGCGAACCACGGCCAGTGGAAGCTGTGATCGGCCAAACCTGCGGACGCGCCAGGTAAACAAACCAGCCCAGCTCGCCAGGGGCTTTCCCCCTGGCGGCGGACTAGCTTTGAGAACCACTGAATTAATCCATGTTCTTTTGTTAATTATTTGTTTTGCTTTCATTATAAATCAGCGCTGTGTAAGTTCAGTAAAGTGTGTGCTTCTGGAAAGCTAACAGCATAAAGTGTTTTACTGTCTCTCAAGAGGCAGCGAACTTAACACTTTCTCTGTGAGGGTCCAAGGCAGATGGTGATCAAACTCCTTACTAGCCTGGGTGAAACCCAAAATGTAATAGGTATACTCTGAATATAGCTCTGCATTATTTTATATTTAAATTGTGTTGTGGTTGCTCAGAGAAATGACATGATATTGTTTCTATTCCATGACTGAATTACCACACAAGCAACAGCTTGTGTAACTCACACACCTTCTGGGTGTGGTGTTACATGCCATCTAGTGGCACCAAGACCACGTAGAGAGAGCGAGAGTTAAATGAGTTTGTTCTACAGCCTTTGCTAAGAGTCAATTGTCTTTTAGCTCATTCAGTAGAGACTCATGCACCGAGGTCCCCGGTTCAATCCCGCCCATCAATGACCAGGGTCTGTCGGCATTACAAATGAGGGCTCATCTGGGATTTCAGCTGGGAAGTCCCTGAAGCTTGGGATGCACTTCCTCAGCTAGGGGAAGTATGTAACCCATATATCTCCTGGATGTAGTGTTCTGTCCCATCTAGTGGCACCAAGACCACTTAAAGAGAGAGATGAAGTGAGTCTGCTTTACAGCCTTAACTAAGAGCCAGTTGGCTTTTAGTTCATGCAGCAGAGGTCCATGCAATAAGCTCCAGAGGCCCCAGGTTCAATCCTGCCCACCAACAACCAGGGTCTGTCAGTGTTACACTTGCATATGTAAGTCATATGTCAGCTCCTAAGCACTTTCCCACATGAGTCCAAAAATTCATTGTTTTCTGTGAATATTTATCACATGCATATTCATGGACAGAATAGAAAAAGGCATGAATATGACAAAATAATTAAATTGGGAGAGAAAATTCAGGGAAATTCTTTTTTGGAGGCATTTGCCTGGTTGTAATTATAATACTATGATGAAAGGAGTCCCTAGTTGATACAGTTACACATAACAGTAGACATTATTTTTCTTAACATATAAGCATTTTTTTTAGCATTTTAAAAATTACAGCACTTGGTCTTGTTATGCAGTACTCCTTGGAAAGAAGCTGTGGCAGATAGCAGTTTTCACTTTGCTTTATTCTTTAAATTGAGAGGAAAGGGAGGCAATCACTGGAACAGGACAGCTTCCTAGAAACTGGGTATTGGTGAATGGGCTGAGATTTCAGGAAGTTGGCATTGTCTGGCTGCTTTTTGTGATGCCTCTAAGACAGTGGGTTCCTTACCAGCCTGTGAAATTGTCAGCCAGACTGAATTAGTCTGTAGCCCTTAGTTCCGGGCTGGCCATAGACTTACAAAAGGAAAATAAACAACTGGGGTTTTCTACCCAGCCATGAATACCAGGGCTTGCCCACTGGATTCCTACTTCCTCCAGGACTACTTCAGGAGCTAGTCCTTTCCTACAGCTTCTCCCTGTTGTCCCCTCTCAGCTGAGCCACTTGCTGACTTTTATAATAACTTAATTCCTTTCCCAGCTGGTTCTGATAATTGACCAGGGCTGGCTGCCCTAGGCCTGTGGTCTTTAGAGGGGCAGGCCAACCTGTTACACTGTTTTTGTTTCAGGACTGGTGTATATGTGTAAATAACATATAGAATATATCACAATCTGCAATATTGATTTCTTCTCCTCTGAGCAGCTAACTGCAAGGCCTCAGAATTCTGCTACCCGAGACTAGAATTACCAGTGCCAGCAATGGTAAACTGGTGTTGGAAAACGGGGCTACAATACTCTGAATGTTGCAGTGCTTGTTTCGTATTCTTGGTTTAGAATGAAAACTGTCCCTCTCCACACTTATTTTGCTGACAGCCTAAATTGCACAGTTCCTTCTTTTGTATTGTTAACTAGCTAACCTGAGCACATTCGTCTGCTTTTTAAGTGCTACATGAGATCAGAGAGAGTATATAATATTAGCAGATGGAGTATAGCACATTTTTTTACACTGCTGCTACTGAGTGCTTATAAAGTGTTTATATTTAAAATTGTGTCAAGTTATGTTAATTAGCACTGAAAAGATACTCTTAGATTGAAATGTTTTAAAACATTCAGATTGTATTCTGTGGTTTCTCCTGGGGCCTGCTCCTACTAAAGTAAATGGCAAAGCTTACATTCATTTTAGGAGCAGTCGTTGGAGGATGTTGTATTTTCACTGAGCCCTTGAAGCAGAAGGACTTGAAAGCTGTTGAACTGGTGAGTTTCTGCATTTCAGGGAAAGAAAAAAGGTACAATGGATCACAGCTTCATAGGAGCCCCGTAAGAACTGGGACAGAGGTGGGTTTTATGAAGGGCTTGGAGAAGAATAGAGTTGTGTGGATCCATGATTGTCCCCACTGAATGTTTCCGCTGATGCTCTGTGTGGGTAAAATGGTATAACTTAGCCACTTTTTATGATCTACACCATCCCAGGGGGAGGCATGGAAGGAACTTTGCTGTAGGGAGACAGAATATCTGCCTAAGAGCCCTTGTGGATAGGAAGAGGAGTTTCTGCCTGATGCACCATCCCCAGGCTTACCTGCCCAGCTCTGCAGATCAATGCAAGGGGGTTGTTTTCACAATTTGCTTCCCCCCTAGGGACAATGGTGGATTAATGTCTACAACATGCTATGAGAGGATGCACTCTTGGTTTCTAGTGGCCCAAAATATTAAAGTGCTAAGAACTCCTTTTATACCTAAGCATATGGTTCTTATAATAAGAGACATAATTTTGTTGAAATGTTCTGCCTTGTGGCATATTAAATACATTGCACAAACTAAAAGAGTCTGAAGCCCTGAGGGAATCTTAAAAAAACAATTTCCGAGGGAGAGAAGATTTAAAGTTTTCTTTTGTGCCTCAACTTGTGCCTTTAGAATGTTTCTAGAATGCTTACCTGAACAACAGTGAAGACAATGCCTTGCTAATGGCACTTCTACTATTCAAGATATTTTTATTCCTTTTGAAGTAATACATTCAAAGTGTTGGAGAAAAACAGAGTTGTCACTCTCAGGTTGGATGCAGCAAGTCAGATACTTTATTTTCTCTAGCAATTGCGTGGAGGGAGAGAATTAAGCAAGTCTCTCACTAGGTAAACAATAACAGCAAACATTTATACCTTAGTTACATACAATAATGACCAACAGCTGCATTTGTTTATACATAAGTCATCCTGATATCTTATTTTTCTTACCTCTATTTAGGCTATAGTCTGCATTCCATACTTATCTAACACAAGATTGCAACAACTTCTCACATAGTTCTTTCCCACACACCTGACAGTTTCCTCGTTTCTACAAATCTCGTGTTATTAGGGTTACAGCTAGTCTGACTCTTGCTCACATAAGGAGACTGCATGGATTTGAAATCCCCTTCAAATCCCTGTCAGTTCTTTCTCTACTTCCACAAGGGCAAGAATCAGAGGGGTAGCCATATTAAGTCTGTATCCACAAAAACAACGAGGAGTCCGGTGGCACCTTAAAGACTAACAGATTTATTTGGGCATAAGCTTTCATGGGTAAAAACCCACTTTGCCTGAAGAAGTGGGGTTTTTACCCACGAAAGCTTATGCCCAAATAAATCTGTTAGTCTTTAAGGTGCCACCGGACTCCTTGTTGATTCATAGCAAAAGTGCAATGTATCTGATACCTGGTAATGGAACATAGCCATGGCCTTTCTGAAATGTGTTCAGAGAGGAAAATAACAAAAAAAGGAAAGGTTGGATTGTGTCTTTAGGCATAGCCCGTAAGTAGGTGTGGTAGGTAAACTGCATCCTGCAGGAGTTACTCAGAGAGGCTGAGTGACACCACCCTGAGCGACTTCTGTGTTTGAAGGGCTGAGTAATCTGTTACAGCCACTTTTACAGAACACACCATGCTTAACCTCTCATATCCAATCAGCTCTTCTGGCCAACATATTGTGGGGGGTGCAGCTGTAACTTTGGCCCTCTTCAATTTGCCCACTTTGGGGAACAATTGTATGTATAGCCCTTGTCCAGCCTGTCTTAAGTAATGATTCATAGATGTCTAACAAGACTACACAGAGGAGTAGGTGGGGTGACACTCAGTAAACTGTATGAAATCACTACACAAATTTGAGGCTGAGTCAATTAGAAAAATATGTATTCCAGAATCATGCATTGCCTTTTAAACTATGGCAGTAAAATAAATTTACAGTTTCTTCTGATATCTGAGGCATGATAACATCCTTATTCTTTATCTTATTTTAAAAAAGGCATTTTAAAAAAACACTTTGAAATTGCTATTGTTCTAGGTATTTTAAACCATGTAAAAACAAGGTTCCTGCTACACCGCACATACAGTCTAAATTCCAGACATGACTTGACAAGGGAAGGTTACAAACAAAGAAGGTGGAGAGGTGCAAGACGAGGATTAGAATAATATGATTTTGTGCTTCTGCTTAGTTTACACACCTATAGAGTATGCTCTAATGAATATTATTGCAAACTATAGTCCAATTGCCATTTTTGGTGCAAATAATGAATTGATATGGTTACTTCAGCACATTCCTATTTTCCCTGTATGTAGTTTAGGGACTACCACCTAGCTGAAAATACTACAGATACTGAGATAATGTTATCATTCTAAGGTATGACTGGCAAGCTTTTAATACATCTCATTGGCTCTCTTAAATGAAATTTATCTGAGTGTTTTTCATTGTTGAAACTCAAAGCTGGACAGTGCCTCTATGGACAAGCAGACTTGTTAGCTATTGTATATAGGAGCGGAAGAAGACAACAACTAACATTTGCTCATTTGAGGCCCAATCCAACTCCATTTAACTCTCTGATAATCTTTCTACTAACTTAAATAGGAGATTGGTCAGCCCCTTGGTGACTTTCTTCTTTGTTCAGACTAAATTCTACTACCCAAAATAATAATAAACAATGATTAATTAATAACTGGTATCAAATGATTCTCTGTATGAATTGTCCTCTGTCTTATAAATTGGAAAAATATCTGTTACTCAAAGGTTCGGTTCTATATCAATAAGATGTCAAATAATCTCAGTTAACCAAATTTATTAACCCATGACTGTCAGTCAAAGATCAGTCAGCACAAATATGGAAAGATAAGGGTTAAATACTTTACCTCTCCATCGACTTAGGGATACAAGGAGCAGCACAGACAGTTCTGGAAATATTAGTTGCTGCTGAGGAATATATATATCTTAGGCTGCTATCATGAGCACAAAACTCTCCTAAATTAGTTTGTGTCATTCTTACTCTAATATTTTCATTCCCATGCACTCTGAATTTACTATTCAAGAAATTTGGAAATTTGTACCTAGTTTCTAGCAGCAATTATATGAGTTGCTTATTATTTTCACAGACCATAGCAAAACACTGCTTTATCTCTGTGTGTGTGAAGAACAAAAGCTTACACACACTTTTTAATATATTTCATTATAGAGGATGCTAGGGAAAATAGTTCGCTTTGGCATAAGTAAGGATTGTCTTAACAATAAATAAAATTGGCTACATTTTGGTAATATTATAATGCTGTATTATTTCAAGTGGCAAAATCTTGACAACAGAGCTATACTTTTCTCTTTATGGGTGGATAAGTTTCAGTTACTAAATTCAGAGGCACATGAAGGGCCATTCTTGGCAACACAGCTTTGACAATAATAACACTGTACTATTGACTAACCATGATTGAGGTATTACAGTGCATGCTACATTTATTCACAGGTGCATTCCAGTAATATAGATTGCTTCTTAAATGATAAAAAGACAGAAGGTATAGTAGGAAACTAAACTAACATTTTAACTTTTATTCTTTCAGTATTTCTCTCAGATACATAAGTGAAGCCAGGGGACATTTTACCTTTTCCTTTCAAATTCTCAACCTTGATTTCCATCCCAGATATCCCAAGTAGTGCTGTCTCTGAGAAAAAAAAAGATTCAGATTTGATAAATTAAATAGCAGTTGTGTTGTGTTCTGTAGGTCTTTGTCCTTGAATCACTGTCTTAGGGACCAGGTGATCACATTTTGGAACTGTCAACCCAGAGGCAAGAGATGGTGACTTTGAACCTACAATAGACTTGGTGGATAGTATGGGCAGAAAATGGTAACTCTGGGTTTTGTTTTCTTGTATTCTGAGAAGCCACATTAGCTCCTTGTGTAAGGATTTACTTGCTTTGTCAAATTTATTTTCCTAAAAAAGCCCCCCTTTTTTAAATTTAGCCCACCACTGTGAAAATATAAAACAAAACAGTTCAGAAAAATCTCATTAAATCAGGTTGCTGATAGCATAAAATTTGTGAAGAAAAAAGCTCAGCAAAGATTTTTGAGGGAGAGCTGTAGCAAGGTCTCCTTTATAAGGCATTTCAGTGTCTTCTCAGCCTGCTTTCTAATTGTGCATATGCAACTTAGTGCAAATAAGAGGTAGTTATTTGCCTCTAATTCTACTTCTTTGGAGATAGAATGGGGTATTTAAGTGAACTCACTTTACTGAACTGACTGCTCTTGGGTCATAAACCCCTAGCATGAGGTAGACTCATAGACTCATAGACTCTAGGACTGGAAGGGACCTCGAGAGGTCATCGAGTCCAGTCCCCTGCCCTCATGGCAGGACCAAATACTGTCTAGACCATCCCTAATAGACATTTATCTAACCTACTCTTAAATATCTCCAGCGATGGAGATTCCACAACTTCCCTAGGCAATCTATTCCAGTGTTTAACTACCCTGACAGTTAGGAACTTTTTCCTAATGTCCAACCTAAATCTCCCTTGCTGCAGTTTAAGCCCATTGCTTCTTGTTCTATCATTGGAGGCTAAGGTGAACAAGTTTTCTCCCTCCTCCTGATGACACCCTTTTAGATACCTGAAAACTGATATCAGGTCCCCTCTCAGTCTTCTCTTTTCCAAACTAAATAAACCCAATTCCTTCAGCCTTCCTTCATAGGTCATGTTCTCAAGACCTTTAATCATTCTTGTTGCTCTTCTCTGGACCCTCTCCAATTTCTCCACATCTTTCTTGAAATGCGGTGCCCAGAACTGGACACAATACTCCAGTTGAGGCCTAACCAGCGCAGAGTAAAGCGGAAGAATGACTTCTCGTGTCTTGTTTACAACACACCTGTTAATGCATCCCAGAATCATGTTTGCTTTTTTTGCAACAGTATCACACTGTTCACTCATATTAAGCTTGTGGTCCACTATGACCCCTAGATCTCTTTCTGCCATACTCCTTCCTAGACAGTCTCTTCCCATTCTGTATGTGTGAAACTGATTGTTCCTTCCTAAGTGGAGCACTTTGCATTTATCTTTATTGAACTTCATCCTGTTTACCTCAGACCATTTCTCCAATTTGTCCAGATCATTTTGAATTTTGACCCTGTCCTCCAGAGCAGTTGCAATCCCTCCCAGTTTGGTATCGTCCGCAAACTTAATAAGCGTACTTTCTATGCCAACATCTAAATCGTTGATGAAGATATTGAACAGAACCGGTCCCAAAACAGACCCCTGCGGAACCCCACTTGTTATACCTTTCCAGCAGGATTGGGAACCATTAACAACTACTCTCTGAGTACGGTTATCCAGCCAGTTATGCACCCACCTTATAGTAGCCCCATCTAAATTGTACTTTCCTAGCTTATCTATAAGAATATCATGCGAAACTGTATCAACTGCCTTACTAAAGTCTAGGTATATCACGTCCACCGCTTCTCCCTTACCCACAAGGCTCGTTATCCTATCAAAGAACGCTATCAGATTAGTTTGACATGATTTGTTCTTTACAAATCCATGCTGGCTATTCCCTATCACCTTACCACCTTCCAAGTGTTTGCAGATGATTTCTTTGATTACCTGCTCCATTATCTTCCCTGGCACAGAAGTTAAACTAACTGGTCTGTAGTTTCCTGGGTTGTTTTTATTTCCCTTTTTATAGATGGGCACTATATTTGCCCCCTTCCAGTCTTCTGGAATCTCCCCCGTCTCCCATGATTTCCCAAAGATAATAGCTAGAGGCTCAGATACCTCCTCTATTAACTCCTTGAGTATTCTAGGATGCATTTCATCAGGCCCTGGTGACTTGCAGGCATCTAACTTTTCTACGTGATTTTTTACTTGCTCTTTCCTTATTTTCTCTTCTAAACCTACCCTCTTCCCGTAAGCATTCACTATACTAGACATTCCTTCAGACTTCTCAGTGAAGACCGAAACAAAGAAGTCATTAAGCATCTCTGCCATTTCCAAGTCTCCCGTTACTGTTACCCCCTCCTCATTGAGCAGTGGGCCTACCCTGTCCTTAGTCTTCCTCTTGCTTCTAATGTATTGATAAAAAGTCTTCTTGTTTCCCTTTATTCCCATAGCTAGTTTGAGTTCATTTTGTGCCTTTGCTTTTCTAATCTTGCCTCTGCATTCCTGTGTTATTTGCCTATATTCATCCTTCGTGATCTGACCTAGTTTCCATTTTTTATATGCCGCCTTTTTATTTTGTAGGTCACGCAAGATCTCAAGGGTAAGCCAAGGTGGTCTTTTTCCACATTTTCTATCTTTCCTAACCATCGGAATAGCTTGCTTTTGGGCCCTTAATAGCGTCCCTTTGAAAAACTGCCAACTTTCCTCAGTTGTTTTTCCCCTCAGTCTTAATTCCCATGGGACCTTGCCTATCAGCTCTCTGAGCTTACCAAAATCCGCCTTCCTGAAATCCATTGTCTCTGTTCTGCTGTACTCCTTTCTACCCTTCCTTAGAATTGCAAATTCTATGATTTCATGATCACTTTCACCCAAGCTTCCTTCTACTTTTAAATTCTCAACAAGTTCCTCCCTATTGGTTAAAATCAAGTCTAGAACAGCTTCCCCCCTAGTAGCGTTTTCAACTTTCTGAAATAAAAAGTTGTCTGCAATGCAGTCCAGGAACTTATTGGATAGTTTGTGCCCCATGGTGTTATTTTCCCAACATATATCTGGATAGTTGAAGTCCCCCATCACCACCAAATCTTGGGCTTTGGATGATTTTGTTAGTTGTTTGAAAAAAGCCTCATCCACCTCTTCCGCCTGATTAGGTGGCCTGTAGTAGACTCCCAGCATGACATCACCTGTGTTTTTTACCCCTTTTAGCCTAACCCAGAGACTCTCCACCCTTCCGTCTCCTATGTCCATCTCCACCTCAGTCCAAGTGTGTACATTTTTAATATATAAGGCAACACCTCCTCCCTTTTTCCCCTGTCTATCCTTCCTGAGCAAACTATACCCATCCACACCAACATTCCAGTCGTGTGTATTATCCCACGGTGAAAGCTTCACTAGCTTTTTGTCTCTTTAACAAACTCCACAGGCATCACTTCAACTCTTGAGCTGGAATGCAAGTTGGAAATCTGACATGGCTCCCATCTAGTTGTATGCCTACTACATACTCATAATTTTGGTTGTTCTCCTACAATAAACCACTGTGAGATGGGTTAAGTAGAGTGAATTACAGCTGTGCAGGAAATGGATATTCTGTTTTGTGGGAAATTCTATGATTTTGATATTTTTCCTTCAGAAATTGAAGAAAAACAAAATGTTAAAATTTAGGGGGAAAATTAAAAAAAATCATTTTGGGTTAATCAAAATGTTTCATTTTGATAAAGTGAAAACAATTGTTCTGTTTGTCTTTTCAAACATTGTGAAGTGTATTTTTATATAAAAGATTTAATTTTGAAATGAAAAACTGAAAAGCTTTGTTCTACAAATGCTGAAAATGTTGCAACATTATCAAATGCTTTGGGTGGTGGCCTGGCAGGATTAGGGAGAATGGTGATTCTAAACAAATTTTTATTGAAGCTGACTTGGTTTTTTTATGGTTTCAGTCTTGACAGAAATGTCATTTTGATGAAAAATTTGCAACCAACTCTACAGCTAATGCAGAACCCTGGGTGATCATGAAACAAGGTTACAATTCCCCATATGCACCAGTTTTGCAGCTGTTCTCAGTCCCATGCAGCAGAGCTATGGTGATTCCACTGCATTGAAAGCTTCTTCCTATAACCCGTTTACCTTGATAATATCATCCATTGTTACCCCAAAATTTGGATCCAAGGCACCCCGATAATGGCTTGTCCATGATCATAAACCAATTGTTAATTTTCCCCCACCGAAATAGGTAACAATGGATGGCTCATCCTATACGAATTGCCAAGATTTTACCAGGAGGTTTGTCTCTGAACCACAGTTGACTCCTCAGGGCAGGCTAATCCAGCTAACCTGTGGGAGGACAGAGATACAGACCTCCGCTCCAAGGACTGACATTCAAGCAGTAATTCTTTGAAAACAAAGTATCATTTATTTAAAAGAAATCATCAGTTACAATACATTAAATATAGCAAGAAAAATACACTATAATTTATAAGTCATTATAGAACACTGTTATCTTTCATTGAGAATTATACACTGAAGTGGCATAGTATAATGGAATACACAGGAGACACAGACTATATGCGGTTACAATGTAATACCTAAGGTACATTGAGACACTTCAGACACTGTTACAGTATAATACTAAATCTACTATGATGTAACAGGCAGAACTTCTATACATATGTATTAGAGAACATTTCAACATTACATACCAATGAAGCATTTACTATTTAACACTGCCATTCTGTGAGCGCTAGACAAACGATCACAGAATGCATGGGGTGGATTGCACTCAAACTCAGGTATCCAGTTTTATTTACAAGCACACCCAGTCATTCTCCAGAAATAAATATAAAATCAGATTTACACTCTGTCTTCTATCAGTCCCTCTGATACATCTCTGGTCCTTCTGCTCTAAGATGCTGCTGCTGGTATTGCTGCTGCTGCTGCTTCTTTTCTCCACTCCACTGTCTTCCAATCTTCTGCTGCTGTTCTGCTCTTCTTAGCAACTCGTTCTTCTTTGCTCCAACAGCCACACCCAAGCCTGCTGGCTGTTAGCCTTATATTCAGTTTCTGGCCTTCTTTGCTTGGTTCACTAATTAGCATGGCTCTTTCCTTCATGGATGGCAACAGCTCAGCCAATCAGCCTTGCCTGTCACTCAGCTGAACCTCCTCCTTACCCGTCCCTTCGGGTATTTTTCAGTGTGCTGAATCATACCTGTTGAACTTTATTTCACCCCTATTTCTTATCTGTTATTGGTTGATTTTATCTTAGCCACTCCATTCTGGATTTTCAGCTCTAAACTATCATTATTTATTCCTTATCTAAAGCCTTAATTCTAAAACTAACTACTGTTTTATGCAAGCTAAAGCTTTATGATACTGTCACCACCTTTGTTATGCCAATTGGGGGAGATAAGTTTTTAATGATGTGTCTGTCCCTCTCCAGCAGCCTCACAGAATGTCTCTGTCCTGGGTGCTGCAAATTTTTGCCCAGGATGAGAGCAGCTTAAAAAAAACCCACTTGTAATACTATCTTCCCTGGTGTGAATTTGAATTCTCCATTGAAGTCACTGGTGTATGCATGGAATTATTCTAGTATAAATGAGATTAGAATCTGTCCCTAAATATAGTACTTGTTGCATTTTCATAAACAGAAGAGTGAAAAAAATGAAATCTTAATTTAAGAAAAATGTTTGCCAGCTAAGGTTTGCACAGGAACAAATTCTGCCCTCCGACAGTTGGGTAGCTTATTAAATAGTGTATAAATGTCTGATGGCAACCGATGGCCATAGTAAGTTAGAAAGAGTGCTGGCTTGTGTTGTCTAATATTAGTATATAGGCTTGTTTGTCAGCCTGAGATAGAACTTTGGATTTAATTTTTTGATACTCTCATATCTTGTACTTATATACTACCATTATACTAATACACTTATATTAATATGTGCCTGGCTCCCCTCCAGGCAAGATCAAGCAACCAGTCGAGAGGGGCAAAGGGAGATTGGGGAGAAGGCATAAAACACTAAGAGGCCAAATAAATGCCTGTCCCTGACCGTAGCACAACCTCACTCCTCACCCCTGCCATAGGATGCAAAAGAGGAGGGATGAAGACCCTAAATTCATGACTCTCCAAATGGAACATGACCATAAGTTGTAAGTGGTGAGACTGAGGGTGTGCATTGCATGTACATTTGAGCCTGCTAAGAAGGAGGAGGTGGGAAATGGGAATGGGAAATGAGGACACAGGCAAGGCTCTGAGGCATCAGAGCTCAGAAGGGGGGCATGGGGTAAACATTCTGCAGTGTCAGATCTGGGACCAGAACACTGGAAAACAGTGTCAGAAAACTGGAAAACACTGAAAAACTGCTGGCATGTACAGCTATGGATAAGCTTGCTTGGAACTAACCCCAATTAACATCTCATTGTCTGCACTTTGGACTTTTGGTCTTCTGATTTCTGGCTGCACGACAAGAACCAGGGGAGAGGGTGAAGGGAAAGCCCTCTAACACTTAATGTATGTGTATAACAAATAAAATCTATACTACTGTACATGAATTTAATCATTTCACATGCAACCCTGAGTGACCTTAATCACTATCTTAAGTCTATTGGCAAGGTCATATTTCCTGATCCACTTACCAATATTGAATTTTTTATCAAAAGCTATTGGCTTACCATTGATTCAAAAGAAATCAATAAAAAATATAGTAAACATTTGTGTTAGATTTTGTATGATTTTTACCACAAAAAAAAGCAACATTTTTAAGTAGGAGCATTCTGTTACAGGAAGTATGTTTCCCTTTGTACAGAAATTTTCATTAGCTATTTAAACCTGCCGCTGGATATTCAGCAGGGTTGTCTGCTCACATGTTTAAGAAGGATGAATTCAAATTGGAACAGGTACAGAGAAAGGCTACTATAATGATCCGAGAAATGGAAAACCTGTCTTATGAAAGGAGACTCAAAGAGCTCGGCTTGTTTAGCCTAACCAAAAGAAAGCTGAGGGGAGATACAATTGCTCTCTATAAATATATCAGAGGGATAAATGCCAGGGAGGAAGAGGAATTATTTAAGCTCAGTACCAATGTGGACACAAGAACAAATGGATATAAAGTGGTCATCAGAAAGCTTAGACTTGAAATTAGATGACAATTTCCAACCATCAGAGGAGTGAAGTTCTGGAACAGCCTTCCAAGGGGAGCAGTGGGGGAAAAAGACATAACTCGCTTCAAGACTAAGCTTGATAAGTTTATGGAGGGGATGATATGGGATAGCCTAATGTTGGCAATTCATTGATCTTTGACTATTAGCAGTAAATATGACCAATGGTCTGTGATGGGATGTTAGATGGGGTGGGATCTGAGTTACTACAGAGAATTCTTTCTTGGGTGACTGGCTAGTGAATCTTGCCCACATTCTCAGGGTTTAGAGAATTGCCATATTTGGGGTCAGGAAGGATTTTTCCTCCAGGACAGATTGGCAGAGGCCCTGGAGGGTTTTCACCTTCCTCTGCAGTGTGGGGTGTAGTAAGTGAAGGCCCTGATAAAGGCCCAGTATGAGGCCTGAGGCCTGAACTAAAGTAATAGTCAAGACCTAGCTAAAAAGCAAAGTCAGACTGTGAGCTGAAGGCCTGCTCGGTTCACAGAAGCTGGCAAGGAAAGGGCTGATGTTGCATAAACATATATTCACCTAGCATATCGAAATATAAACATGGTACCAGAACACTTTATACTGGAACATTCCACAGATAAGGAAGAACAGGCCTACCCATCCCAATGACAGGGACAAAAGGGTAAATGATGGATAGAGTTGTTTTGATCGAACCAACATGTACAAGGTGAGAGGCAGCACCTTATTACCTAGAGGGGTTGCACCTCAGTACGTCAGGGGTGATGTGTAATTTGTTTGTACCTGTGTATAAGAATGTATCCCTGGTGTGGTGTCTTTGTCTGGCCGAGGGGGCAGTGGAAAGTCCCGCCACTGACTAAGCCTAGTCCATTGACCATGGGTACATATTTGTAGTATACTCGGTAGACTAAGTAATCTGTGGAGAACTACTACTGTATCCAATACAGCAATAAACCTGGCTGACGTGCCTTCGTACCTTACTAGACTCTGTGGTCATTGGGGGTTCTCTTCAGGTCTGCTGTGTCAGCTATCTGCGCAGAGCTGGGACAGCACACAGAGGGAACACACGCACGCAGCCGAGTGATACCAACAAGGAGAGAGCAGAGCACCACACGGGTAGCATCTAAAGACACCTTTGACAACATGGGTCACGGAGAATTATCTGCACCTTGAAGTCTTTAAAACATGATTTGAGGACTTCAGTAGTTCAGACATAGATTAGAGGTTTGATACAGGAGTGAGTGGGTGAGATTCTGTGGCCTGCATTGTGCAAAAGATCAGACTAGATGATCATAGTGGTCCTTTCTGACCTTAAAGTCTATGATCCTATGATTCTTACCTTGGATGTCTCTAAGGTGGTCCTTGTACTTGTTGGGAATGGAGACAGATGCTAGAGGAGATCAGAATGGCAGTTGTAGGGGATGAAGGTTCATCTATTTTTCAAATGAGATATTCCATGTTTGCCTAACTTTTGTGATCACAGACTGTATTTGGGAAGTGTATTGAACCTTGAGCACAAGGCTCAGTGGGATTGAGTTTGAGGTTAAATGTAGAGATTATACAAGAATTTTATATATATTTGCAAATGGGCACACATATAGATGTGCAACCACACATCATCATATTTATTATTCAAGTTCATACTCTAGCCTGAAACTGAGAAGATAGGATCATCATTTTTATTTGATGCCAATGTGCATTTGTTTACTGAAGGTCAATGCCTATTTATGGTGCTACATAAAACAACAACAACAAAAGTAATGAAGTAGCTACAATCCATTTAAAACTTGTGACAATTCTAGGTAAATCCATCTAGTCTAGGATTTACCTGACACTATTACATGCAAAAAATGCTCACTAATCAATTAACCCTAACTGCACACAGTATTCCAAATGAGGTCTCACCAGTGCCTTGTATAACGGTGCTAACACCTCCTTATCTCCACTGGAGATAGCTCGTCTGTTGAATCTCAAGACCGAATTGGTTTTTTTCACGGCCATATCACATTGGCGGCTCATAGTCATCCTGTGATCAACCAATACTCTGAGGTCCTTCACCTTCTTTGTTAATTCCAACTGATGCCTCCCCAGCTTATAACAAAAATTCTTGTTATTAATACCTGAATGCTTGACCTTGCACTTTTCTCTATTAAATTTCATCCTATTACTATTACTCCAGTTTACAAGGTCATCCAGATCTTCCTGTATGATATCTTGTTCCTTGTCTGTATTGGCAATATCTCTGAGTTTTGTGTCATCCACAAACTTTATTAGCACATTCCAACTTTTTGTGCCAAGGTCAGTAATAAAATGATTAAATAAGATTGGTCCCAAAACTGATCCCTGAGGAACTCCACTAGTAACCTCCCTCCAGCCTGACAGTTCACCTTTCAGTATGACCTGTTGCAGTCTCCCCTTTAATCAGTTCCTTATCCATCTTTCAATTTTCATATTGATTCTCATCTTTTCCAATTTAGGTAATAATTCCCCATGTGGAACCATATCAAATACCTTACTGAAACTGAGGTAAATTAGATCCACTATGTTTCCTTTGTCTAAAAAAATCTCTTAACTTCTCAAAGAAGGAGATCAGGTTGGATTGGCACAATCTACCTATTGTAAAACCATGGTGTATTTTGTCCCAGTTACCATTGACCTCAATGTCCTTAACTACTTTCTTCTTCAAATTTTTTTCCAAGGCCTTGCATACTACATAAGCCAAACTAACAGGCCTGTGGTTACCCGGATCACTTTTTTTCTCTTTCTTAAAAGTAGGAACTATGTTAGCAATTCTCCAGTCATATGGGACAACCCCTGAGTTTACAAATTCATTAAAAATTCTTGCTAATGGGCTTGCAGTTTCATGTGCCAGTTCCTTTAATATTCTTGGATGAGGATTATCTGGGCCCCCTGATTTTGTCCCATTAAGTTGTTGGAGTTTCACTTCTACCTCGGATGTGGTAATATCTACCTCCATAGCCTCATTCGTATTTGTCATCCTACCATTATCCCTAAACTCCTCATTAGCCTCATTAAAGACTGAGGCAAACTATTTGTTTAGATATTGGGTCATACCTAGATTATCCTTAACCTCCACGCCATCCTCAGTGTTTAGTGGTCCCACTTCTTTCTTTGTTTTGTTCTTATTTATATGGCTATAGAACCTTATACTATTAGTTTTAATTCCCTTTGCAAGGTCCAACCCTACATGGCTTTTGGTCTTTCTCATTTCATCCCTACATGTTCTGACCTCAATAACATATCTTTCCTTGCTGATCACTCCCATCTTCCACTCCTTGTAGGCTTTCTGCTTTCTCTTAATCACCTCTCTGAGATGCTTGCTCATCCATCTTGGTCTACAACTCCTGCCTATGATTTTCCTCCCATTTCTTGGGATGCAGGCTTCTGATAGTTTCTGCAACTTTGACTTGAAGTAATTCTAGTCCTCCTCCACCTTTAGATACACAAGTTCTTCAGTCCAATCCATTTGCATAATTTTTTTTAATTTTTTAAAGTTAGCCCTTTTGAAATCAAAAACCCTAGTCACAGATCTATTTTTGTTTATCTTTCCATTTAGTTTGAACTGAATTAGCTCATGATCATTCGAACCAAGGTTGTTCCCTACAACCATTTCTTCTATGAGGTCCTCACTACTCACCAAAACCAAATCTAAAATGACATCCCCTCTTGTTAGTTCAGCAACTATTTGGTGAAGGAATCCATCAGCTGTTGCATCCAGGAAAATCTGAGCCCTATTATTATTACTAGCACTTGTCCTCCAGTCTATATCTGGGAAATTAAAGTCTCCTATGACCACACAATTCCCATTAATATTTACTTCATTAAAAACATTAAAGAGGTCTCTATCCATATCCAAATCAGATCCCAGTGGTCTATAGCACTATCCCAGGGGAGGCTCTAGTAGCTTTCTTCCCCAATGTGATTTTTGCCCAGACAGACTCTGTCTTATCCATTCCATCCCTTCTTATTTCTTTACAGTCTATCTCATCTTTGATATACAATGCTCCTCCACCACCTTTGCCTTTATTTCTGTCTTTTCTAAACAGCACATGCCCTTCAATGCCTGTATTCCAGTCATGACTACTATTCCACTATGTTTCTGTTATCCCTGTAATACCTGGTTTCACTTCCTGCACCAGTAACTCTAGTTCCTCCATTTTGTTACCTAGGCTCTTTGCATTGGTGTGCAAACTTCTTAATTTTTGCTGTTTGTCTTCACTCACGTTCTTTACCCAATTAGGCCCAGACATTCTACCACCAGTATCACCTACTCTGGTATCTACATGCCCCTTCCTCCTTATGTGCATTCTCCTAGCCACGGCTGTATCCTTTCTTATTTTGCTTTCTTCCCTCTCAATGTTAAAATCTGGTGTGGAGATTACCTGGACATCTCCCAACCATCTCCCCCAAATTCCTAGTTTAAAGCTCTCTTAATCAGTTGTGCCAGCCTCCATCCTAGGAGTCTATTTCCTTCCCTATTCAGGTGAAGTCCATCCCGAGAGAACAGTCCTCTGTCCATGAATGTTTCCCAGTGGCCGTACATCCCAAAGCCCTCCCTATAGCACCACTGCCCGAGCCATCTGTTGATCGCCATAATCTTGTCACACCTTTGTTGCCCTTCTCTAGGAACTGGCAGAATCCCACTGAAGATCACCTGAGCCTCGATTTCCTTAAACATCTTCCCCAGCCTGTCATAGTCTCCCTTGATTTGTTCCAACGAGAATCTAGCCATATCATTTGTGGACATGAAGGACAATCAGTGGATTCTTTCCTGCTCCCATTAGGATCCTCTTCAGCCTCAGGTCCACATCCTGTATCTGAGCACCCAACAGACAGCACACTCTTCTATTCTCTGGAGCAGATCTAGTTACAGGCCCGTCTATTCTTCTTAGTAAGGAGTCCCCAATCACGTAGACCTGCCTTTTCCTGGTGATGGTGAGATTCTCTGGTCTATCCCCTGTTCTCTCTGGCTGCAAGTCCTCTTGATTCCTATTCTCCCTTGCAATCCTCTGTAACCCATGCTGTATCCTCCTGGGGCTCATATTTGCTGGTGTTATCTCCATTGATTCTTCCTCTCTTCCTATAGGACTAGCTGCTCTTCTCTTCTTCCTTGCCCTCTCACCTTCAGCGATCACTTGCTGTGCCCCTTCTTCATTTTCCAACTCCACAAACCTGTTCCTGAGCTCTACTTCTCCTTCACTAGCCCATCTTTTCCTCTGCCTGCTTCTATTAGTCACATGCTTCCACTGTCTACTTTCCTCACTCAGCTGTCTCCCCTCAGCTTCCATCTGCAAGTCTGAGCTTTTCCCTTCGGCCTCATCATGTTTTTGCTCCATCATCCACTCGAACCCCTTTCTAAACTTGATCAGAGTTTCCACCTGCATCTTCACTCTTCGGATCTTTTCTTCCATCAGCTCTATCAGGTTGCACTTCATGCAGACAAAACTCTTTTCTAGTACCCCCTCCACGAGCATGTACATGCTGCAGCTTCCACATCCAGTCATCTTCATTGTGTCTTCCACTGCATGGGTCACTACCACTACTGTCTCTGTATCTGTTATAGGCTTCCCACCTAAATCCTGTAAATCCGGGAACCACAAACCAAACCAAAACACCACCACTCACAGCAAAACAAACCCCCAGCAAGCACCAAAACACTGCCAGAACACCACACACTCCCTTCATTAGCCTTTCTATTCCTCTCCTGACTCTCTTAGTCTCCCCCCAAACTCCCACTCAAACTCCTCTGTTTACAGCTCTGTTTGCTGGCTCCTGTGCTGCTAAAGTTGTCTGTGCCACTGCCTGACTGGCTGGCTACCTTTATAGGAACCCTATAAGAAGGCAGGGGTGGCGGTCCTAGGGTTTGTTGCAGGGGGATAGGCTAAGGGATTGAACTCAAAATTCCAAACAACCGCTTTAAACTCTTGCAAACTGAATTCTTGATTACAATTACAATGTATTAATTGTGATCAAAGAATATTTATCATATTCTGCATTATTCTTATATATGGACATTTCGATGATGCAAAATCGGGATTAACAATTATCTGGTCTTGTTCATAAAGAAATATATAGGGCTAATTCCAGCTTTGGCAGAACTCTATTGACTTACCTGTTGGTCGATCAGTGATAAATTTGACCCACATCTTATCAGACCTAATCATATGACTTTGATCCTATATGCATTTTGAGCTTATTATAGGCAAAACTGGTAGTGGAGTCTATACTTCAGGTTGCCTAACATTTGCCATCATAGGGCATTTTGCTTATAATTGTTCCAAACTTTAACCATTCAGGCTTAAATATTCCATACCATGTATTGGCCTTGGGCTAATATTATTATTTATTAATTGGGAAAATTTTAAGCTAAAACTATTTAGCTGTTTCTGATAATGAAACTAGGGGACAAACATGTTGTTCAGCCCATGATAAAAACATACTTAGAACAGCAGAGACTTGTTAGAACCTGGCAGATAAATTCTCCAGAGATTTCATCTGCTCTAAGCATGCTACAGTAGCCCAAGGATGCAGAGACTGAGCAAGGCTTTCCCTGCAGTTTCTCCTCTTGGCTGCTATGGGCTGCTGTAGTACTGGGAACTAGAACTAAATGATCTCTCCTTTGCTCTCTGTCAAGTTTCCTTCTCCACTCTGAACTTTAGGGAACAGATGTGGGGGACCTGCATGAGAAGCTCTAAGCTCAATTAACAGCTTAGATTTGGTCTGACTCCCACCACCTCCAAACACTCCCTTCCCTGGGTAGCCTGGAGAGACTTCACCAATTTCCTGGTGAACACAGATCCAAACCCCTTGGATCTTAAAACAAGGAGAAATTAGCCATCTCCCCTCCTTTCTCCCACCAGCTCTGGTTGATCCAGATCCAACCCCCTTGGATCTAAAAACAAGGAAAAAACAATCAGGTTATTTAAAAAAAAAGGCTTTTAATTAAAGAAAAGCAAAGCAAAAGAAAACCCTCTGGGAGAGATTAGCATACCAACTACTCTCACAGACAACAGATTCAAAACATGAAGGATGTTCCCCTGGGCAAAAACTTAATTACACCAATGAAAATACCCAAACACCCAATTTGATTCTTCCTCTAATTGCACAAGACAGGTTACAAAGAAATAAACATAAACCTATTTATTCCTTTCTAAAACTTACTACTCTGATAAGAGGCTGGTTCCTTGATCTTTTTCACTCTGGCTGAAACTGAAACTGACTAAACAAAGGAAACTCCCCTCCATTCTTTTGAAACATCTTGTTTCTCCATTGTTTCCTGTGGTCAGGTGTCAGCTAGGCTAGGTGAACTTCTTAACTCTTTACAGGTAAAAAAGGCATTAACCCTTAACTATCTGTTTATGACACTCTCAATACTACCTCTGCACATCCAAGCAGTAGGGAAGAGAAGGAGGAAGCAGCTTTACTGGAATTCAGAGGGCTGAGAAGTATGGTGAGGAGACCGGGTAGCAGGATCCTAAGAGTAAAGGGATGTAGGGAAGGAGGGGGTCATGCACCATGGGGATTGGATAGGAACAGAGTGTGTGAGGAAAGGCAAGATCCAGAATGGAGGGCAGCATAGCAGCAGAGGAGTGGATGGGAGTTGGGATGGGGCAGACAGGAGCACAAGGGGACAGAAATAGGTTACAGATATGGGGTAGAAAGGTCTATGACCACTCGAGCACACTCCTATACAGCACTTGGAGTTGAATCTGGAAGTCTAGACTGTCTACAATCTTTCATTATCAGAAAATAACTGTGAAACCTACAGGCAAATTGTGTGCCTCATCACTCATCTAGTGACTGGTCCACATAGAAGATAACAGCTGACTACTGATACCAGTTACTCCATTAGCCCACGTGGTAGAAGTCTTTGCCATGAATCTAAAGGCCTGAACCCTGCTGATGACCCAAATTGGGGTCAACATGGTTCTATATAGTGGAGTTTGTTGTTGTGGGTTTTTTTGTTCAGTAGATTTTTTTTTAATTATGAAACTTCATAAAAACCAAAACAAAAACAAAAAAAACCCTTCCTGAAAAGAACATTAAGATTGCAAAATCAATCATTCAAAAGTTAGGAAATGCCAAAGTTAATGTTTCACAATTGGACAGCTTTGTGTGTAGGCATTATGATACAGTCTTTAATTGTATGATCTCATATTCATTATTTTTGAACCATAGGACCCTTCCTCATTCACTGCACTGGATGGATCTGCTCTGGGTCTGAATCAGAACTGTGTAGTGAAGGAAACTGTTGTCCGTAAGACCCTTGATTTATTTCTTACAGAAGCTGGAAGGTGAACAAGGCATGGGATTATAGAAAGAGAAGGTATGTTCTCATGGTTAGTACAATTAAATGCCACCCTGAAGAACTGAATACTATCCTGGCCTCTGTCACAGAGCTCCTATGTGATGTTGAGCAAATCAGTTAAAATAAATCTTTCCACTTGGCCACTGTTTGGTTGCCCAAATTGAGACACCTGGGGCCCGAATTAGCAGAAGTGCTGAGTACTCATAACCACAACTGAAGCCAATGGTAGCTGTGCTTTAAACATACAAACAAAGCAGCATATAAAAATGCTAAATGCACTGAAAAATAGACCAGAGATGTTTCAGAGACACCCAAATGTAATAGATACTTTTTGACAGTTTTGGTCTTAATTTCTCTGTGGCTCAGTTCTTCATCTGTAAAATGAGGATAATATCACCTAATCTCACTGCTGTTGTGAAGATACATTCATTAATGTTAGTGAAGCACTCAGATACTTGAGAGTACCATAGAAATAGCTTGGGGGAAATGACGTGCAGTGCAGGTTTGGACAGTGTTTGTTAAATAAGGCTTGAAGCCACACTCTGAATATGATAGATACAAAGAAATATTTAATAACTGCCTATTCACTGAATCAGACAGGGAAACATAGTATGAAATCATTTAATTAGACCATCATACTGCAAGGGTGGAGCACCCTTAATTCTGGCATTTCCTAGCTTTGAGTACTTGTCTTGGCAACCTTAACATTCTCTTAATGTAGTTTTTTTGGATGTAATGGAACATACTATGCAAGAGAAACAAGAAAAGAAAAATAAAAAAGAAAGAGAACAAACCGTAGCAATCTTGCCTTATTTCCCAATGCAAATACTTGCAAAATAATGTTTCTCTAAAATTAACCTATGCTGAGGTCAAGAAAATACTTAAATATTATCTGCAAATGTGACAGTAGCAATTACAGTTTATCTTACCATGAACATTCTCAAGCATATTAGTGTTTTTTGAAAGCCAAAGTGACATTGAACTGAAGGTCAGACTTGGATACTTGCTTATTTATCAACACTATTTTGTTCATATAGAAAAGTACATTGCAAACATTGTTGCTGTCTCTTTGCCTGTGATGTTACACCATGCATTCAAAGCTATTTGCCGAGAGAAAACTTGTCAGATGTAAAATGTGCTTTCTCACTGCTAACCTGTGTTTTGCATCACCATTACACATACCAGTCAGTTCAGTGACAAATCTAACATACCCTAAATCTATGAAGTGTTATTATTGCTGTTTACCTGAACCTTCTCTAGTATGTGGTGTGAATAAGCTGTAAATTAATTTTGTTACACAGTGATGTTATAATAAGTAAAGACTTTCTCTGATATATCTTGGCACTGTGCAACAATGCTGCTTCCATTAAAGTAGCAGGCAAAATTTTGATTTTTAAAACAATGTTGATATAGGTGAACCAGAAACTAAAAAAAGTCCATTAATTCTGTTCCTTTTATTGTAATAGCATCTATAACATTGTGTTATCCCCTGAAGTGTGACATTTTATTTGTATCCAAAACATGTGAAGAAGTAGAAGCTAAATAAGCAGCATCTCTTACGAGTATAAATCCGAGGTCTGTTTCTGCAACATTAAATTTGTATATTATAAACTAATACAGCATTTCTGACAGTCTCAGCATCCATACTAATCTGATGGTCTGAATTTTCAAGTTGTGCTTGTGATCATCTAAGTTTACAGTCATGGGGTTTGATTTATGTGTCCTCTTTTACATATGTGTTTTCAAAAGCTTTGGTTTGAAAATCTGACTGAGTTTAATTAACAGGGGCCCTATCCGCAAGGGCAGAATTTGGATTCTCTAAATGACTTGATTACTTTTGCCTGTTCAAGATTAACACCCAGAAGTGTTTTGTGCCTATCTTTTCCTTCCTTTTATGGAACAGGAATGTGTGCTCCTCCACTCCCACAGCCCGTTCAGTCAACAATGACATGATAGGAGCAGTGGCATCTTCATCCAAGATGACAGCAATCTCTCTCCATGAAGAGCCAATGGGGCCCCGGTCCTTCTGGCAGGGCACAGCACTTCCTCTATAGGAGGTTTTGACCCTCATGGAAAAGATGCTGATGTTTGGCAAAATGAAAGCTCTTTCAGGAATTTAAGACACCACAGGCCTGTGATGCAAAATCCTTTGAGGTCAATGGGAGTCTTTTTGTTCACTTCAGTAAGCTTTGGATCAGACCCAGACAGAAGCGTAATGTAAAGGCCAAGAAGCAGTGACCTTCATTACAGGGAAATGGCAAACTAAACCTTTGTGAATGCAGAACATCAGAGTTCCTTGAGGCCCTGGCTAGCATGGCTGATTCCCTATGCAAGAGCACAGACTTTTTAGTAGAGTTATCCAGCATTAGATATGCACAGCTTTCTTGGCAAGGCACCCACTCAAGGAGTCTGGGGAGTCTACCTTATATTCTGAGGTGGCATCGCAATCTTTAATTTTTCTGTCCCCACTGATCAATTAATACCTCCTCTTCCTGACCCATGCCACAAGGTTCACATATGTCCTCAGCAACAATGGACAAGCCAAGTTCTCTCATTGAGTCTTCTAAGAGTCATCCGTACACCTTCCCAGCAGGTCACCATGAAACAGCTCAAGCATTTGAAGAGGAAAAAAATGAAGATAAAGCACCTAATTTACTTTGGTATCATCTTCCTTTTCTTTTTGATTTCTTACCTTAGTTCTTTTCCTCCATCAGCTGGTATTTTCTGATGTTCCCACAGACAACCTCTCCAGTACTGACCTAGCACCAAGGAAAAACATGCCTTAGCACCTAGCAGTGTTGATGTGCCCTAGATTGGTGTAACTTTTCAGTGACTAATTCTGGCTAGGTGTTCTGACATCCATTTTCAAAATCCCTTTTGGCCACACCCACAACATGCAAATATCAGAGGGGTAGCCATGTTAGTCTGGATCTGTAAAAGCAGCAAAGAATCCTGTGGCACCTTATAGACTAAAAGACGTTTTAGAGCATGAGCTTTCGTGGGTGAATACCCACTTCATCAGATGCATGTAGTGGAAGTTTCCAGGGGCAGGTTTATATATGCAGGCAAGCTAGAGATAATGAGGTAGTTCAATCAGGGAGGATGAGGCCCTGTTCTAGCAGGTGAGGTGTGAAAAACAAGGGAGGAGAAACTGGTTCTGTAGTTGGCAAGCCATTCACAGTCTTTGTTTAGTCCTGAGCTGATGGTGTCAAATTTGCAGATGAACTGAAGCTCTGCAGTTTCTCTTTGAAGTCTGGTCCTGAAGTTTTTTTGCTGCAGGATGGCCACCTTAAGGTCTGCTATAGTGTGGCCAGGGAGGTTGAAGTGTTCTCCTACAGGTTTTTGTATATTGCCATTCCTAATATCTGATTTGTGTCCGTTTATCCTTTTCCGTAGAGACTGTCCAGTTTGGCCGATGTACATAGCAGAGGGGCATTGCTGGCTTATGATGGCGTATATTACATTGGTGGATGTGCAGGTGATTGAACCGGTGATGGTGTGGCTGATCTGGTTAGGTCCTGTGATGGTGTCACTGGTGTAGATATGTGGGCAGAGCTGGCATCGGGGTTTGTTGAATGGATTGGTTCCTGAGCTAGAGTTACTATGGTGCAGTGTGCAGTTACTGGTGAGAATATGTTTCAGGTTGGCAAATTGTCTGTGGGCGAGGACTGGCCTGCCACCCAAGGCCTGTGAAAGTGTAGGATCATTGTCCAGGATGGGTTGTAGATCCCTGATGATGCGTTGGAGCGGTTTTAGCTGGGGACTGTACGTGATGGCAGTGGAGTCCTGTTGGTTTCTTTCTTGGGTTTGTCTTGCAGTAGGAGGCTTCTGGGTACACATCTGGATCTGTTGATCTGTTTCCTTATTTCCTCGTGCGGGTATTGTAGTTTTGAGAATGTTTGGTGGAGATTTTGTAGGTGTTGGTCTCTGTCTGAGGGGTTAGAGCAGATGCGGTTGTACCTCAGTGCTTGGCTGTAGACAATGGATAGTGTGATGTGCCCGGGATGGAAGCTGGAGGCATGAAGGTAGGCATAGCGGTCGGTAGGTTTTCGGTATAGGGTGGTGTTAATGTGACCATCACTTATTTGCACCGTGGTGTCTAGAAAGTGGACCTCCCGTGTAGATTGGTCCAGGCTGAGGCTGATGGTGGGGTGGAAGCTGTTGAAATCATGGTGGAATTTTTCCAGACTCTCCTTCCCATGCTCCAGATGATGAAGATGTCATCAAAGTAGCCTAGGTATATAAGGGGCGTGAGTGGACGAGAGCTGAGGAAGTGTTGTTCTAGGTCAGCCATAAAAATATGTCATATTGTGGGGCCATGCGGGTCCCATAGCTGTGCCACTGATTTGGAGATATATATAGTCATTAAATTTGAAATAGTTGTGTGTGAGGATAAAGGCACAGAGCTCAGCAGCCAGTTGTGCTGTGGCATCATCAGGGATACTGTTCCTGACAGCTTGTATTCCATCTGTGTGTGGGATGTTTGTGTAAAGAGCCTCTACATCCATGGTGGCTAGGATGGTGTTTTCTGGAAGGTCACCAATGCATTGTAATTTTCTTCAGGAAATCAGTGGTGTCACGGAGATAGCTGGAAATCCTGGTGGCATAGGGTCTGAGTAGAGAGTCCACATATCCAGACAGTCCTTCAGTGAGAGTGCCAATGCCCAAGATGATGGGGCGTCCAGGATTTCCGGGTTTGTGGATCTTGGGTAGTAGATAGAATAACCCTGGTCGGGGCTCTGAGGGTATGTTGATTTGTTCCGGTGTTAGTGTAGGGAGTGTCTTGAGTAGATGGTGCAGTTTCTTAATGTATTCCTCAGTGGGACCTGAGGGAAGTGGCCTGTAGAATTTGGTATTGGAGAGTTGTCTGGCGGCATTCTTTTGGTAGTCAGACCTGTTCATGATGACAACAGCACCTCCTTTATCAGCCTCTTTGATGATAATGTCAAGGTGGTTTCTGAGGCTGTGGATGGCATTGCATTCTGCATGACTTAGGTTATGAGGCAAGCGATGTTGTTTTTCCACAATTTCTGCCTGTGCACGTCGGCGGAAGCATTCAATGTATAGGTCCAGACTGTCATTTCGACCCTCAGGAGGAGACCATGTGGAGTTCTTCTTGTGCTGTTGGTGGGAGGGTACCTGTGTATCAGTGCGCTGTTCAGTGTTGTCCTGAAAGTATTCTTTGAGTCGGAGATGGCGAAAGTAGGCTTCCAGATCGCCGCAGAACTCTATCATGTTGGTAGGGGTGGCAGGGCAGAAAGAGAGTCCCCGAGATAGGACAGACTTTTCTCCTGGGCTGAGTGTGTAGTTGGATAGATTGACGATATTGCTGGGTGGGTTGGGGGTACCATGGTTGTGGCCCCATGTGGCAGGTAGGAGTTTAGATAGCATCTACGGAAAAGGATATACGGACACAAATCAGATATTAGGAATGGCAATATACAAAAACCTGTAGGAGAACACTTCAACCTCCCTGGCCACACTATAGCAGACCTTAAGGTGGCCATCCTGCAGCAAAAAAACTTCAGGACCAGACTTCAAAGAGAAACTGCTGAGCTTCAGTTCATCTGCAAATTTGACACCATCAGCTCAGGATTAAACAAAGACTGTGAATGGCTTGCCAACTACAGAACTAGTTTCTCCTCCCTTGGTTTTCACATCTCAATTGCTAGAACAGGGCCTCATCCTCCCTGATTGAACTAACCTCATTATCTCTAGCTTGCTTGCATATATATACCTGCCCCTGGAAACTTCCACTACATGCATCTGACGAAGTGGGTATTCACCCACGAAAGCTCATGCTCCAAAATGTCTGTTAGTCTATAAGGTGCCACAGGATTCTTTGCTGCTTTAACATACAAATAGGCACACCAATTCTGGTGCCTGCAGCAGCTTTGTGTGAGCTTAAGTCACCCTTCTGACATTTTTTTATGTTCTTAGTTCCACTAATCCGCTTGATGAAACCTCATTATTTGGGTGCATACCGTGCTTTGAGAATTCTATCCATTATTTTCTATACAGACAATACATGTCTTGAAGAAAGTTAGCAGGATATTAAAGCTGTTAGCACTCTTCAAATGCAGTGCACCGTGTCACAATATATATCTTAGGACTGCTATGCTCCAGTTCTCATCTTGAACACAGTTCATGTTAAGCTGTTACCCTAACATTAACAATTCCCACACAAATTCTTTGACATCACTAGCCAGTTTTATAGAGACAATGTGCTGTTCTAATATCCCTCCAGAACTATGAGTGCTGATTTATTTCAGGACTGCTGCTACTCTCCTTTAGATAAAATAATTTTATGCTAGAATAACTTCATGCAAATAAAATTCATTCCTTGAGAGGTCTGAAGAGCCAACATATAATTTTTTTCCCAGAGACAAATGATACAAATTGAGGAACAAAGAATAATGGCTAATTGAAAGGTAGTTTCCTTGTATCCAACTGAAAGGGGAGGGAAATAAAAAGAAACAATAAATGTAATTTCCAAGTAAAGATTCGATTCTGCAAGACAGTGCACAAAGATACATAGATTAACCAGACCATCAATCTTTGAAGGATCAATTTCTAGACTTATCTGTTATGCTTTGTCTTCTGGAGGAGTCAGATGCTAATGACAGATTCTTTTTCTTTGGAATCAATCTGTCAGAATTAACGGAAAAATAAAAAAGGAGTTGTGTTGCTGAATGGCTCAGTTTTACTGGTTCTGATTACTGGGCTCATATAACCCTCCTAGTGGAGGCTTCATTATGAGGTTTAAGTTTTAGAGAAATGAAAATTGTATTCTGCTAACTGTATAGATCTGCAGAATTTATGTTATTTGCTGATGTGCCTGTCAAGTTTATTTGCCATCTTCCCTTAATATTAAAAAATATATATATTCTAAGTGTCATGGGGTTTTATTTAATTCTTATGTGGTGTTTGAAAGGTTCCACTACTCAAAAATGCCAATGTTCTCCCCAAATTATGGTAATATTTAATGTGCCTTCAGCATATGTGCACTGTGATTTCCCCACCAGCTCCAAAATTCACATTCAAAACATATAGTATGACCCAAGTGAAAAATTGTTTCATTTGCACCCCCTGCCCTCCATTGCCTGAGAGTGAGACTTTTTAGGGAATGTGGATTAGATGGGTCCTGGAAAAATTATTTTATTTCACATTGTCTACAGCAAAGGTATACTTAAGAAACCAAAAAGAAAACAATGTATTTGGAAGTTAGAAAAGCAATAGCTTGAGCTGGAAGAAGCTATAAGTTCAGTCACTTCATGGCCTCTCAATGCACTGTAGACCATTAATCTTGGAGATACTGAGGGGAAATTTTTAATCACGTACATCCTCTCTGCACCACATTACCAATGGAAACTGATAGTGGATCTAGCGAAACCAGCACTGAGAGAATAACCCCAGTCAATTAAAAAAATTAAAAAAGAGCAGTGAGTGGGGCATTCACTGATCATGTAAAGCTGGTGTCGAGAGGCTCATACACCACCACCTCTGATGATGACAGCATAAGGGCAATAGCTGTAATTTCTCTGTTCCCCACCAGTCTCTGACATCTGTTCAGCCTCTTGGGAGCTGTTGACATCTAGAATAATTTCGAACAGCCTTCAGGATGTTCTAACATGCCAGAGGTTTGAACCAGCACATAGGAGTCCTAAGATCAGGGGAGCATAGAAGTGTTCTTCATTTTAGCTTTGCACACACACCCACCTTCTCGTATGCTTGGTACACTCCTCAACTGAGACTGCGAAACTGACACATAGTATTTCCTAAGGTAAATCAAGATGCACTGGTGTTAACCAGAAAAATATTTTATATTATATCATTCATAAAGTTCATGAAAGATGAAAATAATTCCCTGTTATTCCCAAGGATCTGAACAATTCAGATTGCCCTGCTACTATGAACCAAAAAGAAAAGTTCTAAAATTGACCATTTTAGTTCCTTTCTTGAATGCTGAGTTTCTGGCATTCTTCTTCCATTCTTGGGGTGTTTTTTTTTTCATTGAAATCCTTAAGGCTCATTAAATTTAAATAAACCAAGCTTAATGGAAGTATACAGTAGGGCTTGTTAGATGAATGTCACTTTGTTCATTACAAACTGAAAAAAGCCAATTTACACTTGAATGACTGCCGATTCAATGCACTAACACAGCTCCTATTCTAGAGCAGCTAAACATTTTCAAACATGGATAAGGGAAGCTGAGTCTGTATCAAGTTTTCCCTTGGTGAGGCAAGAGAATAAAGGTGTCTGAAGGAGCTAATAAAAATATAAACCTCTTTTACAGAACATGGTGGTTATGATTATTTCCAAATGAAAATATTTACTTTTGAATATAGTTCTTTTGTTTGTTTGGTGCATGCCTCAGTACAGATGTTCTGTTACTTAGTAGCAACATTAAACTTCTGGGGTAGTGTTGAACTTGAACATACAATTCCATGATGTTGCAATATAATCCATGTGGGTAGCTTCCTCTTTCCATCAGAATCATTACTGTAATCAGTGGGGCTATGTGTGGCTGCAGGAAGTCTGCTAGATAGATCAGATTGTAGGATCAGGGCTTAGCTCAAATATGACACAAAAAAGAACGTAATAAACCAATTTAAAAAAGGGCAATGAGTAGGACAAACATGTCAATAATATCACATGGTAAAATCAGTCACATTTTTCACCCCCACTACTGCCAGTTACTCCTAGCATAGGACCTCCAATACACAGTAGATTGTGGGATCAAACCATTCATAATATATCTTTCTGTTTCTGCTAAACTATTATTGTGTCATTATTTATTTTTTAATTATTATTGTCCACTTTCTATAGGGGTGATGCTGCAGAAGTGTTTTAGGAAGAATTTGAAAGCCAGGAGGACAATGACTTTACAAGCAAGTGTCAGGCTGTTCCACGTACAGATAGGCTTGGAAGATTAGATTTTTATTGGGAAGTGTCGATTTCACTGTACACATATGAACCAACAATAACAACTGAAGCTTACGGATGGACAAAGTATGAAAAATGCTGTTTGAGAACTTAGAGTTCAATTTAAGGATGTTTACTTTGTATGCATTGATGTGATGTTGACAATTTCTGTTTTAACAATTATAAAGCTTTAACCCAGGGGTCGGCAGCCTCTGGCACATGGTTCGCCAGGGTAAGCACCCTGGCAGGCTTGGCCAGTTTGTTTACCTCCCACGTCTGCAGGTTATGCCGATCATGGCTCCCACTGGCCGCGGTTCGCCATCCTAGCCCAATGGGGACTGCTGGAAGCGGAGCGGGCTGAGGGATGTGCTGGCCCTGGCTTCCCGCCGCCCCCATTGGCCTGGAGCGGCGAACTACGGCCAGTGGGAGCCACAATCAGCCGAACCTGCCGACGTGGCAGGTAAACAAACTGGCCCAGCCTGCCACGGTGCTTACCCTGGCGAGCTGCATGCCAGAGGTTGCCGACCCCTGCTTTAACCTTTTGAATCTCAACACCTACTGTCATTAAATAATAATTGTCTGTCCTTCGCCCCCAATTTCCTACAATTATGAAAAATTTAATTTATAAAAATTGGAAAAAAGGCTTAAAATGAACATCAATATTATTTGTCAAAATAATATGTAAGAAATTGAATTCTGCCACACCTATGTATAGGGGAACACTGAGATGTACACATCATAGAGATGTTTAGACTGGCATAATCAGTGAGAATGGTAGACATTCAGTATCTATCAGGATCAAACTCAATGTCTCATTATTTTATTCTCTGTCCTCATGTATGTTTGCAACACATCTCAATTTAGCGTCATCTGTGAATTTAATTAACGTGTTATTTAACCCCCCTTCTAAATAGCTAATGAAGATATCAGATAAGAAGAAACTTGAAACTTGCCTCAGTGATATGCCCCTAGACATCTCTCCCTATTTGATAAGTTGTAATTCATCATTAAATATTATTTATGGTTATTCATCCACTTTTCATGCTATATAAAAGTGTTCATATCCAAGGAAATTTGATTTTTCAGAGTAAGATTTTGTGAGACACTACCAAATAAAAAACACAGTCATGTTTTGCCTCTTAAAAAAAATCAGTCTTTATAAACTAACACTGCTTATTCTTTATGGTTCCATTAGCCTCATTGATTTGGGGGTTGGTGGGTGGGAGGGGGAATGGATCAGGGCCTAAAGAACAATAAAAGCCCAAGATGATTAACTTGTGTTCCTCCTTTATAATATGGTTAATAACTGAACTGTGTCAGCTTTTACTTTGAGTCGAACAAGGTGTTTCCTTCAACCTGAAACACAATATTGTGTTTCGTTTTTTGAGGTTTCTTAAAAATGGATTTGCTAAATGTTTCGCTTGACTCTAATCTGTATTTTTGTAAAAAGTTTCAGCTGAAAAATTTCACTCAGCTCTAGTTACTTCATATACAGTATCACTTTTCTGTACTCCAACTAAATAGCTAGATCAGCCTAAAAAATAAATGAAGCTTTTGGTTTAGATTTCTGACTAGTTTGTGACCAAATGTCCCTGAAGTGGCAATTCCTTCTTGTACTTATTGTGAAAATGACTTGGCCAGAAACTCTGGAAAAACTTTAAAACACAGACATATTTCTTTACTGATATATTTAATGACATCTGCCATTAAATGGATGCTTATGATGCCCTGGAGTTCATTATTGCTCCTCATAATTATTTTTAAAATTGTTTTTGTGTTTAGTACTTTTGCTAGTATATGGAATGTCCTACTTGACTTATCTTTTTTGAAGTTCACTAGTTTTCAGTTGCAATACAAACCTGACTACAGCCTTTTGTGCTAACCAGAACAGAATTCAAGTTCATTCATTAAACTCAATGTATAGATGGCTTATATTAATTTTACAAAAAAAAGAGACAAATATTTCTTAAGAGCCCAACATACTTAATTGCTTTGTGAAGTCTACATATCAGTTGAGGAGTAATAATGCATGTCATGCAAAGTAACAATAAGGGAGAAGAAAGGGTCATTATTACACTGCTACTTCTACTTTAAACTTTAAACATCATAATGATTTTCATATATGTAGTGCCTTTCATCTTGAAATATCCCAAAGCAAATGAATTAAATACAAAGGTTAGTGCACCACTGCAATGCTCAGTATATGTAGGACAGGAGTTGTGGGTGGCTTGCAATGAATATCTATCCCCCTGATTCTGGTGAGGGATAGTTGGGTATTTAGGGCAGCTCTGAATTGTGCCAGAAGATATCAAGCCTCAGTAGGTCACTTCCTTGGCCCTGACCTGAAGAGCATATCATACTCTGATTCTGCCCCTACCCACGCTACCCTCTCACCCTGGAACATCCCATCAGCAAAAAGACCAGCCCTAAGTTATTGTAAAATGCTGTTGTGACAGCCCTACACCATCTGAGGATTTCCCTGTACTAGTGGAATCCTCAGCTGATGGCATAATTCTCCTTTGTACTACTAAAACAAGAGGCATCAAGAGGCTGACTCAGAGACTAGAATTTGATGAAGACACCTCTAGGTTAGTGAGTGGTATCCAGCTGTCGAAGGACCTGAGCACCTTTCCGGAGTAACACTTCATTTTGTTTTTATAGTTAATTTTTCTACAGCAGATCATGCTCTCATTTTTTATGGGGTGTTTGGTTTGTTTGCTTTGTTTGTTCGTTTGTTTGTTTTCTCAATAAAAATAGGTGATGGCTGAGAAATTAGGAACAGTGTGCACAGCTTGCTTGCATAAATGCTTTTGAAATGGATATGTAGTAGGTGCACTTTGTTGGTTTTGGATAACTTGTTTAGGGGGCTACCACTGATAAAATAGCAACATAGAGAGCAGTGAAGCGGCGGTAACAGAAGCTTCTATCTCAGGGGTCGGCAACCTCTGGCACGTGGCTCGCCAGGATAAGCACCCTGACAGGCCGGGCCAGTTTGTTTACCTGCCGCGTCCGCAGGTTCGGCTGATCGCGGCTCCCACTGGCCAGGGTTCGCTGTCCCAGGCCAATAGGGGTGGCAGGAAGCAGCAGCCAGCACATCCTCTGCCACTTCCCACCGCTACTTCCATGGGAGCTGTGGTCAGCCGAACCTGCTGACGCAGCAGGTAAACAAACTGGCCCATCCCGCCAGGGTGCTTACCCTGGTGAGCTATGTGCCAGAGGTTGCTGACCACTGTTCTATCTCATTCCTTGTTGTGGGGAGGCACTTGTGATAATTGCTAGCAAAGTGGAATACCCAGCTGGAGCTTTAAGTGATTTTTTTCTTGTACTTTAGTTTTATTTAATTGTTTTATTTCCACAAGTTCTTTTCTGGAATTAGGCATAACCAAGAGAAAGCAAAAAGTTTCACAGCTAAATTCTGTGAAGGGTTAGGTTTCTTAATCTTCATTTAGGCATCTAAGTAAGCATAGACTGAGCATCCTAAAATTTGACAGCCTTTTAGATACTAAGGAGCCCAGAACCAAATTCAGTATTCCAAGTTCTGTGTCACCAGAGCTGAACATAGTAGGAACATTAACTATGTGCTGCGCTCTTGATACCTCTGTGAATACTCCATTGATCCCAAAATCTCAGAGGAATTTCTAAAATATATAAAAAACATAGTATAGTATATACATGTGGACAAATCGGAGAGTATCTGGAGCAGAACAACAAAAATGATAAAAAGGTTTAGAAAACTTGACATATGAGGAACTTTTCAAATGGGCATGTTCAGGCTTGAGAAAAGAAGATTAATGAGAGAACCTGATAAGTCTTTAAATATGTTAAGGGCTGTTCTAAAGAGGACAGGGAAAAATTGTCCTTTCTGTCCACTGAAGGTAGGATCAGAAGTAATGGGTTTAATCTTCAGCAAGAGAGATTTAGGTTAGATATCAGGAAAAACTGTCTAAGTGTAAGGAAGTTAAACTCTGGAACAGGCTTCTCAGGGAAGTTGTGGAATCATTGGAGATTTTTAAATACAGGTTGAACAAAAATCTGTTAGGAATGGTCTAGGTTTCCTTGGTCCTGCCTCAGCACAGGGGGCTAAACTTGATGACCTCTCACACTTCTGTGCTCCCCTGATCTTAGAACTCTCTGTATTCTGGTTCAAACCTCTGGCATGTTAGAACATCCCAAAGACCTCTCTAAGTGATTCCAGCTGTCAACTTCTAAAAAAAAAATATCTTCAGAAAACTCAAACATTCAAAATGAGAGTCAGTAGGAGTGACAGATGGTAACAGCCCTTTAGCTATCTTTGGTACCACTAGATCAAGTTCAATACCTAAAATGAGATACAGCAAAAAAATATTAACTTCAAGTGTGAAGTGTGAAAAGGAGGTAAACGGGAAGAGTCAGGTAAACTGAAGGTAGAAGAGTTATCACAACAAGATCCCTTTGAGAACAGAATTGTTTCAACACACATTTAACTAAATTATATTCTCTAAAGACCAGAGTTATTGTGCTAATTCTAGCAAGACCTTGAAATCCAGCTGAAAGCTGGATATTAGATTGTTGATGTTACATTGGAGTCTATTTATCCTGCAGCAATGATACTTTATTCTGTGAGGTGACTGGATATAAAGGTTGGGCCCTGTTAGTATCTGAATGGGACTCTTGCATATGTTCAGAAGAATATTGTGCATGCCAGTCTCTTCATATTTGAATTATCTCAACTTGATGTAGAAGTTAGGTTGTCACCCACAACACTTTTTGTAAGAGTAGGTGTGTTAATCTCTCTATCCAGATAAAATTGTTAGCTTAAACTAGGGATGAATGAATCCAGTGAAGTCTGAGGATCTGTGAATCTTCTTCTATGAAATGTTGAATATATTATGTATAGGATGCATAAAACGAAGCAGTTGTCAATAGGCCTTGCATTCCAAAATCCACATTCCCAGAGTAGGTGCTGCAAAAGTAAATATATGTCAGTAATCAGCTTCTTACTAAAAGAGAGGCAGCATTCTGTACAGGAAACTCTTTTGAGAGAGCTCAGACTAAGAGTCCACAGAAGTGGGTGTGGGCTTGAATTCAAGGTCAGTGTGACATTTATGAAGTAATGTATGAATGCCTAGGGTGACCATATTTCGCTCTGCTGAATACAGGACACTTGGTAAAATTACTCATATTCAAGTGAGTTCAATAACAATCAATTGTACAAACATTCAAATTAACTTCAGGTTGACTGAGCCCCTGTTAAAAAGAAATACTGCGTAACTGAATTATTTTTATTTACCTTCTTATCTTTAAGACTTTAGGGTTCACATGGGATGAGGTGACATACACACGCCTACCTCCCCCCAATACACACACACGGGGAAGGGTGTCACACAGACTCCTGTACACGTCTAACATGTGGGGGGGGGGTGACTGACCAATCCAACTCTCCCTGCCCAGTGCTCTTCATCCTCCGGGCCTGACTGAGCCCCCAGGATGGACCCACCTCTCCTGGCATGTCTTCCTGAGGCAACGCTTGTGGGGGAGGCAGGCAGGATCACATGTCCCTCCTTCACAGATTGCTATCGGGGTTCACACTGTAATGTGGCCAGCAGCAGCCTTTTGGCACCGTGTGGGAGGGAAGAGATAGGAGCTGCTCTGCTTCCAAACGCAGGGGGGAAGAAGTGGTGGGGGAAGGGACGATTTGGCCTATGTCTTCGCAGAGCTCATCTCTTCTCTCTCCCCCCCCCAACTTCCGTGTGGCTGGAAGCAGCTTGTCCCTTCCTGTCTAAACAGTGTTGAAAGGCAGCTAACACCTCCGGGCTGCTGCTGGTCACCGGCATAACCCAGCCGCTTCCTGTCCCCTGGCTTCAGAGTGGGCAGGAAGGGGTTAATCCCTAAGGATGCATTGTGCACCAAGGCCCCGGGAACCTGATTGCAGGGGCTTTAGCGAATCTGGCCAGAGAGGTGGCTCAACAGGGGAGGGCGCCTAGGGAATGGAGCAGCCTCACACTCCCTGGGGGAAGGAACAAGGGCAAGGATGAGGGGTGGGTTTGACGAGGGTGCTAAGCCCCTGCCCCGGGGGGGCTGCTGTGGAGCCTGCAGGTTCGGGGTGTAAACAGGCTGGAAATTGCTCCCCCTCACCACTCCAGAGCTTAGCTGAGGGTTGGAGAGGCTTCTTGTGCCAGCGCTGTGGGGGGCTTTGGCAAATGCAGGACTTGGCTCTTCCGGGCCAGTGCCCTGGGCGGAGGGTCTTGGGATTTCCCGGGGCGCTGTCCCAAGCAGAGGTTATATGGGAAGGAAGGAGCCTGATGGCCAGGCTGCTGGTGAGCTCAGCGCTCGGACCAGGGGCTGATTCTCTGCACAGCGCTGGGAGCGAGATGCATCCCACCGGGAGGGATATGGAGGAGCATTAGGGCTGGGGATGGGGGGAAAAGGGCAAAGCAGAGAGAGGACAGCAAGAGGGGAAGCATGTAAAGGGCTGATGGGTGAGCAGCACGTATGCTGCCTGGCTGCCTGCTCACAGTCACCAACCACCGCAACTCACAGTCACTGTCAGCCAGAAATGGGATAGGGGCTGGGGCTCTGCTGGCCGACAGCCGGCATGCAGCAGGAGCTGCCCTGATGGACCAGAAGGGGAAGCGCCTGGTCCTGCGCACTGCATCTTTGCAACACCACCAGTCCTGCACACTCACCCCCATTGTCAGCCACTGGTGGGTGGGTGGGTGGCTGGCCAGCAGGGATCCAGCCAGCAGCAGGACCCGCCAGTACTGATGGAGAGGAGACAGAAAATATGGGACAATTTGCCCGTTTTTAAGAAAAAGTCAGGACACCTGAAGGAGGGCTTAAATACAGGATAGTACCTTTAAAAATAAGACATCTGGTCACTCTGTGAATGTCTAGATTCTAGTGATACGTCTGCAATTCCAAAAGCAGTTTCATCAGGGAGGCTGTGCTGTGTGCATGCATTTTTATGGTTGGGTGGGTTTTGTTTGATGTAGAAGGAGGGTAATATAGGCTGTGCACTACTGTATTTGTTTATATGTGTTGCAAATTAATGTTGAGAAGAAAGATTTGACCCACTTGACAACCATCATGAGCTGACATGATACCAAGAAAACATACCTAGAGTTCACTTCTAGAAGTGTTGGTTATAAAAGTGTTAGGCAGAAAGTGTTTCCTGGGTCAGAGATGCTCAGCCTGACCATGAGTGAAAGGACTCTTCAGTGGTACAGACCAAAAAAGTAGTGAAGATATAGAAGTCTCTCTGGGGATGACAAAATCTGCCTCTCCATGGAGCTAAAATCAGTGTGTAATATATGAGGAAGCCATTAGCCATCTCTAAATCCTTTCTTCAATGTAATAAAGACATTTATTCTTCATTGCTCTTAAGAACCAAAACCAAAACAAAACACTGTTGTATAATGCCACTTCAGAAATGATTTCTGTGTATACTGTACAATCTGTAAAACACTCTGGGATCCTTTTTAAAGATGGTGCTAAATGAAAGAAATAGCGTTGGAGCCAGAATAATAGTAGAGAAAAAGTTTCCTCAAACGTTCATTCAGTATTTTAAGTATCAGAGGAGTAGCCATGTTAGCCTGGATCTGTAAAAGCATCAAAGAATCCTGTGGCACCTTATAGACTAACAGACGTTTTGGAGCATGAGCTTTCGTGGGTGAATACCCACTTCGTCAGATGCATGTAGTGGAAATTTCCAGGGGCAGGTATATATATATGCAGGCAAGCTAGAGATAATGAGGTTAGTTCAATCAGGGAAGATGAGGCCCTGTTCTAGCAGTTGAGATGTGAAAACCAAGGGAGGAGAAACTAGTTTTGTAGCTGGCAAGCCATTCACAGTCTTTGTTTAGTCCTGAGCTGATGATGTCTTTGTGGATCGCACCATCCTGCAAGGCATGCCGCTCATCCTGGCGGATTGGGCCCCTTTTGAGGGTCTGGAACACCAACTGCACATCCTCCTCTCTCCACTGTTAAAGAGTAGAGCTAATTTTTAATTCTATTAGGAGTCTATCTAGAGACTGCTGAGCTGAATTCATGTTGGGCCATTGGTGCACCAGCACCAGGGCTCCCCTACTAAGAGCTGAAATCACTGAAAGAGCTGAATTGAGATCACGGAGTGCTGTGTTAACCAGTGGGGGAGCCTGAAGACCTATTGTGAAGTGGCTGGCAGAGCAGAGCAGTTTGCAGCGTGTTGGAGCAGCCCATGGAACAGTGAGCGGAGTGAAGCGGTTTGCAGGGACAGCTGGAGGAGCGGCACAGCTGGTGTGGTGGAGCTGATCGTGGTGAAGGCTGCAGCAGAACTCCACGGAGAGATGGTCCCTGCCAATGTGTGGTATTCTGGCTAACAATAGTTAAACTTCTGACCGTTAATACCTCACTTGCTTCCATTAATGTCCCAATAGTTTTGATACATCAATGCAATTAGCTTGATTCAGGGGTGGCTCTAGCTTTTCTGCTGCCCCAAGTATGGCAGGCAGGTTGCCTTTGGCAGCTTGCTTGCAGGAGGTCCCCGGTCCCGCAGATTTGGTGGCTTGCCTGTGGGAGGTCCGCTGGTCCCGCGGCTTCAGGGTACCCGCTGCCAAATTGCCACCAAATCTGTGGGACCGGCGGACCTCCAGCAGGCAAGCTGCCAAATGCTGCCTACTGCCGCCTTCACGAGGACCAGCAGGGCGACCCCTGCAGCTTGTCACCCCAGGTGCACGTTTGGAGCGCTGGTGCTTGGAGCCGCCACTGGCTCCATTATTACTTTATTGCAAAAGATGCTACCATATATTTGTTTGTGGTTTACCTGTTTATCACAAAATGCATTGCTAAACTATCACATGATACATATTACTAAATTTTATAACCATAAGCCAGGTATATCAAGCTTACGCCATCTGTCAACTTCTACTGGGCCTCACTGCAAGCCCTTAATACTTAAAATCTATAGCCAAGCCTATATTTCATGCATATTTTTGGTTCTTTGGCTTGTTGCTACAGTTTCAATAACTTCCATTATTATCTCTATATGCATGCTTAGCAAATAGATTATATTTTACCCCAAACCATATATCATCCAAGATAAGGTCAGTGATTAGCAGGACTGATGGCAGCACGCCACCAGGTTGAACAGATTATAGAAAGAAGGATGACTTGCACTGTGTGAGTTATTGCCAGATAGTTCTCAAATGAGTTAAGTTAATAAATTTGTAGCCTAATTAAACCACATTCCTTGTGCCTTGTCTTTCTTCCTGCACGTACTGGACAGTGATTGACTGCCAACTTTTCATTTAGCTCTAGACACTGCCACTGTTGATATCTGCTTATCAGTGCAGGTATGCCCAACCTGATGTATGTATATAATCATCTAGGCCCCAATCCTTTAAACATTTATGCATATGCTTAACTTTCCACATGTGATTAATATTAGCAAGGTAAACGGAGCAACAAAGTACATAAGCATTTGCAGAACCAGGGCCTTAGGGCCAAATTTACCAGGGGACTTAGGTGCCTAAAAATCCCATTAGATGCCTATATGCATCTTAAAATGCCTAAATATCTTTGAAAATCTGCCCCTTAGTCTATAAACAGTAAAGTCATATATGAGTTTCCTTAAACAATCTTTCTGAGTTGCTAAGGGATAACTACACTTCTGTACATGTTTTATCTGTTGTCTTTACTATGTTCCCTTTCCTTCTGTTTTTCATTATGTCCTTAGTCTTTTGATGAAGTTAGTAATTATCAGGGGAAAGTGAGTCATATACCTGAATTGCAACTGAGATCTTTTCATGATCTTTGTTATTTCAAACTATTGTCTGACAATGCATTTTCACTTGTAGTAGCATTTCATTTCTTCACCAAAGACTCAGGAACATATTGAAAAAGAACCCAACAGCAATGCTAAAATAAACTTTCCTCATCATTAACTAATAAAATCAAACAACATGGAGAGTCTTCTAGGTGCTAAACTAGCTGCAGAGCATGACAGCTTGAGCTCATCTTATCTTCAGCGAAAGCTGCACAAATCTTACTAATAATCAAGAAGGATTCAGCTTATGCCTTTTCCAGGACTCATTTTTCCATTTCTTATAATTCCAAACAACAGAAGCAGGAGTGAATGATTATCATACTAAAGCAAAAAATAGTTGGGTTGGATGCAACTCAATTTGAAAAAAGCGAGGATAGGTGAACTCATTGGGCCAAACTTTAGAATTTGCTTAGAAACCAGGAGTTCCAGCCTTAGAGAAAATCTCATTTTGTGAGATTCAGGTTCTATTTTGCTCTGCCAAATTGTGGCTTTCCTGCTGTTGCTCAATTTATTCCCCTGCTTATCCTGGAAGCATGGCAAAAAGTAATTTAAAGGACAAATGCTAATTCTTTGTACAACACAGGCTTCCAATTAGCTCAGAGTACATGTTTGTTTGATTACATTTCCCTTTCACATCAGTGGTTGAAGTTAAGAGAAGATATATATCACAAAACTATTAATGAAAACAAAAGCACCTAAATTCAACTAGATTCTCCATCCCAAGTTCAGACATTGTACTATTAAGTGTTTGTGGAGCTCCTTTAAACCAAGATGCTGAGAATTAATAGTGACGTTCCTAATTATGGTCTTTAGGGGAGCTGCCAGATAGAGTCACTGTCCTTACTCCTTGGTCTTTAGGCTAAGGTCAGGAAATTGCTTCATTTTATCTGCATGCCCACTAACAAATGGAGAAAGTAAAACACTCCTTTTCTATTGTAACCACCACCTAAACTAACTATCAATGTTCCATAAATTAAAGTCTAGATTGTTTAGTAATGTTAGCAGACTTCTCCATTCAAAAGAACAGAAGAATGGCCATTCTAGGTCAGACCAACAGTCCATCTAATCCAGTATCCAGTGGCTGGTGCCAGATATTTCAGAGGGGATGAACAGATCAGGGCAGTTTTGAATGATCCATCCCATCTCCTCCAGAGCCAGTTTCAGGCAGTTGGAGGTTTAGGGACACCCAGAGCATGGGGTTGCATTCCTGACCATATTGGCTAATAGCCATGGGCCTATCCTTCATTAATTTAGCTCATTCTTTTTTCAACTGAATTATGTTTTTGGTCTTGGCAATGAGTTCCACAGGTTGACTGTGTGTTATGTAATGAAGTAGTTCCTTTTGTTTTATTTGTTTAAACCTGCTGCTATTAATTTAATTGGATGAGTCCTAGTTCTTGTGTTGTATGAAGGAGTAAATAACACTTCCCTATTCACTTTCTCTATACTATTCATTATTTTATAGACCTCTATCCTATCCCCCTTTAGTCGTCTCTTTTCTAAGCTGAATAGTCCCAGTCTTTCTAATCTCTCCTCATATTGGAACAATTCCATATCCCTAATCATTTTTGTTGCCCTTCTCTGTATCTTTTCCAGTTCTAATATATCTTTTTTTGAGACGAAGTGAGCAGAACTGCATTCAGTATTCAAGGTGTGGATGCACCATGCATTTATATAGCAGCATTATAAAAGTTTCTGTCTTATGATCTATCCCTTTCCTAATGGTTTCTAACATTCCATTAGCTTTTTTGACTGTCATTACACACTGAGCAGATGTTTTCCAAGACCTATCTACAATGACTCCAAGATCTCTTTCTTGAGTGGTCACAGCTAATTTATACTCCATCATTTTGTATGTTTAGTTTGGATTATTTTTTTCCAATGTGTATTACTCATCAACATTGAATTTCATTTTCCATTTTATCACCCAGTCACCCAGTTTACTGAGGTCCCTTTGCAACTCCTCTGAGTCAGCTCTGAACTCAACTATCTTCAATAATTTTGTACTCTCTGCAAATTTTGCCACATGAATGTTTACTCCCTTTTCCAGATCATTTATGTATATGTGAACAGCACAGGTCCAAGTACAGATGCTTGGGGGACCCTACTGTTTACCTTTATTCATTGCAAAAACTGACCATTTATTTCAACTCTTTGATTCCTATCTTTTAACCAGTTACTGATGCATGAGAAGATCTTCCCACTTATTCCATGACTGCTTAGTTTCCTGAAGTCTTTGGTGATGAACCTTGTCGAAGGGGTTCTGAAAGTCTATATACATGATTTCCACTGAATCACCCTTGTCTGCATGCTTACTGACTCCCTCAAAGAATTTTGATTGTTGAGGCATGATTTCCTTTTACAAAAGCCTTGTTGTTACTTCCCCAACGTATTGTGTATATGTATGCCTCTGAAAATTCTGTTCTTTACTATAGTTTCAACCAATTTGCCTGAATTAAGCTTACTGACCTGTAATTGCCAGGATAGCCTCTAGAGCCTTTTTAAAAAATTGGCATTACATTCAAGTTTCAGTTTTTCCTCTCTCATTAGCACACAATATTGATGAGGCAATATTATAGTCACCTCCACGCAATCCTTTTAAGGATTAATAGGATGAGTTACAGGTAATATGTCATTTCTTTCTTCAAGTTAGATGTATATGAATTTAAGGTAGTTAATTTAACTGGTGGTAGTGGCTGTACATCTCTTTTTAAACTAGTGAAGTCAGATCACATGATTTTTATGAATATTTTAATGATATTCACCAGTATTCCAACAAGTCAATAAGATGTTTTAAATCTAAATCATGTAGAAAATCAGACATTTCATATTTCCTATTGAAGTCAAAACCTAGAGCTACTACCCTGGAAACAGAATAATGACTTTCATACTTAGATCATAAGACTTTCAGAATTTGACAAATATTAGGTTCATTTTACTTTTGAGAGTCCAATTTTACAGAGTTTTTATGAAAATGTAAAAAAAAAGATACAATGAGAAGTAAGAAATTTCAAAGCTTTTTTTCAGGTTTACTAAAATATCAGAATAGCTCCCAGAATTAATTCTTAGTCCTTTAACTAAACCTCTGGCATGTTGTTACTCTGTTCCTGAGTCACGCCAGAAGGCTAGATCTAACCAGCAGCAATTTTTATAGACCAGTCATATAGATGTTTCACAGCACTCAAAATGAGTATTTAACAATGTGAGATTTGCTATTTGGAACAGATCTATATATTTAAGGAATTTTAGTCAGTACTCTAATGTTATTAAAAATGTCCATGGAAAAAGTTGTGTAGCATAATTATGTTCATGAATCATAAAGAGAGATCAGCTGTTGTTCTTTGAAATGTGTTAGAATAGAATATTGTTCAGTATGAGACTCAAAGGATGAAACACTGGTCCTGTTGAAGTTAGTGAGAGTTTGCCATTGCCTTCAATGCAGCCAGGGTTTCACCCCATGAACAGGTATTGTTATGGAGAAATGATCAATACACAGAAAGGAACATTTAACTTTTCATGCCATGTGTTTTAAAGTAAGGACTGGTACTAACAACACCTACTAATGGGTGTAATTAATGGGTCCAATTCTGAAAACATACATTTCTTGTCAATGTTACCATTGGTAACATGGTAACATTGACAAGAAATGTATGTTTGCAGAATTGGACCAACAAATGTGCTGTATATGAATACTTAATTATAGCAGCAAGAAATAGTGGGTGAAAGTCCTCATTGAAATCAGAAAGTTTTGTCATTGATTTCAATGGAGCTAGAGATTCACTCAATGGTACAAAAGTATACCAGTAAGATCTACTTTAGCTATGCGTGGCACACATAAATTAAAGCTTTCCATTTCTTATGAACAAACAATTGTTAACATTAAAAGAAAAGTATCATGTTTAAAAATGAACACAAAGTGGGACAAAATGTTGCCTTATCAGTAGATAATGACTATTTCAGTTTTATGCCCTAAATACAACATCATCTGTTACATATTATTAAATGTGTTTCTTTAGGGAGGTGCTTCATAAGGCAGTGAAGCTTCCATGCTATGTATTGCTGTTGTAGCTGTGATAGTGTCTTTTTTATTTTTAACCATCAGAACAAATAGATATGTGAGAACAAGTAAGCTGTTGGCACAGAAGTGATGTTTGCCCCAGGGTGCAGTAGCCTATGCAGTCTGCTTGGAAGACTTTCTGCATACTTTTATGAATATGTGCATTGTCTGTATTGACACTGTTTTGCCTGCAGATTCCTCCTCCTCTTTTCAAGCCTCCATCACTCAGATGTGTCAAATTGCATAAGAAGGATGGTGATTTATTGAATTTTCAAAAATGCATTCCATATGTAAGAAGCCTGCAAGAAACAGTGAAATCAATTGTTCAAAGTAAGGACTTCTCTTATTCAGTTCAGTTGAGAATGCAATATCTGTAGGCAATTGTGTTGCCTATTGGAACTCTGATTTGCTGACTGAATTATTGATTGGCTTAGTAAATTTGGGTGTTAGTTGGAGAACTTTCATCTCTCAATTCTTCTTTGATAAAGTGAATGCCATTTTTTTAATATGTGTCTGGTAAATTCAATACAAATAATTTTAAATAAAATTGGGTTTGTTACAATAGCTGGCCAAAGAGCCCAGTGAAATTCACAGATAGAATAGATGCTCCACTTAGTTCAGACCATACACATAGAAAAATGACTTAACAATGAAAGCTGAAGTAGTGTGTTAGCTTTAACTCTCATGTGTTTTGTCAATTTAGATTAAGAAGACTTTTGTATAAATTTAGTGTTTTTTAAAAATGTATTATTATTTGGCAGTGAATAGAACATCGCTGTTTCATGTTTTTATTTTCTTATGGCAAGTTAAAAGGCTACATTTATCTTTCTTTCCTGGAAGGACAGGAAAGGGGAAAATGTGTGTTATTTAACTCCATTTTCCTAAACTCTTCTTTTCGAGCCATTCTCGACATATGGGTAAACTCACATGTTGTTATTTTACAAAAGAAAGACTCTTCAATAAAACAAAATGTTTTTAAAAAAAGATTTAGATCTATCATGGCTTCTTTTTGGAGTAAGTAATTCTAAACATAAACAAACTTGCAGTTTACCTGAGAGACATAGTCTGCCAACTAAGCATTCAATTATTCAATTTCTAACACTGGCCATGCAAAAACTCTCCAATATTAATTATCTGAAACCCCAAACTAGCTCTACTTATGGTCATTGTCAAAAAAGATAACATTTGCCACTCTTACCACCATGGTATTTTAGTATAGGAAATAAATGGAATATCTTAAGTATGGGAAAATACTGTGGCATCTTAGATACTTTGTACGATAACTGATGATAAATGTTGACTTCTTAGTGGTGACCACTTTGTCAGAATTTACTCGGGAATTTCTACGAATAAAACTGAACCTGCTCCAGTTTTGAAAACCAGCTATAAACTTGGATTAAACAGCCAGTAAAGTCAGATTTAAGTGTGCTTTCTATCAGTGGAGCTGCACAAAATAGCTAGAGTTTAGTGGTGAATCTAGCCCTTTATTTTCACTATCTATCTTAGAGGTTTATATTACTGCCCATCACCATGCTACCTAAGTGCCTTTCATGTAAAATCAATAGAAGTAGCAAAGTCCCAACTAATGCAGGCTATTATTGCAACCATTATACAAATGGTTCAAGACTCATTTTTTAAGTCTGTGCTCTATATATTTTTTGTATTGCCACCCATTTACTGCTTTGTTCCCACACAATTTTATAAATCTCACTCACAATGTATTAAGAAAATATGTTGGCTATATTTGCTGATATATCATTTTAATGAACAAGAAGGGACCAATAATGGAAAGAGTGTTATATATGACGTTGAATGAACAACTCTAAACAGATGTAATAAACTGCTGAAAATAAAGCAAGGCCTAGATGAATATTAAGAACATTGAAATAAAGAACAAATGTACACTATATAATACATACAATAGCTAGAATAGAAAAGGTCGTGAATGAGTACAGATGAAATTACTCTCATGAGAGCCACAAATTGTAGCTATGTATCTAGCGCTTTCATGTATGAAGCTGAAGAGTTCAGAGGCTATGGTTTTGTCATGTTTGTAGCCCTCGCTGGGGCAGATTTAAATCAACAGTACATGCTCCCAAATTTAAACACATTCACTAATATTTCATTTTGAGCAGAGACAGAATATGCACACTCACTTTAGAACCTCCTGCTGAAGCACTGCATAATCCTCCTTTTGCCAGGTTCAGTCATTATCACTAGGTTGTTCTGAGAGCTTGCCAGACAGAATTAAAATGAAATTAAAATGCTCAGATTTTATTGTACCTTACAGTGATTAATGATTTCTTTGCATGGTAGAAAACTGAGCCACACAATACTTTAACCACTGGAATGTAGAGACATGAAAGAGTTTAACTTGGCACCAAACAATACAGGATATTAGATGCACTCTAAAGTTCCAGATCTCAGGAGAGGTTTTAGGGAGCATTTATTTAAAAGAGATTCTCTGGGATTTCCCATGCATCTTCCTTTTACTTCACTCCCCCAATTATCAGGGGGTCAGCATTACTTGATTGTTCTTCTAAGGCTGGACAAAGTTCTTGCTGGCCTTTCCAGCACTAGTCTTACAATAATTTTCAGTCCCTAAGTCAGCATGATGCCTTTTGCTAGAAGGTGTTTTATGTGTGTAGGAGAAACGGGATAGAACGCTGCTACCTTTGTTGTCAGTAGTGGCAGCTGGTGTCCAGATTAAGTGGTGGGGCTACAGGTAGCAATCTGCAGCTTCTCCCCACCTTCCTTTGATTAATTATATTTTCAAAGAGGAAAACTGGAACAGTATGGTCAAAGTGATAGAGAGAAGTGAAGGGAAGTTGATTAGTAAGTAGGAAGAAAACGGAGCATCCTCTTTCTTTCAGAATCAAACACTAAGGCACTCTAGAGAAAAGGGCAGAGTGGGAGAAAATACTATGTATTTCTATGTCTCTCTTATACTGTTGTCTCATGACTCAAATTTCTCACCCTTCAATCTATCTTTAGCTTTAGTAGTTCTCTCTGTTACCTTTTCCCTCCAAACACACACTATCAATTTGCCCAGAACTTCGATTACCAATGGAAGAGCTGCAGTTTTATGTAGCTTCCCTGGTGATGTTCCATGCAAGTTATTTAGTTATTTGTCACACTTGAAAATAAATTGCAAATTAAAAAAAAATGGATTCACTCCTTGGTGAATGAAGACAATTTTGTAAATACAGAACAGAAGTACGACAAATTTACACACACACACACACACACACACACACACACACACACACACACACACACACACACACACACACACACACACACACACACACTGGTCAGGTAGCATACTTCTTTCCTGATCTGGGGAAAAATTTCCTTTACTGGTAACAGCATTAGTCTGTTTTCCCATGGTCCATGAAATTCTTGCCTTCTCTGCCAACTGTCAATTTGTGCAAAGCATAGTGGTGAATTTGTGATGTGGAAGCTGAAAGTGAGACTCATTTAGGAGCTACCAAACATCCATTAGATGGGAACAATTTTTACTTCTCACCCATTTGGTCTCAATTCAAATTACTAACCTACAATCAAAAGGATTTTTAGCCCTTTAACAGTGCCCTGAAGCATCTAGTCCCCTAATTAGTGCTAAGGTATGGAGAGGTTATATTTGTTATACATAATATATAATGTATATTAAACAAACACAAAAACAATGTTAGAAGAATGTTAAGGTTGAAGAGTCAAACCCTCAAAAGTCTGAAAATATCAGAATCAAAGTTGCCTTGATTTGGTCCCTCTGTGCATATTCATTATGATGTAGTTTTAAATATATGATCACACTCTATGTTTTCTCAACAAAGCTCATCAGCAGGATTTGATCCCGGACCTTTAACTCAAATTCTTCCACTTGACTTGAAGACGTGATAGAGTGAGACAGTACTTAGAACAAGCTAAGCTGGTTGTATTAAGTGGGATTGTAGTAAGTGGGGTATGGTTTCCTGACCTTATAGGTGAGTTAGGGCTGCCTCCCCAATTCATGCCATCAGCTTCCCCATTCTACCTTCTTCTTTTTCATCCTCTCCTCTCTGGTGTAGACCCTACATATTAAATCCCTCATTCTCAGCTCCCTAGTCTGTCCCAACTTACTCCTCTTAGCTGCTGCAGCTATCGTTGACCAAAGCTGTT